>NW_027526445.1:54270023-54876101 GCF_048455015.1 Haemaphysalis longicornis
CTGTTCCCTTCCTGGGTCGTGTAACACGTTTCTTATGGGATTATGCTTGGGCAAAGGGCCTCCTAGGTCATCCGAGAGCTTGAGTAATTGCTTGGACTCCTCGTTGCGTTACAAGATGAGCCGCTCCTGTGGGGTTGAGGCTAGCAAACGCTGAGTCGCAGTTCCACCTGGAGCGCGCGGATAACAGCACCACGTACCAATGTGGGTCACATTTCTTGAGCGAATTGCGACGGCGTTCCTTTTCGCGACGGACTGATGCCTGTGCTTAGGTGTCTAGTTGGTTGAGCGCGACAGTGGGAGAAGATACCCTGCTAGTGTTTCATCAGACATGGGCACCGTAGTTGTATGTTACAGTGCTTCAACGACTAACTACATATCTTCCTCCCGCCCGTGAGATAATCGGGTCAACAACGAACATATGTCCAGAATCCTAATAGTTGCTTTTCGATTCAGGTGAATACAGAGAAAGCTGTTGGTAAACTTTGTCTCCTCTTCCGTTTCCAGCGGTGCTTGCGCTGTCTCGCCGCTTTCAGGACAGCCAAGGGCCGCCAAGCTGAAGCGGTCGCCAAAAAAACTGCGCACCACGCTCTTTGAAATATCTTCAGTCCCTCGGTGATGCACCTATTTTGGTGAAGATTTTTCTGTGCAGCTCTCGAACTTTGGATTTTGTGGTAACCCTTGAAAAGCGAGTGTAGCGGTGCTGCGAGGCCAGTCTTGTGCCTACGACGGGTTTCCAAAACCTCAAGTAAGGACTCGCTGTTAATGAGTTGTGTAACGACGATGTACTCGTACACGTACGATCTGGCTTCTACGTGTTCGTTCATGTCCTGCGCTTCACGTTTTCCTCACCTGCTTGGGTGGAAGCATCCCATTCGTCTTTGTCTGCGGCAGGCGCAGCTTCACGAGGTTCACACCCGTCTTGTGGTTGGACGCTTGATGCTACCTTGCGGAAGGCTCCCCTTTTCAAGTTATTGGGTTCAGCCCAATCTTGCGCTGCAACGACGGCTTGGTCCTGTACAAGGGCTTGTGGAACGTAACCAGACAAATTGTTCTCGATCGCCGGATCTTGTTCGGTTTGATGTAGTCAGCCGGTTTGAGGTAGGCAGCCCTTCTCTATGTTGTGCGGAACGGGGTCTTGCACCGCCATCATAGAGAACAAGTTTGCAAGAGAAGTTTCTGGCCTCACGCTATCCGGAGTCGAAGCTGCGGACGTCACGGTGATCGCAAAGCAGTCGCATTCGCCTTTGTCTTGTTCGCTACCTTTCAGTGACATGAACGTCAAGACATCTGTCTGCTGCTCAAGCAAGTAGACGTCTAAATGGTTCGCAGTGCTCACGTTGACGATATCGGGACGGTTCGGGTGACTGCCGGTCGTCGTTTCCCAATGGGCCCCAATCCACGGGAACCCACGTGGCTCACCTTCAGAAGTAGAAACCTGCGGCTTCGGAAAGACAACTGCCGAGGTCGACGTGCGTTTGTCGCGTTGAAGGGGATGATCTGGATGGGCGAAAGTGACGTCGCTCGGATGTTTTAGGCTGACAGCCTTCGTAGAGTTCAAGGTAGAGCGCAGGTGTTTTGTAGCATGACACATCCTTCCTTGGTACGTCCATAATTCGAAGTAGTCACATTCAACTTCATCACTCTCAAGAAGTTCGATGATTTTCTGATCTACCTGATGAAGTGCGGTGTACTTGTTTTGCAGCTGGTCAATGGCCTCTTGCAGGTGGTGCGGAGACGTTGAGGTCATATCCAGAATATTCGTGGCTGCCTTCATAAGTCTCGCATTAGCGGCGCTTAGGATGCGCTACTGCCGGCGCGGCTTATCCATCGCACGCATTCGGTCGGTTGTCGGTAGGTGGTCAAGGCCAGCCATGCTGACCTCCGGATGAGGGCGGGGCTGAGCAGCTTAAAAAAAACCATCAAAAGAGTCGGTTCTGCGAACCTCAAGCCGGAGGGGACGTCGGTGGTCTCCTTCGTCGCGTGCGGTCGTCTTCCCCGGTTTAACGGCGCCAAAAATATTACGGAAGAACGAGGCAATTGAGACCTGATGCATGGGTGCCTAAAGCAGGGATGATAACTTTACTCGCAGAGGAAATCTACCTGATGATGCTGATGATTACTGACGCTTACCCATGCGCGATAAAACAAGGTCCCTTCAGGGAGTCTGCAGCGCCCCCGCCATCATCCTCCCGCGGTGGGGAAGCGCACGGTCGCAGCAAGAGAGAGGGACATTCCCCCTCTCGCCTCCACTGTGATACGAGAGAGATAGGAAAAATGGCGGACCTCCGTAATTCCCACAGTTTACAGAAATTTGTGCACAGACCACCTGCGCGCCCACCTCTACACGGAATTTTGGTGCAGTAGCTTCTAAAAGCAGATAGCTCGTAACTTTCAAAAGAACCTTTGGCCTTCGAGTTTTATTTTTTGGCTATCATTACCCTTAATGTTACTCTTCTTAGCAGGGATTTGATAAGTATTGTCACTCTGAAACACATTCACTGCGATTTATCGAAAGTTCTGTTTTCAGACAAAAAAAGAAGCGACGTTTATAATATTGAATCCTGATATTCTTGCCACCTTGGTCGAGTTAGATAGTCCAATTTGCCTCCAGCCTAATATTGCATTGAAGGGAGTTTCATAATATTTGATAAAGCGTACAAGACAACTTGGTTCAGCATTTGATTCAGCATGTGTGATGGAGCACACGATTAAAAACAAGCCTGCGTCTTGCACGCTAGCTGTGAATAAATTGCATCTTGCAGGCCATTGACCAGCACGATTTGCATGTAGGATGAAGGAACGGCAGGACAACTTCCAAAACTGCAGACAGATATCAGATGGGATCTGAGTTAGTGTCTTTTGGTAAAAATGGGCAACCACAGTTGTATTTTGCGTTGTAAATAGTCATAAAACATGCCCACAGATATATTTCAGTAACATAAATTTGCCTATTTAAGTTGAAAGATTGGTTTAAAAAGTGTTTTGACCTTAGCAGTGTTCTATCCTCTTGATAACTTTAACCACAGCAAACGTTCCCAAATCAATTGTCGAGGTAACAAGAAGAAGTCAAGTTTCCAGACTGGCACCATCTTAGACAGCATTTTGAAAAGTGGTATTTCTTTCGCCATATCGTTGCCTCCAGTTGCGTTGGTTCGTAATTAAAGATAACAGAACTCGGTGTTGGCTCTCTGCTAGGGTGACGGTGTCTACTTATTGTTTTCTTGGTTTGACCTATCGTTGACCACTTTTGAAAGCTTTTTGAGCATGTAAAACTGCTTGAGGTACATAAGGGTGGATGATAGGGTGCTGTTTAGAGATTTTGCAAGATACGAGGGATACAGTAAACGCAAATAAAAGGCAACCGCATTTTTATGAACGTAAGGTGAACATAATGGGGCCTGGTAATCGAATAATAATTTTTTTTCTTCGAAAACGGGGGTGGGGGTTAAGGATAGCTGCGAATAAATGGCATGGCTAAGAACCATTCACGTAGCGAACCAGTTTGTAATCATTGTGGTGCTATAAGCGCAAATTGGTCTTTCATGGTTGTTGTGGTGATTGTTGTAAGGAAAAAAAAATAAAATTTTGAAGACAATCTCAACATACCTCAAGGGACTGTGCACTTAAATCATTTTCCTCATATGAGTTACCGGCGCCTACGAACTATAAAGAGCATATTAGGTCTTGCAAATGGGGAACTAATTATCGAGTGCAACAAGAAAAATTTGGCCTCTGAGAACATAACCACTGTGGCGGGCATTTTGGCCATGGTACGTTTTTTTGTGACACTTCTTTGCTTTGAAAGTATCTAGGGCAACTGCCTACACTACTTTGGCTGTGTACACCTTCTCAAAAAATGTCTGTCTCGCTGCAGACAGAGATCCCGAAGTGGTGTGGAGTAAATTTATCGTGACGAAAATTAGAAAAGGGAAAAAATCTTATCAGATGGTTCCCCGGAGTTTGTTTTTGTACTGCACCTTCTCCAGTAAAACGCACCACGAGTTCTCGAGCCATCAGTCATGTCAGGCGTCCTAGGCAATATAAACAATTATACACCTTGTAATCTCGGTGCTTGGCGAGCGGCTGCAGCTCTCTTGTTCTCCGCATTTTCTCCAGACTTTTTTCGCAGCTCGGATTGGTTTCCTGCATGCCGAACCACTACCGTCATAAATACAAAAGTTTGTGAGGTAAGGGCAATTACGTTGAAAGCATACCAAGCTGCGAGCACGTGGCTACACTGATGCTGTACACAAGAAGAACCATAACGTTGCTAAGTCCACTATAGAGTAGCACTTGAATGTGCACCTTTTGCCAACGACTCTGAAGTAAACGGAATAGGAGATAGGAGGGAGGTGACACTATACCCCTGCACTTATAACAAAGATGTGACGTGACAACTAAGAGATATAATGTCGGGAGGGGTGTATTTAGAAAGCAGACACCGTCTTCACAGGCGAAAAGGCAGGTTGAGGACACGCGGCCTGTCCAGTGGGAACTCAGACTTCATCTGCCTTCTTTTCATTCCGTTGGACATTAACCAGCGTCTTTCCACCGGAGCGCATACCCAGGTAGGACGAGATTGGCTACGTGGATATGCGGCAATGCTTCGTGTAAGGTTCTGGGGAAGCTGGCCAAAGTCTGTGACGATATGATACAAATAATTCATTATCAGATGGGAGCTCATCACTGCTCCATTTTGTTGAACAATGCAATCATTTTCTATATTAGTACTGCTAAGCACTAAGGCAACTAATGACTCGGCCGATCGCTTTCTTCGGAAACTTCATGGGCTTTCAAAGAATGCCATGGTTTTCTCTAAATTTTCATTTGAGCGGGTACGGTCCTCTTTACCTGCTTTTTTGCAGTCGCAATGCCATTGCGACCAATACTAGCTTCACCTGGTGAAAAAAAAAGATGTTGCTGAGGCTGTGCCGTTCCACCTCCCTTCATTCCACAGCCAGCTGTGAAATAATTCGCAGCCGGAGATTCGCAGGTAAGCAGCATTCGTTTCCTTTATATTTCTTCAGAATAATGAAGCTGATGAAGAAGCCTTGGAAACACAGGAGGCACACTAAACTTTTATTCTCGCACATATGTTTGATTTATAACTGCAGCTTTACACTGGCACAGTACTGAATAATAATGTCCGACATTCAATACTGTTTTCTTCGAAAATAATTGCTCCAATTGTTTTAATGCAGTACATTTTTGAAAATGTAAAAATACAGACTTCTAATACTAGTGTTAATAAGGGTAGTAGCTGTAAAACCTATCGTTTAAAACTTGATTGCACGCACCTTGGGTAGCCCAGTATATTGTGGTTTTGGGAAGCAAAACTGGAAAAAAGCGACATGGCGAGACGTAGGTAAGATAATGAAAGTGGGGAAGCTAGTACCAGTAGCCGCTACCGGCAGCTGTCCAATGCCCGTACGAGGTGGTGCTTATTGGAACTTTCTTGAGACAAAATAACTACCACCAATATTTTGAGGCGGCTAACACAGTTATATCCAGTCAAAAGCGGACATACGCACAAAGGCATGTTTTGAGTGACAAGTGTGACATTAGGTTACCCCAAATCAAGATGCAGTAGATGTTCCAACAGGGTGAGAAAGCTCTGCGTCTACCAGTAAAAAATATTGGCTTGATAGACGCGGTTGTTTATTTTAAGAGATGAAAAAGCAGGTTTCAGTAACGTATGCTTTTGCGTCGTTTCTTGTATCTCGAGGAACGAACTTAACACTTGAAGCAGGTACAAACTGTGATACAAATGTCGTACAAAAAAATAGCCTTGAAAATATCTACTCGGATATTTCAGCCGAATTGCAAATTCAGAATGAAGGTACAAAATCGAATTAAAGGCCTATGTTAACTTACAAAGTGATAGGATGCCCCAACATTCAGCGCAATATAAGTAGCCATTCTACCTTCGAACCCTCATAATTATTACAGGAGACTCGCAGTAAAAAAGTCGGTTAAGACAAATCGTATTGTATTGACAAACATTTTTGCTGTCTTGTAACATGCAAAAGTAAGAAGCCCTCAGCTTCACGCAAATGTCTTATAATACGAACAAATTTCCGCTAACACTTTAACTTCGTATTAGCGTGAGTTTGTTTTATATACACAATACGCCTGGAACATGTTCTTTGTACACTCTATTTTTATATTCCATTTTCGTTTTGTGAAAGCTGAATCAAGCTTTTTCTGCACTTAATCGCATTTTGCTTGATGGAACTAACGTGAAAAAGCTTGCTGTTTAGGATACGGGCAGCTTGGTTTGTTCCACAAAATTCGCGTACTGGCCAATCTCGGTGAAAATATATTTTATTTAGAGCATGCATGACCGTTTTCAATTTTAGAGTGGAAAACTCGCAATAATGTTTATAACAACTAAGAAGAAATTTAGCCAGGTCAGCCAACCCTTGGAAAAGTCCAAAAGGTGTAAGTGGCGATCGGGAGATCTGGAAGAAAAAAACCTGAAGGAAACAAACTGAGATCTAGATTGCACATGATCAAGGCAAGGACTGAATACAAGAGAATATCGAACTGAACATTATCCTTTTCATTCTTTTTCTGGGTACAGGTAAAACATGAATGAGAACGGTACTTGCAAGTGAGCATTTGATGCTATTTTTACCTAATATTGTCTTGGGTCAGGGAAGTTTTGCCAACTCTACCAGCATCTTAAGCATGCACCAAGATTCTACTTTTAATGTATATTGCGTTCCAACAAAACAGATATATTGCTACCTTTGCAGTAATTGATAAAGGAGACTTAAGAAAATTATGAATACATCGAAGCTATTCCAAATCGGGTAGTTATGCAGGTACATTTGCGGTATCAAGAGCGTGAAGTAGATGGTAAAGGTTATAGGAGTCGCGAAGATACTCCGGAAAAATTGTTTCATGTATATCTAGCACTGTCTATTCTTAATATATAAACTATAGATAGCCGTAATCTTCTACGATATTGCCGCGAACCATACATTGGGTTTGTTTATTTGTGTTTTGCTTTTACCGCCCGGCTGCGCCGGTCTGTGTTATCTCTGCGCCAAGGGAAGCGCGTGTTCCATTCTTTCTTTCTGTGCCGCATGTGTTATCTGTTGTGATAGGGAGAGCATTCCGATCTAACGTGAACAGCCCAGAATAATCTTCTTGGATCTACTATGTTCTCGATGCGAATCGACGTTTCGAGAACCACGCGTGCCAAAAGATAAAACGCCTGCAGTGCGGACGCCGGGGCATTCGATTCGACGACACTCGCCTGTGCAAGTCACTTTGTTGACCGCTGCTTCGCCGCCTCTGTATTCTTTTGAGTTGTTAGGGGAGCACAAGTTCGCTCCAATAAACGTGTTTCTCATTCAAGACAACTGCATCGTCCTTGTCTTCGTGACATCTGGTGGAGGTGCTGGGTACGCACCCTTTATGCCCACTACAACCTCGCGAAGCCGCCAAGCCAGTCCAACAAGAGCCAGCCCCCGCCTGCAAGATTTATCACCCGAGTTCGGTTTGATGCCAGAAGGGCCCAAGAAAAGGAACGCTGCAACCAACACCATGGTGCAAGAAACAACGTCGCCAATCGTCCTGCAGCAGCCCCGGGAACGGCCATCGTTCCGGGGAGCCCCCGCTGAAGACCCCGAAGAATGGTTGGAGAAGCTGGAGCGCGTCCGCATCTTCAACAGGTTGGACGACAAAGAAACTTTCCGGCATGTCTTCTTTTACTTAGAAGACGCTGCTCGAACTTGGTTCGAGAACAATGAGAGTTCTTTGACCGACTGGACTCACTTCAAAAGGGAGTTCCTGAAGACATTCACTACCGTTGTGAGAAAAGAGCGAGCTGCGCTTTTGCTTGAAACTCGGACACAACACCCCAACGAAGGGGTCGTGATCTTCGTTGAGGAGATGAAGCAATTATTTCGCCGCGCGGACCCCGAAATGACGGAAGAAAAGAAGTTACCGCTCTTGATGCGCGGTGTGAAGGAGGAGCTGTTTGCTGGACTTGTCCGCAACCCGCCCAAAACCATCGCTGAATTCGTGACCGAAGCCAGCACGATTGAGAAGGCTCTCGAAATGCGTGCTAAGCAGAATGACCGGAGCTTTGTTGGCGCGGCCAGTGCGAACTACATCGACAACATGCGGATCCCGGCTGATAGCCTACGCGAGACCATCCGCGCAGTAGTGAGAGAGGAGCTGCGGAAACTTTTCCCGACGACGCCGCAACCCCAATTCGCTTGCCTAACTGACGTGATCCGGGAAGAAGTTCAAAACGCTTAGCGAACTTCTGTGGCATCCGAAGTACACTGCGAGCCTCAAGCTATGACGTACTCCGCGGCTGTTAACCGACCCCGCCCTGCTCCAACACGTCGTTAAGAGGCACGTCGTCAAGAGGCCCCGCCCTACCACCGCCCACTGTCGCCCGCCCGACCCCCGGTAGCACAAACCCAGACGCCGAGGAAGACTGACGTATGGCGAACACCGGATAATCGTCCTCTGTGCTACCACTGCGGAGAGGCCGATTCTCGGAATGGACTTTTTGACGGACAACGGCGCAATAATTGATCTGCAGACCAAGTCGATAACATTTTCCTCCGATCACTCCACGACGCCGCAGCCGAACCCCGATCACCGTGCTGCTGTCAGGATCGCCGACGATCACATCACCCTGCCACCCCGCGCAAGCTTGATGATCGCCGTCTACTGTGAGGATGCTGCTTCTGACATCGACGCTATCGTAGAGAGTGATCGAAGGTTGCTTCTCGACCGCGGTGTCTCCGTCGCCAGAGGCATTGCGCACTTTAAGCAACGCCAATCTCACGTTTTGGTCACTAATTTCACCGAAGAGTACCAGCATTTAAACAAGGGAGCTGCAATTGCGTTCCTCGAAGAAACGCAAGAAGCAAGTGATGTGATCGCAGTCGCCGACTTGGAACGCACACCCGTGGAAACCTTCAAGCTCCCGCAGCCATTCGACGTGAATCTGGCGCTACCGCAAGAACAACGGAAAAAATTATTGGCTTTGCTGCGTCGCTATAGCGAATGTTTTTCGTCGAGCGCAAACCTACGTCAGACCCCTCTAGCCGAATAATAACCGAAGATGGAGCCCGACCTACCCGACAGTCACCGTACCGCGTCTCTTCACACGAACGGGAAGCCATCCGGACTCAAGTCGACGACATGCTGAGCGATGACATTATACAGCCATCGAAAAGCCCCTGGGCTGCGCCCGTCGTACTCGTAAAGAAAAAAGACGGCACATTAAGGTTTTGCGTTGACTACCGGCGACTGAACAAAATCAAGAAAAAGGACGTGTACCCCCTCCCCCGAATCGACGACGCCCTCGACCACCTCTGCCACGCGAAGTACTTCTCATCGATGGACCTGAAGACTGGCTACTGGCAAATTGAAGTGGACGAGAGAGACCGAGAGAAGACTGCATTTATAACCCCAGACGGCCTATACGAGTTCAAGGTGATGCCGTTTGGGCTGTGCACAGCACCAGCGACGTTTCAAAGAGTCATGGACACTGTGCTAGCTGGCCTTAAGTGGCACACCTGCCTCGTATACCTCGACGACGTAGTGGTATTCACCCGGATTTCGACGAACACCTTGCAAGGTTGGAGTCTGTACTCGAGGCCATTCGTACGTCGGGGTTGACGCTGAAGCCTGAAAAGTGCCGTTTCGCATACGGGGAACTCAAGTTCTTGGGCCACGTCGTCAACGCCGCGGGAGTCCTACCTGACCCGGCAAAAACTTCAGCCATTGCGAACTTCCCAAGGCCGAAAGACAAGAAGGGCGTGCGAAGATTTCTCGGGCTGTGCGCATACTACCGGCGCTTCGTCGCAAACTTCGCACGCATTGCAGAGCCACTCACGCGCTTGACGAAAGATAGCACCCCTTTCAGCTGGGAAAACGACCAAGAAAAAGCATTCGGCGAGCTGCAAAAACGCCTGCAAAGTCCGCCCGTGCTCGCTCATTTCGACGAAAATGCCGAAACGGAAATGCACACGGACGCCAGTGATATAGGCTTGGGTGCCGTCCTTGTCCAAAAGCAAAGCGGCTGCGAAAGGGTAATCGCCTATGCCAGCCGTGGTCTGTCGAAGGAGGAGAAAAACTATTCTGCCTCTGAGAAAGAGTGCCTGGCTATTATATGGGCGATTTCAAAATTTCGCCCATACGTGTATGGAAGGCCATTCAAGGTTGTAACAGGCCACCATGCGCTGTGTTGGCTCGCCAATTTGAAGGACCCCTCTGGCCGTCTTGGGCGGTGGAGCTTGCGCCTGCAGGAGTTCGGCGTTACAGTCGTTTATAAATCCGGCAGGAAACACTCCGACGCCGACTGCCTGTCCCGCGCCCCCGTCGACCCACCACCACAAGACTCTGATGAAGACAGCGCGTTCTTCGGGATCGTGACGGAGAGCGACCTAGCCGCCCAGCAGCGTGCCGACCCCGACTTACGCGTCATAATCGAGTACCTCGAGGGATGCAACGTTGCCGTTCGTAGGACCTTCAAACGCAGCTTACCAGCATTCAGCCTGAGAAACTCCGTCCTTGTGAAGAAGAATTTCAGCCCCGGAACAAGAGCGAATTACATTCTCGTCATCCCCGCGGACCTTCGTGACGAAATTTTGGAAGCGTGCCACGACGACCCGTCTTCTGGACATCTGGGCACAGCCCGCACTATTGGAATAATCAAGGCGAGGTACTACTGGCCCGGCCTTACCTCTGACGTCACCCACTACGTCCGGAGCTGCCGTGACTGCCAGCGACGAAAAACGCCGCCGACAAGACCCGCCGGACTTCTGCAACCGATCGCCGTCCCATCGAGACCATTTCAACAGATTGGAATGGACCTTTTAGGCCCGTTCCCTACGTCACGATCACAGAACAAGTGGATTGTCGTAGCGACAGACTACATGACGCGCTACGCAGAGACCGCCGCTCTTCCGAGGGGGACTGCACAAGAAGTGGCGAAGTTCTTTATAAGCCAAGTTGTGCTGCGACATGGAGCCCCGGAAGTCCTAATCACAGACCGCGGAACGGCATTTACTGCGGAGCTGATGCAAGGAGTATTACGCTACAGCAACACGGATCACCGAAGAACGACGGCGTACCACCCCCAAACGAACGGACTAACGGAACGTCTGAACAAGACATTCGCAGATATGCTGTCAATGTACGTTGACGTTGAACATAAGACTTGGGACGAAGTGCTCCCGTATGTCACGTTTGCGTACAACACGGCTATCCAGGAGACGACACAGCTGACGCCGTTCGAGCTTGTCTACGGTAGAAGGCCGACTACGATGCTCGACGCCATGCTTCCGCACGTAGAAGACGACGACCTCAACGCCGACGTCCACGGATATCTTCAACGTGCGGAGGAGGCCCGCCAGCTCGCTCGAGTTCGTATAACGGACCAGCAGCTGGTGGATGTTGGGCCGCTATAACCTCCGACGCCGAGACGCCGAGTACCAACCAGGGGATCGTGTGTGGGTTTGGACTCCCATCCGACGACGCGGACTCAGTGAGAAGCTCCTGCGACGGTATTTCGGACCCTACCAGATTCTACAACGTGTTGGCCAACTTACCTACGAAGTGATCCCCGATGGTGACTCCGGTACATCACGACGACGCACGTGGCCTGAAGTCGTCCACGTGGTTCGCTTAAAACCTTTCAACGGACGATGACGAACTTTTATTTTCATTTGTTCGGACTGTCGCTTATGTTAGCATCGGGTCGATGCACTCTTAGAGGGGGGGGAATGCCGCGAACCATACATTGGGTTTGTTTATTTGTGTTTTGCTTTTACCGCCCGGCTGCGCCGGTCTGTGTTATCTCTGCGCCAAGGGAAGCGCGTGTTCCATTCTTTCTTTCTGTGCCGCATGTGTTACCTGTTGTGATAGGGAGAGCATTCCGATCTAACGTGAACAGCCCAGAATAATCTTCTTGGATCTACTATGTTCTCGATGCGAATCGACGTTTCGAGAACCACGCGTGCCAAAAGATAAAAAGCCTGCAGTGCGGACGCCGGGGCATTCGATTCGACGACACTCGCCTGTGCAAGTCACTTTCTTGACCGCTGCTTCGCCGCCTCTGTATTCTTTTCAGTTGTTAGGGAAGCACAAGTTCGCTCCAATAAACGTGTTTCTCATTCAAGACAACTGCATCGTTCTTGTCTTCGTGACAATATGGTCAAATAGGTAAAAATGTAGTTAAGGTTGCACCGAGGCTTTCCTCCTGAAGTTGTAAAGTGATGGCGCAATAAAACTCCAAACCAGACTGAGCGTGTTGATTTGAGGTCTGCATACAACGTTTACGAGAGAACTCTAGCAATCGTTCCGTCGGTCACGTGGATGGAAAACAGTTGATGGCAACCAAAAAAGAATGCACATTGGTAAAATGTCGAGTGGACAGCCTGACAAAAATAAGGCGAACGAATAGCGTTTAACAATTCAAAGTTCCTAAAATGATGTCACTCCTAGTTGCGCTCTCAACCGTCAATACAGCATGGTTACTTCAGATGTGGCTCAAAACGATTATCTCAAAGAATTCACTAAATTTGTAACGCAAAAAATGTTGAAAACATTTCCGGTTTATGTAATTAAAAAGTAGAACAAAAGCACAAAGAAGTGCATTTTTACTTTCACGACCACTGTCAGGTTAGCACAATATTAAGCAATATAGCTCTGCAAACGAGACTTTGTCCATGTTACCCAGAATCCAAACGAATACACACAGCAAGCTGAGAAAAACTCACAAACGGTAAGAGCGTGCTAAACATCGAATAAACTGTCAAAAAGTGTAAATGGATTAAAAAGCATCAGTATGGGTCTTTCAGTTTCATAATTCATTTGTACCGGTGGTCATAAGCACACAGTCATTACTTGATGGAAGCAATCGTACGGGTCACATGTCGGGGTCCACGCGGGGAAGGCGTGCTCAGTGCTGTTGTTCGTGTCTTGAAAGTCGCTCCTTGAAAGCGCCGCTTTTGGAGACCGCTCGTCTAGACGGCAGCAGACATTTGAGATGACGACCTCGCGGTTTCCCTTGTGGGTGACCGCTGAGACGGGCCATCGGTCAAGGTGCCCGACCGGCATACGTCTCGGTCATATTCCAACATAGCCTCTGTCGTCTTTTCACTCGGTGTTCTTTTCCCGGTTCGCTTTTCCGCCGGCCACTGTTGCTGGCAGCTTCCGATTGAACAGCGGTGGGCGCAGGCTCGTGTCAGTGCTTTTGAATGTTCGGCTCCGTAGCTGGTGTCAATGAACTTAGCAGAGCGTTTCGCGTGTGTCGTCTGCTTTGTAGTTTCTTTCGTTCATCTTTAAACGGCGTTTGTTTTTGTCCTTGGAATGTTTTCGCCAAAAGTTCAGGCCACATTGATAACTTTACACTGCTATAATAAGACATGCACATCAATAGTAAACAACCCTTTTGAAAGCAAATGTCAACACTACCACAAGGGATACCTCTGTGTATTTGGCGTCGCATTATTTATTCCTTTGCATCTGTTCTATGGGCGTTGAAGATTTGACTCCGGGTCTCTAATATCAGTGAATAAATAGTTGTAGTGTAACTGTAAAAAGGAACTTGTCTTGCGGTGCTAATATGTTGTTGATATATAAAGAAAGTGTTGAATTGGTATTTCTAGGTATTTCCCATCACCAGTTCATCGCATGTGCTCTCATGGAACCGTAAGCTAAGGAGTCTCTTTGTGCAGTGTCGCTCACACTTCGCCAGTGACTTGTTGATATGGTGTCGTAGAAACGATCAAACAAATAATCCTGTGCTTCTCCACTTTGTAACCGATGTGCTCTGAAGAAAAAAAACAGTTTCTACAGAATAATCATGAATATTTCATAAATTTTTTTGCAAAAACCAAAACACCTCATTGCTCTTCAGGCATTTATACACTTGCCGTGACACTTCTTGGCGGTGAAGCTGAGAAACTACAATCGGATACTTCCTGGGTGCTGCAGTAAGTGGGCTGTTCTCTAGAGATGTTTACTGGACAAATTTATCGTGTCATAACTGGCTTGCGGGAACCTATTGTTTCAGCGATTATCCGACAGGTACAACTCCGCCTGCTAAAGAGTGATTGCACACTTGCTGTCATTGTGATGTCGTACCATGCTTACGAGTGTGCCGTATTGATTTTGAATCGCGTGAATAACTTCTTTTTCTCAAGTTGGCGGAAAGAAAATTATCTGTGCAGTTTTGCATTAACCTGTTACATTTGAACAAATCACTTCCTCCTTTGGTTTATTTCGGTTAGTGCTTATGAATGTGTGCAATACGTGGCACAGATTTGGAATACTGTTCAGTGTCTTTAGGCTAAAATTCGCAACAGACATTTGAGCGAACAGTGAATATTTGTGCGCATAGTGGGCCAAACCAGCCTGCTAGATAAAGTTAGCCCGCTATTGCATATATATATATATATATATAACAGTGCAGGGCTTGGCAGCTGAATAGTATATCAAATTAAAGTCACCACGAAAAACATAACAATATTTAATACGACGTTTCGGCTGGGATCCAGCCTTTTTCAAGTGAAGTACAAGGGTCGAATACAGGGTATATGTAGGCTCGCAGGGAGCGCTGTGGGCACGTATACACATGATTTCAAAAGTGTACAAGAAGGAAGTACAGCAAGAAACAAGTGGAAAGAAACGTACTGCACGACTGGGCGCGCAGGTAATCCATCTCAATATACAACGCGGCGGAAAGCAAAAGCGAAGCACTTTGGAAGCGTGTTTCGTTCAGCCACCGCCCACCCACACACAGCAATATTAAGAAAAGTAAACAAATAAGGAAGGGGTACTGGGCATCTCACTACAAAGGCGCGGAAACAATCTGCCGCATAGGCGGAAGCGTAGAATCGACAATTAGTCATCCAGACACAGGGGAACGCAAAATGGCAGAAGGCGACGTTGAAGTTCAAGAATGCAGGCGGGAGGATTAGCGAGGGGGCCGCGTCCTCAAAGGAAAATGCCGCCGCTTCCCGAGGAGACCGGATAATAGCCACAAATCGCTTATCCGCGGCCCGCGTCCCGGGCACAAGGCGGACAATGACGACCCCTCGATGGGCGCCGACGCCGACAGAGGTGTGCGTGAGCCACCCAAGAAGAGTGCAGGTTGGGCGAGGATTTTGAGAAATGACACACAAGGCAGGAGATAAACAAAAAAATAGCACACAGAAAAAAGCAGTAGAACGAGTCCCCGGCTCATGACATGAAATGGATAGATGCAACAAATTGTTAGCTCACATTTGATATTTTTGCAAGTAACAAGGGCTTGCACATTATGAAAAAAGTAAAATAAAGATGTGACGCACGTACGAGAACAAATCTCTAGTGATGTAGGAAAAAAAATGACACTTCGTAGCTAGTCATCAATGGCAGTATAAATCCGCACACAGCATTCTTTAAACAAACTGACAAACGAAAGAATACAAAGGATACACGTGTACAAATCGTAGAACATGGGGAACCATAGCAGTGAACAAAAATAGCTTACAAAGTGACATTTCGGGCAAAAGAGCAATGAAGCATACGGAGAAAATAAGTTATTCACAACACTAGACCGAATAGTCCTTGGAAAGTGTAATGATGGGATACAGGAAGATTTCGTGCAGGAGAAGCATTAAAGCATACGGAAAAGTAACCTGCTGACAACGATTAGCCATCCAACGCTTGAGAAGTGGTAACATGCGATACGTGCCGCTACAAGGTCTAGGTTTGAAGGCACGACAGCCTTCCCTGAGACTCATTGATACCTCTTGTGAGAGTGTTATATTTGTGGATCAGATAAGATTCGCAGGCTTCCCTGTCGAAATGGGTTCTAAATCCTGATTGGAGCACTGTGGCCTTAAATTGGTCGAACGGGTGTTTCAAAGAGTTGATATGTTTTGAAAGGGGGAGATATGGTTTTGTTTTTGCATCGGATCTGGGATTATTGATGCGAGTTGTAAAACAATTTTGAGTCTGTCCAATATATTGCGCACCACAGTCACCACAATTCCGCTCCTTTGGAGTGAGATGCCTAGTACCCCTTCCTTATTTGTTTACTTTTCTTAATATTGCTCTGTGTGGGTGGGCGGTGGCTGAAGGATACACGCTTCCTAAGTGCCTCGCTTTTGCTTTTCGCCGCGTTGTATATTGAGATGGATTACCTGCGCGCCCAGTCGTGCAGTACGTTTCTTTCCACTTGTTTCTTGCTGTACTTCCTTCTTGTACACTTTTGAAATCGTGTGTCTACGTGCTCACAGCGCTCCCTGCGAGCCTACATATACCCTGTATTCGACCCTTGTACTTCACTTGAAAAAGGCTGGATCCCAGCCGAAACGTCGTATTAAATATTGTTATGTTTTCGTGGTGACTCTTATTTAATATATATATATATATATATAGATATATATATAGTTGAGAAAATGGTAGACGCACGATTAAAAACAAAAGCAGTGGTTTACTGACGTTTTGACTGGAGGACCAGTCTTCATGTTATATTATCGTCATTCATATATATATGTATATATATATATATATATACGTATATATATAGGAAATGAGAGGCTCCGTGAAATAAGACAGAAAATAAGGGTTGGCAGTCAAGAAAACCTCGGAAAGCAAAGGGGAGGTTGCGGTGGGTCATAGAAAGAGATGAAGAATTTTTTGAGTCGAAAAGAAAGTGGTTAAAAAATGCCCGCCGGGTGGGATCCGAACCCACGACCTCCAGAATACCGGTCTGGTGCGATAACCACTACGCTACAGGCGGGGCTGTTTCCCCAGCACTTTCTCGGCTATTTATGTTAAGGTATTTTTGCTTCCTGCACTTGGGGGTTGTATATATATATATATATATATATATATATATATATATATATATATATATATATATATATATATATATATATATATATATATATACATACACACACAGGACACCAGAATATAAAGAAAAGGGGAGTTTACTCATCAGTTCAAACGCTGTACAATAAAGCAGTAGTACTTTTCTTTTACATTCGATACGGTTGAGATAATCAATACAAAAGAACCGACAATTGGGCGAGTCGGTACTTATTCATCTGCCGTAGCAGCGCGCACACACGAAGACTAAGGCAAAGAAGGGGACAGGGCGAGCGCTGACTCACAACTACTTTTTGTATGAGAAAGACATGAATTTATATACTAGCGAAACACCAGTTCCACATGACAATACAAAGGAAAAACATCAGATTAACACAAAACATGAAATGGATAACCGAAGCCAAATCATTAATAGGTTACGCCACTGCAAGAAACTGTGGACGCCACTGCGCTTGACGCTTGAAGTGCCGCAGTTTATTGAATTGCAGTACTTGGACTTAATCCTCCGGTTCTTAAGCAGTCATGAGCTGGCTATACAGGTTGAGATCTATTAAGCCACTGTTGAAGTTTGTTTCGGGGCACTCCAAGAATGTAAAATGTGGTGTTGCAAAGTCTTGCCTTCGATCCTCACTACAGAAGTCTTGTTTACACACGGTCGCAGAGGCGTTCTTGGAACAAGTAATCCGGCAGAAGTCGGCTGGTTACCCTGATCAGGTTTTGGCGCGCAGCAGTCAGAACCTCATTACGTGGCTAAAGGGTGCGCAGTCGGCTGACGTGCCGCACAGTACGCCTCAAAGAGAAACAAAAAGGTTAGCCGTCGTCCCCTATGCGCATAAACCGTCACACGGTTGGAAGAATGTTGGAGAGAGGTATTGGGTCGACGTGGCCCTTTCAGCGCCTGTGAAGCTAAGCGTTGCGAGTTCGGCGGTTGAAAGGAGGGATGGCCATGGAGCAAACAGGCGCCAAGCCTGCGGCGCCTGCACGGGGGTGGTTTACAGCATTCCGTTGGTATGCGGTAGCCAATATATTTGCCAAACCGGGCAGTGACTCAATGTGCGCCTAATGGAGTACAGGAATAGCATAAAAAAGGACGCGCAGGCGCGCCTTTCGACGCATTGTGAAACCTGTCCTTTACAGTGATACCCTCATTTTAGATAAACAAAAGTGCTATTTAAACATAGAGATAGGATGACCCGAGAGGTGGTGGAGGCATATGATACTTTCAAAAATGGGCAAAACGTGCGTAAGCCATCCGTCGATATCACTTGGCCATGAGGAATTCGATTTTTAGATAACCGGTGAAGGTTTGTTTCTTGTAGCGGCGTAACCTATTGAAGATTTTGCTTCGGTTTTCCATATCATGTTTCGTGTTAATCTGATGTTTTTCTTTTGTATTGTCTTGTGTAAGTGGTGTTTTGTTAGTATATAATTTCAATTCTTCCTTCAATAAAAAGTAGTTGTGAGTCAGCGCTCGTCCTGTCCCCTTCTTTGCCTTAGTTGTCGTGTGTGCCCACTGTTAGATAAGATGAAATAATGAATCTTATGAGCAACTACATAGAAGAAATGGCGATGCTCATGACACGATTTCAAGAAATACAAACAATGCCACAACGTTGATATTTTTAAACCACAAATATATCTGCTTTATTGCCACGTATGGCCCCGTTACAATCGTTTCTGCCACAATAGAAGCAACACCACTACAGAACCGGTTCAATTCAGAGGTGTTTTTTGGAGGAATGAGTTGAAATGTTAGTTAGTCGGGCTGTTGGAAACGCTGGCCTGTAACCGATGTTTAATTCGTGTTGAGAAAAATGAGGTGCAAAAGCACACTGATTCCCTTGGCATTGAATTGTGGTGAGATATTTTTTGGAAAAGGTAAACGTCGTAACGCTTTTCTGGGCACAGGTGCACTCACACAGATAAGGTTCGATTTTTTGGAAGTTAAGCTACGTCTGCGAAATATAAAATGTAAAATGTAAATATAAAATATAAAATATAAAATGTGCGGAGCATTTGTGGGTGGCATCTGTATCAAGAATTAGCGAGATGACGTTCATTATTCGAGAAAGCTTCCGCCATATCTTTAGTGCTTTGCTATGTGCAATATTTTCGCTTACCCAAGCTTCAGAAGTTTAGTGTATTACCGAGCACAACAATGTAACCTATTTGACCAACATATTTCATTCAAAGTACCATTAGTGGTGTAGCTACGGAATTTAGATTGCCGATACAAAACATTGCCTCAGCTTGCACTATTTATACGAGGCTGGCTAAACACCCGAGCTATCGGAACACTCCTTTCTAGGATAACCGGATCTTGCACCCCACATTAATTTCCCAACTTTCGCTCAAACTTCTGAAGAACTTACAGGCCAGGACCGTTTCTTCCAAAGGCTTGTACTAGTCCACCAATGTGGACTCCGTGACCATTCGCTATAGCCCACGGCCGAAATCGGAGCCAAGGTCTGAAGTACAAACCCAAAGGAAAGGCTATGTGCAGCCGCGATAGGATGATAGCTGAAGGCTCAAAGGAAAACATTCAATAGCTCAATCTGAAATATGCCGGTCTAATATTGCCAGAGATCGGGTTTGATCCCCACCACCGGAAGCGTTTTGGTTTTATCCAGTTGCTGCACATGTTACTGTTCTCGGGAGGTGCTAGCCCATACTCCTCGGGTCTACTGGGTTGCCCAGTAAGTAGGTGTCCGATTTCACGACGCAAAGGTTCGGGGTTTTATTTCTGTGACCATCATAATCTCATTCCGTTCCTGAGGATTTAAGATTTTTTGGTGCGACGGACCAACAAAGCTGGGCATAAACAGCTCTGTCTTAATGACATGCAACCTCGACACGGAATAGAGTACTTAGAACTGATAGCGTGGACGGAAATTGATCAGCTTGGAGTTCAAAATATATTGCCTTGGTAGTACACATTCGACAAAATGAGAATTTGCTGTACGGGAAATAACGTGGCTGATGCAGAATACATCCCATCGATAATTCTGGCTGGAATTATAACCTCTACAAATGCGGATCTGTGGGACAGGGACAGCCACGGGGCAGTCTTCAAGAGCGCTGGAGAGGAGATCAAGAAAACCGCTTGACCGGTCAATGTGTAACTTTTAAAAATACTTGACAATTCATATTTTTACCGTGAATATTTCGAAAAAAAATTGAGTAAGGTATATAATTTCGATTGATGTGTAATTACAGCCTAACAGGACCTTCAAAATGTGTTGTACTACCTAAATTATTGCTTTATTTATTGGTTCACAAAGCGATCTCACAACATTGCCTAATTGTAATGTCTGACTGGCCGTTGTACGAGTTTCTCCTTAATATTGTTTTGGATAATTTGCAATATTACACAAAGAACTTCCCAGTTATTCAATCTGTATCAGGCTGAGTGGTTGGTTACACATAAGAAATGCGAGTTGACCTGATTGATTGTACGGTTTAACCAGCCGACGCAACGCAGGTGATGAGGCGTGCTGTAGTGGTAGCTCCCGAATAATTTTGACCACCTGGTAATCTTTAACGTGCGCCGAAATCTCGTACACACGGGCGTTTTCGCTTTTATCCTTAATCGAAAAAGTGGCCAACGCGGGCGGGAATCCAACTCGCGACCTCATGATAGCAGCGTGCAAGGTGACCTAAGAAGTAATGAAGAGTAGAACGGGGCATCTATTCACCACCACTACCATTACCGGGCGGTGATGGTGATGCGAATAGACAAAACCCTAATTCATCTGGCTCAAACATTGAGACAACGACCATATAAAAAAAACGCTTTTTATATCAAGAACGCTTCATTGTGACGTCATCTCGCCCCTTTTTTGCTGTATTCCTCGCGGTGACTGAAATCGAATCTCGAAACTTGGGCGGAGAAGAAAATGGCGGATAGACACTCGCTCCCCCAATTCTTTCTTCTGAATCATTCAGGTTGGTGGGGTTTTGAATCTCCGAAGCAGTGTTATTTTTGCAATCACGCCTCCGCACTATCAACGTGTTGCTGAGTCCTGTGTTTGTGGCTTTATATTCGCTTTTCGATAAACATGATTAGGACTAACGTGGAACACGTGTGTCCGACCTGCTATGAGTGCTTGCCAACAAATTGCCACTTCCTCAAATGCTCAGACTGTAATTACGCCTACTATCTTGGAACATTTTTGGGGTGGTTACAAGCGACATTTAAAAACAAAGGTGCATCGGCACGAAGGCCATGGCGACGCCTGAATTACCGCACCTTCAAAGAAAAGCCTTCCGGAGCCCAGCCGAGGTACAGACTTGAGTTCTAGTCTGGCCGATATATTACGTAGACTGAACGGCATATCCTGCTTGCCCTTTCAAACTGACGAGATAGGGGTTGCATTTGAAATAATGTCAAAGAAAGTACGAAAATATTTTCGACAGTCCATCAGTGACAAATGAAGAAATAACTGTCGAAAAAAGCGTGTCTTCTTGCTCGAGCGAGGTCGTACATGAGCGATGTTGAAAGTTTTATGTCATCACTGGATAACTTCGAATTGCCCATCGCAATACTAAACATTCAGGTTCTCGGAATCCCGAAATCATACAATGAAACTATATTTTCAAACATAATGAAGCAGTGACAACCTTAAATCTGCACCCGCTGTCTTCCAGAACGCTTTAAATGGGCTTCCACGAGATCAAGGTCTGAAGCAGGAATCACCGTTCGCTTCTTCCGGCAATAGCATCGCGACGAGTAGTTGCAAAAAAGGAAAGTTCTCCTATGCCCGATGTCTTGCGTTTCTATGAGATAGAACAAGACTAAACAAAACCGTGATTTGCTTCGTTCCACGCGAGAACGGGCAGAAAAAAACGGCTATCGCCCTTTCTGGCACACTAACAACAAAATCATTGTATACAGGGCTGTAGGCGATTCCATATCTCTCGTCCGCATGAAAACACACCTTCAAAAACTCAATGCTGCCCAATGCACTTGCTCCACTGTGGTTCTTTTTTATTTTTTTTTCTCTTCATGGCACCTGTTGCAAACAACCAAGCACAATTGTTGGAATGGGATCACTCCATCGTGTTTAATAATCAAAAATATTGCAACTGTGTTTATTTCAAACATTGGCCTTGAAAATAAATAAAGTTGTCTTGAATATTTTTTCAGCGGTGTTAGATCGCACTTTGATGTTGTAATGTTCTCTGAAACGTGATGCACTTCTGAATGGGACTATTTTTGAAATCTGTTGGTATAAAGCTTACTAAAGTAACCTAAATATAAGGAAGCAGGGTGGCGTGTCAATGTTGCTTTGAAATATTATGTGAATTGCTCACCAATTTTTAACTTTTGATTACAAAGTATTACTTATGCTGTGTGGAAGGCAAGTGTTAAGGTTTTGTTACTATCCGGGTTGCAACGCAATTACGGAATTTATTCCCTTTTGTAGTATTTTTCTGAATCTGAGATAACGGGCATATTGACTAATAGTGGGTGGTGAATTGAATAACAATTTTCTCTGATGTAGAATGATCATAACCATCGTACCTTGAGAGCAGTCGCCCTAATACGTGGGTTCCTGTATTTCTACTTAATTTTGTCGGTTATGTATATCTAACAACCGGTCAAGGGACATCACCAGAACCGCCAAGTGAAGCGGAACACGCGGACACCAGGCTTTGACCGGTACGTGGACGCTGCTAATTCTAATCCCTGCTGGAAGTGATCGGCGAGTGGCGAACGTCGCTAGGCCTGCGGAAACATACCCCCCATCTGCTGCGCGCTGCGCAACGTGACGTGTCTACGTGTCGCCGGTCGTGCACTAAGCGGTGGTCAGCGGAGGGGACTTTGACCGGCAACGGAGAGCACGAGATAAAACAAGAAGCCCAGCAAATGGGAGTTCAAAAGGCGAACACCAAAGCCCAGGGCGTGTATGAAGCGCATACCAGAGAAGGGGAGATGTGAGAAGCCGATGAGACTATAATCCAATGCGGGAATAACACCACCCATGTAAGCTATGACGCAGAGAGCGGAACAACAATATATCATTCATTGTGGAAGAAGGAAGTTAACAGAAGGAGCGCTGTCAAGAAGAAAAAAGAACCGGTGGGAATGGCCGCTGCTGGTGCCCAGGGCAAGGAACTTCCAGAGGGGAGCCTGCACCTGGCAAAAAAAACATGAAGGAGCAACCAACAAGGAAGAGGAAACCCACGGGCCTTAAGTCACCGGTGCCGTCGGAGACGGACTACAAGATCGTGTATCGGTCCCAAAACGGGTTACACCTAGAATAAGGAAAGAGTCGGAGGCTGCTATTGCCATGTCGCGAGCAATGAACATGCCCCTAGGAGGCTTTGTGAGGAATATTGCTCTCCAAGCACAGTGAACCCAGAGCCCGCTTGGGGTCAGCACGGAGCATGAGGAGCTGATCAAACAACTCACAGAAATGCGCCAACTACAGGTCGACCCGAACGTTCACAATGTCACTTCTTATCTCAAACCATTGCCAGACAGGAGTGCGGAAGTAGTAGTAGGAACCACTGATTGGCTGACTAAGGAAAACATTACGGAATACATTGCGGCGGAACGTGACGAAATCGTATCAGCAAGACGCCAGGGAAACTCGATGGCAGCGGTAATATATTTCAAGGGACCGCACGTGCCTTTATGCAAAAGTATTGGGTACTATAGCCCGTTGCCGCCTGTACCACAAATCCATTCAGTACTGCAAGTAATATGGCAATATTGGCCACCGACTAG
This sequence comes from Haemaphysalis longicornis, assembly GCF_048455015.1. NCBI lineage: Eukaryota > Metazoa > Arthropoda > Arachnida > Ixodida > Ixodidae > Haemaphysalis > Haemaphysalis longicornis. Next base: position 54,293,623 of record NW_027526445.1, read on the forward strand.
ATGTATGTCCATCACTCAAACCTGACATATGCACCAAATGTGGCACTAGAACAGTCGCTGCTGATCTTACGTGCTACCCGACATGGGAGCTATGCAATCTAGCTCACGAGACGGCTAGTAAGAGTGCAAAAGGAGCTTCAAAACGGCTCCACTCCCATTGCACGCCAGACAGGCTTGGACACATAAGAGGGACAATGCGCCGTGTTCGACAACCTCGTCACACTACAGCTTTCCCAGTTCAAAGAGCAGTCGTTGCCTTTGAACGTTCTGAAAACAACCACTAATGGCTCGCCTACTTGCTTAACCTCGGGGGGCGGATCGCGATCACTTTCAAAGTAGGGGACCAGAAGAAACTGAAGGTTGAGGTCATGGTCGATTTTAAGAAAGGACTGCATTAGAAGTGACGAGTAGAACACTAACAAAGTTGTGTTCTCGGATAAACATTTCCCGCCTCTATCCTCTATCAAAATAAGGAAATGCAGTCCTGACTGGCTAGCCCCTTTTGAAGCACTCCAACGTACCATGGAAGAGAACACGCGAACAACCAAAGAATTCAAGAAAAAAAAACGTTACGACGAGGAAATACTTCGAGGAGATAATGAAAGATATTCAACAAAAAAAATAGAACAATCCTGAAAAGATAACGAAATTGCACAGATCAAACACGATCAGGCCCAAACGAAGCAATGCCACGCCGAATATCAACAAGCGGCCTTAGAAACCTTCCAAAAATCCAAATGCAGTTACAGGGCATAAACAATTCTCTGAAGCAAACCCACAAAACGCAACAGAAAATACAGGAAACTATGGCAGCAATAGTTTCGAAGGTATCGGAGCTAGACAAGCGAGTCACAGCTACCGAAGAGAGAGACAAAGTTTGCAAGCATCCTAAGAAATACCCAGGCAGAGAAGCAAGATGGAAGAGATGCTCGAGTGTGATGAGTAACAACTCCAAGAAAAGAGAAACAAAGGAAATCAGGAGCATAGGCTCAAAACTTAGCAATAGAATTGCAGCACCATTTAACAGAAGCGACAAAACTTGTTGCAATTCAGCGAGAAATTGAAACCGGATATTCTGGCGATGCAAGAAACCCAAATAAAAACCCTTAACTTCAGATGTTACGATACCCACATGCCAAAGGCAAGACTCGCACTGCCATTGTGACCTCGAAGAGCCTAACGACGCAACAGCACCTAATCCAACACAGGATCGAACACAGGCTCAATGAATTATTACGAGCGAAGAAAAATCTCGAGCGCCTCTTTATACACTGCATATACAGTCCACTCGCCGACACCTTTGAAGACTTGGATGGATTCTTCCGTACGGCCCTAAAAGTGACTAAAGGGCATAGAATTGTTGTTCTGGGCGATTTCAACGCTCCTCATATACCATGGGCATATTGTAGAAAACTAAAGAACAGAGAGCAAGTTCATAACTTTGCCCAGCAGCCACCCCTGACCCTATGAATTGATGTCCAGTGCCCGACAAGAACTGGCAACAGTGTGTCTAGAGACACTACCTTAGACCTGACATTTTCGAGGGGAATACCCTACATAGAGTGGACAAGGTTGGATAAAACACTGGGAAGTGATCAATATATTATCCAACTAACCATTGACCACCACTATACCCGAATACTTACCAGGGTGGGGAAGACAAAATCATGAATTTGAAAGCCTTCAGAGAAGAAGAGGAGGTAGAAGAAGAAGACCACCAGTTATTTGACACCGAAGAATGGGCCAGGCGATTGGTGGAAAAAGTCAAAAACACACAAGAGAAATTGAACTACCGACAGAGAATCCTAACGCGGATCCCCACTTCTTATACCTTTGGGAGGCTGGACGAAGTCTGACCCGAAGGTTGAAGAATAAAAAATGCAACATCGCATAACCCGGAATGGTCGAGAAAGATGGAGCATTTTGAGGTCGCTCATTCCATACAATCCGGGGTCAATGTCCACGACCAGAAAAAAATCGTGGAACGACTTCTTCACAATTTTCCGGGCACACAGAAGGACATCCTCGAAGCGGCAAAAAAGAAATGTTTGGGGAAACCACGTCAACAGTAGTCACCAACCCGGACTGCGGTGGAAACCCCAACCCAGAACTTGATCAGCCATTCACGAGGGCAGAACTTGATGCTGCACTGGCCAAGCTCACGAGAAACACCTCCCCTGGAAAAGACAGAATAACAAAAAAATGCTACACAATACCAGCGAAAAGTGAAGATTGATCTGTCGGGTAAAATAAGCCTGATTTGGGACAGCGGTAGACTTCCGGCAATGAGGAAACACGCAGATGTCACCATCCCTCAAAACCCAACAAACCCTTGGGCATATCCAACCCTTGGCCGATATTTCTGACTTCTTGCGCGAGGAAAATAATGGAACACATGGTGCTATACAGTCTTACATCTCACATGGAGGAACCAGGACAGAGCAAAAAGGATTCCCTGACACCATGTTTGGGTTCCGCCCAACTTGTCCACCCAGGACATCCTCTTACAAATTAAAAGAGGTTATCGACAACCTAAGCACCTCACAAAAAAACACCATCCTCACCTTGGACGTCAAAGGGGCTTTTGACAACCCGTCGCACACGCCCATACTTGAAACCCGGAGGACTACCCATTGCGGAGAGAAATCCTATAATTACATCAGGGATTTCCTCTCGCATCGCATGGCAACCGTGGTACCTGGGAAATTACGGAGCGAAAACTTCGACGTCACCGCAAAGGGCACTCTGCAGGGATCCGTAATCTCACCATTACTATTCAATTCATCAATGATGCACCAACCTGACCAGCTAAAGGCCATTCCAGGTGTCAAGCATCCCATCTACAACGACGACATGACCTTTTGGACTACCAAAGGTCCAGCAGGAATACAAGAGGACGCCCTGCAGAAAGCAAGTAATTGTAAGGAAACGTATCTGAAAAGATGTGGGCTCTCTGCTGCACCGGGAAAATGTGAAATTCTCATACACAAGAAGAGAACGAGAGTTAGACTCCCCGACAAGACCCCCGACCCAGAAGTGACGCTTCATGGCGCTACCCTTTCAAAGGTCGATACACTTCGAGTATTGGGTCTGACGTTTCAGAAGGACGGGGCAGGGGCTCCCACCCTCCATGTGCACAGACCTCCTGCACGCCCGCCTCTAGACGGAATTTCAGTGCTGTAGCTTCTAAAAGCAAATAGCTTGTAAATTTCAAAATAACTTTGGCCTTCGAATTTATTTTGTTTTGGCTATCATTACGATTATTTTTACTGTTCTTAGCCGGGATGTGATAAGTATTGTCACTGTCAGAGACCTTAACCGGGGTTTCACGAAACGTCTGCTTTCAGAGTGAAAAAAGAAGCCGTGTTTAAAATATTGAATCTTGATCATCCTGCACCTTGTTCTAGTTAGATAATCCTGTTTGCCTCCAGCTTAATGTTGTATTAGTGAATTTTATAATATTTCATAAAGCGAGGAACACCACTTCGTGATTTGATTCATTATGAGTGATGGAGCATATGATTAAAAACCTGCCTGCGTCTTGAACGCTGGATGTGAATAACTTGCGTCTTGCAGGCCATTGACCGGCACGATTTGCATGTAGGATCAAGGAACGGCAGTACAACTTCCAAAGCTGTAGACAGATATCAGATGGAATCTAATCGAGTGTCTTGGTAAAAAGGGGAACCAAAATTGTATTTTGCGGTGTTAAATATTCATGAAATTATGTCCACAAATCAATTTAAGAATTACGAATTTGCCTATTCAAATTGAAAGATTTGTTTAAAAAAAATTCCCTCGCACTTCCCCGAGGGGGAGAGTGTGTAAGTGCGAATGCACGGTTGTTGATTGCGCGATTACGGTAGATATCGTGATCTTAATGAGTAGTCGAGAGATTACACACACGCACACAACTACAAAGAAAGATATTTCACTCGTTATTGCTGGTACCGTTGCCCGGTCCGCCATCATCGTTATCGAGATGTAGGACCAGCGACCGCTCTCGACGACGGCGCGCGCTCGACTAATACCCTCCCGCGCTACGCGGCCGCTACACGAGCGCCCTCACGCGTAGGAATGCGGAGCGCCCGCTACGCGAGCGAGAGCTCTCCCGCCAGAAGTGGAGAGGAGGCACCCAACACCCGCAGTCACTGAGCGGAGAGAGGAATAGGAGAGTAGCGCGCGCCCATCTCCCCCCGTTGCTAGGGAAGACGAGGAGCGCGCGCACCCGCAGCTGTTGCTATGCGGACGACGGCGGCGGACGATTCAGGCTCGCTTAAGAAGTGCATTCGCCCTTAAAAGTGTTTGGACCTTAGCAGTGTTCTATCCTCTCGATGACTTTAAATACAGGTAACGTTTCCAAATCAATTGTCGAGGTAACAATATGAACTAAAGTTTCCACACTCGCACCATCTTAGCCAGCATTCTGAAAAGTGGTCTTTGTTTCTTCATATTGTTGCATCGAGTTGCTGTGGTTTGTAATTAAAGTTAACGAGATTCTGTGTTGGCTTTCCACTAGGGTGGCGTTGTCTACATATTTTTTTCTGGGCTTGACCAATATTTGGCTACATTTAAAAGCTTTTTGAGCTTGTAAAACTGTTTGAGATATATAAGGGCGGATGATTGGCTGTCTTTTAAAGATTTTTTAAGATGGAGAGGGATACCGTAAACCGAATTATAAGGCAACCGCATTTTTATCAACGTCAGGTGAACAAAATGGGAAAGGGTAATCGGGTAATAGTAGTTATTTTTCTTCGAAAAAGGGGGGGGCTTAGTGATAGCAGTGACTGAATGACGCGGCCAAGAGGCGTTCACGTAGTGAACCAGTTTATAAAAATTGTGGTGCTATAAGCGCAAATTGGCGTTTCACGGTCGTTGCGGTGAGTGTTGTGAGGTATAAAAAATACTTTGAAAACCATCTCAACATACTTGAATGAAGTGTGTACTTAAAAGATTTTGCTCGTATGAATCACTGGCGCATAGAAACTATAAAGAACCAAATAAGTCTAGCCAATTGGGAACTAACGATAGAGTGCTGCAAGTAAACTTTGGCCTATGAGAGCATAGGCACTGTCGCAGGAATCTTGGCCATAGTACTTTTTTTTAGATGCAAAGCATCTCTTGCTCTGGGCTCTGTCGCCCGTCGTCCATCCGTCGTCTGTCCGCAACTCTCCCCCTCTCACCACCAGCTGTGCCATAGCGCGCGCTCTTCTCCTCGTCCCCCTACCTCCACGCCCGCTGTGCGATAGCGCACGCGATACTCATCACCGCAGCGGCGCGATAAGCGCGCATGCGCGTCTCCTCTCTCATCTCCTCTACACTCTATCTGCTCTATATAATAAACCCAGTCCGCGCGCCGCTCCCTCAGTTGCTGCTTCGGTTGAGTCACGCTGCGCGGTCCGGAGTTCGGTCATTTTCTGTTATTGGAGAACCCAATCTCGTGGACGTTTCGGAACCTCCGAGATGCTTTGCATCAACTCAGGGTTCCCTTGCGGGAAGGTGGTGTCATTTTCTTTGAAAGACACTTCCTAGCTTTAAAAGTATCCAGCACAAGGTCCTACACTTTTTTGGCTGTGTACGCCTTCTCAAAAAATGTTTGTCTTGCTGCAGACAGAGGTCCTGAAGTGGTGCGAAGTAAAGTGATCGTGGCGAAAAGTGAAAAGAGGAAAAATCGCATAAAATGGCTCACCGTAGTTTGATTTTGTACTGCACGTTCTCAAGTAAATATATCCTCAAGTTCTCTGTCCATCAGTCATGTCGGGCGTCCTAGGCAATATAAACAATTTTAAACCTTGTCATCTTGTTGATTGGCGAGCAGCTCTCTTATTCTCCACATTTTCTTCCCTCTTTTTTGACAGCTCGGATTGAGTTCGTACATGTCGAACCACTGCCCACATAAATAGAAAAGCTGGCTAGGTAAGGGCAAATATGTTGAAACCAGACCAAGCTGCGAGCACATGGCTACCATGAGGCTGTACAGAAGAACAACCATAACGGTGCTTTGTCCACTACAGAGTAGTACTTGAATGTGCACCTTTTGCCTACGACTCTGAAGTAAAAGGAATGGGAAATAGGGGGGTGGTGACCCTACACCCCCACACCTTTACCAAAGATGTCACGTGAAAACTAAGTGATATAATGTCGGAATGGTTGTATTTAGAAAGCAGACACCATAGTCACTGGCACAAAGGCATGTTGATGGTACGCGGCCTCTCCAGTGGGAACTCAGACTTCGTCTGCCTTCTCTTCATTCCATTGGACACCAACCAGCGTCTTTACACCGGAGCACATACACAGATAGGGAGAAATTGGCCACATGGATATGCGGTTATGCTTCGTGTAAGGTTCTAGGAATATGGCCAAAGTCTGGGACAACATGATACTAATCATTTATTTCCAGTTCGGAGCTGATTACTGGTGCTTTTTTTTTGCACCATGCAATCATTTCCCATATTGGTACTGCTTGGTAAAGGCAACTAATTACTCCGCCGATCGGTTTCTTCAGAACCTTCATGGTCTTTCAAAGCATTGCATTCTTTTCTCTACATTTTCGTTTGAGCGGCTACGGTTTATTCTGCCTAATCCTGGTCTTTACCCGGGTTTTTGCAGTCGCAATGCCAGTGCGACCAATAGCAGCTTTGCCTGGTGAAAAAAGAGATGCTGCTGAGGCTGTAGTGATCCATCTCCCTTTCTTCCACAGCCAGTTGTGAAAACATAAGCAGCTGGATATGGGCAGGTAAGCAGCATTTGTTTCCTCCATATTCCTTCAGAATATTGAAGCTGATAAAGCCATAGAAAGGCAGGAGGCATACTACACTGTTAATCTCAGCAGCATATATTTGTTTATAACTGCAGCTTTACACAGGCACAGTACTGAAGAATAATGTCCGAAACACAATGCGGTTTTCCTCACAAACAATTGTTCCTATTGTTCTACTGCACTAAAAGTTTGACAATGTGAAAATAATGTGGTGAATTACTAGTGTTAATAAGGTTGGTAGGAGTAGAACCTATCGTTTAAATTTTGAATGCACGCACCGCGGGCGGCCCAGTAAATTGAGGTTTTTGGAAGGAAAACTGAAAAAGAGCGACATTGCGAGACGTAGGTAAGAGAACGAAAGTAAGGAAGCTAGTACCAGTAACTGCTACCAGCAGCTGTTGAATGCCCGTGCTAGGCGGTGCTTATTGCAATTTTCTTGACAAAAAATACCTACCACCAATATATTAAGGCGGCTAACATAGTTATATCCAGTAAGAAGCGGCCATGCACACAGAGGCATGTTTTGAACGACAAGTATGACATGTGGCTCCTTCAAAAGAAGACGCAGTAGACGATCAGACAGAGTGAGAAAGCTCTGTCTCTGCTAGTGGAAAATTAATGGCTTGATAGACACTGCTGTTTGTTGTTAAGAGATGAAAAAGCAGGTTTGAGTAACGTATACCTTTGCTGTCGTTTCTTTTATGTCGTGGAATGTACCTAATACTTGAAGCAGGTACCCAGAAAGTGCGATAAGAATGTTTTACAAAGAAATAGCCTTGAAAATGTCTACTCCAAAATTTTAGCCTCCTTGCACATTGAGAATCAAGATAAAAAATCGAATTAAAGGCCTGTGTTAACTTACAAAGTTGAATGATGCCCTAAAATTCAGCAGAAAGCTCGTAGCCTTCTACCTTCGAACCGTCATGTTTACTACAGGAGACTCACAGTAAGACAAACACGGCTAAGACTAATCTTATTGTAGAGACAAGCATTATTGCTATTTTGTAACGTGTACAATTAACAAAGACCGCAGCTTCACGCGAATTTCTTATAATACGAATGAATTTCCACTATCACTTCGTATTAGCGTGAGTTTGTTTATACACACAATACGCTTAGGACGTGTTTATTGAACACTTATTTTTATATACCATTATTATTTCGTTAAAGCAGAATCACACTTTTGGTGCAGTTATTCGCCTTTTGCTTGATGGAACTAACATAAAGCAGCTTGCTGTTTAGATAGGTGCAGCTTGGTTTGCTCAACAGAAAGCGCGTACTGGTCAATATTTCTTAAAATATTTTTTATCAAGAGCATGCCTGAGCGTTTTCAATTTTAGAGTGGAAAATTCGCAATATTGTTTATACCGAATCAGACGCAATTCATCCACGTCAACTAACTTTTGCACAAGTCCAAAATGTGTAAGACACGATGGGGTAGGTCTCAAAAAAAAGAAAAGAAACTTTGAGATTTAGATTGCAAATAGTCAAGGCAAGGACTGAATAAAAAAAGACTATCTAGCTAAAAAGTATCCTGTTTATTTTCTATCTTGGTGCAGGTAAATCATAAATGAGAACGGCACCGCAATGAACATTTAATGATATTTTAGCTAATATATAGTCGTTTGGTGCGGGGAAGTTTTGCTAACTCTGCCAGCATCATAAGCATGCAGCAAGATTCTACTTTTGTAATTTATATTGCGTTTAGACAAAATACAAATATTGCTACATTAGCAGTTATTGAAAAAGGAGGCTTAAGAAAACGATGAATACAACTGCAGCAATAGCAACAGCGACACTATTCCATATCGGGGAGTTACGCAGGTACATTTTGGCTATCAAGAGCGTGAAGTAGATGGTAAAGGTTAAAGGAGTCAGGAAGATAATCTGGAAAAAACTGCTTCATATATTTCTAGCACTGTCGATTCCTAATATATAAACTCAGGATAGCCGTATTTTTCTACGATGTGGGCAAACAGGTAAAAATTGAAGTAATGGTTTGAGTGAGGCTTTCATTTTGAAGTTTAAAGTCAAGGCGCGTTAAAACTCCAAAGCACATTCAGGGTGTTGATTCGAGTTCTTGAACAATGGTTACCAGACAGCTCTAGCAATCGTTCTATCGGTAACGTGGATGGAAAACAGTCGATGGCAACCAAAAAGGAATGCATATTTTGGAAATATCCATTGTACAGTCCTACAAAAACAAGACAAATGAATAGCGTTTAACAATTCACCGTTCCTAACACGACTACACTCCTAGTTGCGCCATCAACCATCAATATCGCATGGTTACTTGAGATGCGACTCAAAACTACAATCTCAATGAATTGGCTAAAGTAGGAAAGCAACAAATGCTGAAAAACGTTTCTGATTTGCGTCATAAAAAACGCATAATATGGGGCTCGAGAAAAATGCCTTTTTCTCTTCACGACCATGGTCAGGTTTGGACAATAATAAATAATATAACTCTGGAAACGAGACTTCATTTTGATGTTACCCATAACCCAAACAACTACACAAAGCAAGCTGTGAAAAACTGAAAGACTCTAAGAGCGTGATAAGTGTCGAATAAATTGTCAAAATGTTTAAATGGAGTGAAAACCCTCAGTATGGGCAGAGTCCTCCAATGCCTTTCTGGTCATGAAACTTCGCCGTTACGCTATGGGAGAGCTTCGTACGCTCCCCATGGAGGCCGGGCCGCGGCGCTGGTGTTGACCGGAGGGTAGCCGGGGGCGTGGACAGAGCGCGTTGTGCAGGGAACGGAACACGGAGTAAGATAAAACAGACTCTCGCTGCCTTATCAGCAGTGAGCTTTCGCTTTCCGTGTCGTGAGCCACTCAAGTGGGCTTGTCATTTTGTGACTGGCGAAAAAAATTCTTGCGAACGTGCATGCTGCTACTGCGTTCCTGACTGCCGGCTTGGCTACAGAGCAGCGGCGGCCGCCCGATGCCCTCCGATCTGCGGTGGCGCGCCTCGTGGTAGCCTTTGTCCCCGTACGAAACTTGGCCGGGAGTTTCATGACCAGAGAAGCATTGAAGGACTCTAGCATGGGTCTTTAACTTTTACAAGTCATTTGTACCTGTTGTCATACGCCCACAGTCATGACGTGATGGAAGCGATTGACGGGGTGACACGTAGGGATCCCCGCGAACGAGGCGCACTCCGTGCTCTTGTTCGGGTCTTGAAAGTCGCGCCTAAGACCCCCCGCTTTTCGAGACCACTCGTACAGACGGCAGCAGACGTTTTCGAAGATGGCCTAGCGGTTTCCGTGGTGGGTGATTGCTGAGACTGGCCACGGGTCCTTGTGCCCGACCGGTATACGTCTCGGTCACATTCCAACATGGCCTCTCTCAACTTTTCACTCGGTGTTCTTTTCGGGGTTCGCTTTGCGGCTGGCCGCTGTTGCTGGAAGTTGCCGATTGGACAGCGGTCGTCGCAAGCTCGTGCAGTGGTTTCGAGCGCTCGGCACCGTAGCTGGTGTCAATGAACTTGGTGGTGCATTTCGTATGTCTCCTCGTCTTGGTGGTTTCTTTTGTTCATCTTCTTTAAATGGCGTTTGCTTTTTGTTCTTGCGATTTCTTCGACCTACGGTTAGGTCACATTGAAAACTTTACACCTGCTATAATAACGCGTGCACATCCATTCTTAACAAACGTTGTGAAAGAAAATGTCAACATTACCACAACAGATGCCTCTGTTTTGATTTGGCGTCGCATTTTTTATTATTTCAAATCTGTTCTATGGGCTTTGAAGATTTGGCTACGGATCTCTAAAGACAGTGAAATAATTGTTCTTAGTGTAACTGTAAAGTTACCAACCAGCCTTGCGGTGTAATATGATGTTGAATAATAAAAGAAACCTGCAATTGTTATTTCTAGGTATTTCCCATCAGAAGTTCATCACATGTGCTCTCATGGAGCCCTAACGTAAGGAGTCCTTTTGTGCAGTGTCGCTCACACTTCGCCAGTAATTTGTTCATTTGTTGTCCTAGAAACAATCAAACAAACAATCATGTGCTTCCCCACTTTGTGTCAGATGCGCTCCGAAGAAAACAATACTGTTTGTAGTGACGGATCATCAATATTTCATATATTTCTTTGCAGAAACCTAAACCCCTCGTTGCTCTTTAGGCATTTATACACTGACCGTGATGCGTCTTCGCGGTGAAGCTGAGAAACTACAATCGGAGTGACATGTATCAAGGGCAGCCCCGGAGAGGAAGGCATCAACCCCCCCCCCTTCAATAAAAATAGAAGAAAAGAACAACGAAACGCCAATTTGAACAGCGCGGCATGAACGAACCAATCAGAAAACGCCAGCGCCTATACCCCGAGGCATCATGGTAAAATGTGGAAGGGCACTGGTCATCCAATAAGAGAACACCGCGCAGGAGACCTTTCGCGTTATGGCCATATATGGACATGGAAAAGGCAAGAAGCCAATGAGAGTGCGCCATGAGAGAGCCCAGAGGGGATAAAAGCGGGGCTCACAAAGAGAACAGAGACGCAAGATACCGGGAGGCAAGATACCAGGAGGCGGCAAGGGCACGTGAGCTTCACGGAAAGAGCCAGGGGGACGTGGCCAGGCCAACAACTATGCCTGCCAAACCTGGGCGGGAGCGGGCTGACTTCGCATCGACTACAGGATCTTAGGCGCACCACGAACCTGTGTCTTCGTTGCCGCAGCGGTGGGGGTCGGGCACCTACGGACAACGTCCACACTTCGTTGGCCTTCGTCTCAACGGCCCCGAAAGGCTACGTTCGTGCCGAGCCTACCTGGGACCTCCAGCGGCAGCGGCTAACAGGCGGTAGCGACCGAGGAATCACGCCGCCCAAGGTATGACCACGCGAATCAAACGCCGGCATCAAGGACCTCCAGCGGGAGCGGTTACCAGGAAGTAGCCACAGAGGAAAGTCAGGACGCGCGGAACCCACGCCGTCCAAGGAACGACCGAGCGCATCGAACGCGGGCATCGAGGAGAGACGAGGACGACTATCACCGAGTCGCGGCCACGCAAGGTTGCAACACGTCAGCACTGACGATCGGGGTAAGCCAGTCCAATAGGGACGCACTCATAGGACACAACAAGGAGATGTGGTGCTTGTGATATCACCTATAGAGGGTGATGGAACGAGTGCATTCGAACTTATAGTGTAGAGCTTTACTCTAGAGATCTTGGGGTTTTGCTTGGAACTCTGGTTCAGATATTTAGTTTGCGGTTTGATTGCGTATCAGTTTATTGGCAATTGATTCTGGAGTGCCTTGTGTTAGGCTTTTTCGAGTGTGTATTAAATGTGTGTTTTACTAGACATGTCAACGCCTTTCCTGTGTCCATCTCTCTGAGCTGGTTAGGACAACCCCACCATCGGTTCACGTGACACGGAGACTTCCTGGGTCCTGTAGTAAGTGGTTAAACATCTAGAGATGTTTACCGGACAAATTTATCGTCTCATCAACTTGCCTGCGGAAACCTATTGTTTCAGTGATTATCCGACAGGAACAACTCCGCCTGCTAAATAGTGATTGCACACTTGCTGTCATTATGATTTTGTCGTACCATGTTTACATACTGTGCCATATTGATTTTACTCGCGTGAGTAACTTCTTTCCTCACATTTGCGGAAAGAAAATTATCTGTGCAGTTGCCTTTACCCTGTGACATTTGAACAAATTAACTTGCTGCTTTGTTTGATTTCGGTTAGGGCTTATGAATTGGTGCAAAACTTGCAACAAATTTGAAATACTGGTCACTGTCCATTTGCTAAAATTCGGCGCAGACATTTGAGAGAACAGTGAATATTTTTGTGCACAGGTGGCCAGCCTGCTACTATATATATATATATATATATATAGTTCTCGATATAATCTCTCGATTGCCCTGAGGAAAGCAAGTTCTCATTGCTGAAACGTAGGCCACAATCGTGCTTTTACCTTGTTCGAAGTTTTTCTTCTCTTGTGTTCTCTACCATCTTCAAAATTGTACTGCTCCCTATATATATATATATATATATATATATATATATATATATATATACTCAGGGCACCAGAATATAAAGAAAAGTGCGGGTTTACTCATCAGTGCAAACGCTGTACACGAAAGCACTGGGAAATTTCTTTGTCGTTTGATACGGTTGAAGTAATCAATACAAAAGAACCGACAATTGGGCGAGTTGGTACTTATTGTTCTCCCTAGCAGCGCACAAACACGAAGACTAAGGCAAAGAAAGGGACAGGACGAGTGTTGATGTGCAACTACTTTTTATCGAAGAAAGACATGAAATTATATACTAACAAAACACAAGTTGCGCATGGCAATACAAAGAAAAAACATCAGATTAACACAAAACATAATGTGGATAACCGAATCCAAATCATCTGTAGGTTACGCCACTGCAAAAAACAAACCTACACCAGTTATCTAAAAACTCGAATTTCTCGTGGCTAGGTGATATCGACGGATGGCTTACGCACGTTTTGCCCAGTTTGGAGATATGGTATGCCTCCACCACCTCTCTGGTCATCCTATTTTTATGTTTAAATAGCACTTTTGTTTGTATGAAATGGGGGTACCACTGTAATGAACAGTTTTCACAATGCATTGAAAGGTGCGCCTGCGTGTCCTTTTTTATGGTATTTCTGTGGACAATTAGACGCACATTCAGCAACCGGCCGGTTTGGCCAATGTATTGGCTACCGCATACCAACGAAATGCTGTAAACCTCCCCCGTGCAACACGAACGAAATGGGTCTTTGTAGTTCACACCACGGCCTGGCGCCTGCTTGTTGCATGTACATCCGTCCTTTAAACCGCCAAACACACACCTCTTAGCTTCACAGGCGCTGAAAAGACTACATCGACACTATACCTTTTTTCAACATTCTTCAAACTAAGTGACAGTTTATGCCCTTAGGAGACGACGGCTAACCTTTTTCTTTCTCTTTGAGGCGTATTTTCTGGCGCGTCAGCCGACTGCGCACCCTTCAGCCGCGTAATGAGGTTCTGACTGCTTCACGCCAAAACCTCATTAGGGTACCGAGCCGACTTTAGCCGGATTTCTTGTTCCAAGTTTGCCTCTTCGACCGTGTGAACAAGACTTCTGTAGCGTTGATCGAAGGCAAGACTTTGCAACACCGTATTTTTCATTCTTAGTGTTCCCCGAATCAAACTTCAACAGTGGCTTAACAGATCTCGGTCTTTATAGCCAGCATTCATGGCTGCTCATGAACCGGACGGTTAAGTCCAAGTACTGCAATTCATTAAACTGCGCCTCGTCAAATGTGAAGCGCAACCCTAAACACCTTTGGAAAAGAACATGATTTGGAAAAGAATAATGTAGTTTTAGGTATATACTCGATTTCTCAGGAGCATTCGATTATGTCTATCACGATATACTTCTTCATCGCCTGATCAGAAACGAATTTCCAGGAAAGCTCATTCTTTATTATCATCTTTTCTATGTTGGCCGCTAATGAAATTTTGAAAAGTGCATTTCAAGAAACAAAATTTTGGAAAATGGTGCGGCAGAGGCGACCATTTTCGGTCAGCGTCTCGTTTTTGTGCAATATTCAAACTGTAATTTTGACAAAACTGTGAAAGACATCGTACATGACGAATATAGAGTTTTTGTTTGTATTTTAGGCAATAATTTTGAAATCCCGCAAACGAGAATCACGCAAATACAAGCCTCTGCGCGTAAAGAATAATGTAAAATTAACTGCTAGTATAACCAATGCAGTGCCTGTTCATCGACCCCAATTTTTCAAGTGTATAAAAATATTACGTGTCTATTTTTGTTAAACCGGGTCTTGTAGCAACCATGCTGACTATGGTTGATGAGTGGGTAAGGTGCTAGCAGAAGCTTCGCCCACAAGCGTTGTGTGGCCGCTACTTTATTCTCCGCTGTTACGGAAAATAGTTCGTTATATTGGAGCTGTTTATACCTATCATTACTAACATCAGGAGCTAACAGTATAGTCATTTTATTATAAAGTCGTTTGGTATGTTTCATTCCTTTGAATGAATGAGTTTCAAAGGAAAAAGAAAAAATGACCCAGGAGTAGAAAATTTACTTACTGAAACATAGGTTAACCTTGGAAAAAACTGTTTCAAGTGAATATTATTTCAGCTCAAAACTATTTGTTATTGTTTCACTGTTAGACCACAGAGATAAAAATATAAACAAGGTGCCTTAAGTTTTTGTGTCTGAATAGTACGAATTTCCGTCGCTGCATGTCGCTTAGCCGTCATTTGCTAGGATTGATTCAAACCTTTATTGGAGGACCTAATAACGAGAGACCGCAGGACATTTCGAATGAGTACGTTCGAGGAGAAAGGAATAGCGGAAGATGCTAGATGGTGATTCTTGCACGCTCCACGAGCAAGGCTTCTTCTTCCTCACTTCTATTGTACGGGGGATCCGCTGATGATGATCTTCACCAGGTTTCCGCCCTCCGAAAATTGCTCAATAGCTTGAATTTGCGCCCTCATTTGAAACAGTTTTCAAGCAGATATATCTATTTAGGTTATCTTCGTAGCAACTCCTTGCCGCTTGATCGCAGAAGACATGACCTTAATCTTCCATCGCTTTCGGTATACGTTTATTAATTTATTTATTTATTTATTATACCTCAAAGGCCCCGTTAAGGGCGTTACATGAGGGGGTAAACAAGTCACTGAAGGATGATTTGTGCAATGGCTTCTCTGAAATGAGTGATGCAGGATTGGTGCACGGCGTCAGGAGGCAGATCATTCCAGTCCCGAGATGTTTGAAGAATAAATGAAGAATGGTGTGCGGCAGTATGCGCACGAGCAGGATAAACAGCTTTCGAATGGCTTAGTCGACATGAAAGGCGATGAGCAGGAATGAAAGCCTGGTTTAGGTGTATGGAATGATAAAAGCGATGAAAAAGGCATAGTCTGTGAATTTTGCGGCGCGACACTAGGTCAGCAAGATTAGCTCGAGATTTGAGTTCGATTACGCTGGTTAGATAGGAGTAATCTGAGTAAATAAATCTGGCTGCACGGTTCTGGATCGATTCAAGTGTGTTAGTAAGAGTGATTTGATGGGGATCCCAAACGGCACATGCGTATTCCAGTTTTGGGCGGACAAGTGGTAGATAATTAAGAAGTTTAACGGAAGGCGGAGCGAGTCGCAAGTTTCTTCGAAGATAGCCAAGTACACGGTTAGCGTCAGTGATAATATTCATGACATGGGATGACCAGGTGAGATCTGAAGTTGTGGTAATGCCAAGGTATTTACATGAACTAACTGGTGTAATTTCAGAAATAAATATAGAGTACTAAGCGGGTGAGTAAGCCGGGCGACGGTGAATGGACAGAACACATGTTTTCGGATTATTAAGAGACATTAGCCACTTTTCGCACCATGACTGCACCAGAGAAAGATCTGATTGTAAGGTGGCGGAGTCGTTAGTACTGCGTATAGGACGGTAAATTACACAGTTGTCGGCGAAAAGGCGATGTTAGGAGATATGCTATTAGGCAGGTCATTAATGTAGATTAGGAAAAGCAGAGGGCCAAGAACAGTACCTTGTGGTACGCCTGTAGACACAGTGGAAAGAGAGGAACAATGGTTATTGGCATAAAGGAACTGTTGGCGGTTAGTTAAGAACTCGAATATCCAATTAAATACCAGGTTATTAAGGTTAAGGCGCGAGAGCTTGAGAAATAACATTTGATGGGATACTTTGTCAAAAGCCTTTCAAATCAAGGAAAATGGTATCTACGGGTATGTTAACGTCGATTCTGGAACTAAGGTCGTTAATGAAGAGAGCAAGTTGAGTGTCACATGATAAACCTTTTGAAATCCATGCTGGCTGGGGTGAAAGAATTTAGCGGAATTGAGAATTTTTATGACATGGGAATATATGACATGTTCCATTAATTTAGAGCATACACTAGTGATGGAAATGGGACGATAATTATTCGGAGAAGATGCTGGACCTTTCCTTGGGACAGGAATGATCTTGCCGAGCTTCCAGTCTTCCGGAACCACACCGCATGAAAGTGATTGCTGAAATATGTGTGAAAGGATAACGCTGGTTAACAACTCAGTGTTTTTTAGAATTTTAGAATTGATACCATCGGTACCGGCGGATGAAGTAAGCTTTGACGCATCTATTAATTTTATGATACCGTGAGGATCAAAAGCAATGTCCGGCATAACTGGGTTATCAAAAGGAGGGCAGTTTGGAAGCGTATTATTTGAGTCAGAAGTAAAGACAGAGCAGAAGACGGAATTTAGTACATGGGGGGCGGCATGTTCAGGAATAGGGGTACCGTTTTCGTGAAGCAATGCTAGGAGCGCTGCGGGTTAGGATTAATGGCTATCCAAAAATGCTTTGGATTGCTGCGTAACATGTTAGGCAAAGTTGAAGAAAAAAAGGAACGCTTGGAGTTCATTGCAAGTGATGTGAATAATTTAGCCGCGTTGTGGTATCTATTCCAAGCGCTGGCGCTGTTCGACTGTTTAGCGGAACGGTACAAACGCTTTTTTGTTGTTGTTAAGTCGCTTGAGGGATGTGTTGAACCAAGGCGAGGATGGCCGTTCAGTGATTGTGGTAGTGGGGATGTACTTATTAATCAGCTCATGCATTTTACTCTTGAACAAGGACCAGTTAGTTTCAAGGGGACGTTGAAAAAAACTAGTTAGATACCAATCACTGAATATGGATAGTTCATTGTTAATAGCAGTGTAGTTTCCCTTATCGTACAGTGTGATTGTCTTCTTGGTAAGTTTCGGCCGTGGTAGTTGGTTTGAAAAAGTGGCATGCAGTACAACGTGATCGCTTATCTCTGGGAGGGAAATTAAAGATGCAAGGTTTGCGGGATGTGACGTCAGGACAAGGTCAAGGATATTTGCGGAATGCTCTGTAACTCGTGTTGGAAAGGAAACAAGTTGGGACAAACCGAATGTTAAGCACGCGTTAGCAAAGTCACTATCAACATTGTGTTTCGAAAGTGTTAGAGGGATGTCGGACCAGGTTATTCCAGGAAAGTTGAAGCCGCCTACTAAAATAACCAGAATGTTAGGATAAGAGGTATGCAAGAGATAAGGTACATCGTGTAAGCTAGTAATAAATGAAGCATCAGCGTCGGGAGGGCGATAACATACTCCAATGATGACGGGGGGGGTAGGAATATTTGCAGTTGACGAACATTATTTCACGGGGAGAGTGAACGGCTACCTCAGTGCAATTTAAACTGCTGTGAGCGGCAATGAGAATCCCACCACCCCGTTTATCATGACGATCACGCCGAAAAATGGTGAAGCCGGGAAAACAGGTACCTAGTTCAGAATCGGAAATGGAAGGGTTAAGCCAAGTTTCAGTTAACAGAACGATATTGCATTCGGTCATGTCGATAAGGTTGCAAAGTGAATCGCGTTTCGGTAAGATGCTACGTATGTTAGTGTATACGATTGACAGCAGTTCGGTGTTTGCGTTAGGTTGTGCGCCGGCGGAAAGAGATAGCTATGGAGTGCGTGGAATTACTTTTTCTGAAGCATGATAAAAAATGTAGATGGTATCACCAATGGTTAGTTTGTCGTAACGGAGCTTGTACGTTTTCTGCTACGCTTTACCAAATTCAAGAAGATGTTTACGTGCTTAGCGGGTACTCGGGGGAAAATCCTCACTTATGCTGTAGACAGTGCCCTTTAGTTTTTTGGCGTTGGTTAGTACTCGTTCACGGTCTTTAAAATGATTGAACTGGACAATGATGGGTCTATGTTTGTCTTGGTGAAAACGACCAATTCGATAGGCGCGCTCAACATCTCTCTCCAGGAGTGAAATCTCGAGGTTTGCACTGCACAAATCAATGATGCGCTTCTCGGATTGTGCCCAAGTTTCGTCAGCAGCATCTTCAAAGCCATAAAACACAAGGTTACAGCGTCGTTGCCGGTCCTCAGAGCTATCCATCCGGGCAACTAGAGTAGCTATATTGTCGCAGTTCTGTTCGGCTAGAGACTGTAAGTCTTCAACTTTTTCTTTGGTGGTGGCATTGGCTGAGCAGTCTTCTTAGATTTTGGAAAGTCTTTTAGTTATTTCTTCAAATTTTTGATCACTTTGCAATAGGGTAGTACGAATTGATTTAATTTCTTCAAGTAGGGACGCCTCACTGGATTGGATAGCACTGAGGACAGACATAATATCGTTACACGTTTGAGTAGAAAAAGAGCGAGTTCCAGGACCGGGGTTTTCCTCAATATCTCCGGACAACAGCAAAAGGGCTCGGAGGACAAGAAAGCAGTTGGCAGCAATCACAACGTTCATTACGGAAACTCCGGGTGTTAGGTGAATCCTTTGACACATTTTGAATAATTTTTGAATTTGACTCATTTTCAGAAGTAACTGGTGAAGTAGACCTACTCCAAATATTACGCTAACCCGTTGGAAGCACTGTCGCGTGTACGGCTCGGTTCAAAAGCCTTCACGTTTCCAATGTTTACATCGTGGATAGGGGTGGGGGGCGTTCATAGAGCGAGCAAAAATCATTTGACGCATGTGCATTGTTACTGAAAGGCAGCATAAGCTAATATTGAATCAACAAGAAAAGTGATTTGTCTTCAAGCAAAACAATTTTTTGTACATTACCTAAATTATTGTATAGTTGCATTGTATTTCCTGTTCGTGTGCAGTTTGTATCTATGTTTTTCTGCCCCCAGATTCAGACATGTGGCCAGGCATGGGGACTGGAAACGAGACGTTCCTTAGGAAAAAAAACGAACCACTTTATTTGATACATTACTTGTCAACGATGATAACTTAGAAAGTATAAGCATATTTAAACAAAACAATATTACGTAGCTAGTATTTCACAGTGCATAAAATTAAGAATAAATGTTCACTTGATGTGTGCTATAGCAATTAACAAATTGGGTTGAAAGCTATAATTTGATGCGAAAAGGCAAGAAATAGCTTGGACACTGGCGCACATTGCGTGGCAGTATTACACTCGAGGCCTACATCATATCTCCTCCGCGTGTTCCAAGTATAATATCTACGAAATGATCCCCGAAATGGCGCGCGAGCGGCAGAACACTAGAAACTCAATTGACTTGAAGAAACCTCCATTGCGATGAAACGGTGTGCAAAAACGAGGAAAGAAAAAAATAGGACAACAATTTGAGCGCTGATGTTGTCGTCCACTTGTTTCTGTCCTGGTTTTTGAGTGTTGTTTCACCGCAATGAATGTGTACCAACTGGCCCAGTTCTGGACAATATTGAATAAAGTTCCACAGTGTTTCTTATGGGAGGAATTAGACTTTGGCCAAAGTGTGAGTGGTAGGTAGAGTAGTGAAGCCGTCATTTGTGCAACGGGGGTGGCAGAAAGCTATCGTGGTCGACGGCATTTGCTGCGATGTGACCAGAAAAGTGGTCACTCTCTGTTTGTTTTTGTGTCTGTGTGTATATATGAGCATTACGTCAAAATATAGGGGCACGTACTACGATTGCATGTCCCTACGTGGATCGTGTGGGGAAAATCAGGCGGAAACTCTCGAACATTTAGGGGGCACGGCAGCCAATATTGGAAACATGGCCGGGAAAGGGTTTCGAAGCTCACACTACTTCGTAAATGTGGTGGTAGTTGGGGTAAGCAAAGGGGCTGTTCTTGGTAGTAGTGGCTCTTTTGGTTTTGAAAATTACCCAACCAAACAATGGTGTGAATAATTGTGTTGAGTTATGTCTTACATTTTGGCTGCCGCAGATTTTCGCTTGCTTATATATAGTGAAGCTCATTACTATAAAAGCTCGAGCAGTAAATACGGTAAACAGCAGTAAATATGTTCTTACGCTGTTACGCTGTTTGTTTTTCGTCCCGAATTTCGCACTGTCACGTTCAGAATACGGAAGCTTAGCGAGCGATATCGCTGCAGGTCTAGACTTGAGCGGGCTGTTTGCCTGCTACCGCTGTGGATGGCGGGACGTCGTGAAATATATTTGCGGTATTATAATACGCCATGCTCCGGAAATATTTTCATATCATGTGGCATTATGAAGCCCGATTCAGCACACACACCTTCGCTTCCTTTGTTGTCACTTGTATTCTTTGCGCATAGCACATGGTACACGCATGGTACCATGGCAGGCATGGCACATAGCGCATGGTACACGCAACATAGCGCATGGTAGACGTATTGTTTGTGTATAAACAGACTGTCTAAGTCATCCATCTGGACAAAAGATGAAAGAACTCGGTAATGAGGCGTTTAGAAGAAAAAATCCTTATAAATCACAAGTTGTGGTATAATACGTTATATTGTAGAAACTTTGTCTAGTACAAAGAGCTATTAGGCCTTAGGTAATCCTGCTAGGTAGTGTTCCTTCGTTTGAAAACTAATGCTCAGCCTTAGTGTGCAATAGCAAATACAATATGGGCTGAAAACAACCTATTTACTCGTAAATACAAACCACCCTAGGCCTTGGCCTAAATCGCGTGGCGGCATCCAAAGCACGGAATCCCAAGTCACCCCCAAACGCGTTCAGTTTAAGAGTTTCCAAAAGTTCCAATAGATGGATCGCAATGAGTGGAACGCTGGAAAATTGATTAGACGTGATCAAACCTGTCCCGTGTTTATCGATTGAGGAAATATACACAGAAAGCGAATATGCTGAGGGGTGGCAAGGGGAGAGAAGCCAGGAAGTTATGTGGCAGGTGAGATGGGAGGGCGCAGAAAATAGCCGTCGTCGACTACATTTGCAGCGAAGTGACCCAAACGCAGTCAATTTTTCAGTTTGCGCAAGTATATTAAGCATTATGTCATATTATGAGGGCACGTATGCTAGGTCATTGCACTTCTTGGTGCTTGGCGTAGGCAAGAACATTACTTGTGATCTCAACGTCGTCTGACATTTATTCCCTTATCGTTTATTCGTCGCCTACGCGGCCCACAAGATGTACACGCAAGTGTACATAATAGTGTTCGACATCGGGATATTTACGCAATACTTCAACGTGCACATAAAAACAAAAAAGTGGGTGCAGTTGTGTTTATCGTAAGCATGCCACATCATCAAGACCACTATGCTAATGTGACAACCCTTACTGACAAGTGATAGTATGAAATGTTTCGAATGAGTTTGTTTTCCTGCAACACTTCAAATTCAAGCTGTAGGATAGTTTTACCTAGCAGAAATTAGATATTTTCACCGTGAAATCGGGAATACATCCCCGCTTTAGGAGACCGCCCCACTTAGCTAAAAATCTAACACAGACCAATTATTCCACAAAAGCAGGTTACATAGTTAAAAGTTGATTATAGGTTGCTGACTTTTCACGTTGCAATACTATACAAGAAAAAATATAGAAAGATTGCTAAAGCATAAAACGTTTTGTAGAAAAACACTTATTCTTTTGTTGTTTTACAACCTGAGCAAACCTGTCAATTACGCGTTTTTCTTTGCATTGTGTTTTAGGAAAACGGCCGAGAGAGAGTGCTTTTTTATAAATTCCAGTTGGCCCTAAAGCACATTTTTAAAACTTAACAACTTGAATGGCTTTATTCGATTCGATGTTATTGCTTACGCCCTTAACGTAAGCGGCAAGTATGGCATGGCAGTTTTCCCAAAAGTACCGGTTTTGCAGCAGAAGGAATGGCATTTTTCTGAAAGCTTAGGACTGCACTCTTTTTTCAAAGCAACTTTGTTTCTCGTGTTTTTGTGCCTATTAATTCGTGTGTAGCTAGGGTTGGCTATAGCACCATTAACTTCCCAGCTGGAAAATGAGACTTGACGCTGCAGAGATGGTGAGTAAAGAGGATGCGCCGAAAGTGCGCTGCGCTAGCAGGATGACGGACAAGTGAGTTGTGGGAGCTGTGCACGGTGGCTGCAAGCTGAGCTCCAGCGGTGCAGAGAAGGTGAGTGTAGGTGGGACACCGGCACATTATTTATTTATTTGTTTTTTTTAATAATAAATGAATAAATGAATGAACTATTATTCATCAATTTATAGAATGACAGAAGGCATCAATTCAGTCAAAAGAAGGGTATCTCCGTAGTGCCTATTGAGCCGTGATGTATTTATGTATTCATGTATGTGTGTATGCATGTATGTATTTATGAATGTATATGTTTTTAACACTGATAAGCCCCATTTAGAACAACCACCGTCGTTTTCATTCGTTGTAATTACACCTACTGGAACTACAAAAAATAGCGCGAAGCACATGTACTGCTGGCTTATAAAACCGGCTTTTCTTCTCCTGAATATATATAGCAGCGGAGCTCACCGTTTACAAAAAACAAAGTACCAATCACCAGGCCAGAGATTTATTGATTTCTTCACGCCTTTTGAACAGCACGCGTCTGTTTGCTAAGATTGCAGCAACAGGAGGCCGATAGGCGAAGAAAACAGGCTCCAATGAGGGCGGAGGTGAACGGAATGATTTTTGCGACTCTATAAAGGAAGCAGACAAGACAGGAAAATAAAACTATCCTCACAAATATTAGAGCCGTTAGTTGCTCGTTGAGGCTACGGCTGATTTCTTGGGAACTAGGGCCCATATGAGTAAATTTCCCCCAAGACTACGCAAGTGTGGGCTGTGGCAATGATAAACAATCAACCACGTACTAATGGAATGACAAACTATCCAGCCAGCCATAATTGTGGGGAAAGCCGTGCTTCCTTAGCCACTGAGTTTTATGGCTGATGTCAGCGGTACCTGAATAGACATGTAATTTACTAAACAGCTATCAGAGGGCTCCTAGGAAAAGAGCAACAAAGTTTTCGGTCAGGGGCATCACACCTAGAGGCAACGGTGGAGGGAAAATATAGGGATAGAACAGTGGGTTGTGAAATATATGACCAACTTGGAGGAGACACCCCGTGACGTAACCGCGATTCAAAGGGGAGGCCGTAATCATTACCATAATTACCATCATCATCACCAACGTGTTCACGGCTACGAGCCTGAAGCTAAGCCAGTCCTCCATGCAAGCCGGCAATGCGGCGCTTCTGTAAGCACTCAAATTTTAGGTTGTCTGAAGAATGCGGATTAGCAACTAAACAGAGAAATACGGCTTAGAAATTAAGTTAAGGGAGACCTCATGAACTTGTCATTTGTATTTAAAGGAGCCCTGTTTTACCTGTCACTTAGGTGTGGCGATGTGTGTGATCTGTAGCGCCGCACAGATTTAGCAAGCCACGTTTTCAGATAAGTAGCAGCACATATCCTAGCGCATCGTACACGTATTGTTTGTTTATAAACAGTCAGTATAAGTCCGTCATCTGGCGAAAAGAGGAAAGAACTCGATACTAAGACCTTTAGAAGGAAAATTCTTTATAAACCACTACTTGTGGTACAATACTTTATATTGGAGAAACTTTGTCGAGTACAAGGGGCTATTACGCATTGGTAAGCCTGCTAGGCAGCGTTCCTTCGTTTGAAAACTAATGTTCAGCCTAAGTGTGCAATAGCAAAAACATTATGGGTTGAAAAAAATATACTTACTCGTGAACACAAAACACCCCAGGCCTTGGCCTTAATCGCGTGGCGGCATCCAAAGCACGGAATCCGACGTCACCCCCAAACGCGTTCAGTCTAACAGATGCCTGAAGTTCCAATAGACGAATGGCAAGGAGTGAAATGCTAGAAAATTTGTTCATCTTGATCCAACCCCTCCCGTTTTTATCGATGGAGGTGAGTGGTGGCAAGGGGAGAGGAGCCAGTAAGTTATGTGGCAGCGGAAGTGGGAGGGCGCAGAAGATAACCGTCGGCGACTGAATTTGCAGCAAAGTGACCCAATACGCAGTCACTTTTTCAGTTTGTGCAAGTATATTAAGCATTATGGAATAATATGGGGGCGCGTATGCAAGGTTTTCGCACTTCTCATTATTTTGCGTTTGCAAGAACATCACTTGTGATTTCAACGCCGTCTGACCTTAATTCCCTCCTTATTTATTCGTCGCCTACGCGGCCCACAAGATGTAAACGCATGTTCACATTATGGCGTTCGACACGGTGATGTTTAAGGAAACTACTTCGACGTTCACTCAGAAAGACGTGGGTGCAGTTGCGGTTAAGGTAATCATGCTATATCGTCAAGACAACACTGCCATTGCGACAAGCGTTACTAGCAATAAGTGATAGTAGGGAGTTTTAGTACAGCGTTTGTTGCCTTTGCGTAGGGTAAACGCTAAAGTTTTGCGTCACGCTACGTTAATACGGCGATAGGCGTTTTAGTAGAGCGTCACCTCTGTTTTGCGTAGCGACACGCTAATGCTTACGGCGCCATCTGTCGAATGTTTTGCGAAATAAATCGCCGGCTGATGTGCCAGCGGAGTGCCGGCGTGCCAGGACATTTTACGACTATCGCAACAAGTGCAAACAAACGCTTTCCCGTCATTATTGAAGGTAACACGGCCATAACACGACATGAATATTCTCTTACCTGAGTACGTTCCATAAAGAACGCGTTGAAGCCCCGTGGCACTTCTTTCGTGCAATCGCATAGAACGCCCTGAGCCGAATTCCCGGGTTTGATGCTTATATTTTATTCAACTTCAAACCAATCCAGAGATGCTTTATGAACGGACACAACGTCACAACATGCGCTGCAAGTCTGAACCGCGATTAACAGGGAATCCGTTGCTCCTCCTGCCCGTCGTAAATTCACCGCTCACGTCACGCGCGGTTTGCGGGGACGAAAAGCAAGTCACTTAACTCAGGCGCGCAAGCCGAGAAGATTTTAACCACGCACGCTGCACATACCCGATGCGAGGTGGAGTCGTACGTCGCTCGAGAAAGATAATCCTGAGCATGGGAAGCACTATCCACCCGAAGAAGCACAACGTCGCATTTCATCGCGAAACGAACGCGTCCACAACACACACACACACACAGCTTCGGACGCTGGCTTGGCTGCAAGCTTCGTTCAGAGAGTCGGCGATGTTACGACGATACAGAGCTGCGCGAGGGCAACGTGCTAACCACTCGACGTATATAAAAACACAGGAGCAAAGCATTTGGTCCATCGGAAGAAAATTACTCTCAACAGAAGAGCGGAACCGTGGAGGGTTGTCAATATAATTGCCACCATGTAGGAAACTCCAGCGGCCTCACGTACGCACGCTATTTTGCTGAAATAGCGTACGCTATTCTTACGTCCGCTAAACGTACAAGCGGCACAACCTACGGCGCATGCGCAGTGGGAACGACGCAAAAAATAGCGTTCGCTAAGTGTCTGCGTACGGCTGCGTACGTTATTCTAAAACTCTCTAGTATCAAATGTTTCGAAGGGGTTTCTTTTTCTGAAACATTTCAAATTCCACCTGTAGGATAATTTTACATTGCAGGAGACCATATCATTTTTAGCGGGAATCCGAGAGTCCTTCCTCGTTTTCTGAGCGAGCCCTACCAACAACCAAACACTTTTCCTACAATAACCGTAACCGTGAACGAACATGCATAGAATGTTGATTGTATTGAGTGTTCGACGATTCAATACTGCATAAGATAGTTAGAAGAAATGTTAAAGCTGAAAATATTTGCTAGAAAAACACTGACTTTTTTTTTAACCTAACACCGTAGCGAAGCTGTAAATTAAGCAGTTTTCAGCGCATTGTTTTTTTTATGAGAACGGCCAACAAAAATAAACTTTGTTTAAATTCCTGATAACCGTTCGAAAACATTTTAAAATAAATAATAGAAATGGCTTAATTGCAAAATTTGTTGTGATATATATAACCCAATTTAGCTTCCATATTTTCGCTTCTGCTATTAAAGTCGGCGGCATGTATCGCAGGAACTCTTCCCAAAAGCGCGGGCTTTGCAGCAGAAGGAATGGTGTTTTTCCGAAAGCTGAGGCCTGCACCCTTTTTCAAAGCGGCGCTGTCAGTTGTGTTTCTGTGCCAATTAATTTGTCTGTAGCTAGAGTTGGCTATAGCACCATGAACGTCCCAGCTGGAAAATGAGATTTAACGCTGCAAAGATGGTTAGAGAAGCGGGTGCGCCGAAAGGGCGCTTCGCGTGCAGGATAATGGACACGACAGTGGTGGCAACGGGGCACGCTGGCTGTAAGCTGAGCTCCGGCTGGGCACGGAAGGTCAGCGTAGGTGGGACACCGGCACTTTATTTTCTTATTTATTTACTTTTTATTTAATTAGTCCTTTATTAATAATGAATGAAAGGATTAATTATTAAAAATCAATTTGTGGAAGGACCGAAGGCATGACTTTAGTCAAGAGCATGGTGTCTGCGTTGTGCTTATTCAGACGTAATCCAGGTATTTATTCGTGTTTGTATGAATGAGTGTTTGTATTTATGATGTATACGTATTTAACACCATGAAGCCCATTTAGAACAACAACCGCCGTTTTTAACCATTGTCACTGACATCTTCTGGAATTACAGAAAATAGCGCAAGGCACATTTACTGCTGGCTTATAAAAGCTAGTTTTCTTCTAATTATATATAGTACCGGAGCTCACCATGTACCCATTACAAGGCACTATTCACCAGGCGTGAGTTTTATAGATTTCGTAGCACGTTTTGAACAGCACGTGTCCATTCGCTCAGATCGCAGGTACAGGGGGCTGATACGCGAAGGAAACAAGCTCTAATGAGGGAGGGGCTGATGGAAAAGAAGTGATTTTTGGGAATCTATAAACGAAGCAGACAAGACAGAAAAATAAAACTTCCACCACATATATAAGAGCCGTGTGTTGCTCGTTGAGGTTAGGGCTGGGTTCTTACGAACTAGGACCTATATGAGCCAATTTCCCGAAGACTATGAATGTGTGGGCTGTGGCAAGGATAATGAAACAATCAACCACATACTAATGCAATGACAAACTATCCAGCCAGCCATAAGTTTGGGGAAAGGCGTGCTTCCTTAGCCTCTGGGTTTCAGGGCTGATGTCAGCGGTACCTGAACTGACATGGACCATAGTAAAAAGTTATCAGAGGGCTCCTGGGAAAAAAGCAGCCCGGCCGCATCTTCCCACGGGGGGAACTCGAGTAAATGCGTCGCATAGGGGTGGTTGTATTGCGTGAAAGTTGCGTAATTGGGTAGTTTGTGGTTACCGTTGGGATGTGGGGAGGGTTTGGAATGCTTAATTATTTCTTTCGTCTTTATTTGGAGCCAAACGAAAGGCAAGCAAAGACGCACTTGACTGAAGCTCGAACGCGCGCTCCGCCGCTTATATACACTGCGCGTGCTGTCGAGGGAGAGGAGTATGGGGGAGACACGCGCATGCGCCCACTTTCGTACACAAGTGCGCGACCTTTCCACGCACCCCACCACGCTGTTGTCACGCAGCTGTCACGCAGCTAGCACGCCGCTATCACGTGGACACCTGCCGCTGTTGCTGCTGAGCGCGACGGAGCGGACGGGGTAACTACTGCGCGTGCGCGCGCAGACGCGTTCCCCGCGCACCGCCGCCGCTGTTGTTGAGAGCGACGAGGCGCACGGGGAAGCTACGGCGCATGCGCGCGCAGACGCGCTCCTGCCGCACCACCACAGCTATTGTTGTTCAGAGCGAGGAGGGTACGGGAGAGAGGCGCGCACCTGCGCCTCGACGTGACGTCATGATCTGCGGACGCCTATGGACGGAGGAGTTGGCGAGCCTAGAAATGCTCCGTATTTAAAAAGCAAAGAAGTTTTCACTCAGGGGTCATCACACCTAAAGGTAACGGTGGATGGTAACTATAGGGAAATAGCAGTGGTTGTGAAACATATGACCAACTTTTAGTAGCGACCCGTGGCGTCACCCCGATTAAAAGGAGAGGCCGTAATCATTACCACAAAAACCATCATCATCACAAACGTGTTCACGGCTACGAGCATGAAGCTAAGCCAGTCCTTCATGGAAGCTGGAAATGCCGCGACTCTGTAAGCACTCCGCCATCCGCGGCGTCGAACTCTAACTTGTCGGAAGAATGTGGATTACTACAAAACCGATAAATACGTTTGAGTAATTAAGGTGAGCGGATCCTTATGAACTTCTCATTTGTATTTAAGGAGCACTGTTGTCGTTCCCGCCACTTAGCTGTGACGATGTGTGTGATCTGCAGCGCCACGCAGATTTCACAAGTCATGTTTTCCGTTTTGTCAGATAAGTAGCAGCCCGTCTTCTTGCTGTATTTCTGCGCCTTATGTTTTGTAAAGTTTAATTACCCTCATAGCCGAACGGGCCTCCGTTGTTGACAAGAATGGATGGCCCTGTTCCTCGCTGTGAGCCACCCGAAGAGTACCACTTCGCGTCATGTTATTTACAATGCGTATAGGTATATTAAGTTCAGCAATTTCTTCAATAAAATTATACAGTAAAAAAAACAACACAGTGTCGCATGACTTGAATCTGGGGCAGGGTGCCTGCGTAGTGCGTTTACTTGCCCGCTCGCACGCGCCGTAGTGCGGATGATTCAAGTTTCTATTGTTCAATTGCGAGTGTGAATGGTGTTGTGCAGACTTCAGCCGCCTCAGGAATGTGTGTTTGGCGCGAACTTTCATGCGAGCCCGCCAATAAAACGGTAGTATCGTAACTTTTTTATGCATTGGCATGTTTCGGACGGATAAGCAACGCTATAACCGGGTGCTTCCGTCTTGCGGAAGCTGGAAAGCACCAAGCATCTACAACTGGCTATACCTTTGCGGTCTAATGGTCCTTGTCGATAGGTGTTTGCCTCTCGGGCATCCGTAGCCAATCACAAGTAACGTATTCTCCGTGAGGCTCGCGTTCCTTTTCATTACTAATATAATAAATAACGTTGCAGAAGCGCCTCACCTGGCTTTACGGTATTTTTTGCGGCCAGTGCACATGCTCTTTCTGTTGCACGCAAAAACAAAAAGACAGTAGACTGTGAAAATTGCCGGCATTTTACAAAATAAGACATTGTCTAGACACAGCTGACATCACCTTGAGTGCGTTCTGTAGTCTGCTTTCACATTCCGCGGGTGAAACCCCCAAACTAAAATAGGGGTAATGTAAAGCATTTTTTGGTATACTTCCATCCAAATAAAATAGCATGTGTATATTATCGAGAGCGTGGCTACATGTCGTCTGTGAATATTGTACCTTTATCTGAAAAACACTCTAATTTGAATGCCGTCTCCATTGAATTGCGAAGCCCAAGAGTCGCACCTCTGTTTTTTGGGGAAAAGGGGTCTTACGGTGACCTAGCTCGACCCTCGTGACTCGTCAGCAAGGCTAGCTCCCCTGAACAGCACCAGGGACCGCCAACGTGGCGTAGCAGTAGAAAACCGCAAGGAACACATAAGAAACAGAAATCGCTTACACAGACGTTTATTGCACTGCAATAAGGACGCCGGGGGCCTCGCTCTGCCACCGCCAAGTTCACCTTGGTCAGGATGGAGAAACAGGTCCGAGGGCGCACAAAGGAAGGCCAAAAATAAGCAAGACGTACCTACGGCTGCTCCCGATGATGACTGGTATCCAAAGAGGGCCTTCCTTTGTCGTCTCCCCACGCCCTCTGCCAATGGCTCCCGGTAAAAATCGGTCCCATCAGGGAGTCTGCAGCGCCCCCGAAGCCATCCTCCCACGGCGGGGAAACGCACGGTTGCAGGGAGAGAGAGGGACCTTCTCCCTCTCGCCTCCGCGGCGAACCGAGAAAGATAGGGAAAATGCCGGACCTCCGTAGTTTCTCCAGTTTAATGACTTTTGTGCACAGACCTCCTACACGCCCGCCTCTACACGGAATTTCAGTGCAGTAGCTTCTAAAAGCAGATAGCTTGTATATTTCAAAAGAACTTTTGGCCTTGGAATTTATTTTGTTTTGGATATCATTATACTTATTTTTACTCTTCTTAGCCGGGATGTGATAAGTATTGTCACTGTCAGAGACTTTAACCGGGCTTCATGAAACTTTTGCTTTCAGAGTGAAAAAAGAAGCGGTGTTTAAAATATTGAATCTTGATCATCCAGCACCTTGTTCGTTAGTTAATCCTGTTTGCCTCCAGCCTAATGTTGTATTAGTGAATTTTATAATATTTCATAAATCGAGCAACACCACTTCGTGATTTATTTGATTCATTATGAGTGATGGAGCACATGATTAAAAACCTACCTGCGTCTTGAACGCTAGATGTGAATAACTTGCATCTTGCAGGCCATTGACCGGTAGAATTTGCATGTAGGATGAGGGAACGCCAGGAAAACTTCCAAAGCTGTAGACAGATATCAGATGGTATCTCATTGAGTGTCTTTTGGTAAAAATGGGCAAATACATTTATATTTTGCAGTGTTAAATAGTCATGAAAATATGCCCACAAAATAATTTCAGACATGAATTTGCTATTCAAATTGAAAGATTTTTTTAAAAAGTGTTTTTACCTTAGCGGTGTTCTATCCTCTTGATGACTTTAAACACAGGAAACGCTTCGAAATCAATTGTCGAGGTAACAATATGAAGTCAAGTATCCAAACTCGCAGCTTCT
Organism: Haemaphysalis longicornis; assembly: GCF_048455015.1. Classification (NCBI taxonomy): domain Eukaryota; kingdom Metazoa; phylum Arthropoda; class Arachnida; order Ixodida; family Ixodidae; genus Haemaphysalis; species Haemaphysalis longicornis. The sequence goes on from NW_027526445.1 coordinate 54,324,800, forward strand.
TAGCCAGCATTTTGAAAAGTTGTCTTTGTTTCGCCATATTATTGCATCGAGTTGCTGTAGTTTGTAAATAAAGTTAACGAGACCCGGTGTTGTCTTTCCCTAGGGTGGCGGTGTCTACTTGTTTCCGGGTTTGACCAATCTTTGGCTACATTTAAAAGATTTTTGAGCTTTTAAACTGTTTGAGGTATATAAGAGCTGATGATTTGCTCTTTTTTGGAGATTTTTCAAGATAGCGAGTGATACCGTAAACGCAAATATAAGGCAACCGCATTTTTATAAACATCAGGTGAACATAATGGTACAAGGTAATCAGATAATATTTTGTTTTCTTCGAAAACGGGGGGGGGGGGGCGGGGGGGGTTAGGGTAAGCAGGGACTGAATGGCGCGGCCATGAGGCGTTCACGTAGCGAACCAGTTTGTAAAAATTGTGGTACTATAAGCACAAATTCGTGTTTCACGGTCGTTGTGGTGATTGTTGTGAGGTAGAAAAAATATTTTGAAAACCATACCAACATACTTGAATGAAGTGTGTACTTGAATGATTTTCCTCATATGAATCACTGGCGCCTAGAAACTACAAAGAACAATTAAGTCTAGCCAATGGGGAACTAATGATAGAGTGCCGCAGGTAAACTTTGGCCTATGAAAGCATAGAAACTAGGGCGGGCATCTTGGCCATAGAACATTTTCTAGATGCAAAGCATCTCTTACTCTCGGCTCTGTCATCCATCGTCCATCCGCACCCTTCCTCCTCCCCACCAGCTGTGCGATAGCGCGCGCGCTTCTCTCCTGCCCCTCTCTCAACGCCAGCTGTGCGATAGCGCGCGTGCTACTCATCACGGCAGCTGCGCGATAAGCGTGCATGCACGTCCCCTCTCTCATCTCCTCTCCACTCCATCTGCTCTATATAATAAACCCAGTCCGCGGGCCGCTGCCTCCGCTATTTTCACAGTCTACTGTCATTTTCTTTTCGCGTGCAACAGAAAGAGCACGTGCACTGGCCGCAAAAATACACGTAAGGCCAGGTGAAGCGCTTCTGCAATGTCATTTATCATAATAGTAATAAACAGAAAGGCGGGCCTCAGGGACAATTCGTTACTTGTGATTGGCTAGGGATGCCCGAAAAGCACACACCTTTCGACGTGGAGCATCAGAACGCTAAGTTATAGCCAGTTGTAAATTCTTGGTGCTTTCCAGCTCGCACAAGACAGAAACACCCGGTTATTGCAGTGCTTATCTGTCCGAAGCAGGCCAAGGCCAAAAAAAAAAAGAATACTTCCGTTTTTTCGATGAGGTCGCATGAAAGTTCGGGCTAAATGCACATTCCTGACGCAGCTGAAGTCTGCACAACACCATTCACACTCGCAATTGAACAATAAAAACTTCAATCCTCCGCACTACGGAGCGTGCGAGCGGGCAAGTCAACGCACTACGCATGCACCCTGCCCCAGATTCACGTCATGCGATACTGTGTTGTTTATTTTTTACTGTATAATTTCATTGAAGAAATTACAGAACTTATCATACATGTAAGCATTGTAAATAACATGACGCGAAGTGGTATTCTTCGGGTACCTCACAGCGATGACCAAGGCCGTCCATTGTAATCACCAGCGGAGGCCCGTTCGTCTATGAGGATGAATAAATTTCACAAAAAATATTACCCCACCTTCCCTGTGGAGATGCGACGCATCTTGGGGGTTCACTTGGTGTTTCCGTTGGGTTGATTCTCTAATTACGTGAAAAGTGTGAGGAACGCGTATGATGTATTCTTTATTTAACACGCGCCGTAACGTTAACGATGATGGCCTTCTGGTAGCTGAAGTGTACGGGTAGTGGACGGTGAAGTAATGGGACCACCGTGCAATTTGCAACGAAGATCAAGTCTATGCACGTACCCGAAATCGGAACGGCGGTGTTGGAACGACCGCGGCTATGACGCAACGTGGCACGGCTCTGACGCAACACAATCCAACACAATCCAATTTAATCCAATCCAATCCAAATCCAATCCAAGCCAAGCCAAGCCAAGCCAAGCCAACCCAATAGAATCCAATCCAATGCCCCTCGCGAGAGAGTGTTCGCTATTGGAGAGGAGAGGGTGAGCGGCGGAGAGCGCAGCTCGCGGGGCGAGGAGAATTGGGGAGGGGTGTAAGACGAAGAACAACAACGCCGTATGGAGGGACAAGGCGAGTGAATTAGATGCAGTCGCATCTAATATTATGCAGAAATAGAGCAAGAAGACCTGTTGCTACTTATCTGACTAAACGGAAAACGTGGCTTGTGAAATCTGCGTGGCGCTGCAGATCACACACATCGTCACAGCTAAGTGGCGGGAATGACAACAGTGATCCTTAAATACAAATGACAAGTTCATAAGGTCTCCCTCACCTTAATTATTCAAACGTATTTGTTGGTTTAGTAGTAATCCGCATTCTTCCGACAACCTACAGTTCGACGCCGCGGACGGCGGAGTGCTTACAGAACCGCCGCATTGCCAGCTTGCATGAAGGACTGGCTTAGCTTCATGCTCGTAGCCGTGAACACGTTTGTGATGATGATGATTTTAGTGGTAATGTTTACGGCCTCTCTTTTTAATCGGGGTGACGCCACGGGTCACTCCTCCAAGTTGGTCATATATTTCACATTCCACTGTTATTTCCGTATAGTTTCCCTCGACCGTTACCTCTAGGTGTGATGACCCCTGACTAAAAACTTCGTTGCTTTTTTCCCATGAGCCCCCTGATAACTGTTTAGTAAGATACATGTCTATTCAGGTACCGCTAACATCAGCCCTGAAACGCAGTGACTAAGGAAGCACGGCTTTCCCCAAAGTTATGTCTGGCTGGATAGTTTGTCATTCCATTAATATGTGGTTGATTGTTTCTTTATCCTTGCAACAGGCCACACATTCATAGTCTTCGGGAAATTTACACATATAGGTCCGAGTTCTTAAGAACCCAGCCCTAGGCTCAACGAGCAACACACGGCTCTTATATTTGTGGTGAAAGTTTTATTTTCCTGTCTTGACTGTTTTCTTTATATATTCGCAAAAATAATTCCGTTTCCAGCACCTCTGCCCTCATTAGAGCCTGTTTCCGTCGTGTATCGGCCTCCTGTTGCTGCAATCCGAGCACACAGACTGGTGCTGTTCAAAATGCGTGAAAAAATCAATAAAACTCTAGCCTTGTGATTGGTGCCTTGTTATGGGTAAATGGTGAACTCCGGTGCTATATATATTCAGGAGTAGAAAATTCGGCTTTATAAGCCAGCAGTACATGTGCCTTACGCTATTGTCTTGAGTTCCAGAAGATGTACACCGCAACGAATAAAAACGACGGTGGTTGTTCTAAATGGGGCTTCGTAGTGTTAAATACGAATACATACATAAATACATACATGTATACATAAATACATACACGAATAGATACCTACATTACGGCTCAATATGCACGACGCAGATGCCCTGCTCTTGAATAAAGTCATGAACTCGTCCTTCCAGAAATAATTTAAATAACTAATTATTAATTTCATTATTAAGAAATAAGAAACAAACAAATAATTGAAGGGCCGGTGTCCCACCTACTCCCACTTTCTGTGCACCGCCGGAGCTGAGCTTACAGCCACCGTGCGCCGTTGCCTCAACTGAGTTGTCCATCATCCTGCGCGCGCAGCGCACTTTGGGCGCACCCTCTTTACTCACCATCTTTGCAGCGTCAAGTCTCATTTTCCAGCTGGGAAGTTCGTGGTGCTATAGCAAACTCTAGCTACACACAAATTAATTGGTACAAAAACACGAGTGACATAGTCGCTTTGAAAAAAGGGTGCAGGCCTCAGCTCTCGGAGAAACACCATCACTTCTGCCGCAAAGCCGGCACTTTTGGGAGAAATGATATGCGATACATGGCGCCTACTTAATTCTAGAAGTGAAAATATCGAATCTACATTGGGTTATATATATGACTAAGGAATTTGCCGGAAATTCAATTGGGTTTTGAAATTATATAAAACAGTGTTTAAATGGTTATCGGGAATTTAAACAAAGTCTCTTTGTGTCGGTTATTCTCATTAAAAAAGAATGCGAAGAGAAACGCTTAATTCACAGGTTGGCTACGCTTTTGAAATAACAAAAAAATCAGTGATTTTCTACAAAATACTTACTGCTTTACATCCCTTTTAGTTCTCCTCTTCTACAGTATTGAAGTATCGAACGCGCATCAACCTTAACATTCTTCGCCTGTGTGTGGCACGCCTTCTTAGGGCTAAGTGGTTGTTGTTGTAAGGTCTCCATTTATGCAGGTCTTGTCACAAAAGGAGGATGGAGTCTCGGATTCACGGTAAAAATTAAACGGACTTCTGCAATGTATAAACTATCGTACATGTGGAATTTGAAATGTTTAAGAAAAAGAAACTCGTTCGAAACATTTCATACTACCACTTGTTACCAGTTACGAAAGTCACAATGGCATTGTGGTCTTGATGATATACATGACTACCATAAACACAACTGCACCCATGTCTTTCTTAGTTCACATAGAACTCCGAAACATCACGATATCGAACGCCATTGAAGTCATAAACATCACGATATCGAACGCCACAATGTAAGCATACGTTTACATATTGTGGGCTGAGTAGAGTAAGCAACGAATATATCAGAAGGGAAGTAAGGTCACACGCGTTGAAATAAATGTAACGTTCTTGAAAACGCAAACCACCAAGAACTGCAAAGACCTCGAATCCGTGCCTCAGAAAATATGCCATAATGCTTAATATACTCGCAAAAACTGAAAACTTGACAGCGTATTGGTCACTTCGTTGCAAATGTAGTCGACGACGGTTATCTTCTGCGCCCTCCCATCTCCCCTGCCACATAACTGCATGGCTTTAATCCCCTTGCCACCCCTCGCACTATTCGCGTTCTGTGTACTTCCTCCACCCATAAACAGGGGAGAGGTTTGATCAAGTCTAAGAAATTTTCTAGCGTTCCGCTTCTTGCGATCCATCTATTGGAACTTTTGGCAACTGTTAGATCGAACGCGTTTGAAGGTGACGTCAGATTCCGTGCTTTGGATGCCCGCCACACGATGTAGGCCAGGGCCTGAAATGTTTGTATTTACGAGAAAAAACATTGCTTTCAAGCCGTATTTTTATTTGATATTGCACACTTATACTGAATATTCATTTTCAAACGAGGGAATGCAGCCTAGTAGAATTTCCTAATGCCTAATACCTCGTTGTACTCAACAAAGTTAACAATTAAAAATTCTTGTACCACAAGTAGTGGTGTATAAAGATTTTTCCGTCTAAACGCCGCATTTTGGAGTTCTTTCATCTTTTGGACCGATTGATGACTTATTCAGTCTGTTCATACACAAAGAGTGTGTGTACCATGCGCTATGTTATGGCGTCACTAAGGATGCAGGTGACAATAGATGGAAACGACGGTGGGTGGGCTGAATCAGGCTCCATAATGTTACGTGTAATGAAAATATTTTCTGTGCATGGCGTATTATCTTACCGCTAATATATTTGATGAATTCCCGCCATGCACACCGGTAGGCACGCAAACAGCCCCGTGAACACTAGACCTGCAGGTAAATCATTCGCTAAGCTTCCGAATTCTGAATGTGCAAGAACGAAATTTGGGGCGAATAACAAACACCGCAAGAACGTAGTCCTTGCCCCACTGCTTTTTTAGAATCTTACAGCCCGTATTTACTGCTCGCACTTTTATTGGACAAGCTCCGCTATATATAAGCAAGCAAAATCCACGGCAGCCACCATTTCTGACTGGGTAATTTCACCGCCAAGGGAGCCACTACTAAAAAGAACAGCACGTTTGCCTACCCAAGCTACAACTACATTTACTGTGAGATTCCGAAAACTTGCCCGGCAATGTTTCCAATATTGGCTGGCGTGCCACCTAAATTTTCGAGGGTTCGCGCCTGATTGTCCCACACGTTCAAATGGATGTCGGGATTTGCGATCGGAGTACGTGCCCCGATACTATGACGTTATGCAAATATTTACAAACAGACACAAACGCAAACAAATGGAGAGTGCCCACTTTTCTGCTCAGATCGCAGCAAATGACGTCGACGATGATAGTCTTCTGCCAACCACGCTGCACAAATGACGGCTTCTCTACCCTACCTACCTCTCACACTTTCGCCATGAGGTCTAGTTCCTTACACAAAAAACACCGTGGAGGTTTATTCAACTCAATTTAGTTTGCATTGTTCCGCTCCTCGCGTGCTATTTCTTATACTATTTCGTAGATATTATACTTCGAATACGCGGGGGAGACATGTTGTAGGCCACGAGTTTAATTCTGCCACGCGATGTGCACCACGGTCCAAGCTATTTTTTACCCTTTCGTATAAAATGATTGCTTTCAGCCCGTATTTGTTATTTGCTATTGCACACATACACTGGTCTTGTTTCTAAAATTTAATACACTGTGAAGTACTAGTTATGTAATACTGTTTTGCCTAAATATACTTAAATATTTACTTTAGTTAACACGGTTGACAGGTAATGTACTACAGTGTGTGGTTCATTTTTTTCTTAAGAACGTCTAGTTTCCAAAGTCCCCAAGCCTGGACACTTCTCTGAACCGATGGGCAGAACAACATTTAACAAACTGCACACTAATAGATAAGGCAATTCAAATATACAATTATTATTGCTGCTGCTCAAAAAATTATTTTGCTTGACGATAAATTTTTTCGTTGATCCAGCATTAGATTATACCGTCCCTTAGAAACCAAGCACATGCGTCAATTGAAAGTTGGTCGCGTTATAATCGCCCTCCCTATATCCACATGAAAAACGTTCGTAAAGTGATCCTTTTGAACCGGGAAGTCCACGCGACATTACTAACAGCGTCTTAGCGTAATATTTGCAGCAGGACAACTTCACCGGTTATTTGTCAAAATGAGTGAAATACACGCACCAGAACTATTCCACCTAAAACTGTTTTGAAAAAAGAAATGACACAGTTTTGCCATTTAAAAAGCAGTTGCAATAAAATAGATTAAATTACGGCCGGCGATCGTATATGTAGATCCTTTTTCTCATCTAAAATGGGCCAAATCCTGTTGGAGCATGGAAACAAATAGGCCAACTACATTTTCGCATTGCGAATGTGAGAACATAACAGCCTCGTGGTGAAATTCCGCTTGGAAGGTCGTGGGAATAGCAAGTCTATTAACACATTTTGAAACAGTGAGATAATACATTTTTATTTAAACTCATTTGCTTAATTTTATATCTACTCCTGGCCGTTCATTCTCCTAGCTCACATGTAAGACATCATATCATAGCTCTGACAGCCCACCATTGTAACACAGTTATGCTTTTTTCACCAGTTCTGTGTCGATGCTTCTAACGCAATCTTACAAAGCACTCATCAGAGGCACTTGTGAGTATATCTTTCTGTACACTTTAGCCTAGTTCATCGTCAGTAATGACAACCATTTCAGCATTTTGCCTCACAAGGAGCCCTGCGCACCACCTGGGTCATAGAGATCTGTTATTGGCCACGAAAATTTCAAATAACATTCAAAAAGGCTACCAATCCCGGTCTTATCGACCAAAGAGGCACACCGAAAGCGTTCTTTCTCAGCACTATTCACACTAGCACGCTGTTTAAGAGACACCGCAGTCTAAACCGAAGTTTTATTTACAGCGCCTCTTTTTAGCGCCCGGAGTAGTATCGTGGGATGTGGCCGTCTCTTGTATTGTGGCCTGCACTGGATCAGTGAGTAGAGTTAGGTTTACTTGCTCTGCATCCAACCAAGGCCGTGAGACCTTGGCCATGCAACCATCATACCACCAGGCGAGGGGAGAAGCATTGAAGTCCCCTATCACGAGGAGTGATGTTCTCGATCCTGCTAAACTTGCCTTTTTCCTGAGTAGCTGTGAAAAACGACGTTTTTTTCTGGGGCTGCTATAAACGTTGAGTATGAAGAGATGGCCTCGATTAAGTGCCGACGTCGATATGTTCTCTATTAGTACATGATCGGCGCCTTGAATCCCCGTGGAGTGTTGTATAGCCGGATGTTTCGCTTGACTAGAGTCGTGACTAGTACAGAGGACTCTTCACCTTGCCAGCCGTCTACTGGTATGAATGAATGAAGAATTGGAACCCTGGTAGCTTGGTTTGGACATTGGGTTCCTTAATGGCTATCACATCTGGAGCCCTGTCCAGTCCCACACTTAACAAATGCTGCTGTAGATTGGCACTTTTGCGTCTATAACCCCTGCAGTTCTACTGCCATATGAAAAAAATTGAAGTGTGCTTTCTTCTCGTCCGAGCCATTATTCAAGAGGTTCACATGGTCCGTAAGGAGATTGTAATAATGTGGTCCCAATAGAGAATTTTTAACGACGAGAACAGCCAGCCTCACGGTAGGTGATATTCAGTCTAACCTCATACAAATGGGAGAAGAGGGCACTCCCCAACGATCAGTCCTGTCTCCTTCTTTATTAAACGTGGTTCTCATAGAGCTGCCTCCAAAACCTAATGAGATACGGTAGCAGGAGGCAGCGATAGGATGATACAAGATACGCTACAACAAGCAATAGAAGGGGTTGAGAGCTATGTCATACCAAGAGGGCGTTGCTGCTCCCCGCAAAAGTAGGAAATACATATTATCTATCCGAACGTCCGACAGCCTCAAGGTCACCAACGCATCTTAATCACAACTCAAGATGGGAATGCCATACCAAACGTAGACACCATTAGAATATTAGGCCTTCAGATCCAAGCTAATGCATGCAACACAGCAAGTCTCAAACAACTGGAGAAGCATGTGATACATGTTAGCCGCATGATATTTATAATCTCCAATAGATATCAAGGAATGTCGGAAAACAGCATCAGAAGACTCATTTATGCTTTCATCAGTTGAATTGCATATGCCACGCCGTTCTAACGACTCCGAAAACTTCAAAAGGAGAAATTAAATACACGAATCCGCAAGGTATACAAACAAGCTCTAGGCATCCCTATTTCTGCCCCGACACACAAACTACTCGAACTTGGATTCCACAACACTGTGGAAGAAATCATCGAGGCGCAACGCATGATACAACTGGTACGTCTCTCACCTACACGGTCAGGGCTAAACGTTCTAGGCGATCTTAGAGTATAGGTGAACGCGGAGACCACCGAGCAAGTTGACTTTACAAATGCTCACAGATCGCATATAAAATTCACTCCTCTCCTTACAAACTTGCGGTCCACCCAGGACACAGGACGTAGGCGAGCCAGAGTCCGAGCTTCGTCCAAGACACTTCGAGCGGAGCCCAATGTGTGGTACTCGGATGCATCCGACTATCGGGAGAAGAGTGCCATGTGTATAGGAGCAACCAACTATCCAGGAAATCAGCATGTGGCTGGCACAATTGTAACTACGCACACAGTGGAAGCGGAGGACGCGGCAATCGCCCTAGCCATCTCCAGCATCCAAACGTTTGGTGTGCTAGTCTCAGACTCGAGGGCTGCGATTACAAATTTCACTAGAGGACGTATATCGCCAAAGACTCTTGCCATTCTCAGACATCTAATCAACATGGAGAACCTCCCCACAGTCACGCTACTGTGGGTCCCTATACACGATACCCTTGAAGGCAATGAGGAGGCATATGAGTTCGCTGGCGCTCTCACAAACCAAACCAACTTGCCAGTGCATACACGGACACTCCTCGGAATGGCGGCAGGCTTCTCACGTATCGGAAAATTCGAACTACTATAGCGAGGGCAGACGATAATATCTCAGACCCCACAAGTCCCTCGATAGAAAACAGGTTGTAGCCCTATGACTATTGCAGACCAATTCTGTTCCAAACACAGTCCTGTATCACCAGATGTATCCTGACTTATATGACCCGAAATGTGAATTTATATCAGGGTGGGCTACCCTCTCACACATGATGTGCAAGTGCCAGCACATCGCTACCACCCCACAGGAACACAGCACATATTTGTTAAACATACACAACGATGTGCACTGGGAAGCCGTGCTGCACAGCTATACCGCGGAAGATCAACAGGCCCTGGTCCGAATAGCAACAGAGGCCGATGACTCCCGTGGGTCGGCCGAACCCTTGCAAGAAAGAAGACAACACCAGTCTTCTTATTTGGGCCTAATAAGGTATTCTCTCTCTCTCTCTCGTTAGTGCCCTGTCGTGTAGTTTCGCGTGGCGGTCGGCCTGGTAACCCAGCGGACGGAAAGGACTCCGAAGGTATGCGAAACACAATCAGGCGAGTACAGGGTGAAGAAGGTACTTTGAAAGCGTGTTGGGGAGGGCAGTATGGCAAAGCTGCTCGCGACATGCTCGGCGGTGATGACATTCTGCGAGATAACCGCCGAGTAGAGCGGGCCGTCGGGCGTTCACTGATAACTTGATGAGTTCTTGATGCGCATAAGCGGTGTGCCATCACTGAGAAGAGTGCACTTCACCCTGCGCTGAAAGTTCTCCGTAGGAAAGATCGTAATAACTAGACTATTTTGTAACAATTTTTTAAAAATACTTGAATCATTCAAACTTTTTTGGCAGGAACATTGGTTGATCATGCTCAAAGTGCCCGTCTGCAGCGGGGTGTGCGCGACATTCCAAAGTGAGAATTCTTGATACGTCTGGCTGTGAAAGTGACTTGAACCCCCTTTTTTTCCAATTAACTTATTTTAGCATCTTCGTTTCTTAGTTCACAGCGGAAAAACAATTCATTGCACCCTGCGGCCTGGAACAATTACTGCAAAGCGTGCCTCTGCTCGCTCATTTAGACGAAACCCGCGAAACGGAAATGTGCCCGGACGCCTGTCTTATAGGCTTGGGTGCCGTCCTCGTCGAAAAGCAAAGCGGTTGCGAAAAAATAATTGCTTATGCGAGCCGTGATCTGTCAAAGGAAGAAAAATGCTACTCAGCCTCTTAGAGAGAGTGCGTTTTCAATGTGCCATTTGAAAATTTCGGCCATACGTGTATGGGTGACCGTTCAATGTTGTGACTGACAACAATGCAATGTGGTGGCCCGCCAATTTGAAGGACACCGCTGCCTATCTTGTGCAGTTGTCCAAACTCCCGCTTGTTAGGCTTGGTTGACGACAAGTTGGGCTTGGTTCACAACTTGAAGAGGGTTGAGGCTGCATGCATCGAGCACCTCTATCAGATGTCACGAAGCTTAATATGACGCCGTTGTCTTGAATAAAAAACAGGTTTATTGGAGCGAACGTGTGCTCCCCTAACAAATCAAGAAAACAAGCAGCGAAGCAGCAGTCGATGAAGCGACGGCGCAGGCATGTGTCGGCGAATCGAAGGCCGCGCCTTCTGTAAGGGCATTTATCTTTCCACCCGTCCCAGTGGCTCAGTGGCTAAGGCGTTGCACTGCTCAACATGAGGTCGCAGGTTCGAGTATCGAAGCAAAAAATGCCCGTGTTTATTAGATTTTGGTGCACGTTAATGATCGCCAGGTAGTCAAAATTGATCCGCAGCCCTCCGCTACAGCGTGCCTCATCGGCAACGTTGCATCGGCGCTTTAAACCCTACAATCAAATCAAATCAGCATTTATCTTTCGGCGCAACTGTTTCTCGAATCGTCGAATTACATACAGAACACTAGAGATTAAGGAAGAACATTTCAGGCTGGTGGCGTTAGTTTGAAACACTACCCATGTAAAGGAGATAACACGTGCGGCATAACAAATAAAGAATGGAACACGTCCTTCACTTGGCACACAGATAACACAGCCAAACGCAGCCGGCCGGTCAGAACAAAATATAAATAAACAAACACAACGCATGGTTGGCGGCAATAAAGTTGATTAATTCCTTAGTAAGTCTATTTGGCTATAGTGCCATAAGCGTCCCAGGTGTGGAGCGCCACACGATGCTGCAAAGGTGGTGAGTCGAGGTGGTCCACCACAGGTATTTTTAGCTTTATTGAGTTTAGTGTTCTGTATTCAGCTTAGTATAATAGTGTTCAGGTCTACGGGCTCGCTCGGCGTGATCACAGACTCTTTGAAAATAAGCTATAGCACTTCCTTTCTGAACAGCAAGTATGCTGTCTTTTAGAGGCGAAGCTCCTCTTGCTCGGGCCCTGTCCCATCCCTCGTAGCGCCGTTTACATACCGCTGATGATGACTTTGGCAAGATGCCCCTTAGAATTGGCCAACCAAAGATTGGACGAAGAGGTGAAAACGTTCAACGCGTTCGTTGCTACCCAACAAGGAGGAGAGGAAGAAAAAGAGGTTGTCGTTCGTCGTCTGTGGACCCAAGACACGTACCGGGGGAACGCGACACAAGACGCTCGGCAGAGAGTGACGGCCAAGGTGGCTAAAATATCACACACCGAAATTGCCAACTTACCCATGGAGATTCTCATCGTCCCAAACAAGCCCTACAGATCAGCACAAACATCGACGTCGTCGACGGGGTTGTCAACGGAGCGGCGGGAACTCTCAAGCTTTGTGAGCGAGGAGTGGTGGTCTTTACGCGGGGGCGCCAAGTTTAGATTCCACGACTCTCTGGCCGCGACGGAAGGTACGTGGCGCTCTTCCCACTGCGCTACAAACAGAGACGCGAGCATGGCTACGAACGCGCCTTATGTCCTACACTCATTCAGATGGTGCACGCCGTCAAGACGACCTATAACAACGTGTCGAGTGCCATTGACGCGGTGGTGCCCGGTTTCGATCCACGACTCTCTGGCCGTGACGGGAGGTAGGTGGCGCTCTTCCCACTGCGCTACAAACCGAGGCGTGAGCCTGGCTACGAACGTGCCTTTTGTCCTTCACTCATTCAGATGGTGCGCGCCGTCAAGAAGACCTTGAAAAACCTGTTGAATCTTTGTATGATGTGTGGGCGAATGTTTCACGGTTTTAACGATAGGCATTTTAGCTTCGCCTCTCTCATCATTATTCACTTCGTGGAGATGGCGGCATTTTTTAAACAAATTTTGCTTTTAAATAATTCACTTTTACTCCGGAGATGTTCCCTAACACATACCCGCCTTCAGGACTTGCGAAAGCTAAGGTCTAATGGAAATAAAGAAAGAACTCTTAAGGTTTTTTGGATCTACCAAAATATCTAGGAATAGTGAAGTACTTCTACACCATAATTTTGAAATGGGCGGCTTGAACTGATGACATAGTTTGCGCTTTTAAATTCTTCAGTGCAGTTTTGCTTTCATGATTAATTTAATCTGAAATGATTGGGACTCGTTTTTACAGCGAAGCTCTTGTTAGCCGCTGCAGTTATCGCGTTCGAAAAAAATGCCGAAGCAGAAACATCTTGAGGAGCTTGTCCTAGAATGGCCATACAAAAGAACTCCACAATCGCCGAAATATTGCGACACTTGCTCGTACGTGAGAGAGACGGCATCGGGAAAGCCCCTCGTTCGTTCGTCCACGTGTAGTCGTGCGCATGCGCTCGTTACAGTAGAAAGGCCCTACCACTCAACAGCATCAAAGAGACACCATACGTGGTAGAGGTCGCCGCAGCAGCTGTATTCTCTAGAAGCCATTATGGAGAATTCGAGGCAAGGCACAAGAATCTACTCCTTTCCGAGATGACCCGCAGATCCCTCCACTTTTGGCTGGAGTGAATGGTCAAAAGCTGGTGGAAATTCACAATGATGAGTGTTACTCTGCATCCACCAGTTGCCCCAATAAAATCGACGACCTCTTCAGCAGATATAATGACGACTACTAGCAGAACAAGATTGTAAATAAAAAATGATTCTGAAACCTAACCGTGTGTACGGCAATGCCCACCAACACAGCCTCGCCATTTTGGGCGTGCGTGTGATCGCTGGTTTTCCTGAATATTTTTCTAGCGCAGATTTTCAATATTATTGGCATTAATTCCTGGTTGCTTAAAATAAATTTGTATAGTGTTCGTGGGAGGCGCGAAATCTCCAGACGCTTTTCCAGCCATAAACCAGAACTGTGCAGTCACATGCAGATACCGAACGAAAAAACTACATTTGCGCTCTGTTCAAATCGCCGAAACGAAAGAAATAAAAGTTCAGGTTGCTACAATTCGGCGCTGTTCAACTTCGTTGTAGAAATTTTCGTATATGCGGTTCTTTAAGAGTAAAATAAATATTGCGCTTTACGCACGGTCACAGGGCCAGGTTCTGTAGTGACGCAACAACGAACAGCGACTAACAATAAAACATACATGGTTTATATCTTCTTGTGATGCCAATCGGTTATACGTATTCCTTTTATGATTGCCGTTATTTACGTAAAGTATTCCGAGTCATTTTAGGGAATACGGCTACGGGGTTTGTATCAAGTTGACCAAGCAATGTGTGGCGTTAATTGCTCACTGCTACCTAAATAAAAGCTCTGTAAATACTACCGTTTTTATTAGAGCTATGGCTGTGTGCGTCCGGGAGTGTAATTTTGTTCATAATTGTAACCAACTGATGCAGGTAGCGCATTCTATTAGGTAGCTCGAACTTCACCTTGGGTGATGGGCCCTCGGTTACCCGAATAGTGACATTGCGACGGACAATTTACTTAAACTTTCTATTTTGACGGCTCTCCGGACAAGCGTTTGATATTTCTTCCGGAACTGAGATACGTTTGTAACTGCCATACAAAGCGACGCAGAAGTTGTTTGTTCGAACTGTAATCCAGCCACTCAAAAAAATAATACCGTGTCTTCTGATTGGGGAATACTTTCAAGCTTCACACAAATTCCGTGTCATCATATCAACTATGATTGCTTCGTTCTCGTGCAGACCATTTTGTGTTCGCGTAACTGCAAGGGACGGTTTCGGTCAACAAACGCCAAGAGTATGCTTTGTGGCAGTTGAAGCAAACTGTCAAATTAGTTTCAACAGCACGTGAGCGACATCTACTTTCTATTGACATTATTACAAAAACTTTTGGTTCAAATGATTGTACATAAACACCCAAATTACTTCAAAATCACTGGTTATCCTGCTCTACTCTTCGACATATTAAGCGAGAATTCTTCGCAGTACAATGCTTTTTCACTACATAACGATGGCATAAAATGTGGAGCTCTTCCTGTTTTCTATACAATGTCACCGTAGTTTCGTGTGAACTTCTCAAGGCAGCGAGAGTTTAGCTATTATATCTGGAATACAATATGAAGAGATTGCCGCTAATACATAGCTTGAATTCAGCGTATTTTTTTGCGTCTTGTAAGTTTTTGTAGCTGCACAGGCAATAGATATATTGCTCTTACATTATTTTCAGACCACATTTTTTTGAGAAAACGTAGTCGCAATGGTCCTAAATAGAAGAGTAGGAGCTGTTTTGCGCTTGAATGCGGCATTTAGGTTACGAAGCGAAAGGTTACTCCGCCGTAAAAACTTATTTTGACTGGGATACGCTACTGAGTGCACTTTAAACGAAAGCATCAACTTTCAACAGAATAATCAGCCCATCCGCACCCACAAAAAGAATTCTAAAGAAATTTTTACAAGTAACAAGACCACCTTTTCCTGACCAGCGCAATGGGCGAAGTCCTGCCACTTTTCGCATTACATGTTCAGGTACCTGCCTGCAGCCCACGGATCTAAACGTTAAAGTAATCACCGAGTGCCTTGTTTCTGTTCCCTTCCTTCCCCCCAGCACCTTTATAATGGTGGATAAATTTGCATAATTCCTTATTTGTGCACGCTTTATCGGCCAAACCAACAGATGGTTACATATTTCCGAAAAACGCATGCCGACAAAAAAAATGAAAACGGCACGCTAAAAAATTCGTAGTTCCTCCCTTTCGTTTTCACTCATAACCATTGCCAAGAAAACTTCAGTAATTATAAAGCAAACAGACACTTACTTTTCGTGAAAAATAGTGCAAACTCCGAAATTCCAAATTATCCGTACTATTTTCCAGTTTATAACTGGGTTGTTTGCATGAAGCTATTCTGCGGAAGGACAGGAGGCCGCGTAATTAGACGGGCTAAGTCACTACAGTGTTAGCTGTCGGTTTGCCAGTCCTATTGACGTTCCGTCCTACCAAAACTACCCGCACGATTATAACCTGGCTGTAATGCATCGTCCTTCGGCGACCACATATGGTACCGATGCATGATGTCAGAACAAGATAGTTTAGAGCCTCGAGCTTACTATTCAATATTTGAAATCGGTGGTTTGTCTCTGCATTAAAGGTTGCATGGAAGTGTATTCAAGCCAGGAGATTTGCGACGACGGGCGCACAGACGCACTTGTTTCTTGAATAAATTATCCTGAGAGATTTGCGAGCTTCGTTGTCAGTGCACACCATATATGCACGCATTGTTCCTTCGCTGACATCTAAAACGAAAAAAAAAATTCCCTCGCACTTCCCCGAGGGGGAGAGTGTGTAAGTGCGAATGCACGGTTGCATTCGCACTAAAAGAAAGATGCATTTATTCACAGACACCTATTTGTGTTGTCGTTGTATTTGATTGCTAGAAGGATCGCTTTGTGGTCCGTGAAATGGACCGTCAAAGGGTCTTGGAGGACGGTGCGGACTTGGCAGTTTCTCGCCAAGGCCAGGTCGATGAAACCGCCGTTGATGGTGGTGGGCGAGTCGAGGGAGTGCGTGGCATGGAGTGCGTGGCACGACATGGAGTGCGTGGCGTGCATGTAGTCGACCAACCACTCTCTTTGCAATTTTGTGTCAGTACTCCTTTAAGCGGGTGCATTAGCCCTTCTCACGCCCGATTCCTGGTCAATCCCTCACGTGGGTATGTGCTATGAGGAGGCGCCCAACACCCGCAGTCACTGAGAGGAGAGAGGAGGAGGAGAGTAGCGCGCGCCCATCTCCCCCCGTTGCTAGGGAAGACGAGGAGCGCGCGCACCCGCAGCTGTTGCTATGCGGACTACGGCGGCGGACGATTCAGGCTCGCTTAAGAAGTGCATTCGCACTTACAAAAGATAAAATTAGATAACTGCAAAAAAAGGGGGTTCAAGGCACTTTTACAGCCCGATGTGTCAAGAATTTTCACTTTGAAATGTCGCGCTCACCCCGCTGGAGGTGGGCGCTTTGAGCATAATCAACCAATGTTCCTCCCAAAGAAGTTTGAATGATTCAAGTGTTAGAAAACATTCAAGTGTTACAAAATTCAAGTGTTAAAAACTACTCTGGTTATTACGATCTTCCCTGCGGAGAACTTTCAGCGCAGAGCGAACTGCACTCTTAGTAATGGCACACCGCTTCTGCGCATCAAAACTCATCAAGTCATCAGTCAACGCCCGACGACCCGCTATACTCTGCGGTTATCTCGCAGAGTGTCATCTCCGCCGAGCATGTCTGGAGCAGCCTTGCCACACTACCCTCCCCAACATGCTTTCAAAGTACCTTCGTCTTCCTGTACTCGCCTGACTCTGTTTCGCATACCTTCGGAGTCCTTTTCGTTCGCTGGGTTGCAAGGGTAAGCACGACAGCAAACTGCAGGACCGGGCGATAGAGAGAGAGAGGGAGAGAGAGAGAGAGAGAGAGAGAGAGAGAGAGAGAGAGAGAGAGAGAGAGAGAAGGTTTTATCGGGCCCAAATAAGACGACTGGTCTTATGTCTTCTTTCTTGCAAGGGTTCGGCCGACCCCATAGAGTCATCGGCCTCTCTTGGTATTCGGACCAGGACCTATTCGGACTAAGGGCGAACGCGACGCGAAACTACAGGACCGGGCGCTAAAGATGTTTGTTGCAAACGAAACTTGAGTTCAGACTGCGGTTTCTCCTGGACAGCGTGCTAGTGTTACGATTGCTAAAAAG
The DNA here is from genome assembly GCF_048455015.1 of Haemaphysalis longicornis. NCBI lineage: Eukaryota > Metazoa > Arthropoda > Arachnida > Ixodida > Ixodidae > Haemaphysalis > Haemaphysalis longicornis. The sequence goes on from NW_027526445.1 coordinate 54,342,550, forward strand.
AACGGTTTCGGTGTGCTTCTTTGGTCAATAAGGCGGTAATTAGCAGCCTTTTTGAACGTTTTTTGAAAATTTGGTACTCAGTAAAAAATCTTCATGACCCAGGTGGTGCTCAGGGCTCCTTGTGAGGCAAAATGCTAAAATAGTTGTCATTAATGCCGACGAACACAGCTGAAGTGCATTGAAAGATGTACACACAAGTGCACCTGAGGAGTGCTTTCAAGGAATGAGTACGATGCATCGAGACAGTATTGGTGGAAAAACACAACTGTGTTAGAATGGTGGGCTGTCAGAGCTATGACATAATGTTTTACATTTGATCTAGTGGAATGAACAGCCAGAAGCAGACATAAACGTAACCAAAATGTTCTGATAAAAAATGCTTTCCCTCGTTGTTTTAAAGTGTGTTAATAGACTTGTTAATACCACGACCTTCCAGGCGGAATCTCACCAGGAGGCTGTTATGTTCTCACATTCGCATTTGGAAAATGCAGTTGGCCTATTTGTTTCCGTGCTGCAACAGGATTTGGCCCATTTTAGATGCGAAAAAAGATCTACATATACGATCGCCGGCCGTGATTTACCCTATTTTATTGCAACTGCTTTTTAAATGGCAAAACTGTGTCATTTCTTTTCTCGCAACAGTTTGAGGTGGAATAGTTCTGGTGCGTGTATTTCACTCATTTTGACAAATAACCAGTGGAGTTGTCCTCCTGCAAATTACGCTAACACGTTGTTAGCAATGTCGCTTGTCCGGACCGGTTCCAACGTTTCGAATATTTACCATGTCGATAGAGCGAGGGCGTTCATAGGGCCAGCAACTTTCAATTGAAGAATGTGCTTTGTTGCTAAAAGCCAGTATATGCTAATACTGGATCAACAAGAAAATGTATTTATCTTCAAGCAAAGCAATTCTTTGAACAGCACCACATATTATTGTATAGTTGTATTGTATTACCTGTTAGTGTGCAGTTTGTATGAATGTTTTTCTGCCTCTAGATTCACACATCTGGGAAGGCATGGCGACTTTGGAAACTAGACGAGTCTTAAGAAAAAAAAACGAGGTTGTTTCTGTGGCACATTACTTGTCAACGATGTAAAAAAGGAAATAAATAAATATATTTAAGAAAACAATATAACATATCAAGTACTTGAGAGTGTATTAAATTTAAGAATAAATGTTCAGTTGGTGTGGGCAATAGCAATAACAAATACTGGCGCAAAGCGATATTCTTATACTAAATGACAAAAACTAACTTTGACCCTGGAACACATTGCGTGGAAGTATTTCACACGTGGACGACATCTCTCCTCCACGTGTTCCAAGTATAATATTTATGAAATGATCCAAGAATGGGCGCGCGTGCAGCCGAACACTGGAAACTAAATTGACTTTTATAAACCTCCATTGTGGTGATTCAGCACATAAAAACGAGGACAGAAAGAAGCCGACAACACGGGCGCTCGTGTTGTTGTCCTTTTGTGTCTGCCCCGGGGTTTGCACGCTGTTTCACCCCAATGAATCTTTACCAACTGGTCCAGTTCTCGACATTGTGGAATAAACCTCCACGGTTTTTTTATTGTGCAACTAGACAGCAGGTTGGGTAGAGAAGCCATCATTTGTGCAGTGGGGGTGGCAGTACACCATTGTTGTCGAAGGCATTTACTGCGATGTGACCAGAGAAGTGGTCACTCTCTGTTTGTGTTTGTGTCTGTTCGTATATATTAGAATTACGTCATAATACAGGGACACGTACTCCCATTGGAAGATCCAACATAGATTGTGCATGAAAATCAGCCGGAAACTCTCGAGCATTTCCGGGGCATGGTAGCCAACATTAGAAACATGACCAGGAAAGGTTTTTGAAGCTCACGGTACTTAGTAAATGTGGTGGTTGAGGTGGTGGAGAAAGCGGCTGTTCTTGGTAGTAGTTGCTCCCTTGGTTTTGAAAATTACCCAGCCGAACAATGGTGTTAATAATTGTGTTGAGTTATGTCTTGCATTTGGGCTGCCGTGGATTTTGCTTGCTTCTACAGAGCAAAGCGGGCCAATATAAAAGAGCGAGCAGTAAATACGGTCATTAACATTCGAAAAGAGCAGTGGGGCGTCGACTACGCTCTTACGCTGTTTGTTATTCGTCCCTAATTTTGTACTTGCACGTTCAAAATTCGGAAGCTTAGAGAGCCATATACCTGTAGGTCTAGACTTGAGCGGGCTGCTTGCGTGCATTACCGGTGTGCATGGCGCGACGTCATCAAAAGTATTAACCGTAAGATGCTCCGAAAATGTTTTCATTACACTTGACAATATGAAGCCGGATTCAGCACACACACCTTCGCTATTTGTTGTCACTTGCATCCCTTGTGACGCCATAACATAGCTCATAGTACACGTATTGTTTGTGTATAAACAGATTGTATGAGTCAGTTTATCGGGCCAAAAGATGAACGAACTCGGTAATGAGACGTTTAGAAGAAAAAATCTTTACAAACCACTACTGGTGGTACAATAATTTATATTAGAGAATTTTGTTGAGTACAAGGAGGTATTATATATTAGGTAATACTACTAGGCATTGTACCTTCGTTTGAAAATGAATGTTCAGCATAAGTGTGCAACAGCAAATAGAATATGGGCTGAAAACAATATATTTACTCGTAAATACAAAACACCCCAGGCACTGTCCCAGATTGCGTGGCGGCACCCAAAGCACGTAATCCGACGTCACCCCCGAACGTGTTAATCGAACAGTTGCCAAAACCTCCAATAGGTCGATCGCAAGGAGCGGAACGCTAGAAAATTTATTAGATTTGATCAAACCTCTCTGGTGTTTATCGATGGAGGAAGTACACAGAGCGCGAATAGGGTGAGTGGTGGCAAGGGGAGAGAAGCCAGGAAGTTTTGTGGCAGGGGAGGTGGGAGGGCGCAGAAGATAACCGTCGTCGACTACATTTGCAGCGAAGTGACCCAATACTCAGTCACTTTTTCAGTTTGTGCAATTATATTAAGTATTCTGGCATATTATGAGGGCACGTATGCTAGGTCTTTGCACTTCTCGGTGCATTGCGTTTGCAAGAACATTACTTAGGATTTCAACGCCGTGCGACCTTAATTCCCTTCTCCTTTATTTTTAGCCTACGTGGCCCACAAGATGTAAACTCATGCTTACATAATCGCGTTTGACATCCTGATGTTAAACAGGACTACTATAACGTGCACTCCAAAACAAAGAAGTGGGTGCAGTTGTGGTTATGGTAATCAAGTCATATCAGCAAGACCACAATGCCATTGTGACAAGCGTTACTGGGAACAAGTGATATTATGAAATGTTTCGAACGAGTTTCTTTTTCAGCGACATTTCAAATTCTAGGTGCAGGATATTTTTTCGTAGCGGAAGAACCGATAATTTTTAGCGTGTGCCAGGGTATCAATCCTCCTTTTCTGAGGCAGCTGTGAGTAACTGAAGACAAAACTAACCAACGATCCTGCAACAGTACTCAAGAGGAAGCGGTCACGGCTTATTGTTTTAGATGCTGTTATGTACAACAGAAGAGTTATAAGTAGGACAAACAAAAAACAGTGTCTTGAACAACACTCAATTGTTTTTTAATTTAAAAATGTAGCCAAACTGTAAATGAAACGTTCTTCTACGCGTTGTCGTTTTATTAGTACTACCGACAGAAAATATTTTGTTTAAATTCCTGACAGCCGTTTAAATATATTTACAAATTTTGAAAAACCCCTTTGGCTGTATTGCAAATTTTGCGTCATATGTATACCCTAGTTTAGTTTAGTTATTTTCGTTTCTGCTTTTTAAGTAGGGGGCACGTATCACATGGCCGTTTTTCCGAAAGCGCCGGCTTTGCAGCAGAAGAAAAGGTGTTTTTCTGAAAGCTGAAGACTGCACCCACGGAGCATATCTTGCTCCGTGACTGCACCCTTTTCGCAAAGCAACGTTGTCATTCGGTTGTTTCGTTTGTAGCTAGCGTTGGCTATAGCGTCATGAACATCGCAGTTGGAAAACGAAACTTGACGCTTCAAACATGGTGAGTGAAGAGGGTGCGGCGAAAGTGGGCTGCGCGCGCGGAATGATAAACAAATGAGTTGTGGCAAGGGCGCACGGTGGCTGTAAGGTTAGCTCCGGGGGTGCGCACAAGGTGAGTGTAGGTTGGACACCGGGACTTTATTTATTTATTTGTTTATTAAGTAAGTATTTATTATATTCATTTTTTATTTGTTTATTTGTGGAATGGTGGAAGGCATGACTTCAGTCAAGAGAAGGGTTTCTGCGTAGTGCGTATTGCGCCATAATGTAGATATGTATTGTGTATGTACGTATACCTGAATCTATTTATAAATGTATAAGCATTTAACACTATGAAGCCCTTTTTACAACCACCCCCATCGTTTTTATTCATTGTCACATATCTTTCTGAAATACAGAAAATAGCGCATGGCACATGTACTGCTGGCTTTTTTTTCTTTGCTTCTTTTCTTCTGCCGAATATAAATAGCACCATAGTTCACAGTTTATCTACAACACAGGCACCAATCACCACGCTAGAGATTTATTGATATCTTCACGCATTTTCAACAGCATGTGTCTGTGTGCTCAGTCGGCAGCCTACGGGGGGATTATGCGAGAAGGAAACAGAGACTCTAATGAGGGCGGAGCTGGTGGAAAAGAAATGATTTTTGGAAATCTATAAAGCAGACAGACCCGAGATGGGAAAACAAAACTTTCACCAGAAATACAAGAGCCGTTTGTTAGTCGTTGAGGCTAGGGCTGGTTTCTTAAGAACTAGGACGTACATGAGCAAATCTCCCCCAGGACTACGAATGTTATGGCTGTGGGAAGGATAAAGAAACAACCAACCACGCACTAATGGAATGACAAACTATCCAGCCAGCCATAGTTTTTGGAAACCCGTGCTTCCGCGGACACTGGATTTAATGGCTGATGTCAGCGGTACCTGAATAGACATGGATCTTACTAAAGAGTTATCAGAACGCTCCTGGGAAAAAATTTGCAACGGAGTTTACACGTAGGGGTTACGGCGGAGGGAAACTATAGGGAAATTTCAGTGGGATGTGAAATATATCACCAACTTGGAGGAGACGCCCTGTGGCGTAACCCCGATTCAAAGGAGAGGCCGGAATCATCGCCAACATTATCATCATCATCAACAACGCGCTCACGGCTACGAGCATGAAGCTAAGCCGGTCCTCCATGCAAGCTGGCAATGCAGCGCTTCTGTAAACGCTCAGCCTTTTGCGTCGTCAAAGTTTAGATTGTCTGAAGAATGCATGTTAGCCGCTAAACGTGAAATATGGCTGAAAAATTTTGGTAAGGGAGACCTCATGAGCTTGTCATTTATATTTAAAGAAGCACTGTTGCACCCGCCATATGGTGTGGCCATGTGTGTGATCTGCAGCGCCGCGCAGACTTCACAAGCCATGTTTTCCGTTTTGCCAGATACGTAGCAGCACGTCTTCTTGAACGATTTCTTTGCCTTAAGTTTTGTGAAGTGTTATCATCTTCATAGCCGAACGGGCCTCCGCTGGTGACCGCAATGAATGGCCTTGTTCATCGCTGCGAGCCACTAGAAGAATACCACGTCGCTCCAGATTATTTACAATGCGTACATGTATATTAGGCTCAGGAATTTCTTCAACGAAATTATAGTGTAACAAAAAACGCACAGTGTCGCATGACCTGCGTCTAGAGCAGGGTGCCTGCGTAGTGCGTTTACTTGCCCGTTCTGTCACTCCGCAGTTCGGATGATTCAAGTTTACATTGTTCACTTGCGTGTGTGAATGTTGTTGCGCAGATTTCCGCCGCCTAAGCAATGTGCGTTTGGGCCGAACTCTAATGCGACCACGCCGACAAAGCGCGAGTACTGTTACCTGTGTAGCGCCACCATCATCATCGGTAGATGGGCCAACGGGGCACGAAGGACACGCAGCACTCAGCACCCGGTCTCGGATGGGCCCCCTCGTTCTACTCGCTTGAGTCCGACCATGGCGCAGCCAGCCCAACCGCAATAAACGTGGGATCGGCCGCTCCGCCTCATCGGCCGCCTACAATTTGGTGACCCGGACAAGCGGCTTCGCCATGGCTTCGCAACGCTGCTTCCCCAGCCAGAACGTGGACGACGGCACGCGAAGAACGTTCCCCGCCCTCCCAGACCCTCCTTTGCTGATTCCGTTTGGCGCCATCAGAAACCACGCTGCATGGTTTGTCATCCTGGAGAGCCATTTTTATGTTCACGACATCCAGTCCCAGGAAACCAGGTACCGCGTCACTTTAGAGAAGTTACCTGCTGACCTCACTGGGCGCATGGAGCTGCTGGCCCCAGGCCCACGTGCATACGACGATCTGAAGGCTGTGGTCCTAAACCACTATGGTATAGCACCGCCTTCGTCCACACCACCACGCCTTTCAACGGCATCAGTGGATTGCACGTCGCCGGTCTGTCCACCCTCGCATGACCAACAAACGCGAGCCCCGACTTCGACTTGCGGCGCTTCCGAGTTGGCGTTGCACTTAGTCAACTCGACTCCACACCATGGCGCAGTCCCACACGCTGTTGCGTCTCCTGCCCAAACCCACCCGGGTGTGGACTGCTTTGCCGCTAACAACTGGGACACTTCACCGCCTTCTCCGCACGGCACGGGTTAGAATGAACTTTCAGACCCTTCTCCTCCCCGCATATGCGAGCCCTCTCCCCCGTCAGTGGTGGAACAGCTTCCAGCAGTCGACAACACCTCGAGATCCTCACTCGAAACTGATCAGACTGCCTCCGACAGTCCTGACACCCTGGCTACGACGGAGACACCGGAGAAGCAATTGCGGGACAAACGTCCCAACAAATGTCACCGAAAGAACAATCTCATGTCCCCATGCAGTCAGACGCGCCGCAAACTGCTAACCCCAACTTGGCCGATTCCCTGCTACAGGAGCGCATTCGGTTTACGGTGTGACAGGCGCTCTGCTCTGCGACCCCGGTTGAAATCAGCGCGAGTGGACTTCACGACAAGAACCCGACCCACCGCTAGTTCGAGAGACGCTTGTCGTTGGCGCCCTCCGCTGCTCCGTCTCGCTCGGCGCATGCGCACGTTGCCCAGACAGCAACACATCCCCAGAGCTCACACGACAGCACAGTCAAGCCCGCACTCCGCTCGTCATTCTGCTGCATGACGCTTCACCTTGTCGCTGTCCTTCCAGTTACGCCTGTCGTTCGCGCCACCATCAATTGCAGCAGCCGCTTCGCATCCCGCAATGCGTCCGCGGCTGCACTCCCAGCCTCGTCCACCAGAGGTTCCCCACATCCCGGACGCTACTTCGCCGACGACCAGGACCGTGCCGTTTAGTCAACCCCTGCCACTTGACCACTGACTGCCCACGGATTCTCCTTGACTACGGACAAATTGTACATACCTGTACATAGTGCATAGTGTATTTTCGCGCATTGTCATTTACAATCGTCACTTTACCGCGCTTCACGCTAGGGGGGCAGCCCTGTAGCGCCACCATCATCATCGGTAGATGGGCCAACGGGGCACGAAGGACACGCAGCACTCAGCACCCGGTCTCGGAAGGGCCCCCTCGTTCTACTCGCTTGAGTCCGACCATGGCGCAGCCAGCGCAACCGCAATAAACGTGGGCTCGGCCACTCCGCCTCATCGGCCGCCTACACCTGCTTAGGCATTGGCATGCTTCGGACGGATAAGCACCGCTGTAAACGAGGGCTTCCGTCTTGTGCGATCTGGAAAGCACCAAGCGTTCACAAATGTCTATAACTTGCGTTCTGATGCACCATGTCTAAGGGAGTGTGCCTGCCGGGCATCTCTAGCCAATCACAAGTAACGTATTCTTCGTTAGGCCCTCCTTTCTTTTCATTACTAATGGGAAAAATGACGTTGCACAAGCACGTCACTTGAACATGCCGGTTTTAGGTTGCCTGGCTTTTACGTTAATTTTGTGCGGCCACTGCACATGCTCTTTCTGTTGCACGCGAAAAGAAAAAAAACAGTAGACTGTGAAAATGGCCGTGAATTTACGTAATCCGACATGGTTTAAATAAAGCTGGGCATCAACTTGACTGCTTCCAGTAGTATACGCTCACATTCGTCTGGTGAAACGCCCGTATTAAAATAGGGGTAATTTAAAGGATTTTGGTATATTTTCATCAATATAAAATGGCATGGGTATACAGCGCCATTTCGAGCCCATATATAACACCCCGCTTAAAAGAAACTTTCGGTTATAATGAACAAAACCTGCGTGACCGTCAAAATACACGTTATTTCAAGGGCGGAATATCTCACGTCCAAAGAACGTCTTTGACCCCTGCTGATCGGTTACAGCGAACGGACGGTGCCGCGATGTGTGTTGAAACGATGGCCTGTCCCCAGCTCTGCCGGCGCAAGTCGTTTTCCCGAACCTCCTCGCAGGCAAACTGGGCGAACGGAGAAGTTATTTCAAGCTATGCGAGAGCGTGATGGCTATAACGCGGATGAAACTGGGTTATAATACCGGATGTTGCCAGAAAAAAGGCACGCCATGAAAGGCGGCACATGCAATGGCGTGTAGCATAACAAAGTGCGCGTCAGAGCACTTGCGTGGACTAACATGGATGGCTGCAACAGGGGCGTACTCTTTGTCATCGGGAAATCGAAGAATCTGCGTTACTTTAGGAGCTATATGCCCGTGATCTACAGGCACAATGCTAAGGGGTGGATGACGCATGATTTATTCGCGGAGTGGTTGAGCGAGATTGACCGGGACATGCAGAGGCAAGGAAGGCGTGGGGCCGTGACCTCGGCTGAGATGATTTCGTTCGTGCGGATGAAGATGCTCACACTGCGGAAATGTGCACGCGCGAGGGCATCGTTAATAAAGTGCGGGGCAAGACCGATACGGAGGAATCGGACATGGATGACGACGAAACTTCTGAGCCTGCGCCATTCAACGCCTCTGTAGCAATGCGCTACATAGACGACCTTAAACACCTTGTTTACGCCAAGGACCAAAAAGAAGGGCACACGGCTGCATTAAGTAAACTAGAGACCACCTTCATCCGCTCCCGCTCCACGGCCGCTCCCGATGATGGCTGGTATCAAAAGAGGGTCCTCCACCATCGTTGTGTCCGGACCAGCCCGGCCCGAGCTTCCGGGCAAGGGTCTAGGTCATTTCGGTGCAGGACGTTTCGGAGTGACATTGCGGTGCTCGCGCATTTCGGTGTGCGGCCATCTCGGTGCACGGACGTTTCGGTGCAGAGACGTTCCGGTGCGCAAACGTTCTGGCAAACGAATTATCTGGCTCTTCTTCTTAGGTCGTTCGATGGAAAAGGAAAAGAAATGGACTGGGGATAATTTTGAGCCCTTCTAGAGGCTCACCGGCATACAATCCAGTCCGCGGGATAGGGCATATAGAAGGGGGTGAATAGGATAGGGTACAGAAAAAGGAGATTGGTAAAGAGAGAAAAAGTTAAGGCGCCGCGAGGAAAAGAAGCGTTGCCACAGTCACTGGGGGCCACCGAGAGCAGTACACAGCACAAACACAGGTCCTGGCGTCATGCTGCGTCCGGGAGAAGTTGTCGACGGGAGCGGTGAAGCGTAGAGGCGAGGCTGTGCTGCGATGAGTCGTGCGCAGAGGTCCGAAGTGAGGGGAGCTTGCTGGGTGAAGTTCCAGGCAGACGAGCGGTTACTGGCGAGGGGGAGCAGGCGCTCGACGGCCCCACGCAGCAGAGCGCGCGCTCCCCGAACAAAACACCCATGGCTCCCTACGCGTGGCCGGCATGATCGCGATACCGCCCCGGCCGCGCAGGAGCGAACGAAAAACACGTCCGCACCCCACGACGACCGAGGCCAAACTCCCATCTGGCGCTTACTTGTTTTAAACCACCATTGTATATTTCCCATAGCGTGGGTTACGGAGCATAACGATCTGCAATGTTGCTTGCACATTTACTTATATTATTGCGAGAAAGAAGATTTACAAACATTCTGTTGCCCCCCAAAATGCAGAAATTTTGATAAAGTGTTTCATGTTGTCGGCAACGCTGTGACGCTAAGCCAAACATGCAAATACTGTAGTCGGCAGCTTTTTCTTACGGAGAAGTCTAGAATGCCATTGTGGAAGAAGAATGGGCCTTTTTGGAGACAGCTGGAGCTCCTATCTGTCCTGAGTTTTTCTAAAGCGTGTATGAATAATCCTTACATATACCAGTAACTCCCATGTTCAGAGAAAGCTGAGGTCACTTGCCTTTAAGGGTCCGCAGTTTTCCTAGCTATTGCAGATGTTGTTTTTGTGCGCCGGGAGATGAGGGGCCTTAGAATATCTGCAAAAGTGGGTATACACATGCTTGTGGGGTCGCAAAATATTATGATCATCATTCAGCGGAACCAATGGCTAATAGTGTTGGCAGAAATGTATTATAAGTAGAACCCAACAACATACAGTGAAGGTAATCATTTGGCTGAGGTCGGTCTGGTTCGGAGGTTACAAATGGATAGCTATAATGTGACAAGGGGAAGCTTTTTTTAGTATTCTAAATTTTTGAATTTCTCGCTGATCGCGATTTCGGTAATGCTTTTTTTTACTCTTACTATTACTGTAACAAGCGATGGACGCATAGGACTTCTACAACGGTTTGGCTAAGGTTAAATATAGGTTGTGTTCTCGGTCGTTTGGCTGGGTTAGGCCAGGTTCGTTGCAGTTGGGATGGATGTGGGTGGGTTATGATAAGATTGGTAGGGTAGAATACATAGGATACCATAGGCTAGGCTACGTTAGGTTAGGATAGGTGACGTAAGGTAACGCTAGCTAAGGTTGGGAGGTAATACTATTCCGAAAATGTTAAGACGGCTAGCAGTTATAGAAACAACAGTAGGAATTTCCCATAGGTAATGCTCCTTGCAACGCAGTTGCTTAATTTATTCCCTTATGTATTATTTTTTTGAAATTTGACAATTAACAGGTATATTGACTAATCGTTGGTGGTGAATTGAATAATAATTTTCTCTGATAGTATAATGTAGTAAACATCTGGAACTCTGTTTAATACTCACTCCTGTAACCTCACTGTTAACTCCGCTACAGGGCTCACAGCTACTTCAGTTACTCTGTTAATCATTGTATTACAAACAATCATAAAACTTGCTTAGGTTACCGAGATCTACACTTTGGCCCCAGTGACAACTTGCTCTGTTTCTCTTTATGAAACGCCAGGCTATTGCTAATAATGCAGTGGGATGGAGAGTTGGGCGAATTGGTAAAGCGACATGGTTGGTTGGAAACAGCGCGTTAAAACGAGATGCTTGGAAACAGCGCTCCTCCTGCCTGGTTCTTTTCTTTCTGATCCCGTTTTAACGCGCTGTTTCCAACCAACCACGTCGCTTTACTAACTCGCCCAAATCTGCATCCTACTGCAGTACATTTTTTTTTCAACAGGCTCTTTTCAGTGTTTACGTTCAATCAAACTAATCCAAATAGCACTCGTCCTGTCTGGTTCATTTCTTCGTGATCCCGTTTTAGTGCGCGGTTTCCAACCAATCATTTTGCTAGTAAACGTTCTGCCGATAACTAAGTTTGTCCGAAATGCCAATCCCCGTTCTTTAACTATATTTTGAGAATGCATACCACGAACTAAGTGAAATGATGTCTTAGGAGAGCACAGCTCTGATAATACATATGACAAGTAATAACTGCCCGTAAACTCTGCAGAACGCAGGACCCTAATCACCTGATAATAACTCAATACACTTTATTGCTATTTTTCGGAACCTAGGATGCTGACATCCTTATAGATTTTCGAACTGCCGGGCATTACATCAACGAAGAGCTACGCACTAAACAAGAAACGCTATCATTTTAGACTGTTCATTTCTTGTAACGAAAATGATCACGATGTTTAAAAAAATAAATACGATGTTTGGAGATCGCATGGTTCCCTTTAAACACGTTACGAATGGTGAAATGTCACAATGAGAAACTTTACCCAATGCAGTCAATAGTTTTTTTTTTGCTTGCATTCCTACCGCTTCAATACACACTCGAAGTTTAAGATACTTAAAGAGCCGTATCCGCGACTATATTCTTCATCCCGTTGCGCAGAATGAAGTCACTGCGACATCAGTAATTCCTCTGTCTTGAATAGCTTTTTGCTGAAGCCCGTAAAGTACGTCGCTACGAACGATCTAAATTGTCTAACACAGCTTTTTATCGTGTTTTTCAGCTGTAGTACAGCCACGGGATACATAGTCCACGATCTTGTAGCAATATTTAAATATTGCGTGTATTATCAAGGAAACCGCGAGAATTACCGTCAGACACTTCCCAAGGCTGTAGCTTCTCATTAGCTAAGCACGCCAACCGGAGATTTCTCCGACAAATATTCCCTGAATACCCGTTCCTACAGCTACTTTAGTGGCACTGTGGTATTGCATGTGCTTAGAGCCGAAATGGCTCAAGTTAGATTCTCGCAAGGGGAAACATTTTTGCGGTTTCGATATTTTTGAAATTTTCGCTGATGGTGGTTTTCTTAATGCTTTCTTACTCTTACTATTACTGTAACAAGCGATAGACGCTCCGGACTTCCACAGTGGTTTGGCTACGGTTCAATATAGGTTGCGTTCTCTGTCATTTGGGTATATTAGGCCAGGTTTGGCTATATTTGGCCACGAGCGCGTGCCCGCATAACCGCCTGCTCTACGGACGAACAAATCGCCCGTGGCCAACCCATAGACCAGCGAACGGGCGATGATCATCATCATAATCATCATCATCATCATCATCATCATCATAATTTAGGCTTCTTAAGGTGGGTTTTACTGTTCGTGTTCAGCATACACGAACCGTATGTAAAATCAGTTATTTCAAGCTTCGTTTGAAACACAACGCGCAAGAAGCCTTGCCCACTTATTTCCGCCTTCCTTACTGTGGTCGACCGCGGCCCCTCTGCGCCCCCCCCCCCCGAAAAACATTTCTGGCTACGCGCCTGCCTGGCAACAACAACATAAAGGAGCAACCAACAAAGAAAAGAAAACCGACTGGCCTTAAGCCACCAGCGCTGCCAGAGACGGACTACAAGATCGTGTATCGGTCCCAAAACGGGTTACACCTAACAAAATGGAGAGACTTGGACGCTGCTATTGCCATGTCGCAAGCAATGAACATGCCCCTACGAGGGTGTGAACAAGATCGCTGTCCAAATACAGTGGACCCAGAACCTGCGTGTGGTCAGCACGGCCCATGAGGAGCTGATCAACCAACTCACAGCAATCCGCCAACTATAGGTGGGCCCACACGTACACAATTTCTCTTCATATGTCAAACCATTGCCTAACAGGAGTGCGGGAGTAGTAGTCGGACTAACCGATTGGCTGACCAAGGAATACATTACAGAATAAATTGCGGCAGAACGTCGGGAAATCGTATCAGCCAGATGCCAGGGAAACTCGACGGCAGCGATAATATATTTCAAGGGACCGCACGTGCCCTTTTATGTAAAAGTATTGGGTGTAATAGCCAATTGCCGCCGGCACCGCAGATCCATTCAGTACTGCAAGGCATGTGATGATATCGGCCACAGATAGGATGTATGTCCATCATCCTAACCGGACGTATGCACCAAAATGTGGCACTAGAACAGCCCCTGCAGATCATACGTGCAACCCGAAATGTAACCTGTGCAATGTAGCTCACGAGATGGCCAACAATTAGTCGCCGAAAACCGGCCCCACCACCGTCGCACGTCAGACAGGCTTGGTCACAGAAGAGGGACAGTGCGCCGTGGTTTACACCCTCGTCAGACCGCAGGATTACCAGTTCATAGCAGAATAAGCTCCGAGTCACTGCCTTTGAGCACTTTAAAGGCAACCACTAATGGCTCGCCTACTTGCTTAACCTCGGTGCGCCGATCGCGATCCCTTTCAAGGTCGGGGACCAGAAGAAACTCAAGGTCCAGGTCCCGGTTAATTTTACGAAAAGACTGCAGTAAAGGTGTGAAGCAGAACACTAACAAAGTCGTGTTCTCGGATAAACATTCCCCGTATAAGTCTTCTGCTACATCCTGCACTACAAATTATATCAAAGGAGAGAAAGACACGCCTGAATTGCTAGCACCTTTTGAAGGACTCCAACGTACCATGGAAGAGAACACGCGAACAACCAAAAAATTGATCAAGGTAAAAGTTACAACGTCGAAATACTTCCAGGAGATAATGAAAGATATTGAACAAATCAAAATAGAACAAACCCGGCAAGATAAAGAAATTACACCGATGAAACAACATCAGGCCCAGACGAAGCAATGCCACGCCGAATGTCAACAAGTAGCCTTAGAAACTTTCAAAGTATCCTAATGCAGATCCAGGGTATAAACTGTTCTCTGAAGCAAACCCACGAAACGCCACAGAAAATAGAGGAAACTATGGCAGCAATGGTGACGAAGATTACGGAGCTACACAAACGAGTCACGACTACCGAGGAGAGAGACAAAGTTCCCAAGAAGCCTAAGAAATACCCAAGCGGAGAAGCAAGGAATGAAGAGATGCTCGAAAACGTGTTGAGTAACAACTCACAGAAAAAGAGAAACAAAGCAAATCAAGAGCATAGGCTCAAAATTTGGCAATGAAAATGCAGGACCACTACACGAAGCGACAAAATTTGTTGCAATTCAGCGAAAAAGAGAAACCGGACATTCTGGCCATGCAGAAAACCCAAATGAAAACACTTCACTTAAGAGGTTATGATACCCACATTGCCGAAGGCAAGACCCGCACTGCCATCCTCACCTCAAAGAGCCTAACGACGCAACAGCACCTAATAAAACACAGGATCGAACACACCACGATCGTTGAATTAATACCAGCAAAAAAAAATATCCAGAGAGTTTTTCTACTCAACATATACAGTCCACAAGCCGACAACTTGGGAAACGTGGATGGATTCTTCTGTATGGTGCTCAAAGTGACGAAAGGGCAAAAATAATTGTTCTCTGCGATTTTAACGCTTCTCACATAGCGCGGGCTATTGTAGAACACTGAAGAAATGAGAGCAACTTTATAACTTTGTGCAGCATTACCACCTGACCCTATGGAATGATATCCATTGCCCGACCAGAACCGGCAACAGTGTGTCTAGTGACTCTACTGCAGACCTGACATTTTTGAGGGGAATTCCCTAAATACAGCACACGTGGTTGGATGAAACACTGGGAAATGATCATTATATCAATCATCCAACTAACCATTCACCACTAATACACCTGGACACTTACCAGGGTGGAGAAAACACGATCACGAATTGGAAAGCCTTCAGAGAAGATGAGGTAGAAGAAGAAGATGATCAGTTATTTGATCTCGTATAATGGACCAGACGATCGGTGGAAAAGGCCAACAAAAACACAAAAGAACTTCAACTTACGACAGATAATCCTAACGAAGATCCCCACCTCTTGCACATTTTGGGGGGCTCGAAGAAGCCTTACCCGAAGGTAGAGAAAACAAAAATGGAACAAGACATTGCAACGTCGCATCGCCCCATTAACAAAAGAAGCAACAGAGTACGTCACTGAATTGGAAAAACAAAATTGGAATCAACTATGTGAAAAATTACAAGGAACCCGGAGCACTCGAGGAACATGGAGCATTTTGAGGTCGCTCATTCCATGCAATTCGGAGTCAAAGTCCACGACCAGAAAGAAACGTGGAAAGACTTATTCACAACTTTCCGGACACAGAGAAAGACATCCTCAAAGCTGCAAAGAAGAAATTTGTGGAGAAAACCACTTCTTCCGCCGTCACCAACCCGGGCTACGGTGGAGACCCCAAACAAGAACATGATCAGCCATTGAAGGTTGCAGAACTTGATACTGCACTGGCTCAGCTCACGAGAAACACCTCCCAGAAACAGACAGAATAAAAAAAAGATGCTACGCTATACCAGCGTAAAGATGAAGGTTGATCTCTTGGGTAAAATAAACTTGACTTGAGACAGCGGTAGACTTCCGGCCATGCGGAAACAGGCACATGTCGCCATGCTTCCAAAACCCCCAAAACCCTGGGGCATATCCAACCCTAGGTCGACATCTCTGAGTTCGTGCGCGGGCAAACTAATGAAACACATGTTGCTAAACAGGCTTACATCCCACGTGGAGGAACCAGCAGAGGGACGAAAAGGATTCCGTGACACCATGTATGGTAAAGGGTTAACAGCGCACAAACACGACGACACACAAGGAAGAGAAGACAGGTCATGCCGTCGTGTTTGTGCGCTGTTAACCCTTTATGATGCTACACCATCTAGCCCACCAAGCCATCTTCGTGAACCATGTACGGGATCCGCCCCGACATGTCCACTCAGGACATCCTCTTACAAATTAGATAAGAGGTTATCGAAAACCTAATCACCTCACAAAAAAGCGCCATCCTCGCCTTGTACGTCAAAGGGGTTTTGACAACGTGTCGCAGGCTGCCATACTTGAAACCCTGAGGACTACCATTGCAGAGAGGAAGCCTGTAATTACATCAGGGATTTCCTCTCGCATCGCACGGCAGCCGTGGGAATTGGCAAATTACGAAGCGGCAAAGTCGGCGTCAGCTCAAAGGGCACTCCACACGGATACGTCATCTCGCCATTACTATTGAATTCATCAATGATGCACCAACCTAACCAGCTAAATGCCTTCCCAGGTGTCAGGCATGCCATCTACACCGACGACCTGACCTTTTGAACTACCAAAGCTCCAGCAGCCATAGAACAGAACGTCATGCAGGAAGACGTAATTGTATAGAAACCTATCTGAAAAGATGAGGGCTCTCTATTGCGCCCGAAAATCTGAAATTCTCATACTCAAGAAGCGAACAAGAGGTAGAACCTCCCCACCGAGTCCCCCGACCCAGAAATGATGCTTCATGGCGCTACCATCCCAAAGGTCCATACAATCCGAGTATTGGGTGAAACGCTTCAAAAAGACGGGGCATTGGCTGCTACCCTCCAGAAACTACAAAACACTGTCAGCCAGTTAAGTCGTTTAATCAGGCGAGTAACAAGCAAAAAACACGGGTTGAAAGTGGAGGACACAATCAGAAGGAACAGACCCTGTTAATTAGCAGAATCACCTTTCTTCGGGCTCAAAATAGATGAAATAAAGAAACTCTTGGGCGGCAGCTTGAAGTTTACGCACGAAATGCAAAAAGGGCATAACCTGAGGTTTTTAGATATTGACTTCCGCGTAGCAGAAGAGCATAACCCTTCAGGATGGTGACAAGATTGTGTCTGACCCTGAAGGCGTGTGTGAACTTTTCGCACGTCATTTTTCTTCGACATACTCGACCCCTCACGACGGCGGCAGCGAACTGGATTTCGATTCTCACGGTCCTGTATTACCAATCCCCAACGTAACCGAAAACGATGTTGTGCCGCCATCCGCAAACTCCCATCGAAAAAGTCGGCAGGTTGTGACAGCATCCCTAGCTTCATCGTGAAGGGTTGTTGCACTGTTTTTGCCCCTTTGCTCTGTCACATCATACGTATGTCACTGGTTGAGCAACATTTTCCAACTGACTGGAAAATTGGTTCCATCTTCCCTTTGCACAAATCCGGAAGCGCCACAATCCCAGCAAACTATAGGCCAATCTCTCTACTGTCTTTATTTTCCAAAGTCTTCGAAAAGGTCTTGCATCGATACCTTTTATCAGCTATGCATCCACTAATTCATTTCAACCAACACGGCTTCATGCCCGGAAGGTCGGTCGATTCAAGTCTTGCCTGTTTTCTAAACGACATTGGCCCTCCAGTACTGTCTCGCCAACAGGTAGATATAGTATATTTTGACTGTAGCAAAGCCTTCGACATTGTTAATCACGATCTACTACTTCGCAAATTGTCCGCAAACGGTCTTTCCTTTGAGTTCTGCCAGTGGTTTGGCAGCTATTTAAGAGGCAGGTCCAATTGTGTTAGTTACGAAGGCGCTACTTCCCGGCCCTTCCCGATGACCTCAGGGGTACCCCAAGGCTCGACACTGGGCCCTATCCTTTTTAACATTTTTGTTAATGATATACACCCCGCTATTAAGCACTGTTCGCTCTCTCAGTATGCCGACGTTATGAAGCTCTATCGCACTATTTCTTAAACTTACGATCGTGTACTGCTGCAAAATGACATCAACGCAGTTTCTGCATGGTGTGACTGCAACTATGTAAAACTTAACCTCTCGAAAACCATCGTAATATCATACACTCGCAAGTCTTCCCCGCTCACTTTTACGTACTTGCTGCTCGGTGAACCTGTAAAACGCGCTACCGTAGTGCGCGATGTGGGCGTAATGATGGATTCGAAACTGCTCTTTAACGCGCCTGTGAACTATCTGACCAACTCCTGTCTCCGTACGCTTGGCGTAATTTCCCGCGCGACCAGGGATTTCACCGACCGATCATGCTTTGTTTCACTGTATCGCGCTCTCATTTTGCCCAAGCTCGACTTTGCTAGTGCAATTTGGAATTGTTTAAGCCCTTCGTCCTCCCTTCGACTAGAAAGGATTCAGGAGCGCTTTACTAGAACCGTATTTTTTCGCCACTCACCTATGAGCCGATATGAGCACGGTGGGCTTCTGAAGATCGTGAATTTAGATGAGCTATCAGCAAGGCGCTCCAGGCGCGACCTGGCTTTTCTATTTAGTTGTGTTCACTCGAAGTTCGACTGCCCTTGCCTCGTAAGCTCTGTTCATCTGCGAGTGCCAAGCAGACCACTACGGCCGCATGGATGCTTTGATGTAGACAGATCAAGGAGTTTGGCACCAGCCAGCCGGTGCCAGCTCACCTATAACAGTCTGTTTCTGTCTCCTATAGACGTTTTTTGCAGCGATTTGGCACTGTTTAAGCACTCTCTGAAAATTATGATATTTTGAATACGCCTGGTGTGAAGAGGTCGCTCCTGCACTTCTCTCCCTGCTCTCGTGTTTTCTCACATATAGTGCTACCTTGCCCATGTTCGTACGTGTTCTCCTGTGCATACTCCAGACACGTCCTCCGAGCCTTTACCGTTCAAAAATTGTTTGTCTCCTTCGATAACACTACACTTTTTATATATCTATCTGCACTTCCACATTTCCAATTTTTGATTTATACGCTGCCCATATTTGTACTGTTTGTATTCCTTGTATCCATGCATCTATGCATGTTGCCTGTTCGTATTCTTTGTACCTATGTATGCGGTGCATCACCCGAGAAGGCCCTGTGGTGTTGGTGAGCACTTCAAATAAATAAATAAATAAATGTGTGTTGGATGTTTTGTCCCCGCGCGACAAAAGGGCTCCTGCCCTTTGAATCAGCTCACTCAAAAACTGTAAAATGTGCCATAGCCTTGATGTGCTTGGAGTCCTCTATACAAAAGTCTTGTAGTCATCGTATGCAAACCAGTTTTGACGCCCAGGTCTCTCGAATATTGGATGCCGGGTACCCTCGATCGCTATTGGCGGCTGTTTCTGAGGCGTTGCTTCAAAATCTAAAGCGTTAGCGGGTCAAACCTAAGGTTGCAGCCGAAAAGAAAACGAGGCCTTAGGTGGTGCCGTATTCCCATAAAGTAGCTCACAACCTTAAGTGGGTTGCTACGAAGTTCGGGTTCCGATTGTGTTTTCTGCTCGAAGCAAGCTAGGCAGGTTGTGCAACCGTATCGCCGGAAAAAAGAAGCCTAATCCATGTGGTAAGAAGCACGCCAAGAAGTACGTGGAATGCAAAGTTGGCATAGTTTACCAGACACCGCTCACTTGTGACAAGGTATATATTGGACAAAGCGGGCGCTGCATAAATGATCGCCTCAGGGAGCACGATTTATCAATCAAGAATGGCACTGGATCACACTTTCCCATGCATTGCCGTGATTGTGGTTGTACGCCGCGCCTCAAAGAAACCATTATCATGGACAGAAGCCATGACACTGTGGCGCGTGAGCTTTCAGAATCGTAATTCATTAAAAAAATCGCGAGGGGTGCATCAGTGAACCATCATTATCACTTTTTAGCAATGAGTTTCGTTTTTTTAACAGCAAGCGGATGGCAGGCTCTGAGTATTGTGGTGTTACCATCGATTTTTGTATCTGCTTTTATGTGTTTTTTCTATCTTGCAGAAGCCTATATAAGGCAACTTCTTTTCCTGCAAATAAATAGTTGTGAGTTGCGCATCGTCCGTCTTCCTTCGTCTGTTTATGTCTATTTAGCGCAAGTTACGTGATACATATTGCACCAACTAGCCCAACAGCACATTATACTGAAAAAAACTCCACATTTTATTTCGTCAAAACTACAAATTACCACTGGGACTGCAAGCCAAAGGCCTCCACAGAGAAACGTTTTCAGTTAGGAATCCACGGCACATGTCAAGAAGTCACCGAGTTGCATAAAGCCAGAAAAATGGAGCTACTGAATCTTGCCCCGACCGGCTGAGCTACCTTCACCGCCTAGGTTACGAGCCAAGCGTGGGACCTCAAAACCAAAAACGACGCATACCCCATGCCTTGAGGGAATACACCACAGTTAAAACGTCCTACGCAGCATGCACCCGGTTTACCACAAGGGGCAAAACGAAGCCAGGGTCAAGGCCTTGCGAAAAGCCTACAGAAAGGACAGCTTAACAAGATAAGTCGATGCTTCGAGCGACCCGGCATGTACCAAGTGGGCGTACGTGGTTAGTTTAACAAGAGGTAATGGAGCAAAGTTGTGCCAGGAACTGTGAATACAGATGACACCGATCTGCGGAGGAGACAGCTGTCATGCTTGCCACCACCACAGTACCATGTACCCAAGGCCGGGTGACTGTCATCGCCGACAGGAAAGCGGCCTGCCGTAGTTTTCGAAAGGTGGTATCCCAGCGATGACACTTCATCTAATACGTAAGGCTTCAAAAGCACGGAAAGCTACACTGGATATTTATATCATTTGGGCACCAGGTCCAGAGTCCTTAGAGGGTAATAAGCGGCAGATAGCGAAACCCGAGGCCACTCAAAGCGGACTTCAAATCTCATAGGCACTCACCACTCTGCCGACAACCACCCTAGTAAAAATTTCGAGCTAGAGTTCCATAGCTCGAACCCTCACGTTGTTAGACAACCACCCGTTCATCCCCAAGCGCCGCACAGACATATTACAGCACTACAGGCTATCAAGAAGATGATACCCCCCCCCAGAAGCTAACCAAAGAAGAACCCACACAATTCCGTAGATTGCAAATTCATTTTCGCACGCCACACAGCGGTCCAAAATACTCCCTAAGCTCGTGAACTACGACTGAAACGTCTGCTCTGGGACACTGTCACGCGTCCTGACCGGCAAAGAAGAAGGACATGGGAGAGCGAGGCAGGCTTTGCAAAACAAACATTTATCGCTAGCACACACCTATACACCCGAAGCACAGCAAACAGTTCCACACGAACTAATAAACTACCGAACACTCCACAATAAATTATCTACAATGTCAAGACAGATATACCTTCAATATCTGGATGTTTTGATATGAGGGTTCATTAGGCACGAGGCGTACCTATGTCATTGGCGCTCACATGAGAGTCAAAGTATTGCAGTAAAGCGCTGTTGCCCCCTTGCTGTCGTAGCGATGTTATGCTACCGACGTACGTGCGACCCGGTTCGTGAAGTTTGCCGTTGTAGGTAATAACTCTGTGTTGTTGTCGTAATGTGTGACTCGATTCCTAGAACGTTGCCCTCGTGGTCTTGTGTCGGCGTCGCCGTTGTGGGGAACGTCGTGTCGTAGGACGACAGTGCGATGCCGCTTCCCGAATGCACGCGCCCGTCACCGCTGGAGCCGCCAAGGCGTGGGTTGGCGCAGCGTCGGGAGACCGGAGCCGAAGCGTCGTCGGCCCGCTCCCGTCCAGACTTGTGTGGCGACGTCGGTGCCCTGGGTAGCGTCACCCCAGGCTTCGCTCTTCGGGAGCCCGATGTCTTCTTCCGCTCCCACCTGGATCTCTTTTTCCTCCTCTTCTTCCACCTTTTCCTCTGGGGTGTCATTGCGGGGTTGACCTCGACTCATGACAATACCCCCCTCTTTAGGAGTTTTTTCTCCAAAAAACGTCTCACCAACCTTCCCCGAGAAGACCAGTAGTCCCTAAGTCCACAACCGCTGTTCACTTAACACGCAGTTATTCTTCACCGTCACATTGTTCTGCCTCACATTGTTCACCATCACGCACTCACTGTTCACAATCGGCGTCCCCATGGTTCACCATCACTTTTTTATCACCGTGCACTTCACTGATGTCGCGCACTATTCACGTTCTGTTCACACAATGTTCAGTAATGTCCCAACCAACCTACCACCGTCTCTCTCACATCACGTTACTCATACCGTTCGATGACACTAGATCATCCCCATGAACACGTCTGTAAATATACCATAATTCACAATGACACACGGGTATGCTGTTTCGAAACTGTCTTCTTTGTAAACACCACTGTAACGACTAATTTACCCCTCTATACATCCACCAGTGCTTCTATAACTTAATATACTATACCCAGTACGGCGCTACAACACAATAGTTGTCTTCCCAGAAAAGTTGTCGCCATGTTTGAAGCCTACTGTTATGGGAATCCCGTTTCATTTTACCTTTTTTCCGCCGCGTCCATTCAGAACCTTTGGCTACATTGTCACTTAGATTTTCACAATGCGTCCCCGTTTCTTCATCGACATGCCTACAGCCCGAACACTTGCTAACAGGTACTTTTTGAATGCTATGCTTCTGTGCTCTACACGGAAGACGCCTCAGCCACTTTGCCTCCTCTAACTTCTCACTCGTTTGAAAAAGCTGGCCCTTTCGTTCATAGTCATGCTTCCGAACTTGCTCACTCAGTGCTTGTAAGCCTTCTTGCATTGCATCAGTGGCCCGTGCATTGGATACCGGTCAAAAGCGTGAAGTCGGTCTTGCACGACACTATACGACTCGGTCCCAGGGCGCTGCCCTACTAGGTCATAAAAAATGGTACTCTGCTGTTCTGTTTTGGCCTCTGTAACAACCTCTGCTCCTGAGCAGTCCACTTGATTGTCCACAGACATCGCTCTGTCACGAGGGACAAAGTTCCCATCCGCAGCCATAGGCACTTCTGAAAGCACCTTACTACGCCCTCCTGACGTGGTACTGTTCACACAGGCATGCGGAGTGGCAGGCACCTCAGTCCCAGTAACGAGTATTTTGGATACTTCTAAACCACAGAAGTCAGGTGTACCGGGGGCCATCAGTCTTCCCTCTCCCGATGTATTCTCAGCATGGTGACCTCCATGCGGCTGGTTTGCTGCCGTGACACACTCATAGCGTTCATGTCTCTGCGGCTGGACTCCCACCGTACCACAACCACAACATTCAATGCCTGGCGCTTCAAACTCGGCTTCCTCCTCAGTTAGCTGCTGAAAGCCCTTTTCGTATTCTTCTATATTTTGTGCGCACTCATCACTGCATGCGATGCGCGTGTCTTGCCTTCCACGTGCGGCGAGTTCGATTCTTTCTGCTGGTTTGTAACTTTCTTGGACGAGGCGCAGCATCGACTCTAGCCGTTGTATATCTTCTTGCAATATTCTCCTTTCTGCCTCAAACGCTTGCTGCTCTCTGCGACTCTCTTTCTCGACTATCTTAAACGCCTGCTCCTTGTTCAAACCGTGCGTTTGAACTAATGTTAGAAATTTTCCCCAATCCATTCTTCCGAGCAGCCAAGACGCGTGACTGGGCCAGTCCTGGCAGGTATTGCGCCAGTATCCTGGCAGGCTCGCCAAATATTTTGTCACGCGTCCTGACCGGCAAAGAAGAAGGACATGGGAAAGCGAGGCAGGCTTTGCAAAACAAACATTTATCGCTAGCACACACCTATACACCCGAAGCACAGCAAACAGTTCCACACGAACTAATAAACTACCGAACACTCCACAATAAATTATCTACAATGTCAAGACAGATATACCTTCAATATCTGGATGTTTTGATATGAGGGTTCATTAGGCACGAGGCGTACCTATGTCATTGGCGCTTACGTGAGAGTCAAAGTATTGCAGTAAAGCGCTGTTGCCCCCTTGCTGTCGTAGCGATGTTATGCTACCGACGTACGTGCGACCCGGTTCGTGAAGTTTGCCGTTGTAGGCAATAACTCTGTGTTGTCGTCGTAATGTGTGACTCGATTCCTAGAACGTTGCCCTCGTGGTCTTGTGTCGGCGTCGCCGTTGTGGGGACCGTCGTGTCGTAGGACGACAGTGCGATGCCGCTTCCCGAATGCACGCGCCCGTCACCGCTGGAGCCGCCAAGGCGTGGTTTGGCGCAGCGTCGGGAGACCGGAGCCGAAGCGCCGTCGGCCCGCTCCCGCCCAAACTTGTGTGGCGACGTCGGTGCCCTGGGTAGCGTCACCCCAGGCTTCGCTCTTCGGGAGCCCGATGTCTTCTTCCGCTCCCACCTGGATCTCTTTTTCCTCCTCTTCTTCCACCTTTTTCTCTGGGGTGTCATTGCGGGGTTGACCTCGACTCATGACAGACACCCAACACCATGTACCACATGGTGTGGGAATGTAAAGGCGTTACCGAACTACTTGAAGGCATCCCACCGAACCAGGAGCAGTAGGAGGTCCTGCTGACAAGCGATATCCCTGAAAAACAGAGTGGTTTGGTGAGCAGGACCATTCGAGTTGCAGCTGGTCATGGCAACCCGGACTATAGACGCCACCAACCATGGATGACCGACAACCATCCCGCTCTACTTTCCTAGCGTTCAATAGAAGCAATAAACGTTTTTTACTCCCCGCTGTGATAGTATAATATAGCAAAATTGTGGAACTCAGCATAATACTCACTCCCTAACCTCACTAACTCCGCTACACGACTCACAGCTACTTTAGGTACTCTGTTAGTCAAAACAATCATAAGCTTGCTTAAGTTATCGAGATCTACACTTTGGTCCCAGTGACAACCTTCCTCTTTTATTCTTTGTGAAACGCCAGGCTGTTGCTAGAAAAACTTGTGCGTATAACCCACTATTTGCCGGAATGTCGATCCCTGTTCTTTAACTATATTTTGAGAATGCATGCCACGAACTAAGTGAAACTATGTCTTAAGAGAGAGCAGCTCTGATGGTACATATGACACGTTTCTGGTTTAAATTCATTCATTTATGCCTCTAATTGTAATTTTCCTTGCACAATGTATGCCCCAGTAATAACAGCCCGTAAACCCTGGGGAACGCAGGACCTTAATCACCTAATGAAAACCAAATAATCTATATTTTATTTTTTGGAAAGTATGGATGCTGACATCCTTATAGTTTTTTAAACTCTCGGACATTACATCATTAAGAGCTACGCGCTGAAAAAAAACACTGTCATTTTATATTCTTCAGTTCTTGTAATAGACTCACTTAGATGTCTAAAAAAATAAATTCAATGTTTGGAGATCGCATGGTTCTCCTGAAACACATTAAAGAATGGTGAAATATTACAACGAGAAGCTTTACCCAAAGCATTCAATGTTTTTTTTTAAATTCCTACTGCTCCAATAAACACCCGAAGTTAAAGATGCTTAAAGGGACTGACAACCGATTTTTGTCGAGTATATATTCTCTATCCCAAATGAAAGGGCATCACTTAAAGCACCTTGACGAGGAACGGTTTTGCTGATAACGCCCTAGAACTTTTTAAATCGAATTTTTTGATCTACGAGCCGTATGTGTCCCTCCCAAAACTAATGCTGGCAACCATGACATAGAGTAGCTCGGCAACATACTTTTGTCTGTATGAGAAATAAAAAACGATATTTAAAAACTTGTTCCCAGCTAAAAAAAGTTTGAATCGCAGGCTTTCCTGTTCCTTAATGTACCGGTCTATTTTGAACGAATGCGCCATCTGTTGGGATAGACGATAGGTAGAATCTGGCTTCACGTTGTGGAGGCGGGAAGTTCGATTCTGCCGGGCGCGACGTTTTTTTTTTTTTTTAAAGCTGCCGTTGGCGTATTTGGAAACTGAAATCAAATATTTTGGCAGAACAAACGCCGCGGACTCAGGCAGAATCGTGAAAGCTCCTTCGCTGGGTCTGTTTACTGAACGCGGCCGTTGATTCTGGTCATGGAGGCTCAGTTAGCCACACTGAGAGGCTTGCTGGGAGGCACCCAGCGACGGCAGGCGGCGTGTCTTTAAAAATTTCAGAATAATGTTTAGAAATACATGTACAATTTAACCTTCTACGAATACTTGTGTTAAAAGGTTTTCAATACGCAAATAAACGTTTCTTCAGTTACACTAGCTGCTAGGTTTTCAGGTCACGTGACAGGGACACATATTGTAGTGTCAAGTTTCGACACTACGAACCGCCACCTTTCCGATTTCAGGAAGTTTGCTGCCAAATTAAAATTATTTCCGCCAGTTTGTTAGAAATTGCTTGTGGTTATCGGGCTATATAAAACGCTGGCTTTCATATGAGCTAGAAAACATATACGCGACAAAAATCGGTTGTCTGTCCCTTTAAAGTGCCTTATACACAACATTATTCTTCTTGATCTCATTCCGGAGAATAAAGTCATCGCGACGTGGATTTCTTTAGGCATCAGTAATTCTTCTGACTTGAATGGTCTTTAGCTAAAGTCCGTAAAGTTCGGCACTACAAAAGATTCCTATTGTCTAACACACCTTTTTTTAGTGTTTTTCAACTGGAGTTCTGCCACAAAATATGTAGTCCACGATGTTGTAGCAATATAAACGTAGTGTGTGTTATCACGGCAACAGCGAGAATTACCGTCAAAAACTTCTCATGCCAGTAGCTTCCATTAGCTAAGGAGGTCACCCGGGGATTTCTGCGAAAAATATTCCCTGAATACCAGTTGCTACAGCTTCTTTAGTGGTGCTGTGGTAAAGTCCTTTCTTGAAGCAGAAAAAAAAAAGGTTCAGGTACATTCTAGCAAGGGGAAGCGTTTTTTTAGCTTTCGAAATTTTTGTAGTTTTCGCTGATCGTGACTTCGTTAATGCTTTTTTTACTCTTCCCATTACTATAACATGCGGTAGATGCGCAGGACTTATAGAACGGTTTCGCTAAGGTTCAATATAGGTTGTGTTCTTGTCTTTTGGCTGGGTTAGGCCGGGTTCGTTGCAGTTGGGCTGGATATGGGTGGGCTATGATAAGATTGGTAGTGTAGAATACATGGGATAGCATAGGCTAGGGTACTTCAGGTTAGGTTCGGTGACATAAGGTTATGTTAGCTAAAATTGGGAGGCAACATTATTGAGAAGATGTTAGGCCAGCTGGCTTTTATGAAAATTGCCGTAACTGTTTCCCCAGGTAATGCGTACGGTTGCGTGCGGGGCCATCTTTAATAAGGGCGATCGTAACAATTTCAGTATTCTCCGGCTTCCCCTTCTTTTGCCGGATTTTTCTACGTGGTATAAAAAAAAGCTGGGAAGCGCATATTATCTTATTTTGTTCATTTTAGCATCATTCCTCACGCTGAATAGGGATTTTGGAAAATAAATCAACTGACTTCGCACAGCCTAATGAAAACGAGATTATACTGATCAGTTTAGAAAACAGTAGTGTAGTTTTAGGTATATTAATCAAATTCTCAGAAGCATTTGATTATGTATATCATAATATACTTCCACATCACCAGAGGAGAAACAAATTTTCGAAGAAAGGTCATTCTTTCATATCATCTTTTCTATGTGATTGATCGCCGCTAGTGGAAGTTTCAAAAGTACATTTCAACAACCAAACTTCCGCATAATAGTGTGGCAGAGGCTACCATTTTAGGCCAGCGTCTCTTTGTTTTGTGCATTATTAAAACTTTAATTTTGACGAAACAGTTAAAGACATCGTACATGCGAAATATAGAAAGTTGTTTTGTAATTTATTCAATAATTTCGCAAATCCTGCAAACGAAAATCACCCACATATTAGCCGCTGCGCCTAAAGAATAATGTAGTATAACTGGTGGCATAACCAATGCAGTACTTGTTCATCGAGCCCAATTTTTTAACCGTTTAAAAATATTACTCATCTATTTTCGTTAAACCAAGTCTTGTAACAAACTTGCTGACTGTAGTTGACGACAGGGTAAAGGCCTAGCAGAACCTTCGCCCACAAGCGCTGTCTGGCCGCTACTTTGCTCTCCGCTGTTACGAAAAATAGTTCCTTATATTTGAGCTGTTTGTATCATGATTACTAACATCGGCGGTTAACAGTATAGTCCTTTTATTATATAGTCGTTCATTTATGTTTCATCCCTTGAATGAATGATTTTGAAAAGAAAAAAAAGTGCTAAGAAGAAAATTTACTTACTGACACAAAGGTTTACCTTGGTGCAAACTGTTTCCAGTGTGGTTAATTTTAGCTCCATACTGTTTGTTATTGTTTCTCTGTGAGACGAAAGAGATAAACATATTAACAAGTTGCATTCATTTTTTGGGTCTGAAAAGTGCGAATTTCTATCGCTGTATGTCGTTTAGCGGTCATTTGCTTGGATTGATTAAAACCGTTACTGGAGGATCTAGCAACGAGAGACCACAGGACATTTCTAATGAGTACATTTAAGGAGAAAGGAATAGCAGAAACGGCTGGATGTTGATTGTTGTACGTTCCACGAGGCAAGGCTTCGTCTTCTGCCCGTCTATTGTACGGGGTTCCGCTGATGATGATCTTCTCCAGGTTCCCGCCCTCCAGAAATTACTCAATCGCTTGAATTTGCGGCCTCATTTGAAACAGTTCTCAAGCAGATTTATGTGTTTAGTTAACTTTCGCAGCAACGCCTTGGCGCTTGATCGCAGAAGACGTGATCTTAATCTTTCATCGCCACCGGTTTACGTCCGTTCATTACGGATTATCCGGATGTGAGCTGATGCTTTTGACTCATTTTGACGGTTTTTGGATTTGGATATTTTTTCAGAAATAACCAGTGCAGTTGTCCTTCTCCAAACATTATGATAACACGCTGTAAGCATTGTCGTGTGGACGGCCCGGTTCAGAGGTCTCACTTTTCCAGTGTTTACATCATGAATAGAGGGTGGCCTTCATAGGGCAAGTAACAATCTATGGACGCAGGTGCTTTGTACTGACAGGCAGTGGAAGCTAATATTACATCAACAAGAAAAGTGATTTATCTTCAAGAAAAAAACATTTTTTCCATACCACCTAAATTATTGTACAGTTGCATTGTATGCCCTGTTAGTGTGCAGTTTGTATGTATGTTTTTCTGCCCCTACATTCAGACATGCCGCCAGTCATAGGAACTGGAAACGAGACGTTCCTTAGGAAAAAAAAAACTCGAACCACTTTCTGTGGTACATTACTTGTCAACGATGTTAGCTTAAAAATATAAGTATATTTAGTGAAAAAAATATTACATAGCTAGTATTTCACAATGCATTAAAAATAAGAATAAATGTCCAGTTGATGTGTACTATAGCAATTAACAAATTGGGCTGAAAGCTACATTTTGATACGAAAGGGCAAGAAATGAGCTCGGACACTGGCGCACATTGCGTGGCAGTGTTACACTGGTGGGCTACAGCATCTCTCCTCCGCGTGTTCCATAATGATATCTACGAAATGATCCAAGAAATAGTGCGCGAGCAGCGGAACACTAGAAACTAAATTGACTTGAATAAACCTCCATTGCCATGAAACAGCGTGCAAAAACCCGGTAAGAAAGAAGAGGACAACAATGCGAGCGCTGATGTTGTCGTTCTCTTGATTCTGTCCTGCTTTTTGAGTGTTGTTTCACCGCAATAAATCTGTACCAACTGGCCCAGTTCTCGTCAGTTTTGAATAAACTTCCACAGTTTTTTTATGTGAGGAACTAGACAGGATGGCAAAAGTGTGAGTGGTAGGTAGGGTAGAGAAGCCATTATCTGTGCGGCGGAGGTGGCAGAAGGCTATCTTCGTCGACGGCATTTGCTGCGATAAGGCCAGAGATGTGGTCCCTCTCTATTTGTTTGTGTTTGTGTCTGTTTGTATATATTAGCATTCCGTGGTACATGGGGGCATGTACTCCGATTGCACGTCCCAACATGGATCATGTGGGGAAAATCAGGCGGAAACTCTCAAACATTTCGGTGGCACGGTAGCCAATATTGGAAACATGGCCGGGAAAGGGTTTAGAAGCTCCCACTACTTAGTGAATGTGGTGGTAGGTGGGGTGGGCAAAGGGGCTGTTCTTGGTAGTTGTGGCTGTTTTGGTTTTGAAAATTACCCAGCCGAACAATGGTGTGAATAATTGTGTTGAGTTATGTCTTGTATTTTGGCTGCCGCGGATTTTTGCTTGCTTGTATATAGTGAAGCTCACCAATATAAAATCTCGACGAGTAAATACAGTAAACCGCAGTAAATACGCTCTTACGCTGTTACGCTGTTTGTTATTCGTCCCGAATTTCGTTCTGTCACGTTCAGAATACGGAAGCTTAGCGAGCGATATAGCTGCACGTCTAGACTTGAGCGGGCTGTTTGCGTGCCTACCGGGGTGCATGGCGGGATAATATATATTAGAGGGAAGATAAGACGGATTGCTCCGAAAATATTTTCATAACACGTGACAATATGAAGCCCGATTTAGCTCACACACGCCTTCGCTTACTTTGTTGTCACTTCCATCCCTTGCGACGCCCTGACATAGCGCATGGTACACGTATTTGCTTGTATAAACAGACTGTGTAAGTCAGCCGCCTAGACAAGAGATGAAAAACTCGGTAATGAGACATTTAGAAGAAAAAATCTTTATAAACCATCACTGGTTGTACAATACTTTATATTGGAGAAGCTTTGTTGATTACAAATGAGCTATTAGGCATTAGGTGATCCTGCTAGGCAGTGTTACTTCGTTTGAAAACTAATATTCAGCGTAAGTGTGCAAAACCAAATACAATATGAGTTGAAAACAACATATTTGCTATTAAATACAAAACCCTCCAGGCCTTGGCCTAATTATTGGAGCGCCATCCAAAGCACGGAATCCCATGTCACCCCAAAACGCGTTCAGTATAGCAGCTGCCAAACGTTTCAATGAACGGATCGCAAGGAGCGGAACGCTAGAAAATTTCTTCGGCTTGATCAAACCTCTCCCGTGTTTATCGATGGAGAAAGTACACAGAATGTGAATACTGTGAGGGTTGGCAAGGGAAGATAATCCAAGTTATGTGGCAGGGGAGGTCCGAGGGCGCAGAAGATAACTGTCGTCGAGTACATTTGCAGCGAAGTGACCCGATACGCAGTCAATTTTTCAGGTTGTGGAAATATATCAAACATTATGGCATATTACGAGGGCACGTATGCAAGGTCTTTGCACTTCTCGGTGCTTTGCGTTTACAAAAACGTTACTTGTGATTTCAATGTCGTGCGACCATAATTTCCGTCTAATTTATTCCTCGCCTAGGCAGCCCATAAGATGTAAACGCATGTTTACATTATGGCGTTTGAGATAGTGATGTTTAACGCAACTACATCAACGCGCACTCAAAAAGAAAAGGGTGGGTGCAGTTGTGGCTATGGTAATCATGCTATATCATAAGACGACAATGCCATTGTGACAAGCGTTACTGGCAACAAGTGATAGTATGAAATGTTTCGAACAAGTTTCTTTCCTGCAACATTTCAAATTTCAGCTGTAGGGTATTTTGACATTGCGGAAGCCCCAATCACTTTTAGCACGAATCAGGGAATCCTTGTTGTCTGCGAGAGACGTCGACAATATTATACGTGTACGGATCGACAGAGAATATTGATGTCAGAAATAACCGTTCGACATTTCAAAATTTTACAAGAGAAGAGATCCAATTACGTTAGAGCAGAAAGTACTTTCTAGAAAAACGCTGATTTTTGTTTAGCTAAAATCCGTAGCCAAATTGTAAATTAAGCGTTCACCGGCGCATCATTGTTTAATGAGAACGGCCTACAAAAAGACCTTGTTTAATATCTTGGTAATCGTTCAAACACTTTTTAAACTTTTGAAAACCCATTTGGCTTTATTGCGAATTTCTACATCATATATACCCTAATTTAGCTTCGATATGTTCGGTTCTCCTCTTACAGGGGTACTGACACAAAATTTTGAAGGCGAGGTAACTTCGGAGATAGATCGGTGTGAACACATATACATATTCTGCAAAATATCAGCGGCGAAGACAGCCTAGAACATATTTAAATTGAATTTCAAAGTGTGCGAAGCCCAAACGAGCAGCCAGCAGAGGACCGCGCGCAGTCGACCTCCCGTGGATATTGTCAGAGTCCTTCAATGCTTTACTGGTCACGAAACTCCTGCGTAACTCAATGGGAGAGCTTCATATGCTGCGTTTGGCCGCCGCGCGGTGGCGCCACCCTCTCACTGAGGTCACTCCTCGGGCGGCGTTGCGCTGGCTCGAACGGCGGAGCCGCGGCGAGTTGTGTTTGTTTTGTGCGGGAAAAAAATGTAACGTGCCTATCGCGCTCTTGTGATGCGACTTAAGTAGTGCAACGACGATGCCGAACATGTGTTGCGTCCCGGGATGTCGTTCCTTGTACAACGATACTACAGAAAATGTTTCCTTGTTCTGTTGACCGAGCGACGGGCAGATGTGTGAGAAATGGAGGGGCGTAATTCCAAGCCAAGCAACGGGAGATTTCAGCTTCGATTATAAGTGTACGACTGTGTGTGGAAATGCATTGTGTGCGAGAATGGAAAAAAATTCCCCGCATTTCCCCGAGGGGAAGAATGTGAAAGTGCGAATGCACGAGTTGAATTTGCGCGGTTCGGTAATGTTCGCGAAAGAGAGATCACACACACACACACAACTACAAGGAAAGAAAGATGCATTTATTCACAGACACCTATTTGTGTTGTCGTTGAACTTGATTGCTAGAGCGGATCTCACCTTTGAAATTTCGTGTCAGTACTCCATTAGCCCTTCTCACGCCCGATTCTTGGCCAATCCCCCACGTGGGTATGTGCCATGTCAGCGGCCAGGCAGCGCGCGCCCATCTCCCCCCGTTGCCAAGGAAGACGAGGAGATTCCTGGCCAATCCCCCACGTGGGTATGTGCCATGTCAGCGGCCAGGCTGCGCGCGTCCATCTCCACGTGCGCGGACATCGCCGGTGGACGCAGGTTCAGGGTCGCTTAAGAAGTGCATTGCACTTAAAATCAATGTACCCTTTTGAGAGCATCGTGGACCTAGAGTTGTACAAGGCTAACTTAAAGCCGGATTTTTGTCAGGCCAGTCAGGTAGTAGCGGTGCTTCATTACCTGTTTGCAAACTTGTATTACCTTGCGCTCAGGCTCGCGTATAAAAAAAGCTTTGGGACGTCCTTGTGCTTTTACTTTTCATATTTCCGCGAATTATCCCTTAGGGTTCGTTTTGTTTGTTTTGTAACCGCGCGTGGCCGATTCCGGTTTCTTATCTGATGTTTCAACCTTAGTGCCCGTTTGCTCTTTTTGTCGTACGTCCCGTCGGGCGATATTGTTCGATATGGAAAGGGTGCCACCTTGTCGCTAACTTGATATTTTGTTTCTTCGGCAATGTTCTCGATCCTATTTCTATGGATCTGAAATTAATAACGTTCCAAGAGTAATGCATGCATAGCAAACGCAACTCACTTTATTGAGAGAGAGAGAGAGAGAGAGAGAGAGAGAGAGAGAGAGAGAGAGAGAGAGAGAGAGAGAGAAAGAGAGAGAGAGAGAGAGAGAGAGAGAGAGAGAGAGAGAGAGAGAGAGAGATATCATTTATTGAAAGAGCTCGCCCTTATGGGGCGGTGGCGGCTGCCCACAAGGCCGCAGCGACCTGCAGAGGCCTCGCTCGGGGGGTGACTAGCACCTGGTCCGAAACCTCGGAGCTCCGACGTTCATCTGTTCACTTCACACTGCGGGCTGCTTCTTCGACGTTTGTGTTTCATTCTAGTCTTTTGTAGTGCAGGAGATCGCTAGCTCGCTGCGTTCAGAAAAGTTTTGCGTCGTTCTTGGCTACGTGGCAATATTCTGTTTCCTCCGTGTGCTGGACGAAAAAATAAATTTTTGTACGCTGGACCACGCTCTTTTGTCTCCCTTCGTAACATTGAAATTTTTTGTTGCGTGGGATAAAATCAGTTTCATTGTTTCGCTTCCTGTTTTTGCAAGGATTGCAAAGCGTCGAAGCAGAAAGACACGAGGTGCAACATATATCTCTTCGTTTTCGATCCTTCGCGTTTCTGCAGTATTTTTAGATGTTCACAAGTATGTACCCACTCATCGAAACGACAATACTATTGGGCTATCTCTTTTAGCGTTCTGTGCATTCCAGAGCCATCAACGGATTCATTAAGAGTAGTCTGAACGACGCGTACTTGGTTTCTTTCAGTTTTTTTTTTATTGTATTATCGATAGGCCCGCAGCAGTCCGTGACTACACAGCTACCGTATGTGTGGTATTTACAACTTTGCTTTAAGTAAAGAAGCAGTATAGATTTAAAATCCGTAAACACGACGGCGCAGCGCTTGTGCCAGAGCACACAGAAGCCGTTACCGTTCGCGGCCGAAGTCTACGGTAACATACTTCGAAAAATAAAGCCCCATTGAAGTCAGGTGATAAACCCAATAATTGGACTATTCATCGCTAAGTACTACGAAAAAAAAACACACTTAATCAGCGCGCAGACACCAAAAGCAGCGAGCTTTTGCACTCCAAGAGCTGGCCAATACGCCGCACGCGCGGCGGCTGGATGACCTTCGTGCGGCGGTGGCGCCTGTAGCGGCGCGTGCGGTCCCTATATGAAGCGAGCGCCGAAGTTTCGTGACCAGTAAAGCATTGAAGGACTCTGATATTGTGTAAATAAACCACATCCAAAACGTCACAAGTTTCTGTTTGCCGCTTTCGCACTGCCACCGTTTTTCGCCGGCTCGCCCGGCTCTCCGCTCCAATCGGAGGGCCGGGGGGAGGAGCTTTTGCTCTCGAGAACGAACGACCCGATCGTTGGCGGCGGAGGCGCCGTGATTTCGCCTGCTCATCGCGCAGCTGGCCGCGACCAAAGTTCTACAGCGATTCCAGGCGCTGTGTTTCTATTACTTGTTATTTACATTGGATGCGAAAACGCGCCGGAGACACGAAAAGCCCACTGAGCGAGCCGGACGGTCGCTGTGCAGGACGCATCCGCGGCCGCGAAGGGGCCAAGCCGGCGCAGGTAGCTCGAGTGATAGCTTGTAACCGCTGCCAAGTCCCAACCATTGCAGCTTGTATGAGAAAGCAGGTAGTGATGCGATGGCGGGTTGCATTAAAAATTGTCATCTGTACCACTTACGAGAGCGGCAATCGAACATCCGCCGCAGTGCTAAGACGAACACATCTGTAGGCGGACCTATAGGCAGACGGGCCGGGTGCTCCGAGCGCGCGTCTTGCCACACACTGTCTCGAGCGTCGCGCGTCTAGCCACGCGGTAGCATTTGCACTCACAGCGCCTGCGTCACGTCCGCGGTCGCTTTTTAATCAAGCCGCTCACGAGATCATTACGTGGGGGCATTCGCAGAAAATGCCGGCGATGCGGATTCGACAGTGCTATGGCAGCTCTGCTCTGTGATATCCCTCCGACGGTCACGTGGTCAGTTTTGTTCACACAAAATCCATCGTTTCGCGGCACCTGCTGAAACCAAAACTGGGACTGGCCGCATTGAAAATGCCTCTAATTAAACAACCGTGGCACGCTGAAGCAAATGAGGTTTCTGCAGGTTATAAGTAGGTAACTAGCTACTTATCCTAACAAAAAAAAAACAACAAGATGCAAAGTTTTTGTGTCAGTGCCTCTTTAAGTAGGCGGCATGTATCGCATGGTATTTTTTCCACAAGTGCCGGCTTTGTAGCAAAAGAAATGGTGTCTTTCCGAAAGCTGAGGACTGCACCATTTTTCTAAGCAACTTTGTCACTGGTGTTCTTGTGCCCATTATTTCGTGCGTGGAGAGAGGTGGCTATAGCACCATGAACTTCCAAGCTGGAAAATGAGACTTGACGCTGCAAAAATGAATAGTGAAGATAGTGCGCCGAAAGTGCGCTGCGCGCGCAGTATGATGGACAAGTCAGTTGTGGCAACGGCGCACGGAGGCTGTAAGCTGAGCTCCGGTGGTGCACAGAAGGTGAGTGTAGGTGGGACACCGGCGCTTACATCTTTTAGAACTAAAAATATAGCGCAAGGCAATTGTACGGCTGGCTTATTTAACCGACTTTTCTTCTCCTGAATATATATAGCCCCGGAGCTCACCGTTTACCCAGAAGAAGGCTCCATTCACCAGGCTAGAATTTTATTGATTTCTTCACGCATTTTGAACAGCACGCTTCTGGGTTCTCCGATTGCAGCTACAGTTGGCTGATACGCGAAGGAAACAGGCTCCATTGAGGTTGCATCCGATGGAAAAGAAATTATTTTGGGGAATCTATAAATAAGGCAGACCAGACAGGGAAATAAAACTTTCACCACAAATGTAAGAGCCGTGTGTTGCTCGTTGAGGCTAGGGCTGGTTTCTTAGGAACTAGGGCCTAAATGAGTGAGTTTCTCCCAAGACTACGAATGTGTGGGCTGTGGCAAGGATAAACAATCAACCACGTACAATTTAAATGACAAACTATCGAACTAGCCATAATTTTGGTAAAAGCTGTGCCTTCTTAACGACTCCGTTTTATGGCTGATGTCAAAGGTACCTGAATAGACATGAAATTTACTAAACAGTTACCAGAGGGCTCCTGGGAAGAAATCAACGAAGTTTTTGGTCAGGGGTCATCACACCTGATTGATTGATTGTAGGGTTTAACGCGCCGACGCAACGCAGGCGATGAGGCGCGCCGTAGTGGAGGGCTCCGGATTAATTTTGACCACCTGGGGATCTTGGGGATCTTGGGTTGTGAAATATATGGCCAAGTTGGTGAAGACGCCCAGTGGCGTCACCCAGATTCAAAAGGGAGGCACTAGTCATTACCACAATTATCATCATCATCACCAACGTGTTCACGTCTACGAGCATGAAGCTAAGCCAGTCCTTCATGCAAGCAAGCAATGCGGCGCTTCTGTTAGCTCTCAAACTTTAGGTTGTCTGGAGAATGTGGATTACCCACTAAATGGAGAAATACGGCTGAGAAATTAAGGTAAGGGAGACCTCATGAACTTCTCTTTTGTATATAAAGGAGCCCTGTTGTACCTGCCACTTAGGTGTGGCCATGTGTGTGATCTGTAGCGCCGCACTGATTTCACAAGCCACGTTTTCCGTTTTTTCAGGTAAGTATTTAATCATCCTCCTAGCCGCACGGGCCTTCGCTGGTGACCACATTGGAGGTCCTTGTTCCTTGCTGTGAGCCACTCGAAGAATACCACTTCGCTTCATGTTATTTAGAATGCGTACATGTATAATGAGTTCAGTAGTTTCTTCACTGCAATTATACAAGAAAAAAACCAGTGTTGCATGACTTGAATCTAGGGCAGAGTGCCTGCCTAGTGCGTGTACTTGCCCGCCCACAGGCTCCGTAGTGAGGATGCTTCATGTTTCTATTATTCAATTGTGAGTGTGAATGGTGTAGTAGATATTTTGCAACCTCAACAATGTGCGTTTGGCCAGAACAGTTATGCGACCACGTCGAAAAAAAAACGCAAGTATCATTACGTTTCTTGGTATTGGCATGCTTCGGACATATAAGAACCGCTGTAACTCGGGTGCTTCCGCCTTGCGCGAGCTGGAAAGCACCAAGCGCTTACAACTGGCTATAACTTTGCATTCTTATGCTCTATTCGAAAGGCGTGTGCCTCTCGGGCATCCCTAGCCAATCACAAATAATATATTCTCCGTGAGGCCCGCCTTTGTTTTCATTACTAATATGAAAAACAACGTTGCAGAAGCGCTCCACTTGAGCTGGCCTGTTTTACTGTCCTGGACTTACGGTAATTGTTTCCTGCCACTGCAGATGCTCTTTCTGTTGTACGCAAAAGAAAAAAAAAAACAGTACACTGTGAAAATAGCGGGGATTTTACAAAACCCATTACGGTCTAGATACAGCTGAGCATCAACTTGGGTGCTTCCAGTAGTCCGCTTTCACATTCGGCGGGTGAAACTCCCAAACTAAAATAGGGGTGATTTACAGCATTTTTGGCAGCCAGGCTACCTCCACTGAACACCACCACGGACCGCCAAATTGTCGTAGCAGCAGCAAACAGCAAGGAACACACAAGAAACAGAAATCGCCAACACCGACGTTTATTGCACTGCAATAAGGACCTCGGAAGCGTCGCTCTACCAGCGGCAAGTCAACCTTGGTCAGGACGGAGAAACAAGTGCGAGGGCGCACAAAGGAAGGCCTAAAAGGAGCAACACGCACCTACGGCTGCTCCCGACAATGGCTGTAATCCTAAGAGGGCCTTCCTTTGTCGTCCCAGGCCTAACCACCAATGGCTCCCGGTCAAAACAGGTGTATTACGGAAGAACGACGCAATCGAGACCTGGGCCATGGCTGCCCTTAGCGGGGATGATAATTTTACTCGCACGGGAAATCTACACTATGATATTGATGATTACTGACGCATACACATCGGGAGATTCAACACACCACGCCCGCGCAATGTTCACATCTGCTAATAAAGGTTACAAGCGCCGTCCTTCAATTTCCTGGCACAGTCGTTGCAGCACAAACTGTTCCCTTCTGGTGTCGTGTAACACGTTCTTAATGGGATGATGCTTGCGCAAAGAGCCTCCTGGGTCATTCGAGCGCCTGAGCGATAGCTTGGCCTCCTCGTTGCGTTACGGGATGAGCCGCTCCGGTTGGGTTGATTCTAGCCGATGCTGAGTCGCCGTTCCATCTTCAGCGCGTGATTACTGCACGTCGTAACAATGTGGGTCACTTTTCTTGACCGAATTGCAACGTCATTCCTTTTCTCGACCAACTGATGCCTCTGCGTAGGTGTCTTGCGAATACAGAACGACAGTTAGAGAAGAATGCCTGCTTTTGTTTCAGCAGACACGGGCACCGAAATCTTAGGTTACACTGCTTCAACGACTAACCACATATCTCCCTCGCGCCCACGTGAGAATCAGGGCGAAGACGAACAATATGTTCACAGTCCTAAAAGTTGCTTTTTGATGCCGATCAAAACCAGGAAAGCTGTTGGAAAACTTTGTCTCGTCTTCCGTTTCCAGCGGCGCCTGCGCCGTCTCGCCATTTTCAGGATAGCCAAGGGGCGCCAACCTGAAGCGGTCGCCAACAAAACTGCGCTACAAGGTCTTTGAAACATCTCCAGTCCTTCGCTGATGCACATATTTTGCTGAAGATGATTCTGTGCAGCTCTCGAAATTTGGAGTTTGTGGTAGCCCTTGCACAGCGAGTGTAGCGGAGCTGCGAGGCCCGTCTTGTGCCTACGGAGGGTTTCCAAAAATTCAAGTAAGGACTCGCAGTTCAGGAGTTCTGTAACGACGATGTATTCGGACACGTACGATGTGGCTTCTACGTTTTCTTTCACGTCCTGTGCCTCACGTGTTTCCTCGCCTGCTTGGGCGAAAGCATCCCTTTCGTCTTTGTCTGCGGCAGGTGCAGCTTCACGTTCTTCACACCCGTCTTGTGTTGGGACGCTCGATGCTACCTTGCAGAAGGCTCCCTTTTGGAAGGTATTGGGTTCAGCCCAATCTTGCGCTGCAACGACGGCTTGGTCCTGTACAAGGACTTGCGGAACGTTACCAGACAAACCGTTCTCGATAGCCTGATCTTGTGCGGTTTGAGGCAGGCAGCCAGTTTGAGGTGGCAGCCCTTCTCTGCGTTGTGCGGAACGGGTTCTTGCACCGCCATCATTGAGCAGAAGTTCGCAAGAAAAGTTTCTGGCCTCACGGTATCTGGAGTCATAGTTGCAGACGTCACGGTTATCGCAAAGTGGTCGCATCCGCCTTTGTCTCTCTCGCTACCCTTCAGGGACATGAACGTGAAGACATCTGTCTGCTGCTAAGGCAAGTAGAGCTCCAAACGGTTCGCAGTGCTCACGTTGACGATATCGGGACGGTACGGGTGACTGTCGGTCGTCATTTCCCATGGGCCCCAATACACGTGGACCCACTGGCTCACCTTCAGAAGTAGAAACCTGCAGCTTCGGAAAGACAACTGCCGAGGTCGACGTGCCTGAGCCGCGTTGAAGGGAATCATCTGCATGGGCGAAAGTGACGTCGCTCTGATGTTTCAGGCTGACAGCCTTCGTAGACTTCATTTGAGACCGCAGGTGTTTTATGGCATGACACATCCTTCCTTGGTACGTCAATGCTTCGAATTAGTCACAATCAACTTTATCACTCTCAAGAAGATCGATGATTTTTTGATCTATCTCATGAAGTGCGGTGTACTTGTTCTCCAGCTGGTCAATGGCATTTTCCAGGTGGGGCAGAGACGTTGAGGTCGCACCCAGAATATTCGTCGTTGTCTTCATAAGTCTCGCAGTAGAGGCGCGAAGGATGCGTTGCTGCGGCCACAGCTTATCCATCGCACGCATTCGGTCGGTTGTCGGTAGGTGGTCAGGGCCAGCCATTCTGACCTCCGGCTGAGGGCGGGGCTCAGCAGCGTAAAAAACTGTCAAAAGAGCGTGGTTCTGTGAGCCTCAAGCCGGAGGGAACAACGGTGGTCTCCTTCGTCGCGTGCGGTCGTCTTCCCGGGTTTTTCGGCACCAAAACAAATTACAGAAGAACGATGCAATCGAGACCTGGCCCATGGCTGCGCTTAGCGTGGATGATAACTTTACTCGCACGGGAAATCTACAAGATGATGCTGATGATTACTGGCGCATACCCATCGGGATAAAAACCAAGGTACCTTCAGGGAGCCTGCAGTGCTCCCGCAGTCATCCTCCCGCGGCGGGGAAACGCACGGTCGCCGGAAGGGACAGGGACATTCCCTCTCACGTCTCCGCTGCGCTCCGAGAGACAGGGAAAATGGCGGAGCTCTGTAATTCCCACAGTTTACAGGACTTTTGTGCACAGACAACCTCCGCGCCTACCTCCACACGGAATTTCAGTGCAGTAGCTTCTAAAAGCAGATCGCTGGTAAATTTAAAAAGAACCTTTGGCCTTCGAATTTTATTTTTTGGCTAACATTACCTGTAGTTTTACTCTTCTTAGCAGGGATTTGATAAGTATTGTCACTCTCCAACACCTTCACTCGGATTTAACGAAAGTTCTGCTGTCAGAAAAAAAGAAGCGGCATATAATATATTGAATCCTGATATTCTTGCGACCTTCTTGTAGTTAGATACTCCAGTTTGCCTCCAGCCTAATATTGCATTCAAGTGAGTTTCATAATATTTTATAAAGCGGGCAAGACAACTTGGTTCAGCCTCTGATTCAGCATGTGTGATGGAGCACATGGTTAAAAACCTGCGTGCGTCTTGCACGCTAGCTGTGAAAAACTTGCATCTTGCAGGCCATTGACCGGTACAATTTGCATGTTCGATGAAGGAACGGCAAGACTGCTTCCAAAGCTGTGGACAGATATCAGATGGGATCTCAGTGATTGTCTTTTGCTAAAAATGGGCAACCACAGTTATATTTTGCAGTGTTATATAGTCATAATAATTATGGCCACAGGTCAATTTCAGTAATATGAATTTGCCTATTTAAGTTGAAAGATTGGTTTAAAAAGTGTTTTGACCTTAGCAGTGTTCTATCCTCTTGATAACGTTAAACACAGGTAAAGTTCCCAACTCAGTTGTCGCGGTAACAATAAGAAGTCAATTTCCAAAATGGCACCAACTTAGCTAGCATTTTGAAAAGTGGTATTTGCTTCACCATATCGTTGCATACAGTTGCTTTACTCCGTAATTAAAGATAACGGGACTCGGTGTTGGCTTTCCGCTAGGGTGACGGTGTCTACTTATTGTTTTCCGGATCTGACCTATGTTTGGCCACATTTGAAAGCTTTTTGAGCATGTAAAACTCTTTGAGACGCATAAGGGCGGATGATTATGGTGTTGTATAGAGATATTGCAAGATACAAAGGGATACCGTAAACGCAAATCTCAGGCAACGGCATTTTTATAAACGTCCGGTGAACATAATGGGGCAGGGTAATAATATGGCAGGGGGTGGGGGTGGGGCAGGGGTGTAAGTTAAGGATAGCAGCGACTGAATGGCGTGGCTAATAGGTGTTCACGTAGCGAACCAGTTTGTAATCATTGGGCTGCTGTAAGCGCAAATTGGTGTTTCACGGTCGTCGTGGTGATTGTTGTGAGGTACAAAAAATAAAATTATAAAGACCATGTCAAAATACCTGAAAAAATTGGGTACTTCAAAAATTTTCCACACATGAGTCACTGGCGCCTACGAACTATAAAGAACAGATTAGGTCTTGCCACAGGGAAACTAATTATCGAGTGCCGCAAGTAAAATTTGGCGTATGAGAGAATAAGCACTGTGGCGGGCATCTGGGCCACGGTACGTTTTTTTTGTCGAAAGGCACTACTTTGTTTTGAAAGTATCCATGGCAACTGCCTACACTACTTTGGCCGTGTACGCCTTCACAAAACATGTTTGTCTTCCTGCAGACAGAGGTCCCAAAGTGGTGTGAAGTAAAGTGATCATTGCGGAAAGTTGAAAAAGGAAAAAATATCATGAGATGGTTCCCCGTAGTTTGTTTTTGTACGGCACCTTCTCCAGTTAAAATCTCCCCAAGTTATCTGCCCATCAGTCATGTCGGGCGTCTTAGGCAATATAAACAATTATACACTTTGTTATCTGGGTGCTTGGCGAGCGGCTGCAGCTCTCTTGTTCTCCGCATTTTCTCCCGTCTTTTTTGACAGCTCGGATTGAGTTCGTGCATGCCGACCCACTACTTACATAAATAGAAAAGCTTGCGAGGTAAGGGCAAATATGTTCAAAGCAGGCCAAGCTGCGAGCACATGGCCACCATGAAGCTGTACAGAAGAAGAACCATAACGGTGCTAGGTCCACTACAGAGTACGGTAGTACTTGAATGTGCACCTTTTGCCAACGACTGTGAAGTAAAAGGAATAGTAGATAGGGGGGATTGTGACTGTATACCCCTGCACCTAACCAAAGATGTCACGTGGCAACTAAGAGATATAATGTCGGGAGGGCTGTATTTAGAAAGCAGACACCATTGACACTGGCACAAAGGCAGGTTGATGAGACGCGGCCTGTCCAGTGGGGACTCAGACTTCGTCATCCTTCTCTTCATTGCGTTGGACATCAAGCAGCGTCTTTCCACCGGAGCGCATAGCCAGATAGGGAGACTTGAAGCTGAACATTTTGACAGGCTTCTGTCTGCTCTGTTGGAAAGTTGCTGAAGTGAGATTTCATTATGCTCTCAGTCGAGATAGGGAGAGATTAGCCACATGTATATGCGGTAATACTTCGTGTAAGGTTCTGGCGAAGCTGGCAAACGTCTGTGACAATTTATATGAATCATTCATTATCAGTTGGAGCTCACCACTGCTCCATTTTGTTGAACAGTGTAATCATTTCCTATATTAGTACTGCTAAGCACAAAGGCAACTACTCACTCGGCCGATCGGTTTCGTCGGAACCTTCATGGGCTTTCAAAGCATTGCATGGTTTTCTCTAAATTTTAATTTGTGTGGCTACGGTCATCTTTACCTGCTTTTTGTAGTCGCAATGCCAGTGCGACCAATACCAGCTTCTCATGGTGAAAAAAAAAGGATGTTTATGAGGCTGTGCGGCTCCATCTCCCTTCCTTCCAGAGCCAGCTTTAAAAAAATTTGCAGCAGGAGATTGGCAGGTAAGCAGCATTCGTTTCCTTTATATCTTTTCAGAATAATGATGCTCTTGAAGCATTAGAAACTCAGGAGGCACACTACACTTTTATTCTCGGGAGCATATTTTTGATTTAAAACTGCAGATTTACAAT
Organism: Haemaphysalis longicornis; assembly: GCF_048455015.1. Lineage (NCBI taxonomy): Eukaryota > Metazoa > Arthropoda > Arachnida > Ixodida > Ixodidae > Haemaphysalis > Haemaphysalis longicornis. The sequence goes on from NW_027526445.1 coordinate 54,386,389, forward strand.
GGCAGAGTACTGAATAATAAAGTCCGACATGCAATACTGTTTTCTTCAAAAATATTTGCTCCTATTGTTCTACAGCACGAAAGTTTTGACAATGTAAAAATACTGTCGTCTGATACCTGTGTTAATAAGGGCGGTAGCTGTACAACCTATCGCTTAAAACTGGACTGCACGCACCTTGGGTAGCCCAGTATATTGAGGTTTTGGGAAGCAAAACTTAAAAAAAGCGACATGGCGAGACGTAGGTAAGAGAATGAAAGTGGGGAAGCTAGTACCAGTAGCCGATTCCAGCTGCTGTCCAATGCCCGTAGGAGGCTGTGCTTATTGCAACTTACTTGAGACAAAATAACTACCACTGATATTTTGAGGTGGCCAACATAGTTTTATCCAGTGAAAAGGGGACATACATAAAATGCATTTTTTGAGTGAACAGTGTTGCATTCGGTCCTTCCAAAACAAGACGCAGTGGCGATCCGACAGGGTGAGAAAGCCATGTGTTCTGGTTGAAAAATAGTGGCTGGATACACACGGCTGTTTTTTCTTCAGAGATGAAAAAGCAGGTTTTAGTACCGTATGCTTTTGCTGTCGTTTTTTTTTTATGTAGAGGAACGAACTTGACACTTCAAGCACGTACTTAGAAACTGCGATAAAAAAGTCTTACAAAGCAATACCCTTGAAAATTTCTACTCGGATATTTTAACCTCGTTGCACATTCAGAATGAAGGTACCAAATCGAATAAAAGGCCTGTGTTAACTTATAAAGCAATAGGGTGCCCTAACATTTAGCGCAATATAAGTAAAGCAATAGGGTGCCCTAACAGTTAGCGCAATATAAGTAGCCATTTTACCTTCGAACCCCCATATTTATTATAGGAGACTCGCAGTAAGAAAAACAGGGTTAAGATGAATCGTATTGTAAAGACAAACATTTTTGCTCTCTTGTAACATGTACCATAAAGAAGTCCTCAGAATCACGCGAATTTCTTATAATACGAACAAGTTTCCACTGTCACTTTAACTTCGTATTAGGGTGAGTGTTTATATACACAATACGCCTGGAACACGTTCTTTGTACACTGTATTTCTATATACCATTTTTATTTTATGAAAGCTGAATCAAACTTTTGCGGCAGTTAATCGCTTTTTGTTTGATGGAACTAAAGTGAAGAAGCTTTCTGTTTAGGATAGGGGCGGCTTGATTTGCTCCACAAAATACGCGTACCGGCAAATCTTGGTGAAAATATATTTTATTTAGAGCATGCCCGAGCGTTTTCAATTTTACAGTGGAAAACTCCAAATAATGTTCATACCGACTAAAAAGCCATTTAGCCACGTCAACTAACCCTTGGCAAAGTCCAAAAGGTGTAAGTGGCCATGGGGAGATCTGGCAGAAAAAAACTGAAAGGAAACAAATTGAAATCTAGACTGCACATGATCAAGGCAAGGATTGAATACAAGAGATTATCGAACTAAACATTATCCTTTTCATTCTTTTCTTGTGTACAGGTAAAACATGAATGAGAATGGTACTGGCAAGTGAGCATCTAATGCTATTGTTAATTAATATTGTTATTTGGTCAGGAAAGTTTTGCCAAGTCTAACAGCATCGTAAGCATGCAGCACGATTCTAATTTTGCACTGTATATTGCGTTTCAACAAAACAGATATATTGCTACCTTTGCTGCACTTGACAAAGGAGAATTAATAAAATGTTGAATACATCGAAGCTATTCCAAATCGAGTAGTTACGCAGGTACATTTTGGCTATCAAGAGAGTGGAGTAGATGGTAATGCCTAAAGGAGTAGCGAAGATATTCTGGAAAAATTGTTTCATGTATATATAAATGTTTTTATATATAAACTACGGATAGCCTTATTTTTCTACAATATCGTCAAATAGGAAAAAATGTAGTTATGGTTTCACCTAGGCTTTCCTCCTGAAGTTGTAAAGTGATGGCGCATTAAAACTCCAATACAGACTGAGCGTGTTGATTCGAGGTCTGTATACAATGGTTACCAGAGAACTCTAGCAATCGTTCCGTCGGTCGCGTGGATGAAAAACAGTTGATGGCAACCAAAAAAGAATGCATATTGATAAAATGTCGAGTGTACAGCCTAACAAAAATAACACGAATGAATAGCGTTTAACCATTCAAGTTTCTTAAAATCATGTCACTCCTAGTTGCGCTCTCAACCATCAATATCGCATGGTTACTTGACATGTGGCTCAAAACGACTATCTCAATGAATTCGCTAAATTTGGAAAGCAACAGATGTTGAAATCATTTCTGGTTTATGTCATTAAAAAGTACAAAAATGCCACAAAAAGTGCATTTTTACTTTCACGACCACTGTGAGGTTTGCACAATATTAAGTAATATAACTCTGCAAACGATACTTTGTTAATGTACCCCAAAACCAAAAGAAATACACACAGCAAGCAGAGAAAAACCGACAAACGGTAAGAGCGTGCTAAGCCTCGAATAAACTGTCAAAAAGTGCAAATGGATTAAAAAGCATCAGCATGAGTCTTTCAGTTTCACAATTTATTGTACCGGTGGGCATATGCGCACAGTCATGACGTGATAGAAGCGATCGACCGGGTCACATGTTGGGGTCCACGCGGGGAAGGCGCGTTCCGGGCTGTTGTTCGGGTCTTGAAAGTCGCTCCTTGGACGCACCGTTTTTGGAGACCGCTCGACCAGACTGCACGAGACGTTTCAGAAGGTGGCCTCGCGGTTTCCGTTGTGGGTGACCGCTAGGACTGGCCACGGGTCCAGGTGCCCGACCGGCATACGTCTCGGCACTTTCCAGCACGGCCTCTCTCGTCTTTTCACTCGGTGTTCTTTTCCCGGTTCACTTTGCCGCCGGCCACTGTTGCTGGCAGCTTCCGATTGGACAGCGGTCGGCGGAAGCTCGTGCAGTGCTTTCAAATGCTCGGTGCCATCGCTGGTGTCATTGAACTTGGCGGAGCGTTCCGCGTGTGTCGTCTGCTTCGTAGTTGCTTTGTTTATCTTCTATAAAAGCGTTTGTTTTTGTCCTTGGAATATCTTCGCCAAAGGTTTAGGCCACATTGATAACTTTAAACGTGGTATAATAACACGTGCATATCAGTAGTGAACAAACGTTTTGCAAGCAAACGTCAACATTACCACAAGGGATACCTCTGTTTTGATGTGGCGTAGCATTTTTTATTCTTTCACATCTGTTCTATTGGCTTTGAAAATTTGTCTCCGGGTGTTTAAAGGCAGTGAAAACATTTTTCTTAGTGTAACTGTAAATTTAGCAACTTGTGTTGCGTTGCTAATATGTTGCTGATATTTGAAGAAAATGTTCAAGTGTTATTTCTAGGTATTTCTCATCAGCAGTTCATCGCATGTGCTCTCATGGAACCTTCTTTTAAGGAGTATCTTTGTGGAGTGTCGCTCGCACTTCGCCAGTACCGTGTCAATATGTTGTTGTAGAAACAATTAAACAAACAATCCTGTGCTTCCCCAATTCGTATCCGATGCGGTCCAAAGAAAAAAAAATTGTTTCTACCGATGGATCATAAGTATTTAATACAATTCTTTGCAAAAAACAAAATCCCTCATTGCTCTTCAGGCATTTGTACACTTACCGTGATATTTCTTGCCGGTGAAGCCGAGAAAATACAATCGGAGACTTCCTAGGGCCTGCATTAGGTGGGCTGTTCTCTAGAGATGTTTTTTGGACAAATGTTTCGTCTCATCAACTGGCTGGCGGAATCTTATTGTTTCAGTCATTACCCGACAGGTACAACCCTGCCTGCTAAAGACTGATTGCACACTTGCTGTCATTGTGATGTTGTCGTACGATGCTTAGGACTGTGCCTTATTGATTTTACTCGCGTGAATAACTTCTTTTCTTCAAGTTTGCGAAAAGAACATTATCTGTGCAGTTGGCTTTATTCTGTTACAGGTGGACAAAATAACTTGCTGCTGTGTTTTATTTCGGTTAGTGCTTATGAATGTGTGCAATACTTGGCAGAGATTTGAAATACTGGTCAGTGTCTTTAGGCTAAAATTTGAAACAGAAATTTGAGAGAACCGTGGATATTTTTGAGCATAGTTGGCCAAACCAGCCTTCTAGATAAAGTTAGCCTCCTCATCCATAAATAAATAAATGAATATAATTATATATATATCTATATATCTATATATACATATATATTTATATATATATTCTTTATATATATATTATTTATTTTTTACACAATATTATCAATCCCCAAGGGGGATTATTACAGGAGTAAGCATACAGATTCAAAGTTACAGAAAAGATGCGCCATTTGCGCAGGCAAATCACCAGGATAATTGCAGTACTAGAGTGCACATTTACAGTAGGCACAATCAAAATGTTACAGTAAAAAGAAAACAAGTATGCATACTTAAACAATGCACGCACCAAGATGCATACAAGCATCACGTTACGTAGGTTTCAAGGTATTCAAGGTATTCAGAAAATTCACATAATAATGACGCACACCAATTGCATACAAATTATGTATGCACACCATTCATCAAGATGCAAAACCTAGCACACTTTTTCAGCAAGTTCCAACACTATTTTAATGGTTGGTTGTTGAGTTATAACAGGGCCTAATGCATTCCATTCCCGAATGGTACGTGGAAAAACAGAATAGCTGAAAGTGTTGTTATTAAAATAATACTCTTCGAATTCCCAAGAATGGCGTTGCCTGGTTGGTCGAACGTCGCGAAAGGTCAAGAAGGAGTCTGGTTTTATTTTCAGTGATTTGTGGATTATCTGATACAGAAACTTTAGTCGAACAAGATGTGCGCGGCTGGAAAGGGTGGGTAGCCCTGCCCGACGTAATAGTTCAGTTGGCGAGTCGGTGCGTCCTTATCAGTTTTAGATAAAGCGCGCTGCTTCGTGTTGAACCCTCTCCAGAACTGAAATGTTAGACGCGGTGCGAGGGAACCCGACAACCGTTGCATATTCCAAAAAAGGCCGTATGAACGTGATGTATGCGAGAAGTTTGGTTTCGTGTGTGGAAAAATAAAGTGCACTTTTGATAAAAATAGGTTGTTTAATGCTTTCGTTGTGACGTAGTGGACATGGTCTGTGCCGCCAATTAGTGTGTAATATATATATATATATATATATATATATATATATATATATATATATATATATATACGGAAAGAAATGCCGGCAGTCTACAACGCCAAAGAAGGCATAGGGGAATGGTTGGACTATTTGTTACCGTTTGTGACGTTACATTATTATTATTATTATTTTATTAATTACGTGATAAAGAAACAAAGAAAAACACGCGCCCAGAGTGGGAACCGAACCCACGCCTTTCGATTAGACCTCGAATGCCTTACCAACTCGGCTATCTGGGCGACTGTGTTCTCCTTCGCTTTCTGGGTTATTTATATTTACTACAACTGTATCTGACGCTTGAGGGAGGTAGTCAGCGCCACTCAGACTACACGGGGAGAAGGGGTCCTTCTTTTCAACCCCCGAGGCGTGACGCGAACGTCTACAGCCTGTCATAAGCGGGCAACTGGCGGGAAACCCTCTTATGCTACCTTGGCATCAAGGCTGCCAGAACCGAGGCCCTCGCTAAGCTTTCACACGATAATAGGGTTTAGAAATGAGGGGTTCGTTAGGAAATACAGAAAGAAATGCCGGCAGTCTACAATGCCAAAGAAGGCATAGGGGAATGGTTGGACTATTTGTTACCGTTTGGGACGTTACATTATTATTATTATTATTATTTTATGAATTACGTGATAAAGAAAAAAAGAAAAACACGCGCCCAGAGTGGGGACCGAACCCACGCCTTTCGATTAGATCTCGAATGCCTTACCAACTCGGCTATCTGGGCGACTGTGTTCTCCTTCGCTTTCTGGGTTATTTATATTTACTACAACTGTATCTGACGCTTGAGGGTGGTAGCCAGCGCCACTCAGACTACACGGGGAGAAGGGGTCCTTCTTTTCAACCCCCGGGGCGTGACGCGAACGTCTACAGCCTGTCATAAGCGGGCAACTGGCGGGAAACCCTCTTATGCTACCTTGGCATCAAGGCTGCCAGAACCGAGGCCCTCGCTAAGCTTTCGCACGATAATAGGGTTTAGAAATGAGGGGCTCGTTAGGAAATACAGAAAGAAATGCCGGCAGTCTACAACGCCAAAGAAGGCATAGGGGAATGGTTGGACTATTTGTTACCGTTTGGGACGTTACATTATTATTATTATTATTATTTTATTAATTACGTGATAAAGAAAGAAAGAAAAACACGCGCCCAGAGTGGGGACCGAAACCACGCCTTTCGATTAGATCTCGAATGCCTTACCAAATCGGCTATCTGGGCGACTGTGTTCTCCTTCGCTTTCTGGGTTATTTATATTTACTACAACTGTATCTGACGCTTGAGGGTGGTAGCCAGCGCCACTCAGACTACACGGGGAGAAGGGGTCCTTCTTTTCAACCCCAGGGGCGTGACACGAACGTCTACAGCCGCCTACAGAACGTCTACAACGTCTACAGAACACAGTCGCCCAGATTGCCGAGTTGGTAAGGCATTCGAGATCTAATCGAAAGGCGTGGGTTCGGTCCCCACTCTGGGCGCGTGTTTTTCTTTCTTTCTTTATCACGTAATTAATAAAATAATAATAATAATAATGTAACGTCACAAACGGTAACAAATAGTCCCTATGCCTTCTTTGGCGTTGTAGACTGCCGGCATTTCTTTCTGTATTTCCTAACGAGCCCCTCATTTCTAAACCCTATTATCGTGCGAAAGCTTAGCGAGGGCCTCAGTTCTGGCAGCCTTGATGCCAAGGTAGCATAAGAGGGTTTCCCGCCAGTTGCCCGCTTATGACAGGCTGTAGACGTTCGCGTCACGCCCCGCTGGTTGAAAAGAAGGACCCCTTCTCTCCGTGTAGTCAGAGTGGCGCTGGCTACCACCCTCAAGTGTCAGATACACTTCTAGTAGATATAAATAGCCCAGAAAGTGAAGGAGAACGCAGTCGCCCAGATAGCCGAATTGGTAAGGCATTCGACATGTAATCGAAAGGCGTGGGTTCGGTCCCCACTCTGGGCGCGTGTTTTTATTTCTTTCTTCTGTATATTTAAAAAAAAAGTGTGTAGTTCATTAACCGTTGTAAAAATGAAAAGAGCCTAACCACACCCCTATGCCTCCTTTGGCGTTGTAGACTGCTGACCTATCTTTCTGCATATATATATATATATATATAGGACAGGAATAAGAGTTAGCAGTCAAGAAAACGTTGGAAAGCAAAGGGGAAGATGCGGTAGTTCATTGAAACAGATAAAGAATTTGGAAAGAAAAAAAGTGGCGAAAAAATGCCCGCCAGGTGGGATCCAAACCCACGACCTTGAGAATACCTGTCTGGTGCGATAACCACTACGCTACCGGCGGGGCGATTTTCCCCTCCACTTTCTGGGGTATTTATGTTAAGGTATTTTTGTTCCTGTGCTTGGGGGTGGTAGCCAGCGCCACTCAGACTACTCGGTTCGAACGGGACCTTCTTTTTAACCCCCGGGCCATGACTCGAGTGTCTTGACATGTCAAGAGTGGTCGACCAGCATTGAACCCTCTTAAGCTTCCTACGGCACCTTACTGCCCGAACAGAGCCCCTCGCTATGCATGTAGCGAATCAGAATGAGGGGCTCGTTGAGAATAGGACAGAAATAGGAGTTGGCAGTCTAGAAAACCTCGGAAAGCAAAGGGGAGGATGTGGTAGTTCATTGAAACATACCCCCAAGCTGCTGCGCTCTGTGCAAGGCGCACATCTCTACGTCTCGCCCGATTGTGCACTTACTGGTGGTCAGCGAGAGGACTATGACCGGAAACAGAGAGCACGAGATGGAACAATACACTTAGGAGATAGCAGTTTAAACTGCGAACACCAACACCCAGGTCGTCCAAGACGCGCATACTGGAGAACAATAGGGGAAGCGAGAAGAAGCCGCGGAGACTATGATACAAAGCGGGAAGAACACCGCCCATGTAAGCTATAACGCAGACAGTGGAAGAACAATAAATCATTCATTGTGGACGAAGGAAGTTAACAGAAGAAGCGCTGCCAAGAAGAAAAAAGAACTGGAGGGAATGGCCGCTGTTGCTACCCAGGGCAAGAAACTTCCAGAGGGAAGCACTGCACCTGGCAACAACAACATGAAGGCGCAACCAACAAAAAAGAGGAAACCCACGGACCGTAAGTCACCGGCGGCGCCGGAGACAGATTTCAAGATCGTCTATCGGCCCCAAAACGGGTTACACCTAGAAAATGGAAAGACTCGGCGCTGCTCTTGCCATGTCGCAAGCAATGAACATGCCCATACGGGACTTTGTGAAGAAGATCACTGTCCAAGTACACTGGACCCAGAACCTGCGTGTGGCCAACACAGCCCATGAGGAGCCTATAAACCAACTCACCTCAATCTGCCAACTACACGTGGGCCCGAACGTTCACAATGTCCCTTCATATCTGAAACCATTGCCAGACACGAGTGCGGGAGTAGTAGTAGGAATCGCCGATTGGCTGAGTAATTAAAATATTACAGAATACATTGCGGTGGAACGTCACTAAATCATACCAGCAAGACGCCAGGGAAACTCGACGGCCGCGGTAATATATTTAAAAGGACCGCACGTACCCCTTTATGTAAAAGTATTGGGTACTACAGCCCGTTGCCGCCCGTACCGCAAATCCATTCAGTACTGCAAGTCGTTCGGCGATATCGGCCACAGACTGGATGTATGGTCTATCACTCGAACCTTACGTATGTACCAAATGTAGCACTAGAACAGCCCCTGCACATCTTACGTGCTACCTGAAATGTGAGCTATGCAATCTAGCTCACGAGACGACCAGTAAGAGTGCAAGAAGCACCTTAAACCGGCTCCACCCCTGTTGCACGTCAGACAGGCTTGGGAACAGAAGAGTGACAATGCGCCGTGTTGGACACCCTCGTCAGACCGCAGCATTACCAGTTCAAAGAGCAGTCGTTGCCTTTGAGCATTCTAAAGGCAACCACTAATGGCTCACCTGCTTCCTTAACCTCGGGGGGCATATCATGATCACTTTCAAGGTGGGGGACCAGAAGAAACTCAAGGTCCAGGTAGCGGTCGATTTTACGAAGGGACTGCAGTAGAGGTTACGAGTAGAACGCTAACAAAGTTGTGTTCGCGAGAAACATATCCCGCCTCTATCCTCTGCTACATCCTGCACTGCAAATTAAATTAAAGGAGGGAAAGACACTCCTGACTGGCTAGTCCCTCTTGAAGCCCTCCGACGTACTATGGAAGAGAACACGCGAACAACCAAAGAATTGATGAAGGAAAACGTTACGAGGAAGAAATACAGCGGAAAATGGAAGATATTCAATAAATCGAAATAGAACAAGCCCTACCCTATAAAGAAATTGCACACATCAAACAAGATGAGGCCCGAACGAAGCAATGCCACGCCGAATTTCAACAAGTGGCCTTACAAACTTTCCAAAATATCGAAATGCAGATCGAGGGCATAAACGATTCTCTGAAGCAAACCAATGAAACGCTGCAGAAAATACTGGAAACAATGGCAGCAGTAAAGACGAAGATATCGGAGCTGGGAAAACGAGTCGCCGCTACCGAGGAGGGCCGCAAAGTTCGCAAGAGGCCTACGAACTACCCAACCCGAGAAGCAAGGATGGAAGAGGTGCTCGAAAGTGATGAGTAAGAACTCCCAGAAAAAGAGAAACAAAGCAAATCAGGAGCATAGACTGAAAATTTTCCAATTGAATTGCAGGACCATTAAACAGAAGCGACAAAATATGTTGCAATTCAGCGAAAAAGAGAAACTGGACATTCTGGCCATGTGGGAAACACAAATGGAAACCCTTAACTTGAGAGGTTACGATAGCCACATTGCCGAAGGCAACACCTGCACTGCCATCCTTACCTCAAAGAGCCTAACAAAGCAACAGCACCTAATCCAAAACAGGATCGAACACACGCTCGTTGAATTAATACCAGCGAAGAAAAATATCCAGAGCCTCTTTCTACTCAACATATACAGTCCACTCGCTGACAACTTGGGAGACTTCGATGGTATATTCCGTACGGTCCACAAAGTGACCAAATGGCATAGAATTGTTGTTCTGGGCGATTTTAACGCTCCTCCCGTAGCGTGGGCCTATTGTAGAACACAAAAGAACCGAGACAAAGTTCATAACTTTTCCCAGCAGCACCACCTGACCCTAAGAAATGATTTCTAGGGCCCGACCAGAATCGGCAACAGTGTGACTAGAGTCACTACTCCAGCCTGACATTTTCGATGGGAATACCCTACATAGAGTGGACGAGGTTGGATAAAACACTGGGGAGTGATAAATATGTTATCCAAGTAACCATTGACCACCACTATACCCGGACACTTACGATGGTGGGGGAGACACGAATCACGACTTGGAAATACCTTCAAATAAAAAGGGGAGGTAGAAGAAGAAGAAGAGTAGGTATTTCATCTCGAAGAATGGAACAGAGGATTGGTGGAAAAGGCCAACAAACACACAAAAAAATTGAACTTACGACAGATAATCCTAACGCGGATCCCCACCTCTTACACCTTTGGGAGGCGTAACGAAGCCTTACCCGAAGGTGGAAGAAACAAAAATGCAACAAGAACTTGCAACGTCGCATCACCCTATTAACAAAAGAAGAAGCAGAGCACGCCAATCAGTTGAAAAAGCAAAATTGGAATAAACTGCATGATAAAAAACAAGGAATCCTGAGCACTGTGAGGAACATGCGACATTTTGAGGTCGCTGATTTCATACAATTCGGAGTCAAAGTCCAAGACCAGAAAAAAAACGTGAAACGACTTATTCCCAATTTTCCCGACACAGAGAAAGACATCCTTAAACCAGCAAAGAAGAAATTTTTTGGGGAAATCTCGTAAACAGCCGTCAACCACCCGGACTACGGTGGAAACAGTAACCCAGAACTTGATCACCCATTCAAGAGGGCAGAACTTGACGATGCACTAGAAAAGCTCACGGGAAACTCCTCCCCCGGAAAAGACAGAATAACAAACAAGATCTACGCAATACCAGCGAAGAGATGAAGGTGTATCTCTTGGGTAAAATAAACCTGATTTGGGAGAGCGGACGATTTTCGGCCATGTGGAAACACGCAGATGTCACCATGCTTCCAAAAGCCAAGAAACCATTGTGCATATCCAACCTTAGGCCGATATCTCTCACTTCGTGCGCGGGCAAAATAATGGAACACATGGTGCTAGAGAGGCTTACATCTCACATGGGGGAGCCAGCAGAAGGACGAAAAGGATTCCCTCACACCATGTATAGGTTCCGCCCCACCTTGTCCACTCAGGACATGCTCTTACAAATAAAAGAGGTTATCGACAACCTAAGCACCTCACAAACAAGCGCCACCCTCGCCTTGGACATCAAAGGGGCTTTTGACAACGTGTCGCACGCTGCCATACTTGAAACCCTGAAGACTACTCATTGCCAAGTGAAAGCCTATATTACATCGGGGATTTCCTCTCGCGTCGAACGGCAACCATGGGACTTGTCAAATTACAGAGCGACAAATTCCACGTCACCGCAAAGAGCACATCGCAGGGCTCCGTCATCTCACCATTACTATTCAATGTATCTATGATGCACCTACTTGACCAGCTAAATGCCATCCCAGGTATCAGGCATGCCATCTACGCCGACGACCTGACCTTTTAGACTACCATAGGTCCAGCAGGCACACAACAGGACGCCCTGCAGGACGTCGTTACTGTACGGAAACCTATCTGAAACAGTGGGCTCTCTATTACATGGGAAAAATCTTAAATTCTCATACTCAAGAATGGAACAAGAGGTAGGCTGCCACCGAGACCCCCGATCCCAGAAGTGACGCTTGAAGGCGTAACCACCCCAAAGGTCGGTACATTCCGAGCATTGGGTATGACGTTTCAAAAAGACGGAGCAGGGGCTGCCACCCTCAAGAAACTAGAAAACACTTTTAGCCTGTTAACCTATTCTATCAGGCGAGTAACAAGCGAAAAACACGGGTTGAAAGAGGAGGACATAATCAGAAGGTAGAGACCCTGTTAGTTAGCAGAGTCACCTTTCTTTGGGCTCAAAAAGGGGAAATAAAAAAACTCGACATTTTAATTTATCTAATCTACAAATTAGCACTAGGACTGTCAGCCAAGAAATCCAGAGAAAATAGTTTTAGTTAGGAATTCATAAGACATATCAAGAACTCACCGAGGTGCTAAAGCAAGCCATATGTAGCGACTCAAGCTCACCCAGGCCAGCCGAGTTAGTTTTGGCCGCCACTGATACGAGCCAAGTGTGGGACCTCAAAACCCAAAAGGACGCATCGCCCATGTGTTGAGGGATTACATCATGATTGAAAACGTCCCACTCAACATGAACCCGGTTTAACACAAGGGGTAAAGGGAAGCCAGGTTCAAGGACTTGCGAAAAGCGTACAGGTAGGACAGCTCAACAAGATACCTCGACGCTGCGAGGTACTCGGCACGAACCAAATGGGCGTACGCGGTTAGTGTGACAAGCAGTAAAGAAGCAGAGTTCTATTCAGCAACGGTCAATACAAATCATACCAACTCTACGGATGAGACAGCCGTGGTGCTTGCCACCACCACAGTACCAGATACTCAAGGCCGGGTAACCGTCATCACCGACTCGAAAGCGGCCTGCCGTAATTTTCAAAAGTGCAGTATCTAAGCGATGGCGCATGATCTACTACATGAGGCTTCAAAACACCGGAAAACTACTTTGGACATTTATATAATTTTGGCACCAGGTCACGAGTCCTTAAAGGGTAATGAAGCAGAAGATACCGCAGCTCGAGGCCACTCACACCGGGCGTCAACCCTCTTAGGCACTAACCACTCTGCCGACAACAACCCTACCATCCATAAGTGTAGCACAGTCATATTAGAGCACTACAGGCTATGAAGAAGACGATACCCACCGCCCCACCTGAAGTAAATACGGAGACTGCAGACAAATTCATTTCCGCAAGCCACACAGTTGTCCAAAATACGCCCAATGCTCTTCAGCTACGACTGAAACTTCTGCTCTGTCGCTTAGCCGTCATTTGCTTGGATTGATTCGAACCTTTATTGGAGGATCTAATAACAACAGACCACAGTACATTTCCAATGAGTGGTTTTAAGGAGAAAGGAATAGCAGAAAAGGCTGGAGGGTGATTGTTGGACGCTCCATGAGGCAAGGCTCCTTCTTCCTCACTTCTATTGTACGGGGGATCCGCTCATGATGATCTTCACCAGGTTCCCGCCCTGTGGAAATTACTCAATAGCTTGAATTTGCGCCATCATATGAAACAATTTTCGAGCAGAAATGTGTTTAGTTTACCTTCGTCGCAACTCCTTGCCGCTTGATCGCCGAAGACATGATCTTGATCTTCCATCGCTTCCGGTACACGTCTGTTCATTTCGGCAAATCCGGATGGCAATATGTTGACATATTACGGCAATATGTTGACATATTGTTGGATTTCATTCATTTTGGGAAATAACCGGTGAAGTTGTCCTACTGGAAATATTATGCTAACACGTTTTAAGCATTGTCCTGTAGACGGCCCGTTTGAAATGGCTTCAGGTTTTGAATGTTTACATCGTGGATAGAGGGAGTGCGTTCATAGGGAGAGCAACAATCAAATCACACATGTGCTTTGTTACTAAAAGCAGTATAAGATAATATTGGATCAACAAGAAAAGTGATTTATCTTCAAGCGAAACACTTTTTGAACACCACCTAAATTATTGTATAGTTGTACTGTATTTCTTGTTAGTGTACAGTTTGTATGTATGTTTTTCTTCCCCTAGATTCAGACATGTCGCCAGGCATGGGGACTGGAATCACTTTCTGTGGTACATTACTTGTCAACGATGCTAACTAAAAGGTAATAATTAAGTGTATTTAAGCAAACCAATATAACATAACTGGTACTTGACAATGTATGACATTTAAGAGTAAATATTCAGTTGATGTGTGCTATAGCTATTGAGAAATACGGGCTGAAAGCAATATTTTGCTGCGAAGGGCAAAAAATAGCTTGGACGATAACGCTTATTTTCGTTGAATTATTACATACGTGGCCGACAGCATATCTCTTCCGCGTTGTCGAAGTATAAAATCAACAAAATGATTGCAGAAATGACATGAGAGCAACGGAACTCTAGAAACTAAACTGACTTGAATAAACCTCCATTGCGGTGAAACAGCACCGACAAACGAGGACAGATAGAAGTGCACAACAACACGAGCGTTCTTGTTGCTGTCCCCTTGTTTTTGTCCTGGTTTTTGCGCGCTGTTTTACCCCAATGAATCTGTACACAACTGGCCCAGTTCTCGACACTTTTGAATAAAACTCTACGATATTTGTTGTGTGAGGAACGATATAGGATGGCAAAAGTGTGAGAGGTAAGTAGGCTAGAGAAGTTGTAATTTGTGCAGCGGGCGGGCAGGAGAATATATTTGATGGCATTTCTTGCAATGTGACCAGAGAAGTGCTCACTCTCTATTTGATTGTGTTTGTGCCCAGTGGTATATTTGTTTTACGTCATAATATGGGGGCACGTACTCCCATCGCATTCCCAACATAGATCGTGTGGGAAAAGCAAGCGGAAACTCTCGAACATTTCGGGGGCACGGTAGCCAATATTGAAAACATTGCCGGGGAAGGTTTTTGAAGCTCACAGTACTTAGAAAATGTGGTGGTAGCTGGAGTGGGCAAAGGGGCTGTTCTTGGTAGTAGTGGCTCTCTTGACTTTGAAAATTACCCAGCCCAACAATCGCGTGAATAATTGCTTTGAGTTATGTCTTGCATTTGGGCTGCTGCATATTTTTGCTTGATTATATTAGCGCAGCTTGCCAATATAAAAGCGCGAGCGGTAAAAATGGTCATTAAAATACGAAAAAAAGCACTCAGTCATCGACTACGCTCTTGCGCTGTTTGTTATTCGCCCGGAACTTCGTACTTGCTTGTTCAGAATTCGGAAACTTAGCGAGCGATATACCTGCACGTCCACACTTGAGCGGGATGTTTGCGTGCCTACTGGCGTGCATGGCGGGAAGTCATGAAATAGATTAGTGCTAAAATGCTCCGAAAACATTTTCATTACATGTGACATTATGGTGCGCGATTCAGCACACACACCTTCGCTGCCATTTGTTGTCACTTGCATTCCTTGTGACGCAATACAGAGCGCATAAAACACGTATTGTTTGTGTATTTGACAGATTGTATAGGTCAGCCATGTGGCCAAACAATAAAAGAAATAGTTAATGAGACATTTAGAAGGAAAAAAATCTTTATAAACCACTACTTGTGCTACAATTTTGTTGAGTACAAGGAGCTATTAGTCATTGGGTAATCCTACTAGGGAGTGTTCGTTTGAAAATGAATGGTGAGCATGAGTGTGCAATAGGAAATAAAATATGTAGTTTTCTGAAGACAACATATTTACCCGTAAATACAAAACACCCCAGGGCCTGGCCGAGATCGCGTCGCGGCACCCAAAGCACGGAATCCCACGTCACCCCCAAACGCTTTCAGTCTAACAGAGGACAAAAGTACCAATAGATGAATAGCGAGGAGCAGAACGGTAAAAAATTTCTTATACTTGATCAAACATCTCCCCTGTTAATCGATGAAAAAAGTACACAGAACGCAAATAGGGTGGCGGTTGGCAAAGGGAGAGAAGCCAGGTAGTTAGGTTGCAGGGAAGGTTGGACGGTGCAGATGACAAACGTCGTCGAATATATTTGCGGCGTAGTGACTCGATACGTAGTCAATTTTGCAGTTTGTGCAAGTATATTAAGCATTATGGCATATTATGAGTGCACGTATGCTATGTCTTTTCACGGCTCGGTGCTTTGCGTTTGCTAGAACGCTACTTGTCATTTCAACGCCGTCTGACATTATTCCGTTCTCATTTATTCGTCGCCTACGTGGCCCACAAGATGTGATTTGATTGATTGAAGGGTTTAACGCGCCGACGCAACGCAGGCGATGAGGCGCGCCGTAGTGGAGGACTCCGGATTAATTTTGACCACCTGGGGATCTTTACCGTGCGCCGAAATCTCGTACACACGGGCGTTTTTGCTTTTCGCCTCCATCAGAAAAGCGGCCGACGCGGCCGGGAATCGAACCCGCGACCTCGTGCTCAGAAGCGCAACGCCTTAGCCACTGAGCCACCGCGGCGGGTCCCACAAGATGTAAACGCATGTGTACATTATGGCGTCGACCTCGTGATGTTTAAGGCAACTACGTCAACGTGCACATAAAAACAAAAAATTGGGCCCATCTCCCCGCGAGGGGGACTCGAGTAAATGCGTCGCATAGGGGGTGGGTGTATTGCGTTAACGGTTAGTGTTTGGGGAGTTGGTGGTAGTGAATGCGTTGTATCAGCAGCTTCTTGACGTAGTTTGAATGAGTCAAGGATATAAGGCGCGTTCGTAGCCTCCCGTTCTGTGTCGGCTTTGTGGCGCAGTGGGTAGAGCACTATGTACGTTGCTTTCCGCCCGCAGGGTCGAGGGATCGAAACCAGGCGCCGGATAGTATTTTTTTATATAGTGTAGGGGGAGGGGTGCGGACTACGACTACGGACGTCAACGCGGCTGACATCGTGAGTTACTGAAATGCTCGGCATTTCATGCGTTGTATCAGCAGCTTCTTGACGTAGTTTGAATGAGCAAAGGATATAAGGCGCGTTCGTAGCCTCCCATTCTGTGTCGGATTTGTGGCGCAGTGGGTAGAGCACCATGTACATTGCGTTCCGCCCGCAGGGTCGAGGGATCGAAACCAGGCGCCGGATAGTATTTTTTTTACATAGTGTAGGAGGAGGGGTGCGGACTACGACTACGGACGTCAACGCGGGTGACATCGTGAGTTACTGAAGTGCTCGGCATTTAAAACGTGGGTGCAGTTGTGTTTATGGTAATAAGGCTATATCATCAAGAGCACAAAGCCATTGGGACCACCATTACCGACAAGTGATGGTACAAAATGTTTCGAACGATTTTCTTTTGCTGCAACATTTGAAATTCTAGCTGTAGGATATTTTTACATGGCGGAAAACCCGACAACTTTGAGCATGAATCAGAGTATACATCTCGGTTTTCTGAACTTGCCATGCATAACTCATACCCTCCCTTTCACCATTTTCTGTGTGTTCTTGACGCCACGAAAGTTAACTAACTATCCACGAACACAGTCCGACATTTAAATAATGTAGAAGAAAAGAGCTATACGTAACGTTAAAGCAGAAAGTAATTTATAAAAAACCTCGGCTTTCCTTTTTTAAAACTGTAACCGAACTGTAAATAAAGCAGATACTACGCATTCTTGTTTTATAAGAAATGTTGATGTAAAAAGAATTTGTTTTAAATTTTTTACAACAGTTTAAACACATTTTCAAATATTAAAACCCCAATTGGCTTTGTTGCAAATAATTTAATTTAGCGTCGATATTTTTGCTTCTGCTCTTAAAATAGGCGGCATGTATCGCTTGGAACTTTTCCCACAAAGGCCGGCTTTGCAGCAGAAGGAATGGTTTTTTTTTGCAGAAGCTGAAGGCTGCACCCTTTTTTAAAAGCAACATTGCTTTTTTGTGCTTCTTAATTCGTGTGTAGCTAGATTTGGCTATAGCGCCATGAACGTCGCAGCTGGAAAATGAAACTTGACGCTGCAAACATGGGCAGTGAAGAAGGTTCGACGAAAGAATGCTCTGCGCGCAGGATGACGGACAAAGTCAGTTGTAGCAAGGGCGCACGGTGGCGGTAAGGTGAGCTCTTGAGGTGCTCAGAAGATCGGTGTAGGTGGGACACAGGCACTTTATTTTTTATTTGTTTGTTTTGATTTTTTATTTATTTATATATTTATTAAAATATTTCTGGTAACGCAGAGCGGAGGACTTCAGTCAAGAGCAGGGCATCTGCGTAGTGGGTATTGAGCAGTGATGTATTTACGTATTCATGAATGTCTGTATGCGTGTATGTATTTATGAATGTATACGTTTTCAACACTAGGAAGCCTCATTTAGGACAACCACCGTCGTTTCTATCCATTGGTAAACACATATTCTGCAACTACAGAAAATAGCGCGTGGCACATGTACTGCTGGCTCATAAAAACCACTTTTCTCCTGCTGAATATAAACAGCACCAGATCTCACTGTTTACCCATAACATAGGCACAAATTAACAGGCGAAAGTTTGATTGATTTTTTTCACGCATTTTGAACAGCACGCGACTGTGTGCTCAGTTTGCAGCCTAGAGGGGGCTGATACGCGAAGGAAACAGACTCTAATGAGGGCGGAGCCGATGGAAAGGAAACTATTTTTGGAAATCTATAAAGGCGTCATAGAAGAGATAGGAAAATAAAACTTTTACCACAAATATAAGAGCCGTGTTGCTGTTGAGGCAAGGGCTGGTGTCTTAAGAAAGAGGACGTATATGAGCAAATCACCCCAAGGACTAGGAATGTGTGGGCTGTGGCAAGGATAAAGAAACAATCAACAGCGTAATACAGGAATGATAAACTATCCAGCCAGCCATAATTATAGGGAAAATCGCGCTTCCTCAGCCAATAGGTTTTACCGCTGATTAAAGCGATAGCTGAATAGGAATGGGTCTTACTAAAGAGGTATCAGAGCGCTCCTGGGAAAGAAGCAACAAAGTTTTCGGTCAAGGGTCATCACACCTAGAAATTACGGCGGAGGAAAACTATGGGGAAATAACAGCAAGATGTGAAATATATGACCAACTTGCAAAAGACGCCCCGTGGCGTCACCCCGATTTAAAGGGAGGCCGTACCAATCAGTATTATTATCATCATCATCGCCTTAAAGGGAGGCCGTACCAATCAGTATTATTATCATCATCATCGCCAACGGGTTCACGGCGTAGCATGAAGCTAAGCCAGTCCGCCTTGCAAGCTGGCTATGCGGTGCATCTGTAAGCGCTCCGCCGTCCGCGTCGTTAAACTTTAGGTTGCATGAAGAATGCGTATTAGCCACTAAACGGAGAAATACGGCTGAGAAACTAAGGTAAGGGAGACCTCATGAACTTGTCCTTTGTACTTAAGGAGCCCTGTTGTCGTATCCCCCACTTAGCGCTGACGTAGTGTGTAATCTGTAGCGCCGCACAGATTTCACAAGCCACATTTCCCGTTTCGTCGAATAAGTAGCAGCACGTCTTCTTGTTTTATTCCTGCGCCGTATGTTTTGTGAAATTTAATCATCCTCATAGCCTAACGATCCTCCGCAGGTGACCACAATGGACGGCTTGGACGCAGGGTGCGTGCGTAGGGCGTTTACTTGCCCGCTCGCATGCTCCACATTGCGGATGATTCAGGTACAATTGCGAGTGTGAATGGTGTTGTGCACGTTTTGGCCGCCTAAGGAATGTTTGTTTGGCCCAAACGTTTATGTGACCACGTCAACAAATCGCGAATATCCTTGCTTTTTTAGGCATTGGAGGGCTTCGAACGGATAAGCAATGCTGATCCTAGTGCTTCAGTCTTGTTCGAGCTGGAAAGCACCAGGCGTTTACAAATGTGTATAACTTGACTTCTGATGCTCCATGCGAAAGGCTTCTGCCTCTCGGGCATCACTAGCCAATCACAAGTAACGTATACCCCAAGAGCACGCCTTTCTTTTCATTACTAATGTGAAAAATGACGTTGCATAAGTGCTTCACTTGAGCATGCCTGTTTTATGTTGCTTCGTTTTTAGGGTAATTTTGTGCGGCCGCTGCACATGCTGTTGCTGTTGCACATGAAAATAAAAACACAGCAGACTATGAAAATAGCAGTTATTTTACAAAACCAGACATTGTTTAAATAAAGCTGAGCGACAACTTGACTGTGCCCATAGTCTACTTTCGCATTCGACCGGTGGAACACCCAAACTCAGATAGGTGTAATTTAAATAATTTTTTGTCATATTTTCATCTAAATAAAATGGCAAGTGTATATTATCGAGAGAGTGGCAACATATTACCAGGAAGTATGCTACCTTTATCCGAAAAACACCCTAATTCCGATGCTGTCTTCCTAGAATTTCAAAGCGCAAGAGTTGCACCTACGTTTAAGGGGACCAATGATCCTACGGCGACCTAGCTCGACACACGAGGCTCGCAGCAAGGCTAGATCCATTGAACGCCGCAACGAACCGCCAACTTGGCGTAGTGGCAGCAAATAGCAAGGAACGCACAAGAAGCAGATATCGCCAACACCGACGTTTATTGCACTGCAATCAGGAATTTATACCCACGCAGCTTTGCCAAAGATGTCTCGTAAGAACGGAGAGATATAATGACGGAAGGAATGTATTTAGGAGGCAGACACCGTAGTCACTGGCGCAAAGCAGGTTGATGGCATGCAGCCTTTTCAGCGGGAACTCAGACTTCGTCTGCATTCCCTTCTTCCCGTTGGTCATCGACCGGCGTCTTTCCACCGGAGCACATACCTAGATGGGGAGAGATTGGGCACATGAATATGCGGCTATGCTTCGTGTGTTTCTAGGGAAGCTGTTCAAATTGTGTTACAGTATGATAAGCTAATCATTCATTACCAGTTCGGAGCTTATCACTCGTGCGTTTTGTTGCACAGCGCAATCATTTCCTGTATTGGTACTGCTTGGTAAAGGCAACTAATCACTCAGCCGATCGGTTATCTTCGAAACCTTCATTGCCTTTTAAACCATTGCATTGTTTTCCTATATTTTCTTTTGGGTGGGTACGGTATACTTATAATAACCTAATCATCATCTTTACCTCCTTGTTTGCAGTCGCAATACCAGCGCGACGAATACCAGCTTCGCCTGCTGAAAAAAAAGATGTGTCTGAGGCTATGACGATTCATCTCCCTTCCTTCCACAGCCAGCTGTCAAAACATTCGCAGCTGGAGATGGGCAGGTAAGCAGCATTCGTTTCCTCTACATTCCTTCAGAATAATGAAGCTGATGAATCCATAGAAAGCCAGAAGGCACACTACACTTTAAATCTCGGCAGAATATTTTTAATTTGTAAGTGTAGCTTTACGCAGGCACAGTAATGAAGATGAATTTTCCACACACATTACTACTTCCTCCTTTTGTTCTACAGTTGCTCCTATTCTTCCACGGCACTAAATTTTTCATAATGTGGAAAAACTGTGTTCTAATACTAGTTCTAGTAAGGGCGCTAACTGCGAAACCCATCGTTTAAAACTTGACTGCACGCACCGCGGACAGCCCACTAAATTGAGTTTTTGGGAAGCAAAACTGAAAAAAAGCGACATGGCGTGGCGTAGGTGAGAGAATGGAAGTGCGGCTGCTAGTACCAGTAGCTGCTCCCAGCAGCTTTCGAATGCCCGTGGGAGGCGGCGCGTATTGCAATTTTCTTGACACGAAATAACTACACTGGAACCCCGATAATACGACGTTGAAGGACCGCGCGAAAGCGCCGTATGACGGGAGGTTGTACGAACGGGATGCGGGTAAATACCGGCTTACTAGACAATCCCACGTGACATGTGACCTAAGAACTTATTTAAACTACTCTCACGCGACAGGTGAGCTAAGGACCTACTTAAACTACTATATTTTGTTGGTTCTCGTGGAATTTGCGAAGCTTTGTCTGAAAAAACAACTAAAAAAAAGAAACACCTATGTTGTGCCCCCTCACAATCACGGTTTCCGAGCTAGCGCGCCAGCCCCGCGCCTTGCGCGCGCTAGACAAGGGCGACGTGGTCCAGCATATTGAGAGGGCACAAGTGAGTGTGAAAATGCGAAGGATAAGCGAACCGAACGATAGTACAAGGCGGAGATAAAAACAAAAACGAAATTGCCGTATAGGGTGGAGAGACCCTTTGAACGTCCCGTGCCGTCGATGTTGTGCGAAGTGCTTACATAGGCGTGTTCGTTTCCCACAAGGTCCAGAAGCGTGAAATAGATAAGATGATTCGAACTTCGCCACTAAACCACGTTGCGGCAAAAATTATAGCGTGTTCTTGCTACAGTGACTTGCTGTGGCGGCCAGCGGGTGACCCATAATGGTGGTGCCAACGTATACATGTCTCCACCCTTGCGGCGGACGCAAGTGAATGTATGCACCCTCTCAAAGAAAGAAGCGTAGTGGCAACGCCGCTTTGAAAGACACTTATAAGCAGAGAACAGAAAAAAAAGGGGAGAGTGGGATTGAGCGGGCGAAGAAAGCTTGGCACGAACGGGCGAGGAAGGTGGGTGTTCAGTGATCGCCATGGGGTTGCATTGTACAGTTTGCGCTTTTGTCGGCGGCTCGACGGAATATTCAAATTCACGGTCAGCCAGCCACTTGAACTCTGAACTATGAACTCTCGCGGTTGGCGCGTTGGCGTACTGCTGCCGCGTTGCCAGGAGAAGGTTAACTCCCGCTCACGAGTACCAGTCCTGCCTGCTTGCGTCTGTCCAGCAAGTGTTCTCGCCTGCATGCGGACCTTTGCACATCAAGCAGCGTCAAACGAGGCTAAGAATAAAGGTCGGGACGATGCGGCAAAGTGGTGTAAATATGGGAAATACGCCGGTATATCCACGCCAGGGTGCCTCGTATGAGCGGACCGCGTGCACCCGAGCGTCATATCATCGGGGTTGTTAATGCATTGTTTCTATGGGGAGTTTCCCAAACCGGAGTTATCCGTCGTTAGCGGGGTTCCACTGTACCACCAATATTTTGATGAGGATAGCAAAGTTATATCCAGAAAAAAGAAGACATACTGACAAAGGCAAGGTTTGAGTGAGAAGTGTGAGTGAGAAGGCAGCAACCCACAAACTGTGATTAATATATCTTACAAAGAAAAAGCCTCGAAAAGGTCTACTCGGAAATTTTAGCGTTGTTGCACATTCAGAATCAGGATTCACAATGGAATTAAATTAATTTCTGATAATATGAATGAAGTTACATTATCCCTTTACTTCTTATTAGCGTAAGTTTGTTTTATAGACACAATATGCCTATTGTACAATTATTTTTATATACCGTTTTTCTTTTGTGAAAGCTGAATCAAACTTTTGCGGCTGTTAATCGCCTTTTGCTTGATGGAACTAACATAAAGCAGGTTGCTGTTTAGGATATGGGCAGCTTGGTTTGCTCAACAATATTCGCGCACCGGTCAACCTCTGTGGACATATTTTTTATCTAGAGCATGCCTGAGCATTTTCTATTTTAGAGCGGAAAATTCGCAATGTTTATACCGCCTCCGAAGCATTTCAGCCACGTCAACTAACTTTTGCAAGAGTAAAAAATGTGTGAGACAATGGGGCAGATCTGCAAAAAAAAAGGAAACAAACTTTGATATCTAGATTGCAAATGATCAAGGGAAGAAGGGTCTATGTCAACTTACACAGTTAGATGATGCCCTAACATTCAGCGCAAAATATGTGGCCATTCTGCTGTCTAACAATCATTTTTATTAAAGGAGCCTCCATGTCAAACAAACTCGGTTAAGAAAAATTACATTGTGAAGACAAACAGTATTTGTCTCTATTAACAAGCCCAATTAAAAACGTCCCCAGCAGTAGGGGAATTTCTGATAATATGAATGAAGTTACATTATCCCTTTACTTCTTATTAGCGTAAGTTTGTTTTATATACACAATATGCCTATTGTACAATTATTTTTATATACCGTTTTTCTTTTGTGAAAGCTGAATCAAACTTTTGCGGCTGTTAATCGCCTTTTGCTTGATGGAACTAACATAAAGCAGGTTGCTGTTTAGGATAGGGGCAGCTTGGTTTGCTCAACAATATCCGCGCACCGGTCAACCTCTGTGGACATATTTTTTATCTAGAGCATGCCTGAGCATTTTCTATTTTAGAGCGGAAAATTCGCAATGTTTATACCGACTCCGAAGCATTTCAGCCACGTCAACTAACTTTTGCAAGTGTAAAAAATGTGTGAGACAATGGGGCAGATCTGCAAAAAAAAAAAGGAAACAAACTTTGATATCTAGATTGCAAATGATCAAGGGAAGAACTGAATAAAGGAGACTATCGAGATAAAAATTATTATCTTTATTCTCTTTCTAGTTGCAGGTAAAAAAAGAATGAGAACGATACTGGCAAGTGAGCATTTCATTCTCCTTAAGCAAATGTATTGTCTTTGGGTGCCGGGAAGTTTTGCTAACTTTACCAGCATCGCAAGCACGAAGCAAGATTTTAATTTTGTAATCTAAATTGGTTTCGAGTAAGAACACAGATATTGCTACCTTAGCAGTTATTGAAAGAGGAGGCTTAAGAAAATGATGAATACAACTGGCGCAATAACAACACCGAAGCTCTTCCAATTCGGGGAGTTAGCAGGTACATTTGTGCTATCAAGAGCGTGAAGTTGATAGTAAAGGTTAAAGGAGTCGGGAGGATATTCTGGAAAAAGCTGTGTCATATATTTCTTGCACTGTCGATTGTTGATATATAAACTCAGGATTGCCGTATTCTTCTACGATATGGGCAAAGAGGTAAAAATTGTAGCGATGGTTTCACTGAGGCTTTCCTCCTGAAGTTTGAAGTGAAGGCGTGTTAAAACCCCAAAGCACATTCAGCGTGTTGATTGGAGTTCTGCTACAATGGTTATCAGACAACTCTAGCAATCGTTGGATGGAAAACAGTTGATGGCAACCAAAAAGGTATGGATATTTTGACATATCCAACGTACAGCCCTACAAAAAAAAAGACAAGCGAATAGCGTTTAACAATTCAGGGTTCCTAACATGACTACACACCTAGTTGCGCCGTCAACCATGAATATCGCATGGTTACTTGAGATGCGAATCAAAACGACGATCTCAATGAAGTGGCTAAATTTGGAAAGCAACAAATGGTGAAAACCTTTTCCGATTTGCGTAATTAAAAACGTAGAAAATGGGGCTCGAGAAAAGCACCTTTTTCTCTTCACGACCATGGTCCCGTTCGGACAATAATTAATAATATAACTCTGGAAACGAGACTTCATTTTGATTGTAACCAAAACCTAAACAAATACACACAGGCAGCTGAGAAATACTGAAAGGCGCTAAAAGTGTGATAAGCCTCGAATAAACTGTCAGAAAGAAAGTTTAAATGGATTAAAAAGCATCAGTATGGGGCTTTCACATTCACAAGTCATTTGTACCAGTTATCATACGCTGACAGTCATGGCGTGATGGAAGCGATCGACCGGGTCCCACGTCGGGGTCCACGTGGAGAAGGCGCTCTACGTGCTCCTGTTGGTGTCTTGAAAGTCGCTCCTTGGACGTGCCGCTTTGGGACGCAGCTCGAACAAACGGCAGCAGACAATTCAGAAGACGGCCAAGCGGTTTCCGTAGTGGGTGACCGCTGAGACTGGCCACGGGTCCAGGTGCCCGACCGGCATACGTCTCGGTCACATTCCAACACGGCCTGTCTCAACTTTTCACTCGGTGTTCTTTTCAGGGTCCGCTTTGCCGCCGGCCGCTGTTGCTGGCAGCTCCCGATTGGACAGCGGTCGGCGCAAGCTCCTGCAGAGGTTTCGAGTGCTCGGCGCCGTAGCTGGTGTCAATGAACTTGGCGGAGCATTTCGCGTGTGCCGTCTGCTTTGTAGTTTCTTTTGTTCATCTTCTTTAAACGGCTTTTGTTTTTGTGCTTGCTACTTCTCCACCATAGGTTTTGGCCAAACTGAGAACTTTAAACCTGCTTTATAACGCGCGCACATCCATAGTGAACAAACGCTTTGAAAGCAAGTGACGACAATACCGCAAGGGATACCTCTGTAGATTTGACGTCGCATTTTTTATTCTTTCACATCAGTTCTATGGCCCTTGAAGATTTGGCTCCGGGTCTGTAAAGTCAGTGCAAATATTGGTCTTAGGGTAACTGTAAATTTACCAACTTGTCTTGCCGTGTTACATGTTGTTGATATTTAAAGAAAACGTGCAATTGTTATTTCTAGGTATTTGCGATCAGCAGTTCATCACATGTGCTCTCGTGGAACCTTAAGGTAAGGAGACCCTTTCTGCTGTTTCGCGCACACTTCACCAGTAACGTGTTTATTTGTTGTCCTAGAAACGATCAAACAAATAATCATGTGCTTCCCTACTTTGTATCCGATGCGCTCCGAAGAAAACAATACAGTTTCTACCGACGGATCATGAATATTTAATATATTTATTTGCAAACCCAAAACCCCTCGTGTCTCTTCAGGCATTTATATACTTACCACTACACGTCTTGGTGGTGAAGCTGAGAAACTACCATCCGAGTCTTGCTGGGTCCTGCACTATGTGGGCCGTTCTCTAGAGAGGTTTACTGTGCAAATTTGTCGTCTCATCAACTGGGCTCGAGAACCTAATTGTTTCAGTGATTCTCCGACAGGTACAGCTCCGCCTGCTGAAGAGTGATTGCACACTTGCAGTCATTCGATGTTGTCGTACCAGGCTTAGGACTGTGCCCTAATGATTTTACTCTCATGAATAAATTCTTTCATGAATAAAATCGTCTGCGCCGTTGGCTTTACCCTGATACATTTGAACAAATTAACTTGATGCTTTGTTTGATTTCGGTAGGGTGGGATCCGAACCCTTGAAAAAGACAAGTCCCCTTGTCGAAACGTTGGCAGAGGTCTGAGGCCGCTACCTTCTCCAAAGTATTATTTATAACTGGTGACCATCATCAAAGCCACGTCGTTCCACAGGTATGTATATATATATATATATATATATATATATATATATATATATATATATATATATATATATATATATATATATATATATATATATATATATATATTTATATAAATATATATATATATATATATAGGTATATATATATATATATATTTATATATATATATATATATATAGCGAATTAGCATAGGAAATGAGGGGCTCGTTGAAAATAACACAGAAATAAGCTTTGGCAGCCAAGAAAACCTTGGAAAGCAAAGGGGAGGATGTGGTAGGTCATTGAAACATATCAAGAATTTAGAAAGAAAGAAAGAAAGTGGAGAAAAAATGCCCGCCAGGTGGGATCCGAACCCACGACCTCCAGAATACCGGTCTGGTGCGATAACCACTATGCTACCGGCGGGGCGATTTTCTCCTCCACTTTCTGGGGTATTTATGTTTAGGTATTTTGCTTCCTGTGCTTGGGGGTGGTAGCCGGCGCAACTCGGACTATTTGGGGTGGAGGGGACCTTCTTTTTAACCCCCGGGCCGTGACTCGAGTGTCTACGACATGTCGATAGTGGTCGACCAGCGTTGAACCCTCTTAAGCTTCTTATGGCACCAAGACTGCTAGAACAGAGACCCTCGCTATGCATGTAGCGAATCAGAATAGGAAATGAGGGGCTCGTTGAAAATAACCCAAATAAGATTTGGCAGTCAAGAAAACCTTGGAAAGCAAAGGGGAGGATGTGGTAGGTATATATATATATATATATATATATATATATATATATATATATATATATATATATATATATATATATATATATATACAACGACAAGGACAAGGAAGGCATAGGGGAATGGTTAGAATATTTTTTACCGTTAGTGACCTTACATTATTATTTATTATTATTAATTACGTGAGAAAGAAAGAAAGAAAAACACGCGCCCAGAGTGGGGACCGAACCCACGCCTTTCGATTAGATCTCGAATGCATTACCAATTCGGCTATCTGGGCGACTGTTTTCCGCTTCACTTTCTGGGGTATTTATATATACTACAACTGTATCTGACGCTTGAGGGTGGTAGCCAGCGCCACTCAGACTACACGGGGAGTAGGGGACCTTCTTTTCAACCGCCGGGGCGTGACGCGGACGTCTACAGCCTGTCATAAGCGGGTAACTGGCGGGAAACCCTCTTATGCTACCTTGGCATCAAGGCTGCCAGAACCGAGGCCCTCGCTAAGCTTTCGCATGATAATAGGGTTTGTAAATGAGGGGCTCGTTAGAAAATACAGGAAGAAATGCCGGCAGTCTACAACGCCAAAGAAGGCATAGGGGAATGGTTAGAATATTTTTTACCGTTAGTGACCTTACATTATTATTTATTATTATTAATTACGTGAGAAAGAAAGAAAGAAAAACACGCGCCCAGAGTGGGGACCGAACCCACGCCTTTCGATTAGATCTCGAATGCCTTACCAATTCGGCTATCTGGGCGACTGTGTTCCGCTTCACTTTCTGGGGTATTTATATATACTACAACTGTATCTGACGCTTGAGGGTGGTAGAAAGCGCCAATCAGACTACACGGGGAGAAGGGGACCTTCTTTTCAACCCCCGGGGCGTGACGCGGACGTCTACAGCCTGTCATAAGCGGGTAACTGGCGGGAAACCCTCTTATGCTACCTTGGCATCAAGGCTGCCAGAACCGAGGCCCTCGCTAAGCTTTCGCATGATAATAGGGTTTGTAAATGAGGGGCTCGTTAGAAAATACAGGAAGAAATGCCGGCAGTCTACAACGCCAAAGAAGGCATAGGGGAATGGTTAGAATATCTTTTACCGTTATTGACCTTACATTATTATTTATTATTATTAATTACGTGAGAAAGAAAGAAAGAAAAAAATTCCCCCGCATTTCCCCGAGGGGGAGAATGTGAAAGTGCGAATGCACGGTTGTCGGCCCGCTTTCGGCGCTTGCGCTCCGCCCCCGCAGCCCACCGCCTCGTCACCTTCTCTTCCATCTCTTCCATCGGGTTTGTAGTATCACGTGTACACCACGCATTTATCAAGCCGCTATAACGCCGCTGAGTCGCCAACGCACGCCGCTGACGACGTAGTTTGAATGCATTAAAGATATAAGGCGCGTCACTAACACTGATATCAGCGTCGTGTCCGTGGCTTGGTCGGTAGAGCGTCGCGCTGCGGCCGCAAAGTCCTCGGATCGAAACCTGGCGCCGGATGCTGTTTCTTTTTTAAATATAGAGGAGCACTGCGGACGCCGCCGCAGGCGGCGGTGGATGGTTTGGGGTCGCTTATAAAGTGCATTCGCACTTAAAACACGCGCCCAGAGTGGGGACCGAACCCACGCCTTTCGATTAGATCTCGAATGCCTTACCAATTCGGCTATCTGGCCGACTGTGTTGCGCTTCACATTCTGGGGTATTTATATATACTACAACTGTATCTGACGCTTGAGGGTGGTAACCAGCGCCACTCAGACTACACGGGGAGAAGCTTAGCGAGGGCCTCGGTTCTGGCAGCCTTGATGCCAAGGTAGCATAAGAGGGTTTCCCACCAGTTACCCGCTTATGACAGGCTGTAGACGTCCGCGTCACGCCCCGGGGGTTGAAAAGAAGGTCCCCTTCTCCCTTCTCCTATATATATATATATATATATATATATATATATATATATATATATATATATATATATATATATTGTAAGAGGAAAGCAGGCTGGAACAAGGGAACGGTAATTCCAAGGCACGTCTCTTTACTCAGCCCGCAGGGAACTCAGTGACTCGGCAGAACAAGCCCAGACGATGATGATAATCTACAAATGATTATGATAATGGGTATGTACAGGTGAGAGATTGGTCCTACTAGCGAATGGCAATTAATTCATTCCATGAGTCTTCTTCATGAGTCAAGGCACCAATAAACGCTCACACTTTCCCCCCCTCGCTGGGAAGCGGCCGCCTGGACGCTTGTAGCTAAGGCGCACGCTGGGTAAAACGCTTCATACGAGAAACATGGACGACTTCACTTCCACGTCTGCGACGGTCGTTGGAGGCAACTGCAGGAGACACTCTATAGTTGACAGGTGAAGTTTGTTCAATGACGGTGTATGGACCAATATAGCGGCTCAGAAACTTCTCGCACAGGCCCGGCGATCGTATCGGGGTCCACAAAAGCACCTTTTCACCGGGATGAAACTCGATGTTGCGGTGCTGGGCATCGTAATGAGCTTTTCGTTCCTGCTGCGTTGCTTCAGTGTGGATGCGGGCTAGGTGTCGACAGTGGTTAACCCGGGAGATGAACTGGTCAGAAAACGGGGTAACGGGAGAGACCGGTGCAGATAAGAAAGCGGTATGAATAAAGAAGGAAGGGGAACGGCCAAAAACCAAGAAAAATGGTGAGTAGCTAGTGGTGCGCTGAATTGCTGTGTTGGAGGCAAAGGTTACAAACGGAAGAATTTGGTCCCAGTTGATGTGGTCTGGTTTGATATACATAAAGAGCATATCAGAGAGAGTCCGGTGAAAGCGTTCAGTGAGGCCGTTCGTCTGAGGATGATAGCTGCTGGTTGTTTTATGAATCGTATCTGGCGCTTGAAGCACTTCAGCCACAATTCGGGACAAGAAGGCCTTGCCGCGGTCGCTTAAAAGGACGCGGGGTGCACCGTGGCGCAAGATGATATTCTGCAGCAGAAAGTCAGCGATTTCTTGGGCGCAGCCAGATCGTAGAGGAGCCGTCTCGGCGTACCTGGTTAGATGGTCGACAGCAGTCACTATCCAGCGATAGCCGTTTGGTGTGCTGGGAAGCGGGCCGTACAGGTCAATGCCCACAGCTTCGAAGGGCGCCGAAGGACAAGGTGCCGGTTGTAGCAACCCGGATGGCGGAGTCGTAGTGCGTTTTCGGTGCTGGCATTTGGTGCATGAAGAAATGTACTTTGCCACGCATGTCGACATCCCAGGCCAAAAGAAGCGACAACGAATGCGATCGCAGGTTTTGTCAAACCCGAGATGTCCTGCTGTCGGATCATCGTGAAATGCCTCTAACACAGTTGCGCGTAGCTCCCGAGGTAGGACAGGGACCCACCTGGCCCCTGTAGGGTGGTGGCTGTAACGGTGCAGAACCCCGTTTTCAAGCCGAAACTTCTGGAGTTGGCGACGTAACCGGCTGTTGGGAGGTCGCGCGGAACCGTCTATCCGATCGATTATTCTGCGACAAAAAGTATCGTCGCGCTGTTTGGCCGGGAGACTGATGTCATCAACCGTGGAGTAAGCAATGGGCGCCATGGGTAAAGCAGGCCTGCTTGCCGGCGAGAAGCAGACGGCCGATTGCGATAAGGGACAGCGTGAGAGGGCATCTGCATCTAAATGCTTTTTGCCGGACTTATACGTGATGGTAAAATGATACTGCTGTAGACGGAGAACCTAACGGCCTAGGCGGCCGGAGAGGTTCTTCAATGTCGACAACCAACATAATGCGTGATGGTCAGTGACGACATTGAAATGTCGACCGTACAAGTAAGGGCGGAACTTCTGGATGGCCCACACAACAGCAAGGCATTCCTGCTCCGTGATTGTGTAGTTTTGTTCTGCCGACGTCAGTGTGCGGCTAGCATAGGCGACCACTCTCTCCCTCTTGCACGAATCGAGTTGCAACAGGACTGCACCGATGCCTTGACCACTGGCGTCCGTGTGTAGAACCGTTGGTGCAGCGTCATCGAAGTGGCAGAGCACAGGGCTCGACGTGAGTGCGTTTTTCAGAGCTTGAAAAGCCCGTTCGCAATCTTCACTCCAAACAAAAGCTGTGCCAGAACGCAAGAGGTTATTGAGAGGAGAAGCAACTGTTGCAAAATTTCGTATGAAGCGGCGGAAGTACGATGCTAGTCCGAGGAAGCTGCGAAAGTGTTTTTGCTGTAGCGGGCGCAGAAAATTCAGAACTGCAGAAATCTTCGCAGGGTCTGGTTGTATGCCGGTTTTGCTCACGATGTGCCCTAACACCTTTATCGATTTACTGGCGAATGTGCACTTTTTTGTATTAATCTGGAGTCCGGCATTTGAGAGACACGCCAGTACCTCGTCGAGACGTTGGAGATGTTGCTCAAACGTGGTTGAAAAAACAACAATGTCGTCGAGGTAGCAGAGGCAAGTTTTCCATTTGAGGCCGCGGAGCACGGTATCAATCATGCGTTCAAATGTCGCGGGCGCATTACATAGCCCGAAAGGCATAACATTGAATTCGTAAAGCCCATCAGGAGTGGCGAAGGCCGTCTTTTCTTTGTCATCTTCGTGCATGGGGATTTGCCAATAACCGGAGCGTAAATCAAGGCTGGAGAAGTACTCCGCTCCTTGAAGCCGGTCGAGAGCGTCATCGATGCGTGGCATCGGATATACGTCTTTCCGTGTTATCTTATTGAGGGCACGGTAATCAACACAAAAGCTAACTGAGCCGTCCTTTTTCTCTACTAGCACGACTGGCGATGACCACGGGCTCGATGATGGACGTATAACATCACGCTTGAGCATGTCAGCCACGTGGTCTTCTATGATATTCCGCTCATGCGTAGAAACACGGTAGGGGCGACGTCGCACAACCGCCGAGCCATCGACCTCAATCCGGTGTGCGGCCACAGACGTTCGTTTTAGCGTGGATGAATTCACATCAAAAGATGCAATGTGCTTCTTCAGTACCTGAAGCAACTTTTCTTTCTGTGTGGTTGTCAGGTCTGGGCTAATGGTAGCTGTAAGAGCTGACAAACCATCCGAAGTAGTGAGACCGCACATGCCTGAAGACGTTAGGGAGCTAGAGACGACAGAAGCGGGCGCGACATCGACCACTGAAGCGATGGTCATGCCCTTTGGTAATAGAATGGGCTCACCCGTGGTGTTGATGACGGCCGAAGCTGCAAGTCCCCGTGAAAAGCGGAGAAGGCACGCCGACATGGCAATTCCTCGAGGAAGCAAGCGGGTTGACGGCGAGGCCACCACATCCCCGTCAGAAATGCTGCTTGAGAAAACCATCAGGACCTCTTCACTACCGGGCGCCAGAACGTGGTCAGCATGCAAAGTCAAGAACTGATGTCGCGGACTAGGAGCAGAAGGTTCGGTGCTCGTAATGTGAATTGCTGGTTGAGAACAGGAGATAATGGCTGAAGCTGACGAAAGAAAATCCCAACCGAAAATTAGTTCGTGAGCACACTCTGGTAGAACCGCAAATTCAATATGGTGTCGATCATTTCCGATGAAAACACGTGCTGTACAAGTTCTAATAGGCTGTATAAGATGTCCATTCGCGCTGTATAGTGCCGGGCCAGTGTATGGGGTTCGCACTTTTCGTAAACGTGAACACAAATCCAAATGCATCACAGAAAGACTGGCCCCGGTGTCTACTAAAGCTTGCACAGACACACCTTCCACTACTACTGGCAAAATATTTGATGGGCGCTCTGGAGGAGTTGTGAGTAGTTCGACCGATGCAGTTTCCCCTCCATAAACTGCAGCACCTAGTTTACCGACTGGCTGCCAGGGTCACGTAGAACGGGGCGGAGAGGTGACACAAAACGGCGCGGAGGCGTAGGCGAACGGCATCTCGTCTGATCACGGTAACCGCGGGAAGGATCACCCGAATCCTGAGGAGACGGAGAGCGCTGTCGAGGTGGATACGCACGTCCCCTAGGACCGTAGTTGTAGCGAACGTCGCGTTCGTACGGAGCGTACCCTCGCTGCTCATCTCGCTGGCGCCGTCGACAGAAGCGTGAGATATGGCCTCGAATACCACAGTAGAAGCACACTGGGTGGTCATTAGGCCGAAGATCCAGACGCGGCCGCCAGTTTGTGTAGCCAGTCTGAGCCGGAGGCGGTGAGGAGACGGCTGCGACTCTACCGAGCACGGACGGAGGCACAGAAATTTCCATGCTCGAGACCGGCGTTCGGGAAGCTGCTTCCGCGTAAGACGGCACGTCGAAAATACCTGGGGGCCTATGGCGTGGATTTCCCGTTATCGACGCCAATTCATCCTTGATAATCTCCCGCAAGTTAGTCGCAGGCTGGGAGCAGCGGTCTCCATGAGCACAGGGCGAAGCTTGTAGCTGGAGTTCCTCTCGGATTATGCTGCGTATTAAAACACGCAAGTCTGGTTCTACAGGAAGAGGAGCTTGTCCATGAGCTGGCTGGAGGCGCATTGCTTGAAGCTCATCAAGACGCTGGCATGTGGTCCGTATGTCGTTCACGGTGGATGGGTTTTGCAGTGCAAGTGCATTGAATGCGGACTCTGTGATGCCCTTGAGGATATGGCGAACCTTGTCAGCCTCCGACATGTCTGGGCTGACCCGATGGCAAAGGGCAAGCACGTCCTCAATGTACGATACGTACGTCTCATCAGAGCGCTGCCAGCGGGCTTCAAGCGCACGCTTTGCTCCATCGGAGCGAGCAGATGGCGTGCCGAAAATCCGACGCAGCTTCTCAGTGAAGTCGGCCCAATCAGATATGCCACCGTGGTTGTTTTGGTACCACGTCTCGGCAACCTTCGTCAAGTAGAACCTGACGGTCTGTAGCTTAAAAGTGTCGTTCCACCCATTAAATTGGCTGACGCGGTTGTACTGCTCAAGCCACTCCTCGACGTCGTCACCGCGGAGGCCAGCGAAGAAAGGAGGTTCGCGCTGGAGGCAGGTCACCATCCATGCCGGGGCAGGAGCGGCGGCATTCTGCGCTCCTTCTCGCTCCATCGGCCGGGTTGGGGTAGCACAAGGCGTCCTGAACGAAGCTCCAGGGGTGCGGCCGGTTCGGGTAGAGGTCGGGGTCGAACGCAACCTCCACCACTTGTAAGAGGAAAGCAGGCTGGAACAAGGGAACGGTAATTCCAAGGCACGTCTCTTTACTCAGCCCGCAGGGAACTCAGTGACTCGGCAGAACAAGCCCAGACGATGATGATAATCTACAAATGATGATGATAATGGGTATGTACAGGTGAGAGATTGGTCCCACTAGCGAATGGCAATTAATTCATTCCATGAGTCTTCTTCTTGAGTCAAGGCACCAATAAACGCTCACAATATATATATATATATATATATATATATATATATATATATATATATATATATATATATATATATATGTGTGTGTGTGTGTGTGTGTTTACATATTACTGAATCTTACGAGTTGTTCGCGTTGCAATGGACGGCCAACTTAATCTAGCAGGTTGGTTTGGCCAACTGTGCACAAAAATATCTACCGCTCTCTGAAATGTGTGTTGCAAGTTTTTGTTTAAAGACACTGACCAGTATTGTAAATCCGTGGCCAATTTTGCACACATTCATAAACACTAACCGAATTAAAACAAACCAGGAAGGGTATTTGTTCAATTGGAACAGGTTAAATCCAGCTGCACACATGATTTCCTTTCCGCAAACGTGAGGAAAAGAAAAATCAATATGGCACAGCCCTAAGACGATACGAAAACATCACAATGACAGCAAGTGCCTAATCAGTCTTTAGCAGGTGGAGTTGTGCCTACTGGATTATAACTGAAACAATTATTTTCCGCACGCCAGTAGTTGAGACGATAAATTTGTCCAGTAAACTTCTGTAGAGAACAGCCCACATACTGCAGGACCCAGGAAGTCTCCGTTTGTGGTTTCTGAGCTTCACCGCCAAGACCAATCACGGTCGATGTATAAATGAATAAAGAGCAACGAGGTTTTGGTTTTTGCAATAAAATGTATTAAAAAATCATGCTCCGTCCGTAGAAACAGTATTCGTTTCTTCGGAGCGCATCGGATACAAAGTGTGGAAGCAACGGATTGTTTGTTTGATGGTTACTGGCGAAGTGTGATAGACACTACAAGAAAGTACTGCTTACCTTAGTGTTCTACGAGAGCACACGCGATGAACTTCTAATGGGAAATACCTCGAAATAACAATTGCAGATTTCCTTTATTAATCAACAACGTATTAACACCGCAAGACAAGTTGGTAAATATACAGTTACACTAACAACAATGATTTCACTGATTTCAGAGACCACTAGCCAAATCTTTGAAGCCCATAGAACAGATATGAAAAAATAAAAATGCGACAGCAAAATCGAAACAGAGGTTTTCTTTGTTGTAATGTTGACATATCCCACGTAAATTTTTGTTCACTCTGCATGTGCACGCACTAAACCAGCAGGTGTAAAGTTCTCAATGTGGCCTAACCCTAACGAGTGTCATCCGAAGAAATCGCAAGGAAAAAAAACAAACGCCGTTTGAAGAAGAGGAAGGAAAGAAACTAGGAAGCATGTGACACGCTCGAAATGCTCCGCTGAGTTCATTGACACCAGATACGGCACCGAGCTCTCGAAACCACAGCACGAGCTTACGCCTGCCACCGGCGAATCGGGATCTGCCAGCAACAGCGGCCGGCGGCAGAAGCGAACCCGAAAAGAACACTGAATGAAAAGAGGACATAGGCACTGTTGGACTGCGACCGAGACGTATGCCGGTCGGGTACCTGGACCTGTGGCCTGTCTCAGCGGTCGCCCAAAACAGAAACCGCTAGGCCGTCTTCTCAAACGTCCGCTGGCGTCTCGTCGGGTGGTCTCCGGAGGCGGCACGTATAAGGAAGGACGTTCAAGAAACGAGCAACAGCACGGAGCGCGCCTTGCCAGCGTAGACCCCGGCATGTGACATCGTCGATCGCTTCCATCCCGTCATGCTGTGCGTGTATTACCACCGGTACAAATAATTTTGTGAATGTGAAAGACCCATAATAAGGCTTTTTATTCCATTTAAACTTTTTGACAGTTTATTCGAGGCTTAGCACGCTCTCACTTTTTGTCAGTTTTTCTATTCTTGCTGTGTGTATTTGTTTGCGTTTTGAGTAACATAAACATGAATTCACATTTCCAGAGCTTTATTGTTTATTATTGTTCGAACCTGACCGTGGTCGTGAAGAGAAAAAGGCAGTTTTCTGTGTCCTATTTTGTACTTTTAAATTACATTAACCAGAAACGTTTTTACATTTGTTGCTTTCCAAATTGATCGAATTCATTGAGATAGTCGTCGTAAGCTGCATCTCAAGTAACCATGCGATACTGGTTGGTGTCAGCGTACGAGGAGTGCAGTCATGTTAGTAACCTTGAATTGTTAAAAGCTACTCCTTTGTCTTTTTTTTTGTAAGGCTGTACAATAGATATTTTAAAAATATGCATTCTTTTTTGGTTGCGATGAACTGTTTTCCATCCACGGAGCGACGATGCGATTGCTAGAGTTTTCTGGTAACCATTGTAGCAGAACTCGAATCAACAGACTCAGTATTGTTTGGAGTTTTATACGATCCATCACTTTACAACTTCAGGAGGACAGCCTCGGTAAAACCATAACTAATTTGTTTACCTCTTTGCCTATATCGTAGAAGAATACGGCCATCCTCAGTTTAAGTGTCAAGAATCGGCAGTGCTAGATATACATGAAACAATTTTTCCAGAACGTCTTCCAGACGCCTTTAACATTTACCATCCACTTCATGCTCTTGATAGCCCAAATGTACCTGCGTAACTACCCGATTTGGAAGAGCTTGCATGTTGTTATTGCTCCATTTGTATTGATCATTTTCTTAAGTCCTTTTTTTCAATAACTTGAAATGTAGCAAAACCTCTGTTTTGTTGAAACGGAATGTAGATTACAAAAGTAGAATCTTGCTGCATGCTTACGATGCTGGTAGAGTTATCAAAACTTTCCTCCACCCAAAGACTATACATTATCTAAAGTTGCATCAAATGCTCACCTGCAGATACCAATCCTATTTATGTTTTACCTGTAGCAAAAAAAAGAATAAAGATGATAATTTTTATTTAGATAATCTCTTTTATTCAGTCCTTGCCTTGATCATTTGCAATCTAGTTCTCAAAGTTTGTTTCCTTTTGTTTTTTTTTCCGCAAGATATCCCCATCACCAGTTAGACCTTGTAAACTTGTCCAAAAGTTGGTTGACGTAGCTATGTTGCTTCTGAGTTGGTGTAAACAATATTGCGAGTTTTCAACTCTAAAATTGAAAACGCTCAGGCATGCTCTAGATAAAAAAATTTCCGGAAAGATTGCCCAGTATGCGCCTTTTGTTGAGCAAACCAAGCTTCCCCTATCCTAAACAGCAAGCTGCTTCATGTTTGTTCCATGAAGCAAAAGGTATTAACTGCCACAAAAGTTTCATTCCGCTTTCAAAAAATAAAACTCGTATATAAATATTAAGTGTACAAAGAACATGTTCCAGGCGTGTTGTGTATACAAAAACAAACTTACGCTAATACTAAGGTAAAGTGGTAGTAGAAATTCGTTCGTATTATAGAAAATTTGCGTGAAGCTCAGGCCTTTGTAATTGGGTACATTACAAAAGAGC
Source organism: Haemaphysalis longicornis (assembly GCF_048455015.1). NCBI lineage: Eukaryota > Metazoa > Arthropoda > Arachnida > Ixodida > Ixodidae > Haemaphysalis > Haemaphysalis longicornis. The sequence goes on from NW_027526445.1 coordinate 54,424,493, forward strand.
AAAAATGTTTGCCTTAACAATCATAATCGTCGTAACCGTGTTTGTCGTACTGCGAGTCTCCTGTAATAAACATCAGGGTTCGAAGGTAGAATGGATACTTATTTCGCGCTGAACGTTCAGGCATCATCTAACGTTGCAAGTTAACGTAGGCTTTTAATTCGATTTTGTATCCTGATTCTGAATGTCCAACGAGGCTAAAATTTCCGAGTGGACATTTTCAAGGCTATTTTTTTGTATGACATTTTTATCGCAGCTTGTGGGTTGCTCCTTTAGGTGTTAAGTTTTTTTCCTCGACATACAAGAAACGACAGCAGAAGCATACACTACTGAAACCTGCTTTTTCATCTCTTAAGAACAAACAACAGTGTCTATCAAGCCACTATTTTTGAACTAGCAGAGACAATGCTTTCTCACCCTGTCGGATCGTATTGCATCTTGTTCTTGAGGAACCAAGTGTCATTCTTCTCATTGAAAACAAGCCTTCGTGTGTATGTCCGCTTTTTACTGGATATAACCATGTTAGCCACCTCAAAACATTGGTGGTACTTATTTTGTGTCAAGAAAATTGCAATAAGCGCCGCCTCCCACGGGCATTCCATAGCTGCTCGTAGCTACTGGTACTACGTTCCCCATCTCCCTTCTCTTAGCTACGTTTCGCCATGACGCTTTTTTTCAGTTTTGCTTCCCAAAACCTCCAATTAGTGGGCAGCCCACGGTGCGTGCAATCAAGTTTTAAACGATAGGTTCTACAGCTACCACCCTGGTTCACACTAGTAATACCCGACAGTATTTCCAGATTGTCAAAAACTTATTGCCGTAGAACAATGAGGAGCAATTGTTTCGGAAGAAAACAGCATTATGTGTCCAACATTATTCTTCAGTTCTGTGCTGTGTAAAGCTGCAGTTATGAACAAAAAGGTGTTACCGAGGTTAAAAGTGTAGTTTAACCTCTTGCCTTTCAATGGCTTTATCAGCTTCATTATTCTGAGGAATATAGAGAAAACGAATGCTGCTTACCTGCTCATATCTAGCTGAAAAAAGGGATACGGATCGCCACAGCCTCAGAAACATCTTTTTTTTGCAGTAGGCGAAGCGGGTAATGGTCGCACTGGCATTGCGAGTGCATGAAAGCAGGTAAACAGGAGGATTAGGCTGAATATACCGTAGCCGCTCAAATGCAAATGTGGATAAAACAATGCAATTCTTTGAAAGCCCATGAGGGTTCCGAAGAAACCGATCGGACGAGTGATTACTTGCCAAGCAGTACCAATATATGAAATGATTGCACTGTGCAACAAAACAGTGATGAGATCCGAACTGATAATGAATGATTAGTAACATATTGTCCCAGACTTTGCCCAGCTTCCCGAAAACCTTACACTAAGCATAACCGCATATCCATGTGGCCAATCTCTCCCTATCGGTTTATGTACACAGGTGCAAAGACGCTGGTTGATCTCCAATAGAATGAAGAGAAGCTAGACGAAGTCTGAGTTCCAACTGGACAAGCCGCGTGCCATCAACCTGCCTTTGTGCCAGTGACTACGGTGTCTGCTTTCTAAATACACCTCTTCCGACATTATATCTTAATTATAACGTGACATCTTTGGTAAAGGTGCGGGGGTATACAATCATCAACCCCCCATTTTCCCATTCCTTTTACTTCAGAGTGGTTGGAAAGGGTGCACACTCAAGTACTACTCTGTAGTGGACTAAGCACCGTTATGGTTTTTAATCTGTACACCCTCATGGTAGCCATGTGCTCGCAGGTTGGTCTGCTTTCAACATATTTTCCCTTACCTCGCAAGCTTTTCTATTTATGTGGGCACTGGTTCGACATATGCGAACTCAATCCGAGCTGTCAAAAAAGAGGGGAGAAAGTGCAGAGAACAAAGAGAGCTGCAGCCGCTCGCCAAGCACCGAGAAGTACACATTTCCTTCAAATATGTTGAGATTGTCTTCAAAATGTTGTTTTTTGTACCTCACAACAATTACCACACCGACCATGATACCCGTATTTGTGCTTATAGCACCACAATTATTACAAACCTGTTCGCTACATGACCGCCTTGTGGCCGCGCCATCCAGTTCCCGCTATCCTTAAAGGGACACTGAAGGGATATGTAAACATTGCCGGATTACTAGCGCAAATTGTAGTCCGGAGTCCCCAGGGAATGTTTCGACCTCTCTGGGCGCGTTTACGCGATTTTATTTAGTAGAAAAATTAATTCGAAAATGCTGTCCTCCTCCCTTTACGCTCGCCCATTTTCTGTGGAATTTTCGTGTGACGTCGGGAGGAGCCGGGCACGCAATTGGCTGCGCTACTCCACGGCTCCCCGGCCTTTAAACAGAGTCAGTCGGGACAGCGTTTCGTCCGCCGGTCGCCGACGGGTCCTCGCAATTCGTTCGCTCAGTTGAAACGAAGCCAGGACACGTTTGTGAATGGAAGAATGTGCCTTTCTTTACTTGGTTAGTTTGTTCACTGTATCTAGCTCCAAGTCAAGGTCGCTTCACACAAGCGCTGCACAACCGCACATGCGACGCTTCGCTGACTGGTACGCCGGTACGAAAATATAAGGCCTCTTGAAGGTGAGAGAAGAGTCAGCGAAGTCGATATAGGTACTAAGGAAATAAAATCAACTGATATTTTTACCGTACAGCGTAAAAATAGGTTGCGGGAAGCACTTTTTTGCGCTGGACGAACAAGCACAGCGGCCAGCAGCACGACTACGCATCTGCGAACGCTTTTCCGTCTAAGAAATGCAATTGCTAGACGTGAGATATTGTGGAAACTTGTGGGATGCTTACTGCACGAGCGCAAAACAACAAATAGTCACCTAAGCTGCTTGCAATGCTGCTTGGAACTAAATAAAAGTGTAAACTGGTTATACATTATATGCCTTATATTTCCAAGGTCAGCGGCGCTCGCCCGTGGCCGGCTTTCTTGGAGCGCTAGGTATGTCAGCGCAAGTGTTTTTCAAGTCACAAGTTCGAATCCCGGCCGTTTCGTTTTCCGCCGATGTTTTATATACTGATTTCACCTTTTTTTGGGCCGAAACGTTCATTGCTCCACGAACATGTTCACAGAACACGCGCAGGCTGGCACTGGCGCGCTAGCGAGTTCTCGTTGGCGTGCTGTTGCCATAAGCACCGACTGCTTGCGGGCAGTGGGCACAGGCCAGAATCAACAGACCCTTGGCCTGGTGCGAACACGCTTTTTACGATACAGGCATGAGTGAGGCAAGCTCCAAATATAGGGGAAAAGCGCATGACATTTGGGGTCTGCGGGTACGCGGAGGGCGTCCATGCACTGCGTAGGTCTCGGCTAGTGAATGCTACGATTCTAAGCCGTCCTGCGAGGCTTATCTTTATGCATTTTTACAGCTGACCACCTGGAAGAAGCGTGGTACGATGATTACTGAGTTATTGAGAATGCCCATCCGACAACGCAACCGGTTGTGTTTTACAGAACCGAAACCGAAACCGAAACTTCTTTGATTGCTAATATTGGGCATCGTCCAATCACGGTGCCCCCTTCTCCCAACGTCACAGCTTAGTTGGTGCGACCGCCGCAAACCGCGCATGGCAGTTTTTCTTCTTTCGCGCTTTGTAAAATATTTACCGATTTGTCAACCGGATAAACGATGAAAAGTGTGCTAATTTGAGCCAGTCTACGCAGTGCAAGCAAAAACGGGCGCTTCACAAATTCACTTCAGTGTCCCTTTAAACTCCTCCACCCCTTTTCGAAGAAAGCTAAATATTATCTGATTATCTGAATATTATCTGATCCGAGCCGGCGCCATCTTTACAACAGCAGTCCTAAATGAAACAACATCTCGCGCTTCACTTTCCTGTATTGACGGCCAAATGCGCATTTCCCGCACAATTCAATTTCTTCACCCTCCAAGCCCATGTCAGACCCGTCTTGCGGCAGTTCTTCTCGCTGCGGAGCACATTGAGGCAACTTACGGCGCCGGTGACAACCACCACTTCACAATATTTACGGACAGCCCCCAAGCCCTCGATCGACTTGGCAAAACCCCATACGTCGGAACCACCTGCGACCTCATCAAGACCATTTGTCGCAGACTGCGAGACACACGCAATATAGTCGTTCGGGTAGACTGCGTCCCGGGACACGCAGGCGGAATCGGCAGCGAGACCGCTTACGCGTGCGCGAGCGAGCACTTTGAACTCCGCTCCAACCCGGCGTTGCCCGTCCCATTTGCACAACACGACCCCGACCCCTCAGAAGCAAAAGCGGCAGCACGGCACGCGTCCAAACAGTCGTTGCGGAACTTGGTTCCACCAGACCCCGCCCCCCTGCCCGTTGGATTGCCCCGTGGCGCACAAGTACTTCTGCACAAGGCACGGGCTGGTGCCGCGCTAACCGATGATGTGTTGGCCAAGTGGCGTGCGTATGTGCCAAAACGTCACCACCGTGCCGTCGAGGTTGCGCCATCTGTGGCCACAGTTGCCTGTACCTCTTGCTCCACAGGAGCCACGCCCACTGTCCACCACATGTTGTGGGACTGTCCCGGCCTTCAAACGCTCCGTTTACAGTATCTTCCGCCCGGCGTCCAGCGGCTTGTGGAATGGACAACCCCGCTGCAACCCGCCACTGCAAGGCAGACGCTGCTTTCTCTGTGGGAGTTCGCGCGCTCTTCAGGCGTCGACCACAGAATGTAACATTTAAACTATCCCCCCCCCCCCACCATCCTTTCTTCCCCATGCTGACCGACGCGTCCACCTTCTGAAATAAAGTTTTGTTATGTTATGTTCTCTGATTACCCTGCCCATTATGTCCACCTGACGTTTATAAAAATGCGGTTGCCTTATATTTGCGGTTTTGGTATCCCTCTCTATCTTGGAACATCCCTAAAAAACATCAAATCACCAATATTCCATTTTATATATCTCAAACAGTTTTACATGCTCAAAAAGCTTTCAAATATAGTCAAAGATAGGTCAAACTCGGAAACAAATGCCTAGACACCGCCACCTTAGCAGAAGGCCAGACAGGGTCCCGTTAACGTTTTTAAAAACCACAGCATCCGGATGCAACGATATGGCTAAATAAATACCACTTTATAAAATGCTCTCTAAGATGGTGTAAGTTCGGAAACTTGACTTCTTATTGTTACGGCTAGAATTAATTTGGGAACGTTGCCTGTCTTTAAAGTTATCAAGAGGATTCAACACTGCTAGGGTTCAAACACTTTTTAAACCAATCTTTCAATTTAGCAAATTCATAATACTGAAATTGATCGTGGTTCGTATTTTTCTGGCTATTTAACCCTGCAAAATATAAATGCTGTTTCAAATTTTTACCAAAAGGCGCTCAATGGGATCACATTTCATATGTGCCTACGGCTTTGGAAGTTGTCCCACCGTTCCTTCATACTACATGCAAATTGTACTGGTCAATGTCCTGCAAGATTGAAGTTATTCACAGTTAGCGTGCAAGACCCAGGCATGTTTTTAATCATGTGCTCCATCACACATGATGAATAAAATGAATCACGAAGTTGTCTTGCCCTCTTTATGAAATAATATGAAACTCACTAATACAACATTTTTTCTGATGGAGGCGAAAAGCAAAAACGCCCGTGTGTACGAGATTTCGGCGCCCGTTAAAGATCCCCAGGTGGTCTAAATGAATCCGGAGCCCTCCACTACGGCGCGCCTCATCGCCTGCGTTGCGTCGGCGCGTTAAACCCCACAATCAATCAATCAACTAATACAACATTAAGCTGGAGGCAACCTGGATTATCTAACTAGAACAAGGTGCAGGAATATCAAGATTCAATATTTTAAATGCCGCTTCTTTTTTCTCGTAAAGCAGAAGTTTCGTTAAATCATGGTTAAATTGTTGGACAGTGACAATACTTATCAAATCCCCGCTAAGAAAGGGTAAAAATGAGGGTAATGATAGCCCAAAAACAAACTTTTTATGGCTAAAAGTTCTTTTGAAATTTACAAGCTATCTGCTTTATTTATCTGCTATCTTAAAATTTACAAGATACTGCGCTGAAATTCTGTGTAGAGGCGGGCGTGCAGGAGGTCTGTGCACAAAGGTCTGTAAACTGTAGGAATTACGGAGGTCTGCCATTTTCCGTATCTCTTTAAGCTCGCCGATGAGGCGAGAGGGGTAAGGTGTCTCTCTCTGTGTGACCTTGCGTTTCCCCTCCGCGGGAGGATGACGGCGATGGCGCTGCAGATTCCCTGAAGGGACCGGTTTTTCCCGGGAGTCATGGACAGAGGGTGTGGGAAGAAGACAAAGGAAGGCTCTTTTTGGATACCAGTCATCGTCTGGAGCAGCAGTAGGTACGTGCTGCTCATTTTTGGCCTTCCTTTAGCGCCCTCGCACCTGTTTCTTCGTCCTGACCAAGGTGGGCTTGGCGTTGCAGAGCGACGAGCCCGACGTCCTTATTGCAGGGCAATAAACATCGATGTAAGTGATTTCTGTTTCTGGTGTGTTCCTTGCTGTTTGCAGCGTCTACGCCAAGTCCGTGGTGGTGTTCAGTGGAGCTATCCTAGCGCCGAGCCTCGAGTGTCGAGCTAGGTTGCCGTAAGAAACGTTGTTCCCAGAAAACAGCGGTGCAACTCTTAAACTCTCAATTTTAATGAGACGGCATTGAAATAAGAGTGTTTTTTTGGATAAAGGTAGAATATTCCCAGATGACATATAGCCATACTCTGGGTAATATGCACATGACACTTTATTTAGATGAAAATTTACCGAAAAAATGCTTTAAATTACCCCTATTTCAGTTTGGAACTTTCACCCGCCGAATGTGAAACGAGACTATGTTACCCACTCAAGTTGATGTCGGATTTTGTAAAATCCCTGCTATTTTCACAGTCTACGGTTTTTTTCGTTTTGCGTGCAACAAAAAGAGCATGTGCAGTGGCCGCAAAAAATACCGTAAATACACGACAATAAAATAGGCCTGCTAGAGTGAAGCACTTCTGAAACGTCTTTTTTAATATTATTTATGAAAAGAAAAGCCGGAGAATACGTTACTTGTGATTGGCTTGGGATGCCCGAGAGGCACACGCCTTTCGAGATGTTCGACAAGTTATAGCCAGTTGTAAACACTTGGTGCTTTCCAGATCGCGCAAGACCGAAGCAACCGGGTACAGCGGTGCTTATCCGTACGAAGCATGCCAATGCCTAAAAAAGTAACGATACTTCCTTATTTTCGACGTGGTAGCATAAACGTTCGGGCCAAACGCACATTCCTCAGTCGGTCGAAGTCTACACAACACAATTCACACTCGCAATTGAACAATAAAAACTGCAATCATCCGAAATACGGAGCGTGCGAGCGGGCAAGTAAACGCACTACGCAGGCACCCTGCCGTACATTCAAGCGACGCGACACGGTGTGGTTTGTGTTTTACTGTATAATTACATTAAAGAAATTACTGAACATATTATACATGTCCGCATAGTTAACATGAAGCGAAGTGGCATTCTTCGGGTGCCTCACAGCGAGGAACAATGCTTTTCATTGTGATCACCAACGGAGGCCCGTTCGGCAATGAGGATGATTAAATTCCACAAAAATAAGGCGCAGAAATAAAGCAAGAAGACGTGCTGCTCCTTATCTGACAAAACGTAAAACGTTGCTTTAAATTCGGCGTGGCGCTATAGATCACACAGATCACCACACCAAAGAGTCAGGTACAACAGTGCTCCTTTAAATACAAATTACAAGTTCGTGAGGTCTCCCTTACCCTAATTTATCCGCCGTATTTCTAGGTTTAGTGGCTAATCCGCATTCTTCACACAAGCTACAGTTTGATGACGCGGACGGCTCAGTGCTTAAAGAAGCACCGCATTGCCAGCTTGCATGGACGACTGGCTTAGCTTGATGTTCGTAGCCGTGAACATGTTGGTGATGTTTATGATTATTGTGGTAATGACTACGGCCTCCCCTTTGAATCGGGGTGACGACACGGGGCGTCTCCTTGAAGTTGGTCATATATTTCACAACTACTGTTATTTCCCTATAGTTTCCCTCCACCGTTACCTCTAGGTGTGGTGACCCCTGACTGAAAACGTCGTTGCTTTTTTCCTAGGAGCCCTCTGATAACGGTTTAGTAAGATCCATGTTTATTCAGGTACCGCTTACATCAGCCATGAAACCCAGTGGCTAAGGAAGCACGGCTTTCTCCACAATCAGGGCTGGCTGGATAGTTTGTCATTCCATTAGTACGTGGTTGATTGCTTCTTTATCCTTGCCACAGCACGCACATTCGTGGTCTTTGGGGAAATTTACTCATATAGGTCCTAGTTCTTAAGAATCCAGCCCTAGCCTCAACGAGCAACACACGACTCTTATATATGTGGTGAAATTTTATTTTCCTCTCTTGTCGGCCTCCTTTATAGATTCGCAGAAATCATTTCTTTTCCATCAGCTCCTCCATCATTAGAGCCTGTTTCCTTCGCGTATCAGACTCCTGGTGCTGCAATATGGGCACACCGACTCGTGTTGTTCAAAATGCGTGAATAAATCAACAAAACGCTAGCCTGGTGAATAGTGCCCTGTGCTGGGTAAACGGTGAGCTCCGGGGCTATATATATTCAGGAGAAAAAAAACTCGGTTTTATAAGACAGCAGCACATGTGCCTTGCTATATTTTCTGTAATTCCAGAAGATGTAAGTGACAACGGATAAAAACGCTGGTCGTTGTTCTAAATGGGCGTCATAGTGTTAAATACGTATACATTCACAAATAAATACATGTATACATACATACACGAATTCATACCTACATTACGGCTCAATAAGCACGACGCATATACCAAGCTCTTGACGGACGTCCTGCCTTCCGTCATTCCACAAATTGAATAATAATAACTATTTAATGCATTCTTTATTAAAAAATAAATAAACAAATAAATAAAGGGCCGTTGTCCCCCTACACTCACCTTCTGTGCATCGCCGGAAATCAGCTTACAGCCACCGTGCACCGTTGCCACAACTGACTTGTCCGTCATCCTGCGCGCGCAGCGCACTCTCGGCGCACCCTCTTCACTCACCAACTTTGCAGGGTCAAGTCCCATTTTCAGCTGGGAAGTTCATGGTGCTATTCGCGCGAGATCGACATGTAGGTGGCGGCAGCGTCGCGTTTAAAGTTTGGATGCTCCGCTGAGCGGCCCGGGAGAATGCACACTGTGGGCACGCTTCGTGCCTTCTTCGCGCCGTACGTGCGCACTAAAGGCGCAGACAAGAGTGGTAGGCTGTAGTTCAGTTCCTCTGCGTTCAATTTATAGCATGGAAGAGGCAATAATATTTTAATATAACGCCAAAAATGCGGCAACCCATCGGGAATATCACAACGGCTGCAATAATTACAATGAACCTGTACGCCGTGGCTCGTAGCAAGCTCGGTCTTTGCAGACTGTGGCTTTGAGCCTTCAATAAAATCATAAATAGAAACAGATCAGGCAGCCTCTATCTCTTGAATTCAGTTTAAAACAGCAGTTCCTAGCTCTTTCGCAGGTAGCATGACGCATTCTTGCATTTGTGTGATGCCCTGAAATGGTAACGCCACTTAACTGCCCCGACAGTTTTTCTGAGAGCTAAAAGGCAACTTAAAATTACCGAATTTTAACCAGCGCAGAGATAAAATGCAACCGTTCTAACACCTAGGTCTTCTGTGCGCAACTCTATTTAAATAAAATTTGAGTGACTCTAAAAAATAGCTTTGATGAATAACAGCGTCGGATCACTTATTTAATGCTTTCGTCGGAAGTGACCTTGCGAATGAAAATCTCATGTTTATCTAAGACTTGCAAAGTGACAAGCAAGTTGACAGCGTGTAAACCAAGCTTCTGGGACGTCACAGTGTGCCCAGATTTTCTGTTACGCGTCTGCACTGTTGACCATTCGTGTTCCTTTAAAATCTAACAGGTGCCTAGAACAGCGAGATATGTTCGAATTCTCGCGTAATATTGCTTATGAACTATGAGGATAGCAAATGAATTTGCCCTGTTGCAGATGTAGTAAAACGTTCCTTTTTATTTCTCGTTACGAAACAGCGCAACGGGTTCCCGGTAACTACTTTGTTTCGTAAAGTGCTCCTCGCTTTTGTCTTGGCATTTAATTCTTGAGGATTCGCAGCGGCCGCTTTTCTTAAGAAGGCGAAAGCAAAAACACCCGTGCGTACGAGATTTCAGCGCACGTTAAAGATCCCCTGGGTCAAAATTATTCCGGAGCCCTCTACTACGGCGCGCCTCATCGCCTGCGTTGCATCGAAGCGTTAAACCCTACAATCAATGAATTCTTGAGTATTGGTTAAAAAAGACACGCATAAAAGTTTTCCGTGCATTTAGTTTTTTTTTGGGGGGGGTGTGGGGGGGAAGGTGGGGAAGCAAGAAGAGAACGCATGTAATAAGGAAAGCCAAACGTTGGTTATCAGTATTACTTGCATTGAAAGTGCGCTAGGCGCCGTGTTCCTTTGGGGTGGAAAAGCAGTTTCAGAACTGATTTACCCCCCGTTTTAGCCGAGACTGTCCAGGAATTGTGGTTCGCCTTTTTTAAATTGTATTGAAAGCGAGCATTGTAGGAAAAATAAAAAAAAATCCAGCGAGTGATGGCACGCACACTCCACACATGTGGGCAACAACTTTCATTATATTGCGCAATTTATCCTGCTTCTTTAAACTTAGGTCCACCTTAAGAAGTTAAGACGTGAACATATCAGCAGTTAGTTATGCTGAGCGCAACCCATTTCTTGCCAAGATGATTCATGTCGGGATTTGAAAATGGGATATATAACAACTGCTTAATTTTGACTCACAACTGCTTAACTCACAACTGCTTAATTTTACCCAGAAATCCCCCCACGCCCAAAATACCGTTGCGCGTCCACAGAAACCTATCTTAAATAATATGTAAAATTACCAACACAGTATAACCAACGTCTGTCCAATAATGTACTTATTTTCGAGCAGGTAAGGGAAGAATTCAATCGCACAGGCGCTTGCGGACGTAAAAACGTCCCCGGTAACGTCTGGTAGAGCACTGCACGGGCCTGATTTTAAGGCCCGAGCCCGACCAAAGCCCGCTTTGCGAAGCCCGAGACCGGGCCCGGCCCGGGCACGGGCATTCATAAGTGATCCTAGCCCGGGCCCGGCCCGGGCCCGTCGTCTCAATCCCAGGCCCGGCACGGGCCCGTCGTCTCAAGCCCACGCCCAGCCCGGGCACGGTCTTTTTTTTTTTGAGCCCAGGGAGGTCCCGCATGTGTGTGACCAGGCCTGGTCTCAGACGTCGAAGAAAATTTGTTTATTATATTTGGTCGAGTGTCTTCGTATCGGAAAATGAGACGGAGCATCTAGTCTGTAGAAGCACGCCCTCATTTGTAGGACACAGGTCCCAGCTCACACGGTCTGCAGTTCACGCCACATGGGCGTAATAATAGCTCGTATTTTTACACGAGAGACACCATCACCTTTGATGACCAGACTCTTGGCAACTTCGTGTGGTTGTTTCGGTCACAAGTTGGTATTAATAAAAATTTTTGCTCTCCATTTGAATCCACGAATATGTGCGTGCGTTGATATATTTTTCCTGGAGTGGTTGTTAAGCGGTGGCGCTTCTCTAGCACGCGAGTTTGATTTCCAGACACGGCCGCCGCATTTAGATTGGTTCGACATCTAAAATACACGTACATAGACATAGGTGCACAGCTCCAGGGTGGCTTAATTAATTCCTTTCCCGCTAGGGCATTTCTTGTAACCGTATCTTTGATATCTTATACACCAAAATATAAAATCTTGATGCAGTAGATGAAATTTCATTAAAGTTACAGTATAGTGACTATCAGACCTAGCAAAACACGTTTTTAAAACAATGTGTACAACTAACATCAAAAAGCACTTTAAAGTATACTCAGAATATTCAATTTTATGCTCTTTTCTACACTTCACGCCGGAACTATTAACGGCCGGGCCTATGAATTCATGCCCGAGCCTTGCCCGGGCCCGTGGCGTCGAGCCCAAGCCCGGCCCGGGCCCGCCGATAATCGACTTCGGGCGGCCCGGCCCGGCCCGCGGGCCGGGTCGGGCCCGGGCTTTTGGGCAGGCCCGGGCCCGTGCAGTGCTCTAACGTCTGGCCTTAGCGCACGGGTGGCGTGCGTTGAAATTGTTTATTGTTTTTTTTATCCTTTCTAGAAGGACACAGCGCAAGTGGCAAATGCAAGGGGATGCACCATGGTCATGTCTCTTGTTACCCGTTGCGTGTATTAAACTCTTATATATAAATAACCACCACGCCAAGTTCAAAAAACACACTTTGACGTTCCCGAAACGGCAGACGACTGCATTCATCAACACGAGAAGTGCAATTTGTCGAAGCAATGTTTAAAACATGTTTCTCGCTCAAGCGGTGACCATGGCGAAGATGTTTCGTGGAACTAAGCCTGCGCATTGACTCGCAACGGCCGCTGATTATTTCGTCTCTAGAGGAAATGCGGAAGTAGAGGTAACTGCGTCATTGCTTACTGCAAAACAAGCACACATATTGCTTGTTTTATCGGGTGCAGCACGCGTCTTTCGCCGGGCGTAACGTGAACAAGCAGACCATGTGAGAGCGCCATCCACACTAGGAGTGGTTCGTCCCGCTGTCGCCAGGTGCCGACTGTGTTCGATATCGGGGTGAATAGTGAACTCTACGACGATTACGACGACGACAGGATACGCCAACAGCCCCAGCCCCTAAGGGGCTTCGAACCTAAAACAGCGCGAGGGCAGGGCAAAAGAATAAGGAGCAGACAAGGGCGGGCGCTGACTGACTGGACTTCACTGCGAACAAAACGAGAAGTTTAGCTACGCACGAATTAATAGGCACAAAAACACAAATGACAAAGTTGTTTTGAAAAAAGGGTGCAGTCCCCCGTTTTCAGAAAACCTGCATTCCATTTGCGGCAAAGCCAGTACTTTTGCGAAAACTGCCATGCAGTACATGCCGCCTATTTTAAGGCCACAAGTGAAAATATCGAAGCTAATATATATATCAAACATTAGCAAGAAATCAATGGGGTTAATTGGCATTTTAAAATGTGTTTAAAGGGTTACAAGTAATTTAAAAAACATCTTTCTCTATCGATCGTTCGCATAAGAAAAGCAATGAGGAAAAAAACGCCTAATTTACAGCTAGGCAACGGATTTAAAATTAAATGTCTGTTTTTCTGCAAGATATTTGCTGATTTAAGTCTCATTTTACCTCCCCTCCTATTGTGACGTCCAACAGTTACCAAGGTACCATTGGATTTCATGCCAGCCAATAAATAACCATAGTGGAAATGAGTGGTTAGTGTTAGCCCTTCAGTTATACAGGGCTCACTTAGAAAACGAGGATGTGTTCCCGGATTCACGATAAAAATTATCGGGACTTCCGCAATGTAAAAATATCTACGGCTGGAATTTGAAATGTGGCAGAACAAGAAACTCGTTCGAAAAATTTCATACTATCACTTGTTGCCAGTAACGCTTGTCATAATGGCATTGTGGTCTTGAGGACATAGCATAATTACGATAACCCCAACTGCGCCGACGTCTCGGTTTGGTAGTGCCCGTCGAAGTAGTTGCGTTAAACATCACGCTGTCGAACGCCATAATGTAAACATGGGTTTACATCTCGTGGGCCGCGTAGGCGACGAATAAATGAAAAATGAAAAGTGAAATAATGTCAGACGGCGTAAATCAAAAGTAACGTTCTTCGAAACGCAGAGCACCGAGAAGTGCACAGACCTAGCATACGTGCCCTCGTAATAGGCCATAATTCCTAATATAATTGCACAAACTGAAAAATGGATTGCGTATCGGGTTACTTCGCTGCAAATGTAGTCGACGACGGTTATCTTCTGCGCCCTTCCACCCATCCCCTGCCACATAACTGCCTGGCTTCTCTACCCTTGCGACCCCTCACCCTATTCGCGTTGTATACTTCCTTCATCGACAAGCATGGGAGAAGTTGGATCAAGTCTGAAAATTTTTCCAGAGTTCCCCTCATGGCGATGCATTTATTGGAACTTTTGGCAACTGTTACATTCAACGCGTTTGGGGGTGACGTGGGATTCCGTGCATTAGATGCCGCCACGTGATTTAGTCCAAGGCTTGTGGTGTCTTGTATTTACGATTAAATATATTGTTTTCAGCCCATATTGTATTTGCTATTGCACACTTAGGCTAAACATAAGTTTTAAAATGAAGGAACACTCCCTAGTAGGATTACCTAATCGGTAATAGCTCCTTTTACTCAACAAAATGGTAGCCCAAGTAGTGGTTTTTAAAGATTTATTTCTTCTAACCTTCTTACTTCCGAGTTCTTTCACCTTTTGCCCAGATGGCTGACTTAAAAAGTCTGTTTATACACAAACAATACATGTATGATGCGCTATGTTATGGCGTCGAAAGGGATGCAAGTGGCAAAAAATGGAAGCGAAGATGTGTGTGCTGAATCGGGCTTCATAATATCACGCGTTATGAAAATATTTTTGGAGCATTGCATTGGCAGGAAGCGCCAATTAAGACGAGTACAGAGAAGAGAACAACAACATAGACAAGACGAAGCGCTACTATCAACTGAAATATTATTTTGAAACGACAGCACTTATATAAAATAACACGGCGTTACTGAGGAACAAGGAACATATCATGGAGCCTAAAAGATAGCATTAAAACAATACATTGCCACTAGAAACACAAAGCCATTTTACGCCCGTTCGCCTAAAACCAATACATATTAGAGTTCTTTTGCTGACAGTGAAACGGACGGAACCCTTATGCAGTCGTCCCCTAATCTAAGAATTTCCGCGGCTTCGATAATTTCTCGGGTAGTCTGCTCTCTGTGTCGGCCTATTACCTTGGAGTCTTCAAACACCGGCCTCCAGCCACACCGGAGGCAATGCGAGCCCAGATAGCCACTAGCAGTATAAGATGCGTTGTTGCTGTGTTCACGCAGCCTTTCATTAAGGCATCGGCCTGTTTGACCCACGTGCGACTTTTTGCATGGGTGTAGAGGAAGCGAATACACAACTCTCTTTGGACAAGGCAGAAACTTTGCTCTGTGCTGCTTATCTTCCTCTTCCCCTGGGAAGGCTCACTGTTGACTTTTCTGCAAAGTCGTGAAAGCTTGTCGCTGGCAAGAAAAACCACTGTCACTCCTGAATCCTGCGGAATTTTCTTTAGCCTGTGCGAGAGCCCAGGCATGTGCGGAATTACTGCTAACTTATGTTTATTAATTCTGGATTTTCTTCCTTGTGATTCGAGAGAGCCCCGCACTTGCCTAGTTCCTTCAACAGCCCCATGAAAATGGAGGACAAAAGATGCCTTGGGCATCCCGCTTCCCCGAGGCATTGCGTTTGGCTTCGGAAGCTCTCGTATATATGTCTATATATATATATATATATATATATATATATATATATATATATATATATATATATATATATATATATATATATATATATATATATCGAGGTTGCAGTCGTTATTGCCAGTGCTATTCGGCTTTTTTTTCGAAATATATAATGGTGCCGAATGACGTGTTGTTTTCATGTTTCTTTGATACAGTGATAACGAAGCGAAACTAGAAGTCGAGAAAAATCCGCCATTTTTTTTCTGGAAGCGGGTGTCAAACTCACATCTCCGCCGAACGCCTGCGGTGCACTCACCATTAAGATATTCCGCGACGGCTCCCCTCTCCAATTTACCGCGGGGGTTTATAATTACACATGCTCTGAGTCCGGTCTACTAGCGCCGCCCCTCGACCAGAGCGGGAAACGTAGAATGTCTTTTTCCCAGTGGCTGCCACGTAAGACGTCGTCGGAGCTCGGGGTTCGCAATTGGCATATCCGCACTGTTGGACCCAGAGCTCTCGTAATGCATGTAGCAGAACACAAAGATAAGGGACTCGGGCACTCGGCAAGGACACATATCAAGATTGCAGTAGTCATTGCCAGTCGAGCCCACATCTCAGCATAACGCGCGCGGTGCAATAACCATTATGCTATTCCGCGACGGCTCCCCTCTGGACTTTACGGCGGGGGTTTATATGTACAACCACTCTGAGGCCGGTCAACTGCGCCGCCCTCGCGTACCACGAGAGACGTAGAATGTTTTTTTCCCAGCGGCTGCCACGTTAGACGTGGTCGGAGCTCGGGGTTAGCAATTGGCACATCCGGACTGCTGGAGCCAGAGCCCTCGTAATGAATGTAGCATAACAAAAAGATACGGGACGAGGGACTCGGTAAGGACACATATCAAGGTTGCAGTCGTCATTGCCAGTGCTATTCGGCTTTTGACTGATACTGATCCCATACTGATCACAACGACTCTGCGGATGAGACAGCTTTCGTTCTTGCCACCACCACAGTACGAGGTACCCAAGGCCGAGTGACGTTAATCACCGACTCGCAAGCGGCCTGCCGTAATTTTCAAAAGGGCCGTATCTCAGCGATGGCACTTGATCTACTACATAAGGCTTCAGAACAGCGGAAAACTCCACCGGACATTTATATCATTTGTACACAAGGTCACGAGTCCTTAGACGGTGATTAAGTGGCAGATACGGCAGCCTGAGGCCACTCACACCGAGCGTCAACCCTCATAGGCACTAACCACTCTGCCCACCACCACCCGTCCATTCCCAAGTACAGCAGAGACATATTAGAGGACTACAGGCTATCAAGAAGACGATACCCGCCGCCGCACCCGACGTCATTCCGGAGACTGCAGACATACTCATTTCTGCACGCCACACAGCTGTCCCAAATACGCCCAATGCTCTTCAGCTACGAGTGCAAATTTGCTCTTAGACACCCAACACCTTCTACCACAAGGTGTGATAATGGAAAGGCGTCACCGAACTACCTCAAGTCATCGCACTGACACAGGAGCAGTGGGAGTTCCTGCTGAAAAGCGATGTCATTGAAAAAACCACCATGGCCTGGTGACCAGGGCCACTCCAGCTGCAGCTCGCCATGGCATCCTGGACTAGGGACGCCACCCACTAAAGATGACCGACAACCATCCCGCGCTCCTTTCCTCGCGTTCAATGGGAGCAATAAACGTTTTTTACTCCTCTTCTGATAGTACAATGTAGCAAAAACGTTGAACTCTCTATAATAATACTCACTCCACCAACTTCACCAACTTCGCTACACAAATCACAGCTACTTCAGGTACTCTGGCAGTCATTTTATTACAATCATAAGCTTGCTTCAGTTGTCGAAATCTACACTTTGGTCTCAGTGACAACCTTCCTATATTACTCTTCGTGTCGCCATGCTATTACTAGTAAAACTTCTGCGTATATCCCGCTTGTCTATAAGCCCATCGTGGGCGTATAGCCCACGATGTCCTAAGAGCGAGCAGCTCTGATGATACATGTGACACGTTTCTGGTTTAAATTCACCCTGCCTATATTTCCAGTGTTCCTTGCCAAATGTATGCCCCAGTAATACCTGTCCATAAACTCTGGGGAACTCAGGACCATTAATCGTCTTATAAAAACCAAATAAACCAAATACAGTATATTTTTATTTTTTGGAAACTAGGGATGCTGACATCCTTATAGTTTTTCAAACTCTCGGACTTTACATCATAAAGAGCTACGCGCTGAAAAAAAAACGCTGTCGTTTTAGATTCTCCAGTTCTTCCAATGGACATGCTCAAGATGTCTAAAAAAATAAATTCGATGTTTGGAGATCGCATGGTTCCCCTAAAACACTTTAAAAAATGGTGAAATATTACAACGAGAAGCTTTACCCAAAGCATTCTATGTTTTTTTATTTCTTCTGCTTCAATAAACAATCGAAGTTAATGATACCTAAAGTGCCCTATACACATCATTATTCTTCTTGATCTCGTTTCGGAGAATCAAGTCATCGCGACGGTTATGTCTTAAGGCATCTGTAATTCTTCTGGCTTGAATGGTCTTTAGCTGAAGTCCGTAAAGTTCGTCACTACAAAAGATCCGAATTGTCTAACACACCTTTTTTGCGTGTTTTTGAATTGGAGTTCTGCCGGACAGTATGTAGTCCGCGATGTTGCATCAAAATAAAGGTCGTGTGTATTATCATGGCAACAGGGATTATTACCGTCAGAAAATTCTCACGGCAGTAGCTTCTCATTAGCTAAGCCGGTCACCCGGAGATTTCTGCGACAAATATTTTCTGCATACCAGTTCCTTCAGCTTCTTTAGTGGTGCGGTGGTATAGCCCCTGCTTGGAGCCCATAAGCTCATGTTAGAATCTAGCAAGGGGAAGCTTTTTTTAGCTTTTGAAATTTTTGAAGCTTTTGATGATCGTGATTTTGTTAATGCTTGTTTTACTCTTCCCATTACTATAACAAGCAGTAGACGCGCAGGACTTATAGAACGGTTTCGCTAAGTTTCAATATATGTTGTGTTCTTGTCTTCTGGCTGGGTTAGGCCGGGTTCGTTGCAGTTGGGCTGGATATGGGTGGGCTATGATAAGATTGGTAGGGTAGAATACAAAGGATAGCATAGGTTAGGGTACTCCAGGTTAGGTTCGGTGACGTAAGGTTACGTTAGCTTAAATTTGGAGGACATTATACAGAAAATGTTAGGCCGGCTGGCTTTTATGAAAATTGCCGTAACTGTTTCCCCCAGGTAATGCGTACGGTTGTGTGCGGGGTCATATTTAATAAGGGCGATCGTAACAATTTCAGTATTCCCCGGATTCCCCTTGTTTGCCGGAGGTTTCTACGTGATATAGAAAAAAAGCTGGGAAGCGCATATAATCGTTTTTTGTTCCTTCTAGCATCATTCCCCACGCTCAATAGGGATTTTGGAAAATTAATCAACTGATTTTGCACAGCCTAATCAAAACGAGATTATACTGATCAATTTAGAAAACAGTAGTGTAGTTTTAGGTATATATTCAATTTGATGATGGTTGGATGTTTATGGCGCAAGGCCAACTGGGGCAAAGAGCGCCAAAACAATAGTCATATATGAGGAATGAAACCTTAAACAATAACTAAGTCAGCAAAATAAAGTAAAATCACAAGACGACAATGAGCATGGCTGGTGTATAGGGCCAGATTTTATGATGCGTGATAGGAAATGAGGTTTAAAAACTTGACGTCTGACAGATACTCAAACACACGTTTCACTGAAACAATGGCATCGTCACCTAGAAACAACGATGGATGTAGGGGAATATGTTGTTTGTAGAGTTCTCTGAAGTGTTTGTGTCGTGTTGTGTGAAGTGCCTTGCATGTGATTAGTATGTGCACTACGGATAGGGCCTCTCCGCACCTGCTGCACTGGGGTCTAGAAGATCCCGTCAGCAGATACGAGTGCGTCGCATGGGTGTGCCCTATCCGCAGCCTACCCAA
Organism: Haemaphysalis longicornis; assembly: GCF_048455015.1. NCBI lineage: Eukaryota > Metazoa > Arthropoda > Arachnida > Ixodida > Ixodidae > Haemaphysalis > Haemaphysalis longicornis. The sequence goes on from NW_027526445.1 coordinate 54,443,873, forward strand.
GGCGACTTCCGTGTGTCTGTTGCGTGAGTCAGCTGTGTACCTTCCCAAGTGTGGCTTTAGTACATGTAGTTTGTTGTCTGTCTGTTCGTCCCAGTGTGTTTGCCACGTTCTGCGCAGGTGTTGTCTTATGTGTGGCTTGAGGTCTGTGTAGGGTACGGTTTTTATGTCTACAGTGTTCCTGAGTGCAGCAACAGCAGCCCTCTCATCTGCCAACTCGTTCCCAGCGATCCCAGCGTGTCCTGGGACCCAGCAGAGAACCAGCTGATGCTTCTGCGCATACACAGACATGATAGTGGTAAATGAAAGATTAACTATGTGGTTTTTGGGGGGCTTGTGCGATGACAGTGCGCGAACAACACTCAGAGAATCTGTGTAGACGAACTGAAGCAAAACAGCGCGAGAAAACGAAAAAAAAGCGTTTGCAATAAACATGCTCAGTTGTTGTTGTCAGCGCTCGTGTGTGTGTTCTCCCTCGTCTCGTTTTTTCGCGCTGTTTTGCTTCAGTTCATAATGAACCAACTGGCCCCACTTCAGACTTTAATTCTGTGTAGATGATAGACTTCGGAATTTGATTTTCAAGTATGTGTCGTACAATGAGTAAAATTCCATACGCTTCTGCTGAAAGAATTGTTGTGTGCACGCTCATGGTTCTGGCTGCACTGAAATTCGGACCATGAGCAGCGCAGGAGACCATAGTGGAAATTTTAGAAGCGTCACTGTAAAATTCTGCAAGTGGGTATTTAAACTGCAGAGACAGAAAGTGCTGCAGTATTGCAGCTCGCGGTACCCGATTTTTGTCAAGTTTCATAAAAGAAAGGTCGGAGGACACAGGACGAACTTTCCAAGGCGGTAAAATGTCTGAAAAGGATGACCTGTACACATCTAAAAACGAAGCGCTCAGATCCGAGGCTCGCTCTCTCACTCTAAGTGAAAAGGGCAGAGGAACGGATGGGCGATTTACAAAGAGCAGAGATGTTGATGCATCGTTAAAGACAGGATAAAAAGGATGGTTATTCAGCGATGAAATTTTAAAAGCATAAAGTAAGTCCATGTACGTCCGTTGGTTCTCAAGGCTCCACTTATTACATTCGGCATACAGACTCTCGACAGGGCTAGTGCGAAAAGCACCCGACGCAAGCCGCAGCCCCAAGTGTAGCACTGGGTCAAGCATTCGCAACAGCAGCCCTCTCATCTGCCAACTCGTTCCCAGCGATCCCAGCGTGTCCTGGGACCCAGCAGAGAACCAGCTGATGCTTCTGCGCATACACAGACATGATAGTGGTAAATGAAAGATTAACTATGTGGTTTTTGGGGGGCTTGTGCGATGACAGTGCGCGAACAACACTCAGAGAATCTGTGTAGATGAACTGAAGCAAAACAGCGCGAAAAAACGAAAAAAAAGCGTTTGCAATAAACATGCTCAGTTGTTGTTGTCAGCGCTCGTGTGTGTGTTCTCCCTCGTCTCGTTTTTTCGCGCTGTTTTGCTTCAGTTCATAATGAACCAACTGGCCCCACTTCAGACTTTAATTCTGTGTAGATGATAGACTTCGGAATTTGATTTTCAAGTATGTGTCGTACAATGAGTAAAATTCCATACGCTTCTGCTGAAAGAATTGTTGTGTGCACGCTCATGGTTCTGGCTGCACTGAAATTCGGACCATGAGCAGCGCAGGAGACCATAGTGGAAATTTTAGAAGCGTCACTGTAAAATTCTGCAAGTGGGTATTTAAACTGCAGAGACAGAAAGTGCTGCAGTATTGCAGCTCGCGGTACCCGATTTTTGTCAAGTTTCATAAAAGAAAGGTCGGAGGACACAGGACGAACTTTCCAAGGCGGTAAAATGTCTGAAAAGGATGACCTGTACACATCTAAAAACGAAGCGCTCAGATCCGAGGCTCGCTCTCTCACTCTAAGTGAAAAGGGCAGAGGAACGGATGGGCGATTTACAAAGAGCAGAGATGTTGATGCATCGTTAAAGACAGGATAAAAAGGATGGTTATTCAGCGATGAAATTTTAAAAGCATAAAGTAAGTCCATGTACGTCCGTTGGTTCTCAAGGCTCCACTTATTACACTCGGCATACAGACTCTCGACAGGGCTAGTGCGAAAAGCACCCGACGCAAGCCGCAGCCCCAAGTGTAGCACTGGGTCAAGCATTCGCAACGCTGTTTTAGTCGCCGACCCATATACCACACTGCCATAGTCTAAACGAGACCCAACCAAAGCATTATAGAGCCGTAGTAGGAGTTCTTTGTCGGAACCATACGATTGATGGGAGAGAACCTTAGGTATACTCCTTATTTTCAGACATTTATGTTTAAGTTTCTTGATGTGTTGAATGAATGTGAGTTTCTGGTCAAACACAACATCTAAGAACTTGTGCTCCTTGTTCACAGGAAGCGACACGCCATTAAGATGAATGCCTGGGTTGGGATGGATCCCACGCTTCCTGGAGAACAGAACGCAGGAACTTTTTGCAGGATTCAATTTAAAACCATTCTTGTCTGCCCAGCCGGCAAATTTCTTGGCACCAAGCTGGACTTGACGTTCGCAGATTGACATATTACATGATTTAAAAGATATTTGCACGTCGTCTACATACATAGAATAAGAGATTGTTGGTGGCAGTGCCTTTCCAAGAGAGTTCATCTTTACGATAAAGAGAGAGTAACTCAGCACGCCACCTTGCGGCACGCCATTTTCTTGGGCGTGAACCCTTGAGAGTGCACCACCGACTCTCACTCGAAACGTTCTTTCTGACAAGTAACTGACAAGAGTGTTTACCATGTTACTCGAGACACCGAATGACTTGAGGTCACTGAGGATCCCGTACGGCCACGCGGTGTCGTAGGCCTTCTCGAGGTCGAAAAACACAGTTACACAATACTGTTTATGGATGAAGGCATCCTTTATATATGATTCAAGAGATACAAGTTGATCGTTCGTGGATCGCCCCGCCCTAAAGCCTGCCTGGCAGCTCTCGAGAAGACCGTTGTATTCAAGGAAGTACACGAGCCTGCGATTTATCATCTTCTCGAGAAGCTTGCACAGGCAGCTTGTCAGGGCTATTGGACGGTAGCTTGAGGGGGACAACGGGTCCTTTCCCTCCTTCAAGAAAGCCACTACTGTGGCCTCCCTCCAAGAGCGAGGAATGTGCCCCGAAAGCCAAATCTTGTTATATAGGTGGAGGAGTGTTAGAAGAGTGTCTGAGTGCAGGTGCTGTATCATTGTATATGTGATGTTGTCTGGGCCTGGAGCTGAGGGTTTACAAGTGCTCAGAGCGGCCCTCAGCGCATGGAGTGAAAACTCCGAGTTATAAGAAGATGTTGACCTACTTTTATCTAGTATAGTCTTCTTTTCGGCCATTTTTTTGTGTTTCATGAAAGTGTTTGTGTAATGTGCTGAACTAGAAACGTGTTTGAAGTGTTGTGCGAGTGTGTCAGCCTGGTCTTCGAGTGTGTCCCCTGTAGTGCTGACCAGAGGCAGGCTGTGTGTTTGTTGTCCCTTGAGTTTGCGTATTCGTGTCCATACCTTCCGTGTGTCTGTGTACGAGTTTATTGATATTATGAATGTACACCAACTCTCTCGTTTTGCCTCACGGCGCACACGTTTTCCAAACGCCTTGGCCCGTTTGAACAGAATAAGGTTACCCGACGTGGGGTACCGACGAAGGATACCCCACGCCTTGTTCTGGGCCTCTCGCGCCCGCCTACAGTCCTCATTCCACCACGGCCTCCTCTGGTTGCACGGGGCACCAGAGGCGTGGGGAATAGACTTTTCGGCGGCGTCGAGGATGTGCGCCGTGAGTGGTTGGGTAGCTTCTTCAACGTGTAGGTGTCCTATGGATGTGTGGTGTAGTTTCGATGTCTCTGTAAATGTGTTCCAGTTAGCTCGTGCTTCATTGAACCTATTATGGGAAGATGTACTGCTTGGGCCTTTACCTATATATGTTAGTGATGTGGGGAAGTGGTCACTGCCATATGGGTCAGTGCCCACTCCCCACTCAAGACATGGAAAGAGAATTGCCGAACCAATAGCCAAGTCAAGATTTGAGTATGTATTGTGTCCTATGTTATGGTATGTAGGCTGTTTCTTGTTGAAAAGGCTTGCTCCAGAGGACGTTAAAAACTTCTCTATCAGGCGACCTCGGGCATCTGTGCGAGAAGAGCCCCAAAGGGAATTGTGTGCATTGAAGTCGCCTGTTATGATGTACGGTTCAGGAAGCTGGTCGACCAGCGCCTCAAAGTCTGAGCTCAGAAGTGCAAGATCAGGAGAGATGTAGATGGAGCATACCGTTATCAACCTATTAAAAATATTGTGCGGACGGCTACTGCCTCAAGGACGGTGTTCAAGGTGACAGGGTGGCATGCTAAGGATTTGCGGGCGATTACGGCGACACCGCCAGAAGAGTGTGTGCAGCCATCCCAGTCTTTCCTGTATACCAGGTAACTATTCAAGACATTTGGGTTTTTGGAATTCAGATGTGTTTCCTGGACACACATTAAACTTGGCTGGTCGGCATGCAGAATCTCATGCACGTCGTCAAGATTATTCAGAAGGCCTCTGCAGTTCCATTGAACTATGTTTTCTCTTCCCATTATTATGTGTTCAGAGCTACTGGAGTGTGATTATTTATGTAGGGTCTTTCGGGGCTTGGACTCTTGGGAGGGGCTTTCTGGCCTTCTCTACTGACCTGGACGTCGCAGCCCGTTCCTTCCGCTGCGATGAAAGCCGGAAGGGCTCGACGTCCATGTCGTCATCTGAAGGCAAGGGGGTGCCCAGCGGACTAGGCCCCCTTGACGGGGTACCCTTTCGGGCGTTCTTTGCCTGCGCTGCCAGTGCCGAAGGCGTGGGGGGCACGACAGGTGGCACAGGCAGGGAGGCAGGGGAGGGGGTCGCTGCGACTGCCTCCGTGTCCAATTTCCGTGCCCTTGCATGTGCTTTGGGCCGGTGGAGAGGAAGCAGTGGATGCAGCGGCATCCCCAACAGACGTTGCCACCACAGCCGCTGCTGGGTGAGCGAGCGGAGCAGAGGCTGGTTGGGCTGCCTGGGGCAACCCTGAGGGGGGCGAGGGCGGGACCAAGTCTGACTCGCGGTACTGGGTCCCCGCCGAAACCAGACGCCGCTCCGCGCCCCGGCGAGCTGCGTCGGCGTACCTGCCCAGAGGGAAGGAGGCGAACCTCTTTCGCGCCTCGGGGAAGGTAATGTTCTCGTTTACTTTCAAGGCAATCATCTGTTTCTCTTGTTTAAACTTCTCACAACTTCTGGAATAGGCAGCATGCGGTCCCTGGCAGTTCGGACAGGTGAAGTGCTCAGATTCACAGTTATCGGTTGGATGATCTTGTGCTGCACATTTGGCGCACGTCAGTTTCCCACGACAAGAGTTTGTGCCGTGGCCAAACCGCTGACACTTATAGCAGCGGCGTGGATTCGGCACGTAGGGTCGGACCGGACATCTAACGAAGCCTGCGTTGACCGACTCAGGAAGTGTTGAGCGGTCAAACGTCAAGATGATGTGTTTGGTAGGTATGATTTGATCGCTTCGGCGTATGGTTATTCGCCTCACTGCCGTCACGCCCTGATCAGGGATGCCCTCGAGCAGATTGGCTTCAGTTTCACTTATGAGATCTGGATGAGAGATCACGCCTTGGCAGCTATTAAGGCTGCGATGAGGCGTGATCTTGATGTCAACATTGACCATGCGCGTTTGTGAAAGGAGGTTTGCGGACTGCTGTTTGTTGTATACCTCAATCAAAAGTTCTCCCGTCTTCAGTTTCTTAGCCTTGTACGACTTGCCAACAAGGCTTTCAAGATACTTGGAGATTAGAAAGACGGACTGGGAAGTGATTGGTTTTGTCTTGTCAACAGATTCCATGATCAGAAAGCGCGAGAAATTGTCGGGCTTTGGGAGCGAGATTGATTGCAACGGAGGAAAAGGTACTTCGGTGCAGCCCCTTTTCGGGGGCCGATCACGTCTGGGGGGGGGGGGGGGGTTTGGAAAATGCCATACGATACATTGAAAAGCAGGGAGACGGGGGTACTTTCTCCTTTGACCTTACCCTGGTAGTCAAAGAGGTCCCGGAGCTCCCTGCCTGGTAGACAGGCAGGGAGCCCATCGGCCGGAGCTTGACCAAGGCTCCGACGGCCACAGTTCACGGCTTCTAACCCTTCACCTTTCAACTTCTAGCCACGGTAGGTGACAGCTTAAGTATGGGGGGCTCGGGGTACGCGGTGTCGCCACTCACCGTCACGAAGATTACTCAAGGTGCCCCGTGCGGGGATATTCAATTTCACAGATTCCTTTGATTATGTAAATCATGATATACTTCTTCATCACCTGAGCAGAAACAAATTTCCAAGGAAAGCTCATTCCTTCATATAATCTTTTCTATGTAATTGATCGCCGCTAGTGGGATTTTCAAAAGTACATTTCAACAACCAAAATTGCGCAAAATAGTGTGGCAGAGGCTACCATTTTAGGTCTGCGTCTCTTTGTTTTGTGCAATATTGAAACTGGAATTTTGACGAAACAGTTAAAGACATCGTACATGCCAAATATTGGAAGTTGTTTTGTAATTTAGTCAATAATTTCGCAAATCCGGCAAACGAAAATCACGCAAATATTTGCCGCTGCGCGTAAAGAATAAAGTAATATAACTGATGGCATAACCAATGCAGTACTTGTTCATCGAGCCCAATTTTTAACCGTATCAAAATATTACGCGTCTATTTTCGTTAAACCAAGTCTTGTAACAAACTTGCTGACGATAGTTTATGACAGGGTAAGGGCCTAGCAGAAGCTTCGCCCACAAGCGTTGTGCGGCCGCTACTTTACCCTCCACTGTTACGAAAATTAGTTCGTTATATTGGGGCTGTTTATACCTATGATTAGTAACATCAGCGGCTAACAGTATAGTCATTTTATTATAAAGTCGTGTGTATATGTTTCATTTCCTTGAATGAATGATTTTCAAAGGAAAAAGAAAAAAGTGCTTAGGAGAAGAACATTTACTTACTGAAACAAAGGCTAACCTTGGTACAAACTGTTTCAGGTGTCTTTTATTTTAGCTCAAGTCCTTTTGTTACTGTTTCACCGTGAGACCACAGAGATAAAAATATATACAAGGTGCCTGCAATTTTTGGTTCTGAATAGTACGAATTTCTATCTCTGAATGTCACTTAGGAACCATTTGCTAGGATTGATTCAAACCTTTATTGGAGGACCTAATAACGAGAGACCGCAGGACATTTCGAATGAGTACGTTTGAGGAGAAAGGAATAGCAGAAAAGGCTGGATGGTGATTGTTGCACGATGCACGAGGCAAGGCTTCTTCTTCCTCACTTCTATTGTACGGGGGATCCGCTGATGATGATCATCACCTGGTTCCCGCCCTCCGGAAATGACTCAATAGCTTGAATTTGCGCCCCCATTTGAAAAAGTTTTCAAGCAGATATATGTGTTTTGTTTATCTTCGTAGCACCCCCTTGCCGCTTGATCGCCGAAGACATGATCTTGATCTTCCATCGCTTCTGGTATACGTCCGTTCATTACGGAAAATCCGCATGTGAGCTAAATCCTTTGATTTGAATCATTTTCAGAAATACCCGGTTAAGTACACCTACTCCAAATATTACGCCAACACGATGTAAGCATTGTCGCATGGACGGCTGGGTTCAAAAGGCTTCACTTTTCCAATATTTTGCATCGCGGATAGGGGAGGGGGGGGAATGCGTTCATAGGGCGAGCCACAATCAATTGACGCATGTGCTTTGTTACTGAAAGGCAGTATAAGCAAATACTGGATCACCAAGAAAAGTGATTCGTCTTCAAGCAAAACAATTTTTTTAACATTACCTGAGTTAATGTACAGATGCATTGTATTCCCTGTTAGTGTGCAGTTTGTATATATGTTTTTCTGCCCCTAGATTCAGACATGTGGCCAGGCATGGGGACTGGAAACGAGACGTTCCTTAGGAAAAAAAAACGAACCCCTTTCTGTGGTACATTACTTGTCCACGATGTTAACTAAAAGAAAATAAGTATATATAACAAAAACAATTTTATGTAGCTAGTAATTCAGAGTGCATTAAAATTAGGAATAAATGTTCTCTTGATGTGTGCTATAGCAATTACAAATTGGGCTGAAAGCTATAATTTGATACGAAAGGGCAAGACATAGCTTGGACACTGCTGCACAATGCAGGGCAGTATTACACTCGTGGCCCACAACATCTCTCCTCCGCGTGTTTCAAGTAAAATATCTACGAAATGATCCAAGAAATGGCGCGCGAGCAGCGGAACACTAGAATCTTATTTGACTTGAATAAATCTCCATTGCGGTGAAACAGCGTGTAAAAACCAGGAAAGAAAGAAGAGGACAACAATGCGAGTGCTGATGCTGTGCTCTTGTTTCTGTCCTGGTTTTTGACTGCTGTTTCACCGCAATGATTCTGTACTGAATGGCCCAGTTCTCGACACTTTTGAATAAACTCCCACACTGTTTTTTATGTGAGGAACTACACATGATGGCAAAAGTGTGAGTGTAAGGTTGGGTAGAGAAGCCGTCATTCGTGCAGTGGGGGTGGCAAAAAGATATCGTCGTCGACGGAATTTGCTGCGATGTGACCAGAGAAGTGGTCACTCTCTATTTTTGTGTCTGTTTGTATATATTAGCATTACGTCATAATATGGGTGCACGTACTCCGATTGCATGTCCCAACATAGATCGTGTGAGGAAAATCAGGCGGAAACTCTCGAACATATTGGGGGCTCTGTAGCCAGTATTGGAAACATGGCCTGGAAAGGGTTTCGTTGCTCACACTACTTAGTAAATGTGATGGTAGTTGGGGTGGGCAAAGGGGCTGTTCTTGGTAGTAGTGGCTCTTCTGCTTTTTAAAATTACCCAGCCAAACAATGGTGTGAATAATTGTGTTGATTTATGTCTCGCATTTTGGCTGCAGCGGATTTTTGCTTGCATATATATAGTGAAGCTCACCAATATAAAAACTCGAGCAGTAAATACGGTAAACAGAAGTAAATATGCTCTCACGCTGTTACGCTGTTTGTTATTCGTCCCGAATTTCGTACTGTCACGTTCAGAATACCGAAGCTTAGCGAGCGATATAGCTGCAGGTCTATACTTGAGCGTTTTTTGCGTACCTACCACCATGGATGGCGGGACGTCATGAAATATATTTGCGGTAATATATTACGCCATGCTTCAGAAATATTTTCATATCATGTGATACTATGAAGCCTGATTCAGCACACACACCTTCGCTTCCTTTGTTGCCACTTGCATTCCTTGCGAAGCCGGAACATAGCGCATCGTGCACGTATTGTTTGTGTATAATCAGACTGTGTAAGTCAGCCATCTGTCCAAAAGATGAAAGAACTCGGTAATGAGACGTTTAGAAGAAAAAGTTTTGTAAACCACTATTGTGGTACAATACTTTGTATTGTAGACACTTTGTTGAGAGCAAGGAGCTATTAGGCCTTAAGTAATCCTGCTAGGCAGTGTTCCTTCGTTTGAAAAGTAATGTTCAGCATTAGTGTGCAATAGCGCCACGGAACAGTCATCTAACCCGCTCTTGTTCATCATGCAGGTGTATGCTACGTTCGTCATCCACGTACCCTCCTCGGCTTCACTCATTGCCGCGACTGACGGACCAGCAGCCCGCGAGCCTTTATGGCTCGACACCAGCGCGGGTACCAGTACCCAATGCGCCTCCAACCACAACATTCTGGCCTGTCAAGCCGCGCCCCCGCCCGAGGAAGTATGGATCCTGCAGACATCGGAAATCTCATCTTCATCGACATCAGCAGCAGCTATAAAGCGGCAACATCCCGGCGCGCCGCTCTGTGGGCTCGGTGGCTGCGCCACGCAACACTCATCTAACCCGCTCTTGTTCGTCATGCAGGTGTATGCTACGTTCGTCATCCACGTACTCTCCTCGGCTTCACTCGTTGCCGCGACTGACGGACCAGCAGCCCGCGAGCCTTTATGGCTCGACACCAGCGCGGGTACCAGTACCCAATGCGCCTCCAACCCCAACATTCTGGCCTGTCAAGCGGCGCCCCCGCCCGAGGAAGTATGGATCCTGCAGACATCGGAAATCCCATCTTCATCGACATCAGCAGCAGCTATAAAGCGGCAACATCCCGGCGCTCCGCTCTGTGGACTCGGTGGCTGCGCCACGGAACAGTCATCTAACCCGCTCTTGTTCGTCATGCAGGTTAGTAGACAAAGCTCTCTGTTTTCTAAAAAATCAAGCAATTACTGTCTGGTACAGCTCCCGAGCCCGCAGTGTTGTGTATGCATGGCCTTCGAATGCATTGATGTCATACATTGTTTATTGCTAATACTGTCTGGGGACATTGAAAGCAATCCAGGGCCTCTTGATGATGGTGCCGTTATTCTCGATGAGCTAAAAAAAATATCTGCTGGGCAGGCTACGCTTCTCTCCGAGGTGCAAGACCTAAAAACGCAACTGCATACTATAGAAAAGACTATCAGTGACCTAAGTAATAGAATAACGCAGCTCGAAAAACACTACCAAAGCCTTTAAACCGTTCAAACACAAATAACGGCGTTAGAGACCAGTGCAGGCGCCACAGCTCGTCACATTCAAACGCTGGAGGCCCGGTATGACGATGCGGAAAACCGCTCGGGACGGAACAACCTAATATTCTATGGTCTTCCAGATACTAACCATTCTGAAACTTTCTCTGAGTCCGAAGAACTAATTATGAGCCTCTGCAGCGAACACTTAAACGTTGAAATTGACCCGAAAGAACTTGAAAGGGCACATAGGCTCACCCGTCACAAGCCTGGCCAGAACCGCCCGGTCATTGTAAAATTTACATCCTTTAAAACTACAGAAACAATCCTGTCTAACGGCAAAAACCTGAAAGGCACAACTTACTGAATAGGGCAGGATATCTCGCGTTCGGTCCAAAACTCACGGAAACACCTCTTTGCCTTCGCTAGAAGCAAATCCACCGCTTTTTAAGCCCTTACAAAACGTTGCTGCTTGGCTCAAAGCGGTACGTCTTCGATGAAATGTCACAAACCGTCAAAGAAATCACGCAGCAATCCAAAAAGCACCGCCAACCGTCACACCGCCCATGCAATCGATTACGTCCAAATATTTCCACTTCCGTAATCTACACTAACGCCCGCAGTTTTCTTTCTAAGCGCGAGCAAATATCTAATCTTGTTTTGTCATCCGACAGCAATATACTCGTTCTAACCGAAACGTGACTGTCAAGTGACGTTACGGACAATGAAATCCTGGCTGATCTCCCGAATTTTGACGTTTTTCGGAACGACCGCAAAGGGGCTCGAGGGGGAGGTGTTTTAATCGCCACTAGCAAGTCACTATCGTGCTCAGTTGTTGATATTACATCTGACATAGAAATATTATGGCTTCGTATTCGTTCTACGCCACTAACTCTGCTGCTTGGAGTGTGCTATCGGCCCCCACAAAGCAGCCCAGATTTTCTAGAGAAACTTAACAACATATTGAATTACCTCGCTGTTAAACAACCCAACGCGCATGTCCTGCTTTTTGGCGATTTTAACTATCCCGATATTGACTGGAAAGACCAAGTCGCTTTGACAGGGAGCAGTACTGAAACAAAAAAATTCATAAATATCTGCTTGAGTTTAATCTCACCCAGCTGGTATCGGAGCCAACCCGCGTGACAAACAACTCAGCCAACATACTAGTCTTGATACTAACAACGCGCCCTGACAGTTTATCTTCACTTACATACCTTCGTGAAATCAGCGATCACAAGGTCATACACTCAGTCTGGAATTTCGACCCGTTGTCCCGCAAGCCTCATCCTAAAACTATCAGTCTGTACGATAAAGGAAACTACGAGGCAATAAATAACGAACTTCTAAATTTCTTTCCGGACTTCGAAGCAGACTTTTGGAACAGATCAATAGAGGACAACTGGACGATTTTCAAAAACACAATAGGGGAATTGGCAAGAAAGTACATACCGAAAACCACATTTCGCGCATCTTGTCAGAAACCATGGTTCACAAAAACCCTCAAAAAAACTAGACAATAAGAAGAAACGATTATTTCGGGCTGCCAAGATAAAACCTATAGCTCAGAATTGGGATAAATACTACGCGGCCGAAAAAGCATATTTGCTCGCCATACGCAGCGCGAAACACTCGTTTTTTCACACAGACTTGCCCAAGATTCTAACCAATAACCCCAGAAAATTTTGGCAAATCATTAACCCGCAGGAATCCCGCACTGTTACATTGAAAAATGAAGCTGGCGATGATATGAGTCCTGCTGACAGCGCTGAACTGTTCAATGCTGCCTTTTCATCTGTTTTTACCAACGAAACCCATATATCGTTTCCTGCGTTACCGAACTGTATCCTGTATAATATGTCGCCTATTACATTTGTTCCATCGGGTGTATTGTCTGTTATCGAAAAATTGAAACTGTCTTCTTCAGCAGGTGTGGACGAAATCAATTCTAAAATTCTTAAAAACACGAAATCTATTTCTTCAGTGATTTCGTCATTGTTATTCTCACAGTCACTTCGCACAGGCCACTTACCAGACGACTGCAAGGTGGGGAAGGTCACTCAGGTCTTTAAATCAGGTAACAAAGACAGCCCCCTAAATTATCGCCCAATCTCTCTTACAAGCGTACCCTGTAAAATCATGGAACACGTCATCTACTCCCAAATCATTCACTTTCTTGACGCCAATAACTTCTTCCATCCTGCCCAGCACGGGTTTCGTAAGGGTTACTCTTGCGAAACCCAATTAGGCCTTTTTGTGAAGGATCTGCACACAAGTCTCGATACTAACCTACCGACTGACGTAATATTTCTGGATTTCTCAAAAGCATTCGACAAAGTACCTCATAAGCGACAGCTAATGAAACTTAGATCTCTAAATATACACCCTGATATTTTAACTTGGATCGAGGAATTTCTAACTAACCGCTCCCAGTTTGTTTCACTCGATGAAGTGCCCTCTAACCCCCTTCCAGTAACATCAGGTGTCCCACAAGGCTCCGTTCTCGGTCCCCTTCTCTTCTTAATTTACATTAATGATCTAGCTTCGTATGTTTCCTCTAGTATCCGTTTGTTTGCTGACGACTGTGTAATCTATCGCTCAATCACTAACCCGACAGATCAAACCGCTATTCAAGATGACCTTAACCACGTGCAGGAATGGGGTGACACCTGGCTTATGAAACTTAACCCCAACAAATGTAAAACAGTCTCTTTCCACCGCCGTCGCAACCCCTCTTTGTTCCCTTACGCGATCGCTAACGTCGCCCTCGAACACGTGCAATCATATAAGTATCTCTGTGTCACCCTATGCAATGATCTTAACTGGCGTCCGCATGTTACCACCATTATATCGTCTGCAAACAAATCTTTAGGTTTTCTGAAACGTCACCTTCGCCACGCCCCCCAGAATGTCAAGCTACAGGCCTACAAAACCCTTATCCGCTCTAAACTGGAATATGCGTCTCCAATCTGGAACCCACACCAAGCATCTCTCATAGACTCACTTGAGGCAATTCAAAACCGTGCTACTAGGTTCATTCATTCTTCATATGCGTATAATATTAGTGTGTCATCCCTCAAAAAAGAATCTGCTCTTTTAAACCTTGACGTACGCCGTCGCACTTCCAGCCTCTGCCTGTTTCAGAAAATTTTTCATAGCCCATTCCGTCATCCCTACATTATTCCACCAGCCCGCATATCTCACCGCACTAGTCATCCACTTCAAGTTGGCCGTCCACGTATTAGAACGACCGCTTTTTCTATGTCCTTTTTTTACGGACTGCATACGACTGGAATGATCTTCCCCACGACGTCGTGGCCATTTCCTGTCCATCAACATTTTTCGACCAACTGTCTGCACATCTTTCGCAATGAAAACCCCTGTCAATAAAAAAAAACTTTATTTGTTAACCCACCCCTTGTGTAATGCCCCCTCGGGGGTCTTTAAGGAAATAAAGTGAAGTGAAGTGAAGTGATGTGAAATATGGGCTAAAAACAACATATTTACTCGTAAATACAAAACACCCCCGGCCTTGGCCTAAATCGCGTTGCGGCATGCAAAGCATGGAATCCCAAGTCACCCCAAAACGCGTTCAGTCTAACAGTTGCCAATAGTTCCTATAGACGAATCGCAAGAAGCGGAACGCTACAAAATTTGTTAGACTTGATCCAACCTCTCCCGTGGATATCGATGGAGCTGAGTAGTGGCAAGGGGAGCGAAGCCAGGAAGTTATGTGGCAGTGGAGGTTGGAGGGCGCAGGAGATAACCGTAGTCGACTACGTTTGCAGCGAAGTGACGCGATTCGCAGTAAATGTTTCAGTTTTGTGCAAGTATATTAAGCAATATGGCATATTATCAGGGCACGTATTCTAGGTCTTTGCACTTCTCGGTGCTTGGCGTTCGCAAGAACATTACTTGTGAATTCAACGTCGTCTGACATTAATTCCCTTCTCGTTTATTCGTCTACGCGGCCCACAAGATGTACACGCATGTGTACATATTGGCGTTCGACATCGTGATATTTACGCAATACTTGAACGTGCACATAAAAACAAGAAAGTGGGTGCAGTTGTGTTTATCGTAATCATGCTATATCATCGACCACAATGCCATTTTGGCAACCGTTACTGACAACAAGTGATAGTATAAAATGCTTCGAATGAGTTTCTTTTTTCTGCAACAATTCCAATTCGAGCGTCAGGATAGTTTTACATTGCGGAAGACCCCATAATTTATAGCGTAGAACCGGAAATCCTTCCCCATTTTCTGAGGAAGCCCTGTATAACTCAAAACCTAACACCAAGCAATTATTCTTGCCAATGCAGGGTATATAGTGCGTTCTCATTGATGTCACGGTGATTGTTTCACATTTCTATACTGTACAACAGGAGAGTTAGAAAAAATATTAAAGCAGCACATATTTTAAAGAAAACCACGGATTTTTTGTTCCTTTACAACCGTATCCAAATTGTGAGTTAGGCGTTCATATTCGCATAATTGTTTTATGAGAACGGCCGTCAGAAAAAGACTTTGTTTAAATTCCTGATAACCGTTTAAGCCCAGTTTTATATTTTTAAAAACTCAATTGGCTTTATTGCAAATTCTTTCATCATAAATATAAGCGCATGTGGATTCAATATTATCGCTTACGCCCTTAAAGTAGGCGGCATGTATCGCATGGCAGTTCTCCTAAAGGTGTCGGCTTTGCAGCAGAAGGAATGGTGTTTTTCCGAAAGCTGAGGACTGCGCCATTTTTAAAGCAGCTTTGTTACTTGTGTTTTTGTGCCTATTCATTCGTGTGTAGTTATAACGCGTGGACAACTTTCTGTGGCAATGGAGAGAAAGCTACGGGAGGAGGGGGGCGAAGTGGCCGGCCGAACCAAGACATTTCGCTGCACAGTTGGAAGTAGTTCTACAAACATTGTTCAATGTACAGTGAGTTTCATAATATTTTATAAAGCGGGCTAGACAACTTGGTGATTCATTTGATTCTGCATTTGTGATAAAGCACATGATTAAAAACCTGCCTGGGTCTTGCATGGTAACTGTGAATAAATTGCATCTTGCATGACATTGACCGGTACAATTTGCATGTAGGATGAAGGAACAGCCGGACAACTTCCAAAGTTGTAGACTGCTATCAGATGGGATCTCATGGAGTGTGTTTTGGTAAAATTGGACAACTACATTTATATTTTGCACTGTTAAATAGCAATGCAAATATGCCCACAGATCAATGTCAGTGATATAAAGTTGCCTATTTAGGTTGAAAGCTTGGTTTAAAAAAGATTTCGACCCTAGCAGTATTCTATCCTCTGGATAACTATAAACATAGGTAAAGTTTCCAAATCAATTGCGGAGGTAACAATGAGAAGTCAAGTTTCCAAAGTCACACCATCTTAGCCGCATTTTGAAAAGTGGTATTTGTTTCGCCGTATGGTTGCATCCAGTTGCTTTGGTTTGTAATTAAAGATAACAAGACTCGTTGTTGGCTTTTGGCTAAGGTGATGGTGTCTCCTGTTTTTCCGGATTTGACTTATCTTTGGCCATATCTGAAAGTATTTTGAACATGTAAAACTGTTTGAGAAAGGTAAGGGTGGATCCTTTGGTGTTTTTTAGAGATTTTGCAAGATAGGGAGGGATAACGTAACGCATTTATAAGGCGACCGCATTTTTATAAACGTCGGGTGAACATAATGGGTCAGGGTAATCGTATAATATTTAGTTTTCTTCGAAAAGGAGTCGGGGGCTGGTTTAGGGATAGCAGCGACTGAATGGCGCGGCTAAGTAGCGTTCACGTAGCGAACGAGTTTGTAATAATTGTGGTGCTATACCCGCAAATTGGTGTTTCATTGTCGTTGTGGTGATTTTTGTGAGGCACCAAAAATACTTTATGAAGACCATCTCAATATACTTGAAGGAAGTGTGTCCTTAAATCATTTTCCTCATACGAGTCACTGGAGCCTACGAACTATAAAGAACCAATTAAGACTTTCCACTGGAGGAATAATGATTAAGTGTGGCAAGTAAAATTTGGCCAATAAGAGCATAGGCACCGGGGTGGGCATCCTGGCCAAGGAACGTTTTTTTGATACAAAGACACTTCTTTACTTTAAAAGCATCCAGGGCAACTGCCTTTATTACTTTGGCTTGTACGTCTTTTAAAAAAAATATTTTTCTTGCTGCAGACAGAGGCCCCGAAGTGGCGTGAAGTAATGTGATCGCGGCGAAAAGTGGAAAGAGGAAAAAATCTCATCAGGTGGCTCACCATAGTTTGTTTTTGTACTACACCTTCTCGAGTAAAACTCTCCGCAAGTTGTCGGCCCATTAGTCATGACACTCGTCCTAGGCAATATAAACAATTTTACACCTTGCCATCTTGGGAACTGGCGAGCGGATGCAGCTTTCTTGTTCTCCGCTTTTTCTCCCCTCTTTTTGGAGAGCTAGGATTGAGTTCGTGCATGCCGACACACTACTTAGATAAATAGAAAAGCTTGCGAGGTAAGGGCAAAGGTGTTGAAAGCAGACTGAGCTGCGAGCATATGGCTACCATGAGGCCGTACAGAAGTAGAAACATAACTGTGCTTACCCCACCACAGAGTAGTACTTGAATGGGCACCTTTTGCCAACGACTCTGAAGTAAAAGGAATGGGAAAGAGGGCGGGGGGGGGGGTTGACAGTATACCCCCGCCCCTCTACCAAAGATGTCACGTGAACAGTAAGAGATTTAATGTTGGAAGGGGTGCATTTAAAAAGCAGACACCGTAGTCACTCACACAAAGGCAGGTTGATGGCACGCGGCCTGTGCAGTGGAAACTCAGATTTCGTCTGCGTTCTCTTCTTTCCGTTGGTCATCGACCGGCGTCTTTCAACCGGAGCACATAGCCAGATAGGGAGAGGCTGGACACATGGATATGCGGTTATGCTTCGTGTAGGGTTCTCGGGAAGCTGGCCAGGATCTGTGACAATGTCAGACTAATCATTCCTTTTCAGTTCAAAGCTGATCACTGCTGCGTTTTGGTGCACAGAGCACTCATTTCCTATATTGCTCCTGCTTGGTAAAGGCAACTACTCCCTCGGCCGATCGGCGTCTTCGGAACCTTCATGGGCTTTCGAAGCATTGCATTTTTTCCTGTACATTTTCATTTCATCGGCTGCGTAGTATCCAGCCTAATCCTGCTCCTTACCTGCTTTTTTGCAGTCGCAAAGCCAGTGAGACCAATACGAGCTTCGCCTGCTGAAAAAAAATATGTTGCTGAGGCAGTGGCGATCAATCTCCCTTCCTTTCACAGCCAGCTGTGAAAACATTTGCAGCTAGATATGGGCAGATAAGCAGCATTTGTTTCCTCTATATTCCTTTATAATAATGAAGCTGATGAAGCCATGGAAAGGCAGGATGCGCACTACACTTTTATTCTGGGCAGCATATATTTGTTTACAAGTGCAGCTTTACACAGGCATAGTACTGAAGAATAATGTCCGACACACAATACTGTTTTGTGCGAAAACGATTTCTCCCATTGTTTTACTGCACTAAATTTTTGACCACGTGAAAATACTGTCCTGCATTACTAGTGTTAATAAGGTTGTCAGCTGTAGAACCTATCGTTTAAAACTTGATTGCTCACACCATGGACCGCCCACTAAATTGAGGTTTTCGGAAGCAAAACTGAAAAAAAGCGACATTGCGAGGCGTAGGTAAGAGAATGGAAGTGGGGAAGCTAGTACTCGTAGCTACTACCAGCAGCTGTCAAATGGCCGTAGGAGCCGGTGCATATTGTAATTTTCTTGACACAAAATAACTACCACCAATATTTTGAGGTGGCTAACATAACTATATCCATTAAAAAGCGGACATACACACAGAGACATGTTTTGAGCGAGATGTAGGGCATTTGGTTCCTCCAAAACAAGACGCAGTCGACGATACGACAGGGTGAGAAAGCAGCTCTGCTTCCGACAGTAGAAATATATTGGCATGATAGACACCGTTGTTTGTTTTTAAGAGATGAAAATGCAGGTTTTAGTAACGCATCCCTTTGCTGTTGTTTCTTGTATGTCGAGGAACGAACTAAACACTTCAAGCAGGTACACACAAACTGCGATAAAAAAGTCTTACAAAGAAAAAGCCTTCAAAATGTCTACTCGGAAATTTTACCTTCAATGCACATTCAGAATCAGGATAAAAAATCGAATAAAAGGCCTACTTTCACTTAAACAGTTAGGTGATGCCCTAACATTCATCGCAAGATATGTGGCCATTTCTGCCCTCTAATCCTCATGTTTATTACAGGAGACTCTCAGTAAGACAAACACGGTTAAGACGAATATTACTGCAAAGGCAAACATTTTTGCTCTCTTGTAACGGGCACAATTAAAAAATTCCTTAGCTTCACTGCGAATTTTTGAACAAATTTTCACTATCAGTTTAACTTCGTATCAGCGTGAGTTTGTTCAAATACACAATACGCCTGGAACATGTTCATTGTACACATAATATTTATATACCATTTTTATTTTGTGAAAGCTCAATCAAAGTTTTGCGGCAGTTAATCGCATTTTGCTTGATGGAACTAACATGAAGCAGCTTGCTGCTTAGCATAGGGGCAACGCGGTTTGCTCAACCAGAGGCGCGCACCAGTCAATATTTCTGACGATATTTTTTATCGAGAGCATGCCTGAGCGTTTTCAATCTTAGAGTGGAAAACCCGCAATAATGGTTATACCGACTCAGAAGCACTTTAGCCACGTCAACTAACTTTTGGACAAGTAAAAAATGTGTAAGTGGCGACGGGGAGATCCGGCAAAAAAAAAACCAAAGGAAACAAACTTTGAAATCTAGATAGCAAATGATCAAGACAAGGACTGAATAAAAGAGTTTATCCAAATAAAAAGTATCATCATTATTCTTTTTCTTCGTACAGGTAAAACATAAATAAGCTCGGTATAGGCAAATAAGCATTTATTGCTATGTTAGCAAATATATCGTCTTTGGGTGCAGAAACGTTTTGCTAACTCTACCAGCATCGTAAGCATGCAGCAAGAGTCTACTTTTGTAATCTATATTGCGTCTTAACAAAACACAGATATTGCTACCCTTGCAGTTATGGAAACATGAGGCTTAAGAAAATGATGAGGACAAATGGAGCAATAACAACATTGAAGCTCTTCAAATCGGGGGGGGGGGGGTTAGGCAGGTACACTTGCGCTATCAAGAGCGTGAAGATGTTAAAGGTTGAAGGAGTCGGGGAAATATTCTGGAAAAAACTGTTCCATGTATATCAAGCACTGTCGATTCTTGATATATAAACTAAGGATAGCCGTATTCTGTTACGATAAGGGCAAAAAGGTGAAAACTGTGTTTATGGTTTCACCGAGGCTTCCCTCCTGAAGTTGTAAAGTAATGACGCGTTAAAACTCCAAATCATACTCAGCGTGTTGATTCGAGTTCTGCTACAATGGTTACCAGACAACTTTAGCGATCGTTCCGTCGGTCACGTGGATGGTAAACAGTTGATGGCAACCAAAAAAGACTGAATATTTTTAAAATGTCGAGTGTACAGCCTTGCAAAATTAAGACGAACAAATGGCGTTTAACATTTCAAGGTTCCTAAAATGTTGTCACTCCTAGTTGCGCTCTTAATCATCAGCATCGCATGGTTACTTGAGATGCGGCTCAAGACGGCTATCTCAATGAAATCGCTATATTGGGGAAGCAACAAATATTGAAAACATTTCTAGTTTATGTCATTATAAAGTAGAAAATAGGGCAAAAGAAAATTGCATTTTTACCTTCACGACCACTGTCAGGTTCGGACAATATTAAACAATATAACTCTGGAAACAAGACTTTATGTTTATGTTACCCAAACAAATACATACAGCAAGCAGCGAAAACCTGACAAACGGTAAGAGCGCGCTAAGCCTCGAAGAAACTGTAAGAAAGTTTAAAGGAATAAAAAGCCTCAGTATGGGTGTTTCACTTTCACAAGTCCGTCGTGCCGGTGGTCATACGCGCACAGCCATGACGTGATGGCATCTATCGACTCTGTCCCACATCGGTGCCACGTGGGGAAGGCGAGCTTCGTGCTCTTGTTCGTGTCTTGAACGTCGCTCCTTGGACGCGCCACCTCCGGAGACCACCCGACCACAAGGCAGCAGACGTTTGAGAAGACGGCATAGCTGTTTCTATTGAGGGCGACCGCTGAGACGGGCCATGGGTCCAGGCGGCGAACCGGCATACGTCTTTGTCACAGTCCACTGCCTCCCTGCTCTTTTCACTAAGTGTTCTTTTCCGGGTTCGCTTCTGCCGGCGGCCGCTGGTTCTGGCAGCTCCCGATTGGCCTGCAGACGGCGCAAGCTCGTGCAGGGGTTTCAAGCGCTCGGCGCCTTAGCTGGTGTCAATGAACTTGGTGGAGCATCTCGCGCGTGTGGTCTGCTTCGTAGTTTTTTTCGCCATCTTCTTTTAACGGCGTTTGTTTTTACCCTTGCGATTTCTTCACATGACACTCCACCTCCCCCACTTTAGCATTTTTCAGTTGAAAAATGTCTTTTCAAGTTCCACGACACACAGTTCACCAACACTTAACAAAACTGATGGCGGAAAACTCATAATGAAGCACCACAACTCCAGACGTAGTTTTAAACAGCACACGCATGCCAAATACATAACAAAAACAAGTTCGCAACGTCAAGCTTCCGATGCGCTTGTTTCTCTTCCTCCAGTCACTTCGGTGCCAACCTCTAACTTCTATATGCACATTTTACCAAAATATTTTGGGCTCTATTGAATCACGAGCTATGCGCGCTGAAGCGAAGCACTTAAAGCATGTGAACAAAGTTTTGCCCTACCTGTAGAATTTTTCCCTAGAGTAGCGCGCGTTAGTTTCCACTTTCCACGGCCCTGCGTCTTTTCCTCACGGTTTTAGCGTTTCCATATTTTGGCCAACCGAAGCCTCTCCCTTTAGGTTACTTCTTGGGTGCTCTGTCCCTGCAACTACATTTGTGCTCTGGGCAGCAATCTCGGAGCGTAGGGCCTCTCCGTCTGCGATACACTTTTTCGTTAGAGAGCGGCACTCCGAAGGCGGGATGTCTTCTAGGCCCCCGGACGTCCATAACCTTGGGCTTAACATACGGGCGAAAACTCAACTTGATGTCGCCATCTGCCCTTTTCCGGTAGTTTCGTTGTCTTAGAGAGAATGGAGCACCACCTGTGGTGTCGCGGTTACGTCAGGTTCAAAAGGGTGGCTCGCATCTTATGTGTTTTCAAAATAACGCTGAAACTGCTCAGCGCTAGGTCCAGATATTAAGAAAGTTATGGCCCTATCATAGGTTTATGCATCATCCTCTGACTGTAGGGAATTCCTTCCCGTTGCCAAGAGCTCAGCTAGTCGTCGCCGCAGCTGAAAAGTTTCTTTTTCAATTTGGACGAGGGCTCGCACGTGCCCATGACGCTCCTCCTCTATTGCCTCACGCGCTTTCTCCACTTCGGCAATTCTTTTGAGTGACTGTAGCTTTAACGCTTTCTCCATCCGCCAGTACCTCTGCTCCTCCAGCATCCACACTGTTGAAAATCGTCTCCAGTTAGGCCTAAGCGCTTCCCCAATTTCAAAAATGTCTGCCGTGTCCATGATGGTTTTCAAAGGCTTACGAAACCAACTAGTCTTGTCCTGTCACGGAAGCCAATTATTGTCAGGGTGGGACACAAAAACAATATAGCAAATTCTGCAAACACGTCTTTTTATTTGTTACCCAAACAAATGCATACAACGCAGCGAAAGACTGACAAACAGTAAGAGCGTGCTAAGCGTCGAAGAAACTGTCAAAGAGTTTAAATGAATTAAAAAGTATCAGTATGGGACTCTCACATTCACAAGTCCGTTGTACCGCTGGTCATACGCGCAGAGTCATGGCGTGATGGTACACGCGTCGGCATCCAGGACACTCGTCGGAATACCGGCTGGCACGACGTACTCCGTGCTCTTGTTCATGTCTTGAACGTGGCTCCTTGGACACGCCACCTTGTGAGACCACCCTACTAGAAGGCTGCAGACGTTTGAGAAGACGGTATAGCGGTTTCCGTTGTGGGTGACCGGTGACACGGGCAACGGGACCAGCTGCCCGACCGGCATACGTCTTCGTGACAGTCCCATACGGCCTGTCCCGTCTTCTCACTCGGTGTTGTTTTCCCGGTTCGCTTCAGTCACTGGCCACGGTTGCTGGGAAATCCCGATTGGCGGGCCGCAGGCGCAAGCTAAGGCTGTGGTTTCGAGCGCTCAGCGCCGTACCTGGCGTCAATAAACTTGGCGGATCATCTCCCGCGTGTCGTCTGCTTCGTAGTTTCTTTCGTCGGCTTCTTTAAACGGCGTTTGTGATTGTCCTTGCGATTTCTTTGCATGACCTCTCTTAGGCTTAGGCCACATAGAGAAGTTTACTCCTGCTGGTGTAATACATGCGCATCTATATTTAGGAAACGCTTTGAAAGCAAATGTCAAAAGTACAACAAGGGATACCTCTGTTCCGATTTTGCGTTCGCATTTTGATTTCTTTCACATCTATTCTATGGACTTCGAATATTTCGCTCCTGGTCTCTAAGGTCAGTGACATGATTGTTCATAGTGTAACTGGAAATTTACCAACTTCTCTTTGCGATGTTATTATGTTGGTGATATTTAAAGCAAATCTGCAATTGTTATTTCTAGGTATTTCACATCAGTAGTTAATCCCATGTGCTATCATGGAACCCTAAGGTATGGAGTCGTCGTGTGTAGTGTCGGGAACACTTCGCCAGTAACTGTTCAGTTGTCCTAGAAACGATCAAAGAAACAACGCTGTGCTTCCCCTCTTTGTATC
Organism: Haemaphysalis longicornis; assembly: GCF_048455015.1. Lineage (NCBI taxonomy): Eukaryota > Metazoa > Arthropoda > Arachnida > Ixodida > Ixodidae > Haemaphysalis > Haemaphysalis longicornis. Next base: position 54,467,287 of record NW_027526445.1, read on the forward strand.
CGATGCGCTCCGAAGAAAACAATACTGTTTCTACCGACGGATCATGATTATTTCATATATTTTTTTGCAAAAACCGAAACCTTCGTTGCTCTTTAGGCTTTTATACACTAACCGTGATGCGTCTTGGCCGTAAAAGTGACAAACTACGATAGGAGACTTCCTGGGTCCTGCAGTAAGTGGGCCGTTCTCTAGAGATGTTTACTGGACAAATTTATCGTCTCGTCAACTGGGCTACACAACCTAATTGTTTCAGTGATTCTCCGACAGGTACAACTCCGCCTGCTAAAGAGTGATTGAACACCTACAGTCATTATGATGTTGTATCATCCTTATGACTGCGCCATATTGATTATATTCGCGTGAATAACGTATTTGCCTAATGTTCGCGGAAACAAAATCGTCTGTGGAGTTGGCTTTAACCTGTTACATTTGAACAAATTAACTTGCTGCTTTGTTTGATTTCGGGAAGTGCTTATCAGTTTGTGCAAAACTTGGCACAGATTTACAACACTGGTCATTGTCATTAAACTAAAATCGTCAACAGACATTTGAGAGAACAGTGGATATTTTTCAGCACAGTTGGCCTAACCAGCCTTCTAGATAAAGCAGCCGCCTATTGTAATGCGGAAAACTCGTGGTATTGAGTAATATATATAACTATATATATATATACTGAGGTACCAGACAATAAAAAAGTGTATAAAAAATGGCAATGCTCATAACAGGCGTCTAGAAATACACACAATGCCGCAGGATTGATATTAAACTTTAAAATATCATTTTAATTGCCATGTATGGCCACCTTAAAACTGTTTCTGTCGACAAAAATAATAATCATTGTTTATTATCGAGGAGTATATAGAGAAGCAAAATGGTGCCGCCACAGCCTACAGGTAGGCTTGAGCGGCGTCGCCCGGCAGCAAAGGCCTTCACTTCTGTAAAAAACACTCATTTACAGTGGTAACTGAAAAGGAAGGAAAAAAAGACAAGAAAACAAAAAAGAGAAGAAAAAAAGAGAAAAAGACAGAAGACAAAAATAAAGAGAGAAAGAAAAAGGAAAGCAAGCAACAACCGACAAACAGACAAACAAAGATACAATAAATCAACATGGGTTTCAGCTATATGGGTGGCATGTAGGAACGCAGCTGGGGAAGCGGTTCAATACAGAGCGGTTTTTTGTAATTATGAGTGTAAATGGTAGCTAGTCCGGTTGTTTGTAACGCTGACCTGTAACAGATGGTTAATTCGTGTTAATAAATATGTGGTGCAAAGGCACCGGTTCTCTTCCGCATTCAATTGGCGTGAGATTTTTCTTGGAAAAGGTAAATGTCGTAAGGCTTTCCTGTGCGCAGTTAAATTCACTGTGTTAGATGTGTAGAATTACGGATGGCCGAGTGGCAGGAGTGACTACCGCGAACAGTAGGCCGTCAGGCCCGCGAAAGACATGAGAACATGCCGAGCCGTTTGCCTAGAACGAACTGTCTATATTTTTCCAAAACGGCCACTCGCCGCTGTGCCAGGATTGGACGGCTGAACATAAAACTACCAGCGCCGCGTGGGGGCGCTGCACTTGTGCTAAAATTGTAACACTCCTCCCGTCTTAGGACGAAGACTATGGGGAGTACCTATTAACTGGTTTCCTAGTCCTCGTGCTACGTCGCAACTTCGGTGTGCTAGGTGTAGGCACGACAGAGTCACTGTTCACGTGCACACCACTGTTGAGCGCAGTCCCGTCACTGTCCATCGCACAGCTACTCCGAGAGAAGCTATTTCCAACTGGCTGTTCCTGATGAGGCACTTCCGGAACAGCTGGTGCATGGAGAGGCCGTGGCTCCAGCTGTGGTGGAGCTGCAGCAATAGCAGTTTCAGGAGAAGTCAGATGTGCGTCTGTCTGCACAAGGCGTAAGTGGTCGCTGTGTCGGTTTCTCAAGGTGCCATCTTCAAAACGAACACTGGCTGATGACGGAGTGACGTCCACAACACTGGCAGGCACCCAAGGTGTACCCCTGCGGAAGTTTAGCGCATACACGTCATCACCTGGCTGCAGTGATGGGGCCTGCCGGGACCTTCTGTCGGCATACAACTTCTGCTTCAGTTGTTTTAGAAGTACAGATGCCTGCAGGCTTGGCCTCAGGACACCCAGCGGAGTGTTGAACATTCTTCCCGTCAAAAGCTCACACGGTGGCCGACCTGTAACTTCATGTGGTGTGGTCCTGTAGTGGAACAGGAACCTGGAGATCTGTGTTTGGAAGTTCCCAGAGCCAGACTTCTTCAGTTTGTTCTTCACAGTTTGTACAATTCGTTCAGCTGCACCGTTTGAGGCAGGGTGATACGGCGGTACGAGCATGCGGCGTATTCCATTTCGAGTTAATAACTCAAGATACTGGGCACTGGTGAAGGCAGGACCGTTGTCGGAAACTATGACGTCAGGAAGGCCATGCTGAGCGAATGCAATTCTCAAGGCAGAAACGGTAGCTTCTGCAGATGTGGAAGACACAGGAAAGACTTCTATCCACTTTGAGAACGCATCCACAATAACCAAGAACGTGCGACCTAGGAATGGTCCCCCAAAGTCAATGTGAAGTCTTGACCAGGGTCGTTCTGGAAAAGGCCATGGCGTCTCCTGAACCGGCTGTGCAGCTCGATGTTGAGTCTGGCTCGTGGCGCAGCTCTTCATACTGTTGGTAATGTCATTGTCAATTCCTGGCGACCAAACATGGCTCCTGGCAATCATCTTGCTCTTCTCGATACTCGGGTGGCTGGCATGAAGAACGCCAAGAACTTTGGCCTGCAATGATCTTGGAATCACAACTCTTGATCCCCAGAGTAGGCAGCCCTCGTGGAGACTGAGTTCTGAGCTTCTGGTGTTGAATGGGTTCCACTCTGGTCCCACTGGGAGGCTTTCTCGTTTCAGAACAGCAAGAACAACATGACCCAGAACTGGATCATTTCTTGTGGCTTGGGCCACAACACTAGGTGAAAGCAGTCGCGGATATGCATCCTCCAGCAAGATTTCAGCAGGTCGTGGTAATGCAGTGGTGTCACTTGGCAGAGGCAGTCTAATAAGAGCATCTGCGTGGCCGAGCTCTTTGCCAGGCTTGTATACAAGTTCGTACTTGTACGCAGAAAGCTTCAGAGCACACCTGACCACTCGAGGCGAAGCTTGCACAGGAACGAGCTTGTTGGCACCCAGCAGTCCAAGAAGCGGCTTGTGGTAAGTGTGTGCTTCGAATGAGATGCCCCACAAATACTGGTGGAACTGATCAACACCAAACACTAAAGCCAATGCCTCCTTGTCGAGTTGACTGTAGTTTTATTCTGCTTTTGACAAGCTTCTCGAGGCAAAAGCAATGGGATGTTCCAGGCCATCAGCATGTTTGTGTAACAGGACTGCACCTATACCATAAGGCGATGCCTCGCGGCTGAGGCACACAGGCCTGGCAGGGTTGAAATACACAAGAACTCGAGCTGATGTTACCAAGTGCAAGCAGGCAGTAAATGCATCTTGTTGTAGTTGTCCTCACTCCCACTTCTTCCCTTCACAAAGAAGCAAGTGCAGTGGACGAAGGAGTGACGAAAAATTGGGTAAGAAGCGCCTGTAGAAGTTGACAAGTCCCAAGAAACTCTGAAGATCCTTGACATCCTGAGGCACAGGAGCATGCAGAATGGCTGATACCTTGTCAACGTTCGGGGAAAGGCCTTCCTTGCTGATGATGTGCCCGAGATACTCAACTTGTGGCACGAAGAACTAGCATTTTTCAAGTTTCAGCTTGAGGCCAGATTCCTGAAGCTTGCTAAGCACAGTACGGAGGTTGCGAAGGTGCTCAGCATCGTTTGCGCCAGTTACAAGAATGTCGTCGAAATAGACTGCTACGTGTGGCAGTCCCCTGAGCAAGTTCTCCATTTCACGCTGAAATATGGCTGGAGCAGATGAGACACCAAAAGACAACCGGGTGTACTGAAACAACCCCATATGCGTCGAAATGGTGACGTACTCTCTAGAGGCCTTGTCAATGACAACTTGCTGGTAAGCATCTCGCAAATCCAATTTTGTGAATTTCTCACCTCCAGCAAGCACAGTCCACAGGTCCTCGATCCTTAGAATGGGGTACTGTTCCACTGGTGCCACTGGGTTTATGGTGACACCAAAGTCTCCACAGATTCTGATGCGTCCATCCGTTTTGGTCACAGGAACAATAGGTGCAGCCCACTTTGCTGTCTTGACTTGAACAGGAATGGAATCTCTTCTTAATCTTTGGATTTCTTGAGTGACCGCATCTGTCAATGCATACGGCAGTGGGCGTGGCTTGAAGAACCGAGGCGGAGCATCTGAAGGAACACGTAGAGAAGCTTTAGCACCCTTGAACGTACCCAGTCCTTCTTCAAACACTTCTGCATAGTTTTGGACTAGGTGTTTGATGTCGGAAAGTGCCTGTACGTTCACTTCAACGTCCGAAACGCCGATGCCCAGCTCACGCATCCAGTTGCGTCCGAGAAGAGTGGGCGATCCGTCCCCGGTAAGAAAAATAGGTAGGTCGGCCTCCTTGCCATGAAACTTCACGCTGAAGTCAGCTTTGCCTTGAACATTTTTCAGTTTCCCGGAATAGCTTCGCAGAAGCACTTGTGATGGCTGCACAGTAACCGAAGGCAAAAGCTGTAGAAGACACGGATTGGCCATGACGGAGACTCTTGCCCCCGTGTCCACTTCCATGCGGAGCGACTTGCCGCAAACGTCAACAGTGACGGTGAAAGGCGGAGGCGGTGTGGCATAGTCAACTTGCCACATGCAGAAAACTTCGGAAGATGAAGTTCTAGCGGCGTCCTCATCGCGGACAGTATTCACACGATGACGGTTGTTCGACGACGGTGAACTTCGTGCCGAGAACGAACGTGCCTTGGAAGGGCTGCTGCTTTCGGCTTGGCTGTCCTTTCTTCTCGAATTGCAAACCTTTGCCAAGTGACCTCGTTTGTGGCAGTAATTGCAGATTGTCTTCACATGCTTGCATTTCGATGCCAGGTGTCTGTCAACGCAGCGGTAGCAGGTGACGGCCCCCGAGCCTGACGAGACACGGTGAGTCGAGAAAGTGCTGCTCGTGTTAGCTTGGGCTATCTCGCCTGCGTCCTTTTTTGCTGCTTTCATTGCCAGGGCGGTCTGCACGGCATCGTCGAAGGTGAGGTCCGGTTTTTCCAGCAGTCTTGTTTGGACGTCCGCGCTGTTGATGCCACACACGATGCGGTCACGGAGCATGTTTTCGAGTTCAGCACCAAAGTTTAAGTGCTCGAAAAGGCTCTTTAGTGCTGCGATGAAGTTGCTGACGGATTCCCCTTCCGTGCGAACGCGCGAGTTGAAACGAAAACGCTGCACAACGGCAGACGGCTTCGGACAGTAGTGACTTCCAAAAACTAGAAGAATCTCGTCCAGCGTCTTGTCACTGGGCTTGGCGGGCTTGACCAAATTTCGGAGCAAAGCATATGTCTTCTGCCCGCAGCAGCTGATGAATACGGAAGTACGCTGTTGTGGGGCGACATCATTGGACAAGAAAAATGCTTGGAGCCGGTGAACGTAACAGGGCCAGTCGTCTCCTCCCTCCTAGAACGCCTCGAGGTTGCCGAAACTTGGCATTGTGAACGGATGGCAGAGCGGTGCGGGAACGAAGACTCACGTGAAACTTTCTTTCATCCTCGTCGCCAGTTGTTAGATGTGTAGAAATACGAATGGCCGAGCGGTGGGAGTGACTACCGCGAACAGTAGGCCATCAGGCCCGCGAAATACATGAGAACATGCCGAGCCGTTTGCCTAGAACGAACTGTCTTTTTTTCCCAAAACGGCCACCCGCCGCTGTGCCAGGCTTGAACGGCTGAACATAAAACTATCAGCTCCGCGTGGGGGCGCTGCGCTTGTGCTAACATTGTAACACACACAGCTAAGGTTCGATTTCTCGGAAGTGACGCTAGCTGTGCGAAAGTAGTTTCATAATATTAAATGTGCGGAGCATTGGTGGGTGGCATCGATATGAAAAATTAGCGAGGTGACGTTAATAATTCAAAAAACCTTCCGCCTTGTTTGTAGTGCTTTGATTTGTGCAATGGTTTTGCTTACCCAAGCTTCAAAAGATATGCCTATTCCCGAGAACAACAATGGAACCTATTTGACCAATTTATTTCATTCGAATTACCATTAGTGTTGTCGTTACATGATTTAAACTGGTAATCATTAAATATTGATATGGTTACTGTGAGGGGCGACGCGGGCCAGCGAGGGCACGAGACGCGACCAAGGCACTCGAAGGCAGAAAACTAACTTTATTAGCGAGGCAAGACGCGTCGAGGAGCCTTTCAAGCTACTACCGCCGGCCGCGCGCCGCACACTCGCTCCGCTCGGCTTCGTGCTCGCTTTCGATGTGGCAGGCAGGTGTCGCCGTAGTCTGTGCGCTTGCGGCGCTGGCTTCTGATGTGTCGGGCAGGTGTCGCTAGTAGTCGGTGCGCTGGCTCACATCCGGCTCCTCTCTGTTGGACCAAGTCCCTTTGGTCACGGAAGTGGCACTGCTTGCTGCCTTCATTGCGAGGGGGAATAGTCCTTCAAGCGCTCGGGTAGGCGCCTTTGGCGCTGGGGGTTCGGGCTGCTTCCGCTCCCGGGGCTCCGCTGGCAGCTTCCACTCCAGAGACTCTGGCCGTAACTTCCGTTCCGAGGGTTCTGGTGGTGGCTTCTGCTTTGCCGACACCGGGGCTTTTTGGCCGAATTCTTGGGCTGATGCAATTTGGAAGACTCCTTTTTCTTCCGTTCCGACTTCTGCTTTCGCGGTTTGTTGGAAGGGGGAGGCGGCGACGATGGTGGACGACGTAGCACGGAGCTGCTCATTGAAGGCTTTGCGGAGGCGGGTTCTGCGTGTGCTGGCGGTGGAAGCGAAGAGACTTTCAATGCTGCTTCTTTTTGAGAACTGTGCCCCTTGGAGGAACGCTTTTTGTAGCTTTTGTCCTTCGACTTGTCTCGGTGCTTCTGCGATGACTTGTCTGCTCGCCTTGAATCAATTTCTGACGATGAACTTTTGGCCTCAGACAATTTTGGCTCTGTAATTTTGGCTTCCAACTGCTTTAGTTCGGGTGGCTTGTGCTCTGCATTGTGCTCAACATTTCCTGCAGATGAAGGTTTGGCGTCACATAATTTGTTTTTCTCCTGGGGTAGATCTTTGTGCCGCTCCTTGTCTCTTGAACTGCTCCGGTGCGCTTTACTGCTCGATGAGGACGAGGGCTTGCGGGAACTGCCACTTGTGCTGTTGCTGCTACGACTTTTGCTCAACTTGCTTTTGGACTGGCTGCCTTTCTGCTCAACTATTGGAGAAGCAGCTTGCTTGCATTCCGGAGAGGGGCTGTAGGTGTTTGGAACATCATCTTGGCGAGATAGTGCTAACCACGGCTGCTCATCTGGACCTGGGAGTGGCAAACACTGTAGGCCTGCTGATCTGTGGTGTCCAGGCATATGGTGATTGAACAAGGACCACTGGATCATGACAGCGTTCGACATCCTGGGCAACAGTCGTTCATGGCATCGAACAATCGTTCCTGTGGGTGCGTGGCGAATTTCAGTTGGCATGGGTGGCTGAAACACCAATTGTGCATGGCTTGCAGAAAACCAGTCTTCACCTAATATAAGTGGCACAGCATTATTATGGAGGGCGGCTGCTTCAACCAAGGCGGTGATAGGTCCGACAGAAACCTTCAAACATACGGCACCAGCTGGAGCTACTGTTTCTCCACCGACGACGACTAGAGGGGGTCTAGTCCAGGGCAAGAGGGGCAAAGAGCTGACCAGGCAGCGGGAAACAAGCGTCACTTTCGATCCACTGTCGGGAAATGCATCCACTTGACCAATCCCAGCAATTGTGGTGGTAACAAGGGCACACTGAACCAGTGATCCATCGAGGGTTTCCGAAGGGGTACTGTGGAGAGCTGGGGAAGAATGTGTACTAGACGTTGGAGCGGTAGCTCTAGATGGACACTTGGATGCGAGATGTCCTTTTTGGCGGCATTGGAAGCACACAGCTTCGGCCAAGTTCTGTCCAGGACGGTAGGCAGGAGCACCATGTTTAGCGGAGATGGTGTGGTATCGGAACTCTTGTTGGTCTGGTGGCAGGGCTGAAATTCGCTGTTGCCGGCTCGTTCTGTCTGACACAGCCTGAGAATTCATGTACGCTGAGTTGCGGGAAGGCGACTGTAGGCTTGGAGTGGGTGGTGTGGTGTTTAAATACCCTGGGCATGAAAATGGAATGGCCGAATGGCTCAGTGTTTGATCAAGCTGAGTGACAATGTCCATATATGCTGCGACGGTCGCTGGGCGTTGTGCTGCTATAGTAGTGGCCAGGTTCGAGTCGGCAATGTCTTGAAGGGCGTACTCTATGCGCTGAGTGTCCGAGAGAGTGACTGGGCATCCAGAGATGAGCTTCAGCTTTGCCAGAGAGTAGTTGACAAGATTCTCTTCGTGTGCTTGCACGGGACAAGTAACTGCTTGTTGCCACTGCAGCAAGGTCTGCTTGGCGCTGAATTGATCTAGGAACGCTTGCCTGAACGTTTCCCACGTCGGGCATTGACGGCCAATGACGGCTTTTCAATCAGCGGCCGCTCCACGAAGTTTGCCCATGGCGACGGCGAGTAGTGTTGAAGGCTGCCACGAAGCAAGGTTTTGAGTTCGCTCCAACTCTTCCATCCAGTGGGACGCTGAAATGCCGCCGTCCCCACTGTAAGTAGGAAGCGATGCGGACAGGTCTGGAAGAGTTGTGACTTGAACAGGGACTGCAGCGCGTTGCGACACATGAAGGAGCTGCTGAAGTAACCCTGTCAGCAACTCGGTAGTTTGTGCTGCATCTGAGCTCGGCGGAGGCGGTGCTGTGTCAGGGCGCTGGGTGGACGCCGCTGAGTCTGGGGAAGTGGGCGTGGCTGAGCGGTTTTGAGCGATGTCGGCGATAAGGCGGTTTATTACTTCTTCCTTCGGCCCGGTAGCGTCCAGATTTCGGCGAGCCAACTCTTCACGGAGATAATCTGCTGTAAAGCCTGCGAGGTCCTCGGGCGTAGCCTCGTTCCAATTTACGAGCGGCATGGCGGTACAAGGCAGCAACTGGTTACGAGACGAGAGGGCGAGTAGGGCGAACGGTTTGGGCACTGAAGGCAGGTTACTTCATCGGGCGGGCAGGCGCCAACACGACAGTCGGCGAAACACAGGGCGAAGCGCGAAATGGCTCCGGAGAAGTGGGCGGTAGCACTTGCACACGGAGGGAGCGCTGGGCGACGAAACTTCACGGGGCGATGCTCCAGGCATGGTTCGGGGTCGACTGCGCCAGTTGTGAGGGGCGACGCGGGCCAGCGAGGGCCCGAGACGCGACCAAGGCACTCGAAGGCAGAAAACTAACTTTATTAGCGAGGCAAGACGCCTCGAGGAGCCTCTCAAGCTACTACCGCCGGCCGCGCGCCGCACACTCGCTCTGCTCGGCTTCGTGCTCGCTTTCGATGTGGCAGGCAGGTGTCGCCGTAGTCTGTGCGCTTGCGGCGCTGGCTTCTGATGTGTCGGGCAGGTGTCGCTAGTAGTCGGTGCGCTGGCTCATATTACAACTTTGAAATAAATACAGAAACTCGGCTCAGCTTGCACTAGTTGTACAAGTCTGGACAAACACCTCAGCTTTCGGCACCACTCCCTTTCTGGGATAACCGAATATTGCACCCAAATTGACCGAATATTTGTTTCGCTAAAATTACCGTTAGAAACTTCTCATGGCAGTACATTCTCATTTGCTAAGCACACCACCCAGAGATTCTCTGCGACCAATGTGTCCTGAATACACGTTCCTACACTTGCTTTAATGGTGCTGTGGTATAGCCCGATTCGCGTTCCCACAGACGCCGAGGACACAGTTCATTCTCGGCGCGGGAAGAAAATAGGCTGCCTGTTTAGAGAACGACGTTACTGTATGTGCCCCCGGGCAACTTTTTATTTTTTCGTTCATAGTAGGCCACTGGCCCCGCCGAGAAAAAATTCTAATCCCGAAGCTTGTATTACGCGTTAACACTCTGATGTGCATTTAAAAGCCAACTCTGAAAGCACTAGGGCATTCGCGTTCACACAGACGCCCAGGACCCAGTTCATTCTCGGCCGCGGGAAGAAAATAAGCGGCCTGTTTAGAGAACGACGTTACGGTATGTGCCCCCGGGCAACTTTTTATTTTTTCTTTCATAGTAGGCCACTGGCCCCGCCGAGAAGGAATTTTAATCCCGAAGCTTGTATAACGCGTTAATCCCCTGATGTGTATTTAAAAGCCAACTCTGGAAGCACTAGGCCATTCGCGTTTACACAGACGCCCAGGACCCAGTTCATTCTCGGCCGCGGGAAGAAAATGAGCTGCCTGTTTAAGAACGAAATTACGGTATGTGCCCCCGGGCAACTTTTGATTTTCTCTATCTTAGTAGGCCACTAGCCCCGCGGTGAAGGAATTAGAATTGCGAAGTTTCTAGAGCGCATTAATCCCCTGATGTGTATTGAAAAGCCAACTCAGAAAGCACGAGGGCATACACTTTCGCACAGACGCCCAGGACACGTTCATGCTCGCCCGGGGGAAGAAAATAAGCTGCCTGTTTATAGAACGACGTTGCGGTATTAGCTCCCGGGCAACTTTTTATTTTCTCTTTCTTAGTAGGCCACTGGCCCCGCCGCGAAGGAATTCTAATCCCGAAGCTTCTAGAGCGCGTTAATCCGCTGATGTGTATCAAAATCCAACTCAGAAAGCAAGAGGGCATTCGCGTTCGCACAGACGCCCAGACAACAGTTAATTCTCGCGCGTGGGAAGAAAATAAGCTGCCTGTTTAGAGAACGACGTTACGGTATGTGCCCCCGGGCAAATTTTATTTTCTCTTTCTTAGTAGGCCACTGGCCCCGCCGCGAAGGAATTCTAATCCCGAAGCTTCTAGAGCGCGTTAATCCGCTGATGTGTATTAAAATCTAACTCAGAAAGCAAGAGGGCATTCGCGTTCGCACAGACGCCCAGACAACAGTTAATTCTCGCGCGTGGGAAGAAAATAAGCTGCCTGTTTAGAGAACGACGTTACGGTATGTGCCCCCGGGCAAATTTTATTTTCTCTTTCTTAGTAGGCCACTGGCCCCGCCACGAAGGAATTCTAATCCCGAAACTTCTAGAGAGCGTTAATCCGCTGATGTGTATCAAAATCCAACTCAGAAAGCAAGAGGGCATTCGCGTTCGCACAGACGCCCAGACAACAGTTCATTCTCGCGCGTGGGAAGAAAATAAGCTGCCTGTTTATAGAACGACCTTGCGGTATTAGCTCCCGGGCAACTTTTTATTTTCTCTTTCTTAGTAGGCCACTGGCCCCGCCGCGAAGAAATTCTAGTCCCGAAGCTTCTAGAGCGCGTTAATCCGCTGATGTGTATTAAAATCCAACTCAGAAAGCAAGAGGGCATTCGCGTTCGCACAGACGCCCAGACAACAGTTCATTCTCGCGCGTGGGAAGAAAATAAGCTGCCTGTTTAGAGAACGACGTTACGGTATGTGCCCCCGGGCAAATTTTATTTTCTCTTTCTTAGTAGGCCACTGGCCCCGCCACGAAGGAATTCTAATCCCGAAGCTTCTAGAGCGCGTTAATCCGCTGATGTGTATCAAAATCCAACTCAGAAAGCAAGAGGGCATTCGCGTTCGCACAGACGCCCAGACAACAGTTCATTCTCGCGCGTGGGAAGAAAATAAGCTGCCTGTTTAGAGAACGACGTTACGGTATGTGCCCCCGGGCAAATTTTATTTTCTCTTTCTTAGTAGGCCACTGGCCCCGCCGCGGAGGAATTCTAATCCCGAAGCTTCTAGAGCGCGTTAATCCGCTGATGTGTATTAAAATCCAACTCAGAAAGCAAGAGGGCATTCGCGTTCGCACAGACGCCCAGGCAACAGTTCATTCTCGCGCGTGGGAAGAAAATAAGCTGCCTGTTTAGAGAACGACGTTACGGAATGTGCCCCCGGGCAAATTTTATTTTCTCTTTCTTAGTAGGCCACTGGCCCCGCCGCGATGGAATTCTAATCCCGAAGCTTCTAGAGCGCGTTAATCCGCTGATGTGTATCAAAATCCAACTCAGAAAGCAAGAGGGCATTCGCGTTCGCACAGACGCCCAGACAACAGTTCATTCTCGCGCTTGGGAAGAAAATAAGCTGCCTGTTTAGAGAACGACGTTACGGTTCGTTAGTAGGCCACGTTAGTAGGCCACTGGCCCTGCAGCGAAGGAATTCTAATCCCGAAGCTTCTAGAGTGTGTTAATCCCCTGATGTGTATTGAAAAGCCAACTCTGAATGCACGAGGGCATACACTTTCGCACAGACGCCTAGGACACGTTCATGCTCGCCCGGGGGAAGAAAATAAGCTGCCTGTTTATAGAACGACGTTGCGGTATTAGCTCCCGGGCAACTTTTTATTTTCTCTTTCTTAGTAGGCCACTGGCCCCGCCGCGAAGAAATTCTAATCCCGAAGCTTCTAGAGCACGTTAATCCGCTGATGTGTAATAAAATCCAACTCAGAAAGCAAGAGGGCATTTGCGTTCGCACAGACGCCCAGACAACAGTTCATTCTCGCGCGTGGGAAGAAAATAAGCTGCCTGTTTAGAGAACGACGTTACGGTATGTGCCCCTGGGCAAATTTTATTTTCTCTTTCTTAGTAGGCCACTGGCCCCGCCGCGAAGGAATTCTAATCCCGAAGCTTCTAGAGCGCGTTAATCCGCTGATGTGTATTAAAATCCAACTCAGAAAGCAAGAGGGCATTCGCGTTCGCACAGACGCCGAGACAACAGTTCATTCTCGCGCGTGGGAAGAAAATAAGCTGCCTGTTTAGAGAACGACGTTACGGTTAGTTAGTAGGCCACGTTAGTAGGCCACTGGCCCTGCAGCGAAGGAATTCTAATCCCGAAGCTTCTAGAGTGTGTTAATCCCCTGATGTGGATTTAAAAGCCAACTCAGAAAGCACGAGGGCATTCGCGTTTGCACAGATGCCCAGGACACAGGTCACTCTCGGCCGCGGGAAGAAAATAAGCTGCCTGTTTAAAAAACGACGTTAAGGTATGTGCCCCGGGCAACTTTTGATTTTCTCTTTCTTAGTAGGCCACTGGCCCCGCAGCGAAAGAATTGAAACCTCGAAGCTTCTAGAGCGCGTTATTCCCCTGATGTGTATTTAAAATCCAACTCAGAAAGCACGAGGCCATTCGCGTTCGCACAGACGCCCAGTACCTTGTTCCTTCACGGCCGCGGGAAGAATATAAGCTGCCTGTTTATAGAACAACGTTACGGTATGTGCCCCCTTGCAACTTTTAATTTTCCGCTGCACCGCACGGCGGTGCAGCGGTGGCGTAGATCTAGAGAGCAGACGTATAGTAACAGCTTCGCGTGTAGAAAGACCTTGGTTGGAATCCCAGTGCCAAACAATTCCTCCTCAATACCCCCCCCAAAAAAACCGCGCAATTATGGAATTGCAGTAGGGGCTTGGGGTGCGGGCTGAACCCGTTGACCATTGCCGGTAACGCACTCCCTCACCAGAGCAGGATTGGCCACCCTGGTGTAGTAACGGCCACAACCTCCCATGAATACGCCAATTAACCCACGACTCTGAGTCTCTAAGGGCTGCGAAGCAACTGATCACGGCGGCGGTCAGACCTGTGATGCCGCAGAGGTTGCTAAGAATACCTGTACCCGAACAGGCCGCCATTGGAATCTGTACCTGGCAACGTTTAACACGAGAACCATAACTAGTGAAGCATATCTACATGTGTTGTTCGAGGAATAAAATAGCTTCAAATGGGGTGTCATCGGACTTAGTGAGGTTAGGAGACAGGTGAAGCTTTTACGGTGCTTAAAAATGGACACGTTCTGCTACCGTGGTCTAGAGGACAGAAGAGACCTGGGCGTAAGATTTCTAGTCAATAAAAGCATAGCTGGCAACATTGAAGAATACAATAGCATTAATGAAAGGGCACCAGGTCTTGTAATTAGGCTCAATAAGAGGTCCAAGCTCAAGGTGGTACACGGCTATGTCCCCAAATCCAGCCATGACGACCATGTAGTGGAACGCTTCTATGAAGATGTGGAATTGGCAATGGCTAAAATAAAAACACAGTATACCGTAGTTATGGGAGATTTCAATGCTAAATCAGGCAAGAATCAGGCTGGAGGCAAGGCAGTTGGGAACTGTGGTCGGGGGTGTAGAAATAGCAGGGGGGACCTACTAGTTGAGTTTGCAGAACGAAATAACCTACGCCTAATGAATACCTTCTTCTGTAAACGCGAGAGCTGGAGGTGGACGTAGAGGAGCCCGAATGGGGACCATAAAAATGAAATAGACTTCATATTATGCGATAACCCTGGCGTCGTGAAGGATGTGGAACTGCTGGGAAGGGTAAGGTGTAGCGACCATCTTATGGTAACATTTCAAATTAAGCTATATTTGAGGAGGGACTGTAACAAGCTAGTACGAAAGAAACCGAATAATGACGTAACAGTAAGGCTTAATATAGAAGAATTCAGGATCGCGCTGCAGAACCGCTTCTCAGCTCTTACCGAGGAAGTCGAGCTTACGACACAGGAAGCCAGCGAGAACCTTACACGCATTATCACGGAGTGTGCAGTAGAAGTCGGTGGCACGATGGCTAGACAGGATACTGGTAAACTTTCCCAGGAGACGAAAGATGTAATTTGGAAACGGCAAACCATGACAATCTCGACCCCAGCTGACAAAATAGAACTAGCGGAGCTATCGATGTTAATCAATGAGCGTAAGACATCTGACATATGGAAGTATAATATGGAGAGGATCGAATACGGTGTAAAGAATGGCGGTTGCCTTAAAGCAGTAAAGAGACGTCTTGGTGTGGGGAAAAATCAGATGTATGCACCTAAGGATAAGCAAGGTAATGTCATCACAAATAGGGATAACATAGTCAAAGTGGCCTAGAAGTTCTATAGGAATCGGTATAGTAGCCGGGACGTCCAGGATAATGCCGAACGAGAAAACAGCTCAGAGGAGATAGACAGCCCGCCAATATTGACCGAAGAAGTAACGAAGGCTTTGAAAGAAATGAAATGGACCAAAGCACCTGGTGAGGATCAGACAACAGCAGACCTCTTTAAAGATGGCGGATAAATTGTACTTGAAAAACTGGCAATCTTGGAAGAACGCGAACATCATCCTAATCCATAAGAAAGGTGACATGAAGGATCTGAAAAATTACAGGCCGATCAGATTACTGTCAGTCGTCTACAAAGTACTTACCAAGGTAATCGCTAACAGAATATCTGCAACCTTATATTTCAGTCAACCTAAAGAACAAGCAGGGTTCCGTAAAGGTTATTCAACAGTGGACCATATTCATACGATCAATCCGGTGATAGAGACGTGCGCTGAGTAGTATGAACCCCAATATATAGCCTTCAAAGATTATGAGAAAGCATTTGACTCGGTCGAAACCCTAGCAGTGTTTCGGGCAACACGGAACCAGGGGGTAGATGAGCATTATGTAAAAATACTAGAGAATATCTACAATGGGTCCACAGCTACCACCATAATACCCATAAGGAAGGGGTCAGACAAGGGGACACAATCTCTCCAATGTTATTCACAGCATGTTTACAAGAAGTATTCAGAACGTTGGATTGGGAACAGGTGGGGGTAAGGGTTAATTGAGAATACTTCAGTAACCTCAAATTTGCTGATGACGTTGCCTTGCTAAGTAACTCGGGGCACGAATTGCAAAGCATGATTTCCGCACTTGACGAACAGAGTAGAACCGTGCGCCTGAAAATTATTATGCAGAAAACTAAAGTAATGATCAATAACCTCGGGACAGCACAGCAGTTTGGGATAGGGGGCGAGGTAGTGGAAGTGGTAAAAGAATATATCTACTTACCCCAAGTTTTTGACCCCGCATCCCAACCATGACACAGAGATAATTAGAAGGATCAGGTTGGGGTGGAGTGCATATGGCAGACATTCTCAGATAATGAATAGCAGCCTACCACTGTCCCTGAAGAAGAAAGTGTATGACCGCTGCATCTTACCCGTACTCACCTACGGGGCAGAAACTTGGAGGCTCACTACGAGGGTTCAACTTAAATTGAGAATGACTCAGAGGGCAATGGAGCCGAAAATGATAGGTGTAACATTAAGGGACAAGAACAGAGCGGAGTGGGTTAGAGAACAAACGCGTGTTAAGGACATACTAGTAGAAATTAAGTAGAAAAAATGGACGTGGGCAGGGCATGTAATGGCCAAGCAAGGTGACCTTTGGTCATTGAGGGTAACAGAGTGGACCGCTAGAGAAGACAAGCGTAGAAGGGGGTAGCAGAAAGTTAGATGGGCGGATGAGATCAAGAAGTTTGCAGGGATAAATTTGTCACAGTTGGCACAGGACCGGGGTAATTGGAGAATAATGGGAGATGCCTTTGCCCTGCAGTGGGCGTACATAGGCTGATGATGGTGATGATAATGATGATGATGGTATAGCCCCTGCTTGGAGCCGAGAAGGCTCAAGTAAAGTTTTGGCAATGCGAAGCTTTTTATTAGCTTTCGAAATTTTTGAAGTTTTCGCTGATCGCGATTTTCGTAAGGCTTTTTTTCAGTATTATTATTGCGATAACAAGCGATCGACGCTCAGGATTTCTAGAAAGGTTTGGCTAAGGTTCAATATAGATTGTGTTCTCTGTCGGTTGGCTGGGTTACGCCAGGTTCGTTGAAGTTATGCTGGATGTGGGTAGGTTATGATAAGATTGCTAGGGTAGAACACATAGGATAGCATAGGCTAGGCTATGTTAGGTTAGGTTCATATACGTTAGGTTACGTTAGCTTTGATTGGGAGGTATTATTATTCAGAAAATTTTAGGCCGGGTAACTTTTATGGAAACTCCTGTAAGAATTACCGAGTGATCACGCTTGCCAAGAGATTATACGTGGCCATATTTAATAAGTGCGATCGGAACAACTTTAGTATTTGCCGGCCTCCTCCTATTTTGCTGGATATTTTCTATGTGGTATAGAAAAAAATCTGTGAACCTCATATCAGAGTTTTTAGATCATTCTTACATCATTACCTACACTCAATAGGAATTTAGGAAAATAAATCAACTGCTTTCGCAGAGGCTAATCAAAACCAGATTGTACTAGTTATTTGGAAAACAATGATGTAGTTTTAGGTACATTACTCAACTTCACAGAAGGCTTTGATTATGCCTATCATGACATCCTTCTTCATCAGCTTATCCGAAACAGATTTCCCGGGAATGCTAATTCTTTAATGTCATCTTTTCTATGTAATCGATCACAGCTAGTAGAATTTGGAAAAGTACATTTCAACAATCAAAACTGCGGATCATGGTGTGCCACATGCTTGCATTTTGGGTGTTCTCCTCGTTGCTTTGTAAATATTGAAACTGTAATTTTGACGCAACTGTTAGACACATCGTACAGGGCGAATATAGAATTTTATTCTCGCTTTTTAGGTAATCATTTGGCAAATCACGCAAACGAAAATCACGGGAATATTAGCAGCTGCGCGTAAAAAATGTTTTAGAACTAACTGCTAACTAATGTCCTACTTCTTCTTACTAACTAACTAATGTCCTACTTCTTCTTAGAGCCCAAACATTTCGCGTCTATTTTCGTTAAACCGAGTCTTGCAATAAACCTTAAACCTGCGGGCTATAGTTGATGAAAGGGTAAGGGCCTAGCAGAATCTTTGCCCAGAACCGTTGTGCGGCCAGTACCTTACTCTCCGCTGTTACAAAAATTAGTTCGTAATATTGGAGCTGTTTATACCGACGATTACTAATTTAAGCGGCTGACAGCATATTCATTTGATTATGAAGTCGTATAAATATAATTTATTCTCTTGATGAATGATTTTCAAAACAAAAAGAAGGAGTCGTCCTCATTGAAACCTTGCACAGGAGAAAAGATTACTTAGGTACTAAAACATAGGTTAATCTTGGTACAGAGTGTTTCCGGTGAATTGTATTTTAGCTCAGGGCTTTTTGTCATTGTTTTACTGTTAGACCACAGAGATAAACATACAAAGAAGGTGCATACAATTCTTTGGTCTGAATAGTTCGAATTTCTATCGCTGCATGTTGCTTAGCCGTTGTTTGCTGAGATTGATTCAAACATTTATTGGATTATTTAGTAACGAGAGACAGCAGGCGGTTTTCAATGAGTAGGTTTGATGAGAAAGGATTTGCAAAAAGGCTAGATGGTGATGGTTGCACGCTTCACGAAGCAAGGCTCCTTCTTCCTCATTTATATTTTACGGGGATCCGCTGATGATGATATTGAACAGGTTCCCGCCCGGCGGAAATTGCTCAATAGCTTGAATTGGCGCTCTTATTTAAAACAGTTTTCAAGCAGATATATGCGTTTAGTTTACCTTCGCAGCAACTCCTTCCCGCTTAATCACTGAAGACACGATTATAATCTTCCATCGCTTCCTGTATTCGTCCGTAATTATGGCACAGCCTCCAAAATGTCCTGGAACTTTATATTGGCTGAGTGCGACGTCGCCTTCCAATAACTGCTTGCAGCTTGCAGCTCTGGCTCGTTGATCCAAGCCCTTTAAGTATTCATCATGCCATCTCACCCAACCATCTTGAGTGATTCGACAACGACTTCTCCGTGAATCTTCAATGTCGCTGCTCTGTTGCTTTCCATGGGAGTCATATGCTGCGTCTTGCGCCAAATAATATTTCCGCTGGTGTTAATGGCAGTATCTCGTCGGGCTCGCCGTATACGTATGTCAATGGACGATTGTTGAGAGCGCCTTTCACATCTATTGCTACTGTCCGCAGCTCCCCAAGAGATGTGATTCTGTCAGCGATTACCTTGCGTATCGATGTTTTTATGCTTCGTATGAGGCGTTCATAGAACCCGCGCCACCAAGGTGCACACTTCGCAATGGCCTTCCCCATGACCTTGCGCATACTGCTATAACTAGATACTAGATTATTCATCAGTGCTTCAACCGATCTGTTGATCTCCCTTTCCGCCCGTTCGATGGTCTTTGCATTGCCCGAGTATATGACCTCTAGAAGCCCTCTTCGAGCTACAAATCGTCGAAACGCCTGTAGGAAACTATTTGTGGTCATGTCGTCTGTCAATTTTAAGTGAACTCTACTCGTCACTGCACAGGTGAAAATAAGGACATAGTTTTACTTGTTGGCCTTCGTACGCTGCGTACAGTTTTCCAGTCACGTCTACTCCAATAACATCGAATGACTTTGCTTCATTTACATGATCCTGTAAGTGGATGTACTGGCTGTTCTACGTGTCTTGTGTTGTGCCTTTTGCATGTTATACATTTATTAATGATCGTCTTCACCGCCTGCCGGCCTTGTAAGGCCCAGAACTTGGTACAACAACTTGTGAGAGTTCCCTGGACACCACCTTGCAACACTAGGTTATGAACGTGCTGGATTAGAAGCTTGGTATATCGGGCATTCTTTCGGAGTACAAAGATATGGCGACTTCTGTAGGCGCTGAACGTTAGCTGCCCTTTGTGTCGTATGATGTCGGCGTCGTCCAGGTACACTTCCTTTTCATGTAGCTGAAAGGCTGTGTTCGAAGTGCTACCTCTGATGATTAGGAGAGGCATAAACCCCTTCTGGGTTTCCGTAATTCCGTACTGTTCAGCCTTTGTTATTTTCTCTTGTGTTCTCCTATTATACGTCTCTCTTTGGTATTTCCGATGAAACGAAACATCCATGCTTTGAGACGTAGCAGCATGTTGTAGGAGCCATATCTTAATATGTGGAGTATAGATGGTGTTGCTTGCTCCGCTGGAAGTTCGTTG
This sequence comes from Haemaphysalis longicornis, assembly GCF_048455015.1. Classification (NCBI taxonomy): domain Eukaryota; kingdom Metazoa; phylum Arthropoda; class Arachnida; order Ixodida; family Ixodidae; genus Haemaphysalis; species Haemaphysalis longicornis. The sequence goes on from NW_027526445.1 coordinate 54,487,143, forward strand.
CATTGTACCGTCTCTCGCTCGTTCTCTGTGTTGATGTTCACGTTGGCTGCAGTTTTCAGACGCTGATCTTCGGATTTGATGAAGCTTGACCGGTGACACTACATTCATGACTCTAACAGAGATTTGGCGCTGATTCCGAGTGTGAGCTGATTGCTCTCTAGCAGGATTTTGTTCTTGTTTAACCTCCTTGTCATCTGGAGGAGTCGTTACATTGCGGTGCAGATGTTGGTTTGCATGTCGATGTTCTCCTTCCCCGGCAAGCTCACCCATTTATGCCCGGCCCATTTATGTTCAACACCAGTGCTTTGAATATTTCGGCAATCAGGCTATTTTGGTGAATCTGACTAGTCTGTGGTCCAACTCCGATGGCTTCGAAGCTCCAACATCTTCCACGTTCCATCTTCAGCTCCCATTTTGTTGCCTCAATCGCGAGTACCATCACTGCCGGTGTCTCCTTCAGTTGGATCTTATTGTCACTCACTGGTCCATGCACTACCCAGTCATGTGAGGGCTCAGCTGTGACAAGTCAAGTCTCGATGTTCGATGTGTCGTATTTGTCCTTTGACGAACTCCTAGTAGTGATCTGACCCAATCAGAAGTCCGGTTGTCCCATCGCCATTTGTTTGAAACTCCTCCTGCACCAAGTTTAGCTTGAATTCCGGCATCTTCTCTCTGATGTTTCAGTCGGATGCTGGTATATGGCTGTGTGAGATGCTTCTTACTTTAAGGGCTTCGACAGCTATAGCGGACTCCTTTTCGCGACTCTTTACCATCATCTTCACGACGTCCATACATTGCAGTTTTTTCTTTCCTCCAAAGGATCCAACTCTGTGCTTTCCTTACCGTAGAGATTTGTCTGTGGTCTTTTCTGGTAGAGTTATTATGAATGTTCCTTGACTGCCACTATCAAGTAGTATACGAAAGATGCTTTCTGATGCTTCTCGCTGTACCCATGCTATTGCTGTCAGCAGGAACACACAGTTTCTAGTCGGGTTTCCCACTGATTGCTTCAGGGCCATCGCTGTTTGCTGTAGTGTAGGAGGTTCCTGTCTCTTTTTGTCTTTTGCCTTGCATATCGATGTTGCATGACTTCTTTTTCATCTCTTGCAAAACACATTTGCTTTGCAAATCCGTGGTGTATGATTGCGCGAAGTACATCTGAAGCATGAGCTGTGTTTGGCTAGGAGCTTCTTTTTTTCTTCAATAGGTATGCTTCGCGTGCATTCTTCTGTCAGGTGGTTCGTTTGTTTGCAGAACAAACATCCTTGCGTGTAGAACCATAGAAAATAGCGGTCCTGCTGGACCGTTTTTTGTTCTCATGCCAAGGTCCTATACCTGCTGTCTCCTGCTCCCGCTGCGCTTCTTCGTGTAAGCTCACCTGTTCCCGTAGTAATTCTATCATTCTCTGCAGTGCGTCGGCACTCTTTTTCCCCATTCATGTCGTTTTTTGCTGTTATAATATTGACCTGTTTTCAGATCTCTCCTTTGTCTCCAACTCGATCAGTAGCTCTGCTGGCATGACCTTCTTCAGTCCTGGCATCAGCATTGGGGCGTAGCACTCTCTGTTCGCTCCAAGAGCCTGCAGTGCTAATGTGTGTACCTGCACATTTTGAAACAGGTTTTGCAGGGTTTCCTTATGATACACTGATGTTACCTTATCTAGTCGTAACAGTTCTTTCATGGGCAGGTTCACCGATTTCTCGCGTCTCCGAAATGTCTCTTTTATTATCTTGATACCTTGTTCATAGTTGCTTTCTGGAGAGATCTGAAGTTCTTTAATTGCCCCGGCTGCTTTGACGGTTAGTGCCGACTTGAGATAGCTGAATTTCGTGTACGTTGCTCATATTATGCCTAGAGTGAACTGCTGATTTCTATTCTGTCCAAAATGTTATCTATTTAAGGGAATTTTCACTTAAGTGAATCCTCTTTAATTTTGGCAGTTTAACAAGCGCTGTGGAGCCTTCCGCACCATGCGTTTCATGACTCCCGGATTCAATTCTCTCGTCTCTGTGATTGCGCTGGAGATGAGAGAATGCCTTGCGTTTCCTCCTCTAGGTAGTTGTTGGTCTTTGAACAGATGGCCGCAATTTTCAAGTCATATTCTCGCAGTCCCTAGAATTCACGTTCCTGCACTTTATTCGTTATGTAACCTTCCAACGGTTTGTAGGAGTTTGGTAGGGTTGATGCTTTAGCATTTATCTTGGATTGCATGGCAATCAGATGGTCTCTGTGCTGCATTTGAGCCTCCACCGCATAAAGTAGCCGCGTGACTGGCGTTCGCAACACCCTGCTCTTCTTCGTGACAACTTCCGTGTTCATTGTTTTTCCGCAGTGAAAATTCCACTTAGGTTTGAGGATCCGTTGACTCCGTGGGTGTTCGGCCTGGTGCGATCTTCTCGTCTTCAGGCTGCTTCGCTGCTCATCCGCCATTGTCTTCACTACTGCTCGATTGCAGGTTGTTTTTGGTTGCTTGCGGGGAGTTGAGTCCAAGTCACAGCACCACCACAGACCGCAAGGCGTTTCCAATGAGTTGGTTTATGAGAAAGGAAAAGCAGAGAAGGCACGTTGCACGCTCCACAAAGCAAGGCCTTTTCTTCCTCAGTTCTATTGTACAGGAGATCCGCTGATGATGATCTTCAACTGAGGAAAGGGGAGGCCCCAAGGCCGTGCATGGAATGATGGCGGAGTACGGATGGCGGAGTAGCAGAGGTATTCGTCACACAATTGAAAATCACTTCTTTGAGCACACATCTGTTTGGAGAAAGATATTAGTCGTCTGTAATAGTTGGTCGGGCTCGTCGCAGTGCGATTTTTTCACCTCTTTGCGTCCGCACTCATTTTCAAGAAATGTAGTCGGTACATATCTTCCACAGCCATCACCATTGTCGGATCAAGCGTCGTAAACGCAGGGTGGAAGAAAGGGGCGGTTCGTCGCCGCAACGGTTGGATAGAGTGCACGGACTGTTTAAGCCCATGGTGAAAAGAAATCAAACGACGAAAATTCACCGGTGCCTCTTAGAAATCGGTCGCGATATCAACAGGCAACGTAGTGCTCTTTGCGACAATTTGGAACGTAGTGACTCCCTGCAACCACTTATCGCAGGCACGAAAGCTAACAGTGGATATTGCTATGCGGCATGGGGTCTCTTCTTTTGCATAATCAGCTGTAGGTGGGAAGAAACAAGCTTTATTTTATTTGGCTTTAATGAGATGACACCCGCGACAAGCGTTCAATCGAGACGACATGCGTTCAATCGAGGGGACGATTTCTGAGGTGCTTACCGGTGGTTTAATAAAACAGGTGCCGCCGTTCCTTTATTTTATATTACTGTCCCGCAATTTAAAGTAAATTAATGAAGCAGAGAACCCTGACTGGTGGGGAAAATTGGTACACAGACACCTTAAAGACTACCAGCCGCCTTAAAATTTGGTGTTGTCAGCTTTTATAAAAAAATGAATATATACCTACAACTGCATTCTTCCAAAGCTTTACTTTTCAAGTTATGATACATTCAACTTTCCTTGGCGTTATACTGAAATGCAGCCGGCTGCAGTGAATATCTTTTATTACTGATGAGGCTTTTGAAATACATACATAAAGAAGACATATGGTTCAACATGTTGTTTCTTTGCATCCATGTCAAGATTTCGGAGAAACGTTTTCATTTCTGATAATCTTCCTGAAGCCAATATACTTCCCTTATGTACACCAAACAAGGAAATGGAACACTCACTGTCACATACGAAACTCCGACGAACGCCTATACAAGGGCATACAATTGTTGCTGAACCTATTTAGAGAACTACACTCAGCAGGACCAATCGCATGAATGAGAACACGATTGTGATATCTAAGTGATCCGATTAAAAATGCGCCAACATCTTCATGGAAGCATTTCCATTCTTTTGTCCTCTTCTGCAACCACTGCGACCACCGACCTGAAACAGGAAGAATAAATATTTCTTTCTCACTGCCTCTTGTCAAGTTGTCGTGAGCTGCTTTGCAAGCATTTTCTATTCTCACCACACTCCAGCCAGCACCAGCAAAGTGGCAGCCCGAAAGCCCGACGTTGAATCATTTTCAGTTGCTGCAGCAGTGTTTTCAATGCCTAATGAAGCTTTCAAGCCCAAAGCAACAGTGTGCGTGACAAGCAGCGACTTCACAGCGTGAATGTATTGCCTGAATTCATTCTAGTCTTCTACACAGGCCTTTTTAACTCTCACCACTTCATGGCCAGAAGCTACAATATTTGCATGAGAGAAGCAGCGACTTCACAACGTGAAATTGTGGCAGGATATTATTTTAAGGCACTAGATAAGTGTCTTCAACTCTCATTGACTTCATGGCCAAAAGCTACAATATGTGCTTTAGACGCAGCAACATCACAGCCTAAGGGCCAGGTATAACCCCATTCCAACGTACCACATAAGCGTGTTCAAATTCCACTGAAACTTCATGGCAGCGAAACCACAGCCTAAAGTCCTAGCATAAATACATTACAACGTATTTTATTAGACCTTTCATTTATTGCCATAGTTCTCAAGCCAGAAAGAACAATTCAACCTTGCGAACGAGTTACCTAGAACCTTGAAGAAAGTACGTAAAATGGGGCGGTCTATTGAGAAAATCTTTCAAAATTTTTATTGTCTCTACAGCCACCAGAAGCAACCGGGTGTGCTCTTAAACTAGCGACGTAACCTTCTGAAGGCCTGAAGTTAAACCATTTTGATATGCCGCATCGTTCTTTCCCTATTCTTATTGCAACAGTGCATGCTTGAAAAGTACAAACATAGCAGTCTGAAGTTTTGACATAACCCATTTCTACCTGCTACACAAGTGTTTCCAATTATTACTGCATCTCTTCAACATGAACCACCTTAGGACACTGTTTGAAGGTTCTGTACCTGTTTTCACAGTTGGTGGAGCAATTAAAACATATAAAAGTGGGAAGCGGTGTTCAGTTTAAGTAAACGTAGGCTCGATGGGAAGACGCCGAAACGTTTACTGCACTCTGTAAATAACAACGGTCTCTCATGGCTGAGGCGCTAGAAATCTGAATGTGTGCCAACACATTGTAACCTTTTTGGTGGAACGTAAACGTACAACCACTGTGCATTCTTCGCTGCCCAAGCACCGGAATGCACTAATTGAATTACAGCTATAACTATGAAACTCAGCTGCAATAGACAAATTTTTAAAACCCTTAGAGGTCATCGCACAAACATTTAGGAAAGATAAAATGAATATAAAATGTTGGTTTATTCTTTCTAAATGCATTCAGCTATTCAAAAACAACTTTAGTAGCCGGTGAAGCTTCTCAGGAAATCCAACACGGCAGACAATATAAAAGGCAATTGGATATTGAGTACAGGCATAGTCAGTTTTCCTGATGCCACTTTGTTTTAAGTGATGGAAACATACGTACCAGCGGCTTAGCAGGCATAATAATAAGCTGCGGGCATGTGTACTCTTGGCAATGTATAAAAATATAGGTGGTCATGTCGCATGGCCGCACGCTTCCAGCTTTCTTCAATGGTGGGGTTCAAAAGCAAACAATTATACAGTTACGATGTTTATTTACCCTTCTTATACGTTCAAAAATGCTACTCGTGATTACGACCAACCAGTGTCCATGGCAGTGAAGAAACGAAACGCCACCATATTTGATTATCTCAGTACTCGCACTCATTCATACTTTTTTATGTGCGATAATATGCCCATTGGCATGAAAACAGCGTCATAGTCTCCCGTCTGTACCAGGAAGACAGTCTCATACTGATTTTGTTAAAGCTACCGAGTCTCGGATAAATGAGCACGAATGTTTACTTTTTTGCGAGTCACGGCAATAATTCTGTAATCATACCTGGATACGCTAAAAAAGAACACGCTGCACCACTGCCCCATCCGTACCCCGACAAGCAAAAGCAACGCGAATAAGTAATGAAACCTTACGTTGTAAGATTTGACAATCGACGTAATAATGCGGAACTGGAAAACACGCCACACATTTGCCGAATCCGCGTCGGGCCAGATGAACACCACGTAGGCCTACGCTCAACATCGGGTGCAGCCTACGTCCATAGCTGGAAACTAGAACGCTTGCAACTTGTCCCTGTTTCTTCAGTAAACGAAAGGAAATAGAGCGGTTTCATCACAGAGGTTGCGTTACACCAACACAACGCCCACAATCCCACCAACAACAGATGCAGCTTCGACGTTGTCTGATCGAGTTCGGTGACGACGTTCCGCCTCAAACCGCCCTTCTCTATTTCCTCAGGTACAAACCATGACTCGGCAAGGCACACACGGGACAGACGATGATAAGCGGCTTCTTGGTGCACTGCAACACATTCGTAACACAAATCGTGTACAGAGCTTTTGGTTCTCGGCAACGTTGTTGTCGCTGGACACGTAGTAGCTGTCGGCAAGCGAGCTCTCCCATATTGGAAGTAGTTCTCCTCTAAAACGTACGTGGCAGGTGTCACAGAAACAACGAGACGCAATTGTTTGCAGATGAACACAAAATCCCTTTGATGTCAAAAAAGCGGCTGCTGAGTTAAGCTGTGACCAACTATACTTATTCTTGACATTATCTCAGGCCGACGGTCTTATGCGCAATTACCGTTACGCTATTCCCATGTCAGTTAACCTTCTACTTTACAACTGTATTTTTAGCTTTATGCTTTACCTTGGCGCTCGAATCTCGGCACCCACAACTAGGTGCAATATAGGGGACTTGACAATTCCACAAAAACTACTTGCTGCCGTAGTAAGCAAGGGTCTCTACCTTTATCGTCCACGGGAACTTTTTAAAAAGCGCAATATTATTCGCTTGGATTGCATTTCCACATAAACGTTCCGGACGTCACAAAGAAGTAGTAGAAAAAATGCTTCACTATTTATTCTACCTGGCCTACAGAAGCTTTCTTCAGCCTATTCTAACCAAAATATCCTGAAACCTAGGAAGCAAAAAAAAAAGACGCCGGACAAAATACGGAGCAAATGTATGGATACAAATTGCCGCCTTTAGAAAATAACATTGAAGTAGTCTCTATCATTCCTTTGTGTCATATACCATGTTTTTTTTATAACGGAACCATGATTGTACCGGTGTCAGCACAGACAATACGACAAGAAGAGAAGATCACACAGGACTGTGCTCTTCTGAGCACACAGGGCAGCGCAGGCAATACAGGACTGCGTACCCGTATTGTCTGCGTTGTTGCCATCAAAGATGCTTTCCAACTTTGCAAACTTGCAACACTTCTCCAATGATAGTTTGTTGTCTTGCTTGTTGCTGTCTTTCAAGATTCCCATTTTTCCAACGTGTCCATTAGGTATTGGGCTGGGCCTGAGGAGGCTAGTACTGTTTATAGTTGTATTGGAGATGTACCGGGATAGCCAAGCCGGGATAGCCAAGCGGTTCTACAGCTTTTCCCCAGTTCCTATCGCCGGCATGTATTTACATTGTGAAAGAATAAAATCTGTGTTGACTGATATTGATTTTGATTTGTACGGTAAACTGTATTTGCTACAAATATTTCTCAAGTCATTTGTTTTCAATGATTAATCGTGAGATCACGCATAGTGGCGTTTATATTTAAGATTTGGGATGTTGATTTAGACGTTAATGAGAAGGATGCAAAACGTTTCATTGTACGAAAAAAAATACAGTAATCCCTTGCTATAACGAAGTAAGCGGGATGGCGAAAAATTTTATTATAAGTGGTACATTGATATAAGCGACCTCCAGACGAAAAGTTGAAGCAGTTGACCTTAAATTACGCCACAGCTGCGAGGAATCAAAGCACAACGTATTCAGTGAAGCAAAACTTTATTCTGTTGCAAAAAAGGCGGGCTTTGGCTGTTTCAACTTCTTGCCGGGCGCGGGCAACCCGTGCTCCCATTTGACCAAGCATTGCATGAGGCGGTAGTCGCCGTCCACAAAAAGTGGCAGTGGCAGTGGCCTATTTAATTAGCGGGCGTACGGGTGTCACGAAGCCCTACGAGAGTTTCTCTCTGGAAAGCGCCGCAAATTCCGTGGCTCGAGGCTGAGGTTGTGTTTCTTGAGCTAAAAAAACCGTTAACTGCACATTGTGCGTACAAAGCGCAATTATGAAAATTGACCGGTTTTGCACTGGGGGCTTTGCATGATCACTGGGTAATTTTCCCGTTACGCGTGCAGCCGTGACGTTTGCAACACAACAGTTTTTTGACCCCCTCTTGTCGACGAAACCGCTAATTCTACGGTTCGAGTGTCGGCGTTTGCGCACCGTCGCGTTGACGCCACTGACCAATCTCTATCAACGAAATGCAATTCCCCTGCTATGGATTTGGACCGCTTGTCTAATTCGGGATGGTGCGAATCGAGCATGATTGACTCGAGGAAATTGCAGGGGAAACCCCAGCTTACGTTGACCCGCCCTGTTGACAGCCGGACTCGCCGCTAAACAACGCCTCCGCTTTCCACGTCGCTCTAAGCGGCTCAAGCTCTTCATGCACTTCGAGTAACGCCGTCTAAAACGCATGCGTTTGGGTTGGGACAACAATAAATTTCGAATAAAATGATATTTCGAGTAAACCGATTTTGCTATTACGACGTATAACTGTATGAAGTAATGTTCGTGGCATCCTCAGCTCTTGAAGCCTCGCGCGTCGGCAGCCTATAGTGAGCCGGAGACGTTAATTGACTGCGGAAATTTTTTGGATGAACCGTGTCTGCAACTTGTATTTTGCACGGCAATAGTTTTCCTTACTTTGTTCTTTTTGATTACGTTTTGTGGCATGAGATGTAAAGCAGTGTATATGGCTCTCTTTTTGAAGACTCCTTAGCCAGATATGTTGACAGCCACGCAATTTCATTGTCCCCTGGTTAAATGTGCGTCAAGTAGTCTCAAGTAGCTGAGACGCATACTTACTGATGCAAGCCGGAATAAAACGAGGGACTCTGCACAATAAAATTAAATTAGTGGCCTAAGTGCAGGCGTCGACCATACCTTTGGCAAATTTGGCAGCAAAAGTGTCCTGGAAAATTCCTAGAAAATTCAAGATACCCCTTCCCTCCGTGACTGCTAACGCTTCCATCTGCATCACCATACTTCTCTACACCGGCGTGCCCCATGTGCCAAGATGGGTGGGATGTTGGTGTTCCAACTACAATTATCTACTATACAAGCGGCCAGCGGTAGCCGCCCTGCACAATGTGGCGGTGTTTCGCGCCGGGATAAGTTATCCCTTGGTTCTTGGGAAGGCATTGCGATTACTGGTGATTATAGGGACACGGGGCCACAATTCCATTTATTATGTATTCCTACACAAGGTAAAAAAGAATGTTGAACATGGAGACGTTAAAAATGTTAAGGTGTAACATCACTAATTAAATGTGCAACCAAAAAAGTGCTTTACTTGGGACTAGTGGGACCACTGTGTATCATAGCAACACAAAGCAATGGTGGATGTTTTTATTGACAAGGAGGGATAATACAAAATGTTTCGAAGTTTTGAACAACTAACTCATTTTCGCATGGAAAAAAGACCTGGAATTTTATCGTAGCTCACGTTATTCCTTCCCGTTTTTCGCTGCAGCATAACCTTTAAAAAAAACTATACACTGCAGAACAATAGGTTGTTTTATTACTACAGGCATGAGAGGGAAAAATGTCGATCCATGGTAAACACAGAAGCTACCTTGGTTAGAGCGTTTAATTAGTAAGCCACAGTGGATGGTAAAAACATTAGCGAAAACAATTAACATTCAGTACAGAAATCTGTAGTTCTTTATTATAAGCAAAAGCTCACCAAAGTAATCAAATCGCTGCGGTTTTCTACATAGTCCCCTATAGATGGGAATTATTTACGTCATTATAAAATGTTGACGACGTGAAAATTTTTACAGCTGCAGAAATGTCTCTCTTTCAGATACTAGAAGCATTTAGGCTTTAACAACAAACGGTCGCTGTACGCAACTGCTTAACCCAATTAAGCTTTGGTATTTTACGTTTCTATTTAACATAGTTCTGAATATATCGCATGTGAGTTTCCCCTCAAGTAGCAGTTTGTAAAATAATGTATACAGTTTTTTTGAAAAACCGGGGCTGCATTTATTTTTCAAAAAATGCGGTTGCGCTGCTATGTGATTGTGGGCCTATGATTTTCCTGTTGAACTGGTATAAGATAGTGTGGGAGGTTTACACATATAACACCACGAAGTGATACAAACAATCAGTACCACTCAGAATCGATGAGGTGTCGCTATAGCGCCATAAAAGAACGACACACCGGCGCTTGCAAGCCGACTGCGGGAAGCATTAAAATGTGACTGACTACGCACTGGAAAGAAGTGGAGAAAGTGCACCAGAGGTATGCGGCGCCCGCAGGAGAAACATAACAAAAATTTGGTGAAATGGTAAAGAGTCATGGATTAAAAAATACGCAAAAAACGCAACACGAAGGATAGAACTTCACAGTGCGAGCGCAAGTCTTGTGCCGATCTGTTCTTTGTCATGTCATTTTTGCGGTTGTTTTTTGTCAGGTCGATCAAGATGTGGGCGGCAACAGTGCACAGTAACTATACATTGAGCGCCGACGTCACAAAGGTGTTGGGTGGCGAGTGTTCACCGTACCTTGATTTACTGGAGTCACGTAACGACGTATTATTGCCTACGGGCTGGGCCTACAGGACATCTGTCTCCTCAAACTATCGTAAAACGTCTCCGCTATAAAATGCAATTCTGCTGCCTTTGCGAGCCAACGTTTCCTCTCTAAAAGGTGTATGTTTTCTAGCGAAAGGTTATTAACAGATCACTCTTTTAAATGAGCCCTAAGTAGATTGCGATTTCAAGCGAGCTATTGCAAGAATGACTGTAATTTGGTTTTCTGTTTCAACGTGAATTCATGTTGTCATTTATGCGAGCATTGCTATTAGTTTTCGCGTATGACTAACCCTTTATGAATATCCTGTCTGTGAACACTAGAGTGCAGCTATAGGCGTGTTCCAGAAATTATTAGAGAAAATCAGCTTTTTCGGCTTTAGGGAAAGGCACGGATGGTTCGGGTGGCGGCTATGCGAGCGATACGACGTCAAGGCCTATTTTTGTACGGAGGAATGTTCATCGTCGTCATCCGTCGCATGAGCTTAGCAGAGGTTGTTTATATTGCCCCGAACCAGGAATTGGGTTACTTTACTGATGTTTTTTTGTTCTTAGCGCCCGGCTGAGCCGGGCTGTGCTATCTAAATCACCAGTGAAGCCCATGTTCTATTCTTTCTTTCTTACGCCGCACGGATTTTCTCATTTGATAGGAAGAATATTTCGGTCTAACGCCACTAGCCTAGAATAGTCTTCTTTTATCTACAATTTTCTCAGTTTAATTTGATGCTTCGAGAAACACCCGCGCCTGAGCATAAATGCCGCAGAGCAGACGCCGCGGTATTGATTGATTGATTGTAGGGTTTGACGCGCCGACGCAACGCAGGCGACGAGGCGCGCCGTAGTAGAGGGCTCCGGATTAATTTGGACCACCTGGGGATCTTTACCGTGCGCCGAAAGCTCGCACAAACGGGTGTTTTTGCTTTTCGCCTCCATCAGAAAAGCGGCCGCCGCGGCCGGGAATCGAACCCGCGACCTCGTGCTCACCAGCGCAACGCCTTAGCCACTGAGCCACCGCGGCGGGTAGACGCCACGGTATTCGATTCGCCGACAACAGTCTGGGCACGTCCCTTTGTCTACTGCTGTTTCCTCGCCTGTGTATTTGTTGAGTGGTTAGGGGAGCAACGGTTCGCTCCAATAAACATGTTTTATATCTGCTCATGTTATTCGCCTGCAGATTGAGCCTGTTTTATCGGTTTCCTTTTTATGGTGTAGACGCCACATAAGTGACCAACACTGGGCAATGGTCACTGATATCGTATGGTATCGTTACAGCTGTTCTCACGATAGTGCCCCTGCTAACGATGAATAAATCTAGAATGAAGTGGCTCTCGCCCGTTACGCGAGTGGGTGTGTCGATGACATCGCACAAGCAGGCGGCATCGATTACTCTACTTAATTGGAGGGAACGTCCAGTATTTTGGACCATATTAATGTTCAAGACCCCCAAGTAAAATGCGATAGCCGTGAAGCGAAGCATGGTCCTGTAGTTTTTCTAGGAATTCAAGGCATGCGCTAATGTTGCCAGATGGGGGACGCTATATATAACAGAAAACATATTACTGCCGCTAAGAGCAGATAGGCATTCGTAATCTGCAGTGATCGGCGTTAACTCGAGCAGCACTTCTGAGCACATGCGTCGTGTAACATGCATTGCGACTCCCCATCCGCGTACCCCAGTGCGATTTAACAAGTAGTGATTAAAATAATTTAGGGACAACATGTCGCTGTCACAGTGGTACCACGTTTCAGAGAAAATCATTACATTACAATAAATTTGAATTCACACGAAAATATTTTTATTTGGTCTTGCTTAGGAGAGAGAGAACTGGCATATATGTGAACGGCAGATAAAATGTTTCTATTGGGTTCGGGAGCGATGACCTCTGAAGGCAAGCAGTATTCCTGATACTGCATGCTACGGGTCAAGAGAATCTAAAACTTTCCCGCCAAATTTTTTCCGCTTAAACGATGTCCCGCAGGTCATTTTCGGATTCGATGCGGACGAGATTGGCTGATTCCCTTTTCTGTGCAAAAAATATTTCCGTTTCGTGTCCACACGAACCGCCATTTGACCTCGCGTTTTTTTTTTTGCCAGTGCCAGGGAGAGGAGGCGTTTCAGGGTTGAGCATAAGTGGTCGTTTAGATATATTTGCTGTTCACTTTGAATTCCAACCTGGCGTAATTCTTAGAATGGACATTTCCACAAAGAACGGTGCAATAACTTATGAACAGACGAAGACGATAACTATTAACTCTTATCTCTCCATGACGCCGCAACTAAACCCCGAGCACCGTACTTCTGTAAGGATTGCCGATGTTCATGCCACCCGGTGAAGCATTGATGATCACCGTCTACTGTGAAGATGCTGTTCCTGACGTCCACGCTATCCCAGAGAGTGACTAAAGGTTGCTTCTTAACCGCGTCGTCGTCTCAGTCGCAAGAAGCATCGCGCGCTTTAGGCAACGCCAATCCCACGTTCTGGTCTCTTATTTCACCAAGGAGTACCGACATTTAAGCAAGGGTGCTGCAGTCGCATTGCCCGAAGAAACGCAGGAACAAGTGACGGGATCGCGGTCGCCGAATTTGAAAGCGCACATGCAGATACCATCAAGCTTCCGCACCACTTCGACGTAAACCCGGCGCAACTGCAAGAAGAACGGGAACCAATTATTAGCTTTTCTGCGTCGCTAGAGCGAGTGTGCTTCGTCGAACTCAAAGTAGTGTCAGGCACCTCTCGCGAAGCACCAAATAATATTCGAAGATGGAGCCCGACCTACCCTACAGTCATTATACTGCGTGTCTTCACACGAGCGGAAAGCCATCCGAACACAAGTCGAACACTTGGTTAGCGACAACATTATGCAGCCTTCGAAAAGCCCCGGGCTGCACCGGTCGTACTCGTGAAGAAAAAAGGGGGCACATTAAGGTTTTGAGTTGACTACCGGCGACTCAACAAAATCACCAACAAGGACGCGTAGCCCATGTGACGAACTGACGACGCCTCAACCACCTCTTCCACGCGAAGTACTTCTCATAGATGGATCCGAAGACAGGCTACTGGCAAATAGAAGTAGACGAGGGATACCAAGAGAACACTGCATTCATAACCCCGGAACGCCTTTACGAGTTCAAGGTGATGCCGTTGGGGTTGTTCACGGCACTAGGAACTTTTTAAGGAGTTATGGACCTAGTGTCGACTGGCCTGAAGTGGCAAATTGGTCTCGTATACCTTGACGACATTGTGGTATTCGCCCGAACTTTCGACAACCACCTTGCAAGGTTCGACTCTGCACTTGACGCTACTCGCACGTCTGGGTTAACACTGACAACTGAAAAAAGTGCCGCTTCGGGTACGAGGAATTCCAGTTTTTGGGCTATGTCGCCCACGCCGTGGAAGTCACGACTGCCCCGGCGAAAACTTCAGCCATAGCAAACTTTCCAAGAACGAAAGACAAGCAAAGCGTGCAAACATTTCCCGAACTGTGCGCATACTACCGGCGCTTTGTCGCAAACTGCACGCATTCCATAGTCACTCACGCGCTTGACAAAAGATAGCACCCCTTTCACTTGGGAGAACGCCCAGGAAAAAGCATTCTTCGAGCTGCAACAATGCCTGCTCAACCGGCCCGCGCTCGCTCATTTCGACGAAAACGAAAAAGCTTAAATGCACACGGACGCCAGCGAAATATTCTCGTGTGGCCTCCTCGTCCGAAACCAAAGCAGTAGCGAGAAAGTAATCGCCTATACCAACCGTGGTCTGTCGAAGGAGGAGAAAACTACTCAACCTCTGAGAAAGAATGCCTCTCAATTATATGGGCCATTTAAAAACTTCACCCAATACTGTATGGCAGACCATATACTGTATGGCAGACCATTTATGCTAGTGACATACCACCATGCCCTGTGTTGGCTTGAAAATTTGAAGAACCCCTGTGGCCGTCTTTAGCGGTGCAGCTTGCACCTGCAAGTTTTCGACGTTGCAATCACCTATTACGCCGGCAGGAAACACTCCGACGCCCACTGCCTGTCCCGTGTTGCCGTCGAGCCACCCCTACAAGATTCCGATAATGACTGCGCGTTCTTCAGACTCGTGACGGAGAGTGACCTAGCCCCAAGCAGCGTGCTGGCACCGACTTACGCGTCATGATCGACTACCTCGAAGAATGCAATGTCGCCGTGCTTAGGGCGTTCAATCGTAACTTCGCAGCATTCAGCCTTAAAACTCCCGTCTTCGTGAAGAAAACTTTCAGCCCCGGAATGAGAACTAATTGTCTTCCTGTCATTCCCGCAGACCTTCGTGACAAAATTTTTCAAGCGTGCCATGACGACCCGTCTTCAAGACGTCTCGGAAGAGCTCTCAGTATTAGAAAAATCAAGGCGAAGTACTACTGGAACTGCCGTACATCCGACGTCACTCACCTCATTCGGAGCTCACGGGGCTGCTGTGAAGAAAAACGCCGCAAACGAGCCCCGCCCGACTTCTCCAGCCAATCACCGTACCATCGAGGCCTTATGGACCTTCTGGGCCCTTTCCTACATCACGACCCGGGAACAAGTGGATTGCCGTATAGTGACTGACTACATGACGCGCTACCGAGACACCGCCGCTCTTCCAAGGGGGACTGCTCAACAAGTCCCGAAGTTCTTTATAAACCAAGTTGCGCTCCCGTATGGAGGCCCTGAAATCTCAATCACTGACCGCGGGCGACCTTTACGGCGGGACTTATGCAAAGAACCTTACTCTACAACAACAAGGATCGCCAAAGAACGCCGGCGTAGCACCCATGAACGAACAGATTAACAGAACGATTGAACAAGGCGATCGCGGATATGCTGTTTATGAACGTCGACGTTGAAAATAAGACTAGGGACGGAGTCCTCCGGTATGTCGCGTTTGCGTAAAGCACGGCTATCCCCGCGGCGTTACGACATAGCCCAAAATCTGGGGTGCCTCGTACGTGAAGCGGCATTTTTAGGCGTCAGCGTTAACCCAGACGTGCGAGTAGCCTGAAGGGCAGTCTGGAACTTTGCAAGGTGTTGGTCGAAAGTTTGGGCGAATACCACAACGTCGTCGAAGTATACGAGACAGGTGTGCCGCTTCAGGCCAGCCGTCACGCTATCCATGACTCTTTAAAACGTTCCTAGTGCCGTTCACAACCCGAACGGACTTACCTTGAACTGGTATAGACCGTCTGGGGTTATAAATGCAGTTATTTCTCGGTGTCTCTCTTCCACTTTAACTTGCCAGTAGCCTGTCTTGAGATCTATCTAAGAGAAGTACTTCGCGTGACAGAGGTGGTTGAGGCCGTTGTCAATTCGTCGCATGGGGTACAGGTCCTTTTTGGTGATTTTGTTCAGTCGCCCTTAGTCAACGCAAAACCTTAATGTGTTATCTTCTTTCTTCACAAATACGACCGCCGCAGCCGCGGAGCTTTTCGATGGCTGTGTAATGCCGTCGCTAATCATGTCTTCGACTTGTGTCCGGCTGGCTTTCCGCTCGTGTGAAGACAGGCGGTCTGATGACTGTAGGACAGTTCGGGCTCCACCTTCGGTTATTATTCGGTGCTTCGCGAGAGGTGCCTGAAAAAAAGTTTGAGTTCCGCGAAAAATACTCGCTGTAGCGGCGCAGAAAAGCCAATTCTTGGTTCTGTTGTTCTTGCGGTAGCGCCGGGTTCAGGTCAATCGGTCGCAGAAGCAGGAAGGTATCTGCGTGTGCGCATTCAAACTCAGCGACCGCGATCACATTACCTGTTTTGTGCGTTTCTTCGGGTTATCAACTTTGTCTGTAGATCAATTATTGCACCGTTGTCCGTCAAAAGGTCTATTCTAAAAATTACGCCACCGGAGCACTTAGGCAAAATGACAAACGCAGCAGGGCACGCCGTGGTTTCTATGTTGACGCGCGATGTGCACATTGCTCTTGACATTGCTTTCGTCAATATCTGGCAATGCCGGATATGTGGGCACGTTTAGAAAGATTTCCGGCCGCGACCAATCGATCCCTCTGCTCGATCAACTTCATTTGTGTGAGCCGCGGCCGATGCTGCCATGGCTGGAGGACCCCCAGGAACTTGCTTACTAGGTCGCAGAAAGTGCCGTAGTTGCCGTTTTCTCTCTAATATTCGGAGCCATAGTTGCGTCGTTTTCCACCAATATTTATTGTATGTGTACTGAATCAAAGGGAAGTAGCGTTTTCAATCTACGTAAAAGAAATTCGACGTTCTTTGTCGGTGTGCCAGCAGAAAGGAATAGGCCACATTACAATTTGGGCTGAGCTGCTGCTGTTCTTATCTGTTACCCTCAAGCTCGGGTATCGTAATTATGTATCGCAAATCTGCATCAACGGCAACAAATATCTTTGGCTACCGTACACATATCATAAACACTTGGGCGGATCGGCAGCTGTGCCCTTTTATCATCAATTGCACAATGAAGAGGACCTTGACCTATCCCAGCCTGGAGCTCAAATGATGACGGCGCTCAACCTACACGATTATATGAAGTCCCGTAACCGCAACATTTTCTTGGAGGGTTGTGAACAATTTGTGTCAGCAAATCAAAGCAGATCTGAAGACGTATATTGTCTTGTTTCAGGGAACGAGCAACTAGCCTATTTCGGTGTCACGATATGCTGAACTACGTGGTTATAATATCTACGGCCACTCACCCAGCAAAAAAAAGCTTCAATCCCGTACAAAATCAGTACTACGGGCAGGATTTCTATATATTACGTAACATATTCTCAGTACGGAGTATGTACTAATATTGATTGAATGGCCGAGCACAAGTTTACTACCGCGTTTATGTTTCGTGTGAAAAGTGCACTAAAATGAGCCCCTTACTGTAATAACTCAATTTTGCATCGTCTTAAGCTATTTATTAAAAGAGATAGATTCACCTCCTTCCTAAGCCAGTATTAGAATTTCATTTTCTGGCAATTGTGCCTCCATCCAAGCCACGCAGGCCTGCCTCCACTTAACTTCTTTTTGGAACACTGCAAATCCGTCTTGCTTTGAAGGTCCTAAAACATTTGTCTGCAAGCTTTCTGACTTTTGGGATTGCAAAAGTTATTTGTTATTGCAAATTCACAAACTTTATTGCAACTACGAGCCCATGGAATAATGTTAGGAAACCTAGCTGGCAACAGCTTGAGTTTACCCCTAATCAGGAATTATCACACATTTCTCCGGCGAATTATGCATTTGGTTATGCCATTAGAACCCCATTCATTCTTTCCAAGTTAGCTTTCTTTTCTGGCCATGTTAAGTTGCCTCCCTTTCTTTGATATTTTCTTGAGGGATTGGCCCTTGTCTCATAACAAACACGCGCCCTGTTAGACTCACAAAAGATAAACATTCGCAACTCTACATATTCCAATAAAACTCAAGTTTACTTTGTTTTACTACGTGCCGCAGCGACTTGGGAAAGGCTTTCTGTGAGAAAGTATAGAAGGGCGCTTTATATTTTCTGCTTTTCTCCCCAAAATTCCCGGCTTTGTTCACAAAGTATTGATCGCATTATTTTTTCTCGAATTTGCACTCCATTCAGTTGGCGCGCAATGTTTTTTTGCGTGTTTTTTTGGTTGGGACCATTGAGGTGAGAGATGAAACAAATTTGTTGCATAGTCGAAAATTTTTAATAGGGTCGTTCGAGGTATCCGGAACTCCTAATCCAATTGATGGCTTTCTTTTGTGTTCGTCTTTATTCAGCGGTAGCACTGTAAAGCCGTTACCTTTACATATTGCCTCCACGGCACTTCGTATATTACGGTCGTGCAGGTATTCATTTTCTGGAATGAGAAAACAGCCAAGTTCCAGTTGCATTACTCAGTCATATAAATCTCAAATGAAAAAAAAAAACCACTAGCACCAACTTAAGGGCTACACGTTTTGGTGCCGGTCGAAGCTGTTATACATCATCGATTTTTTAAATATTTAGCCATTGACCTGCCCAGTTCCTGTTGTGTTATAATATTAAGGCGATGTTTGATAAAATATTTGGAACGCAGTTGTACTAACAATTATGCCGGTATAATGGAGCATTGGTTCCTTCAGATGTGTAGAATACAATTATTTTGAATTCCAGCTTGGCTGGAATTAGGGCCACAGTGCTATAACTCATGGTCTCTTATTTTCTAGCTTTTGCATTCACCTTAAACTGAAAACTCATTTAGAAGATCAGTTGCATTTCTATGCAAGCACAAGAGGACATATCCAAAAGCTATTTTCATGCAGTGCAGTCTTGCATACTTGCGTGGAGAGACTGAAGTAGGTCTAGTGTATTCTGTCGCTATTGAATGTTTGCTATATCGAAGTGCACCTGGAGAACCATATGGAATCCCGCAATTTAAGTTCAATTGAAAAATATTAACTAGAATGCGCAAATTTCCTATTACCTGGCCAGCCATAGAGATTTTGTTGAATTGTTAGTACCATTTGCTAATTCCGCATGTTGCCGGAGTTTTTAAAAAATATTGTTTTTTTATTATTTCATTACTGGTTACATATCAACCCAGGTGAAAAACCCTAGAAGATATTAGGTCTGGGCATTTTCTGCTGTTTTAATGTGTACGAGTCGTGGCCAAAATTACGCTAGTATTTTTAGGGCAACCGGTACCTTTAGTTTCGAGGAATTCCGGGGATCAAATCGCGATGTTTTTAGTACTGGTGTTTGCTCTGTAATTTATTCTTCTAAATTTTATGCGGTCATCTCCTGGAGGTTCGTGGAGATTTTGTTCCCTTAACCACTTCTTCCACCCCGGTTTCACTAAGTGGTGGGAAATCGCCAAACAAGGTCTCCCTTGCAGTACCATTTGTTGTCCTGCCTTTGCTAATATACTAGTCGGCATAAAATCTTTCTGCAGCTCGTTCTTGGTGAGCCCAAAATTACCACCCTTAATCAATAAAAACTTAATCTACTTTGCCTGTGCCAATCGCGTGCTCCCTTTTAGTTGATTTCAAGTTTACTTCTTGCCGAACATTTTTGTTTCATGTGTATGAACGTAAGATTTCAAAGATTTCAAAGATTTTATTTCCTCAGAAGTACGGGGAGGCAGGCTGGGACTAAAGGCTACAAAGCCAGACAGAGGCCTCAGCCCCCTTCGGTACAGTACAGTAAATGAGCCAAATCAAACAAGGTGTAAATTCAAATCTTTGAGTTATAAAAATTCAAGCAACATTCACAGCACAAAAAATTAAATAGCAATACGGGGAAGGTAGAGTAAAGTACATTAGAGTAAAGAAGAGTGAAGTAACACAGAGTTCAAGTGGACTGCCCGGGTTGAAATATGATTGCGTTCTAAAGATAAACACAATACAACCCCTGCGCATTATTCTAGTGTAAGTAACGTCCACAGTTCTAGCCATTGAAGCAGATATTCTGATTTAACAGGAATTTTTTCGGGTGTGTTTTAAATATGTTTTTACTGCATTTGAAATCAATGTGGTTTCCAACTTTGCTTAGTATGTCGGTGGGTTTAAACTTAAAAGACTACCTGCGATAGTTTGTTCTTAATTTCGGTGTATGTATTTTGGCGCACCTGAATGAGTATATACTGCTTGTCTCGTTATATTTGGCATGAAGATTTTCTTTGTATACAACTTCTAAAAGCTGTATATAATAAATTTGGTTTGCCGTATGCATACTGTACTGAAGAAATCGTGGACCCGTTCTCAAGTCGACTTAGTGTCCGTGGAAATTGGCAAATAGAGGGAGAAATTTTTTTGTAAGAGGATGAGCCGTTTGTAGTTTTTTTTTGGTTGTTCCCCGCGCTAGTATTCCGTAGCAAGGTCTAGAAAAGCCAAGAGTGTTCTAAAGCTGTGTTTTCAGCCAAACCATTATTAAACCTCTTAATAAGTAAAGAACGCCAATATTTTTGAAACTTCATTTTCTAGGTGTTTTATATGAGGATGCTAGATAATTCTTCATAAAACCATACTCCCAGGAATTTGTGCTCTTTGACTTTGCTAACAATATTGCCCCGATATTCAATTTAAATTCGTTGATCTATCTTCTTGTTAATTGGTCTAAAAATGATGTAGGTAGTCTTAGATGCATTTAGCTATAAGGTATCTTCGTGCAAGCACTTTGACAACATTTCTAAATATCTATTTACTTCTTCCTGGAGTTCTCTTGTACGGCTACCGGAGCAAGTTTTGTGCGTGTCCTCGGTATACATGGCTATCTAGCGTGTACAAGCGATGTTTCGAAAATCATTCACATATATTATTCATGACAACGGTCCCAGCTTTGATCTTTCCGGAACGTCGTGTTCTATTTCCAATAACTCCGAAGAAGCACCGTTATATTCACCAAATTTCTCGCTATTACTTACATGGCTGCTTAATAGCTCAGCCGCTACTCCTCGTGCTCCTAATTGTTTTAGTGTTCTTAGCAATATTTTATGATTGATAGATTCAAATGCTTTTTGTAGGTCCAAGAATAACCCGAGCGTAAATTTTTCCCTATATATTTTCTATTATGCTGTCGTAAATATTAAGTAGAGCTTGCTCTGTTGACTTGTTTTTTTTAAGCCGTAGTGATACGGTGAAATGACCTTGTGTGTGTTGAAGGAGCTTCTTAGTCTACAATGTATTACATCTTCAAATATATCTGAAAATACAGTCAACGTAATTTACAATTCCTGTGTCTGTTTTTAATTTTGACAGCAATCCCTTACGGTCGTGTAGTAGCTAAGAAGTGCTGCTGAGGCCAAGGTCCTCGTTTCAGTCTGGACCGCACCGGCCGCTTTGGAGATGTATGAAAAAATAAAAACCAAAGTGTGGTGAGATTTTGGCTAGTATTTAGGATCAACATTTGGTCAAAATATTCAGCAGCCCTCCACTACGGCGCGCCGCACAGCCAAGGATTAGTTTCGCTGTGTTAAAACCGCCAATATGTATTTAGGCTTTTTCATGGTCGCTTTGTATGAGAGAAAACTGTCCTCTCCAAAATTGTGGCTAAAATTTCACATAGAACTTCTGACGGCGTCATATATTTTCAATCGCCATTAGTCGGAAGAATCTTGGGATTACATTAGGGAACCGCTATATTGTTCTTTATCAATATTTTGTGAAAACCCCATATATTTTTGATCTCAATGTATTCAGTTGATGATCTCTGTTCGTGGTTCTGAATGAAGATGGAGAAATAGCCTGAAAAAAGAGCGTGGACCTCCAGCAAGAAAAATTATCTAAACACCTAAATTCTCCGCAATACCAGATAAAAAAATTCGAACTCCTCACCACTTGCCAAACAATCTACTATATGTTCGATTAACGATAAGTTTTTTGAGCAGTTGCAAACTACGGCAAATTTTCTCACCACTCCCATGACGCAGAGCAGGGAGCCGTACCCTCTGTATGAACCATCATATAGTTGTCTGGGAACCTGAAAGAACATTGAAGCAATGCTGGTAAGTAATTATGACGTTTGAAATGTAAATTGGCTTCAAGAGGGCCCTATTCAGGATATGTCATATCGACAAAATGACATAAAATCATTTCTGTTCGGAGATTTCTTCCCATTTGACCTCTTTCGAGCGCTGAGCTGAATGCCCAGCTACTTTTAATATGTAGGAAAGAAACCGCCAAGTCTTAACTAGGGCTTCGAGACTTAGAAGCACTACCCGCAATCCTGCTAAAAAAAATGTTTGATACTCGCGCTACCGGGATTCCTGCAAGAACAGCAAGATAATCGAATCAGACGCTAATTTTAACAAAATTCATCCACAAATCCTTTAAAGGCACAAACCAATTCTTTCTAGCCCGGACATGACAGGTTTTGACTCAAGGTAGGCAAGTGTAAAACGCCTCTAGTGGGACCCAGTCATATATAATATAATCCAAAGGCCATAGTTTTTTACGTTTTCATATCTGAACACTTCGCTGACTTCCCGGAACATTAAAACCTCTACCCTCACTAATGAGCTTATGATTTTAGTGAACCTTAACACTGGAGAAAGAAGTAACTGACGAAACACACGCCAGCGGTCATTAGGCGTTGCGTATACAGGTTGCTGGTTTTACAAGTACAATTTGCCCGCCATATTTCAAGAGGTCTGCAGTTATCTGATCTTCACGAGGTGCTTTGCATCCTTTTGTTTCTTTCAAAGCCTTCCTTACTTTCGCTGTCGTTGCTGGTTGGATGGTTATCTTATCTGAACGACCTTCTCGTTCGGCATTATCCTGGATGTCCTGGCTACTGTTCAGATCTCTATAGAACTCTTAGGGTACTATGACTATTTTATCCTGATATGTGATGACATTGTCTAGCTTGTCGTTAAGTAAATACTTATGATTTTTCCCCACGCCAAGACGCCTGTTTACTGCTTTGAGGCTACCTCCGTTCTTTACAACGTATTCGATCCTCTCCACATTATACTTCCGTATGTCAGCTGTCTTACGCTTCTTGATTAACTTGGAAAGCTCTGCTAAATCTATTCTGTCAGCTGAGGTGGAGATTGTCATGTTTTTCCGTGTCCCAACTAGATCTTTAGTCTCCCGGGAAAGTTTACCAGTATACTTTCTAGCCTTTGTGCCCCCGACTTCTACTGCACACTCCGTGATAAGGCTTGCAAGGTTACCGCTGGCTTCGTATGTCGTAAACTCCGCTTCCTCGGTAAGAGCTGAATACCGTTTCTGCAGCGGGATCCTAAATTTTTCTACTTTGCCTCTTACTCATTGATCGCCTTCTTACGTACAAGCTTGTTATGCTCCCTCCTCAAATCTAGCCTAATTCGAGATCTTACCATACTGGTGGTAACTACACCTTACCCTTCCGAGCACTTACACATCCTATAAAATGATAATTATCAGGATAATAATCGCATAACATGCAGTCTATTTCATTTTCATGATCCCCATTAGGGCCCCTCCACGTCCACGTCCGGCTCTCCTGTTTGCAGAAGATGTTCTTGATGCGGAGATTATTCCGTTCTACGAACTCGACTAGTAGGTCTCCCCTGCTATTTTACAGCCCAGAACATAGTTCCCAACTGCCATGCCTCCAGCCTGATTCTTGCCTACTTTACAATTGAAGTCTCCCATAACTACGGTATACTATGTTTTGACTTCGGCCATTGCCGATTCCATACCTTCACAGAAGCATTAAACTAGCTAGTTGTCGTGGCTGGATTTAGGCGCACAGTGGGGATCTACCACCTGGAGGTTGTACCACTTATTAAGACTAATTACAAGACCGGCTGCCCCTTCGTTATTGCCGCAGTATTCGTCTAAGTGGCCAGCTATGCTTTTATCGACTAGAAATTCCACTCCCAGTCCTCTTCTGTCCACCAGACCACGTTTACATAGGATGTGTCTATTTTTCAGCAGCGTAAAGGCTTCACCTGTCCTAATCTCACTAAGCCCTATTACATCCAGCGTATGTTTCGTCTTTTCCTTCTTCGTCCTTTGTTAAAGTTCGCTAGAAGTATGAGTTCATCAGTCAGTAACCAACTCGCCCAACTCTCCGCTTTAATTAACTCTCTCTTCGCCCGTCTCTCTCTTTTCTCTCCTCTTCTCTGCCCCTTCCCCTAGGCGAAGAGAGAGGGAAGACGATTTCTGCAGTTGAGTTGGGAGAAAGAGAAATGAACATTTTTCCGAAAAAAGTATACTTACACATCGGTGTATTTGGAACAAAAACGCGGTTTCTAAATTTATGTTCCGATGAATGTCACAAGCGGTCAAAAGACAACCACATTCACGTTGCCTTTTTGCTTACGAAACTTCTGTCCCAGATTATTAGAAAAATATTTTGTAACCTTCCATCATATTTTTCCTCGGGACTGGAACTGAGCACTGTACCTTGTTAGAAGAGCAAACAAGTGGCACCAAATCAAATTCTATCTTGTACTTTATGCCAGCAACCACCTGAAATACAAAATTAAATATTCATCGCAAACCAGAACGATTAGTCAGGCATTCTTCACTCATTCCAACTTTATTAAAGAAAATACACGAATAGAAGAGAAAGAAAGCTGTTTGAACAGCTTGAAAGACACAAACCCACTTTTTGTTGACAGTGCTTATTCTTTGTTGACAAAGAATAAAAAAATTGCACTATGTGGTCCCCTGAGATTAGAGCCCGGCTCTCCAGTGCAAGAGCCGAGTGCGTTACCAGAGAGCCGTCCCCGCAAGTTTCCTGCGCTTAAGAAAAGTTTGGTCAGGAACCCTGATGTGAGAGTGCCAGAGATATACCATTGTGCGTGCTCCAAATAATCTACTCTTGGTGGTCTGTGAAAAAAACAGTTGAATTTAAGCCATAAAAAAGGAGATTCTGACAAGATTGCGGCGTGTGCGACCATTCTGCTTGTTGAAATAATTCAACCCACAAAACGAAGAACCAAAAGGGAGACAGAGACTCATGTGGACTATGGCAGTTGAGAAGTGATTGTTCAGTGTCGCCTTTTCTTCGCTTTCAGAGCACTTGAATATGCGTAAATACACGTAGTAATGTTTATTTGTATTTGTTCAAGACATGGACATTTATTTGTGCCGGGCAATAAGCACGCTTTCTCACCCACAGGGGCACCTCAGACCTTCGCCTTCTCGATTCCTAGGGATCGTTTGCATTGCAGGTTACGTTTACATATCCTTTTAAGCGATATTGGTGCTATATGCTCTTGTCTTGGCTACGAGCGAGAGGTACTGCGGGTGGCAGTCATGGCGTATGGAAACAATTAGAAGAAAGACAAGGGGAGCGCATGACCTGCTTCTTCATTGTTCTCTAACTTAATTGACAATTTATAAGTGTTTGTAAGAATAAAGCAAATATTTCAGAACTAATATAAACACGCAGAGATTCCCGACTACAATAGTATGAAAGTGCTCATTTTCAAACATAATAAAAATGAACACATCTTAAAAAGAAGTTGAAAAGAAAAAACTTCCTGCAAAGGGCAAAGGGCATTCAATTTATTTTTAGCAGCGATACATTTTCTTCCGCTTCTAAGGCTTAATAAATAAAGGTCATTGCTATATTATCTGTCCTAATCAATATAGTGGCATTTCTGCGACCCATTTTCGGCTCCTCGGGGAAAAACGTGCGCTTGCTCAAGGTAATGCTTAAGGACGAGAACACTTCAAGCACATTGGAATCGATAACGCATATCATCCTTTCAACTCTTTCGTTTTAAAGAAAGCACCACGGGTATCAGCCCTACACAGAAGATAAGTGCGACAATACCACCGAGGCTTACATTACCAAAACAGTACTGCGTAGTAGAAAACGTTTTGGGCACTCAATTCGGTACTGGACCGTATTACCCTCCTTTACCAAGAACCGAATGCATCGTTAGCATTGTCTGGCAGCTGTAGATTGTCGACCATGGGGGTGGTCACGGCCGCAAAACAACAAAATCGACGAAAAATCTCCGGGTTGGCGTACGGCAGCTCCGAAATTTTCTTAGCAAAGTTCCATATTGAAACACTTCCGAGTGAGGGAACGTTAATTGATGTATATATCTAGGTTACGTATGAAACCGTTTGGTTGCACATGATACGATTACACCAGGGACAGTTGTCTATATAAAAAAAAGAATCCAAGATATTCGGTTATTTCCCAAGCATGCAACAGGAAAGGGTAAGAATTTATTTTTTGCCAACGAAGATGATTATTTTTTTAAATGTTTTCTTGTCCAGCATCAAGCACAAGTTGCGGCCGTTGCTGTCACGCAAAGGAATGGGTAAATTTAGGCAGACATAGAAACAGCGTTTGAAGACGATGCTGAGCTGGTTTGCTGTTTCAAAATCAAAAAGGGAAAAATTAGTGTAAACTAGTGATTAATGAAGCTAACCGCAAAGAAGCAGAAAAGCCAGCAGGTCAACCTGCTGGGATGAATTTTAATATAGCCATTTGGGGTAGAGGGGTTGTGTTTAATATGTGTAATTTCGGAAAGAAATGACCTAAGAATAAATTATACTTTTACCCAAAAATGTTGGATTGAGAAAAAATATTTAAAGTTAGTTATGAGAAGGCAGAAAATATCATTGACTTGACTTTAAGACCCACCCCTTAGACGTATTTTGGGAGATTTTAAGTTGATATGCGATGTAACAAGCAAGGATCACAGGATCGGAAGAACAAAAATCAAGCATATTGATAAATCTCAAGCATTTGGACTAATACAAAGCCTGTATATCAAGTATACAAAAAATGAGTCTGACTAACGCTTTAGATGAAGTTTACGGTGTTAACAGGACACTAAAGGTAGTTTAAACAGGCCAATTGTCCACTTAACGGTGATAATCACCGTTAGATAACCAAATTTTACAGGAGGAAAGTAAACAAAGAAACTTATAGGCTTCCTTAAATATCATGAACATACGACAAACCTCTGCTCAAAGGAAGTGTCATAAACGGTTACTACGTCAATTCGTAAAGCAGTGTATTAATTACCGTGAGGAAGTTTATCAACACGTGTCAAAACAATGAGATGAAGATTCTTCGGGGGTTAGAAAGGCAGAATTTGAAAGGCAACCAAAACGTTTTCCCTACGCAAAAATGAATTCAGGATTTCAGTTACGGAAGAGGAAAATTACGCGCAGGCTGTCTGTAGAAATGATTTCATATAATGCTCTGTACTCTGGTGTGACTTCACGTGCGGAGCAATCTTTACACCACCAGCATTGCGAGTTTCACGATGTTCTAAGGATTACTAAGGGTGGTTGAATAGACGTTAAGGGGACTGCAGACAACCAAGATGCGCTGAGCCTGCAATTACAATGGATGAACTAAGCAGAGGAGGGAACATTGTAAAACAAGCTCCCAAAAATATGCAAACAACTACTCTAGGTCTATACAAATATTTCAGTCTGCAATTAGAGGAAACATAACTCGCCCTCAAACACAAACGATGACAATGGCCTTTTGTATTACTGAGAAATTATTCTGCACCATATTTTTCACACATTTAACAAGGAAATGTTAACCGCACAAGCGAACGCCTACGTGTTCGTGCAACCGTAGAGAATCAAGGATTTAGCTAAGGTTAATACAATTGCTCACACCCATATTTTAAAAGCAGTAGTCAAAATACCGGCCGAGTGCAACTACCGCTTTATTAGGGCTGCAATAAATGATGAAACGCTGTGCGACTGAGTGGGCTCGAGAGCAGTGTTTGAGGCACTGAGACGATGAAATAGCAAGACCACCCGAATGATCTTTGGTCATTAAAATACTGGGGTAGGATAATACTTCCAAATAAAGGGAAACATTTTTAAGGTTGGGCACGGGAAAAGGTGACACTATTTCTTTTAATTGAGGAGATCAATTGGATGTTTGATCGGGGGAGGTTGGGCAGCTATGTAAAAGGTGAACATTTTGGCCCCCTGATAATTCTGACCGAAATGCTCCCAGCGCTGCTGCTTGCATTGGATTCGTACCGAAATCTTTTGCGACCATCTGGTGGCGGCCACAAATTTTGGCATTTACTCGCTGCACCGCTCCCGTGCCGTGTTTGTAGCTTTCAACCGAATATAAGTGTTTTGGGGAACTTACACTGAAATTGGCAAGTGAGACGATTCTTGTTTCATAGAGCTTAACTTTCTTGCACGAATAGTTTAAATGAGGTTGTAAACGTTAAAATCTCACGATGCTGCAATACAAAGCAGTATTTGGAAGGAGTATGATGACAGACGATAGCTGTAACTCTTACCCTATCAAAACTATAATGAAAAAAGTCATAGCACAGTTTTTTTTAATTACGCAGAAAGTTGTTAGAACTATCTCTCTTTTGTTCGCTGAATATAGTAGGTCCCCATAACATAGACAAGTACAGTTATTTTCCGAACATAGCTCCGCATGTCTCGAATTTTCAGAGTAGTGCTACTGCTCTAAATTTTTACTGTTAAGTTAGTCTGGAGAGAATGAGCCCAAAATGGCTTAGAATGTGTTGTTGCAAACTTCCCATAGCGTTTAAAAGAATGGCGTAATAAAATAAAAACCCACGTGTACAAAATAATTTGAGGCACCTACATCGGCTTACGCGCTTTTTATGCACGAGGACCAGCGCAGTGGCAATACGTAAATAGGCAGTGAACCTCTAGGAAAGCCTCGTGACCAGCTCGCAACGTGCTGCCCATATCTCTTAGGTCAAGCTTGCTAGGTGTGCAGCCTAGGCCAAAGGGCGCCTGAACTTAGGAGAAACGTTCCCACGTGGTGATGGCTCCGTAACCGCCGTTGGCACAAATACAGTTTACTATCACTCCACTCTCTGACGGAAACTGTTCACTGTCCAGTCCAATGCAGCGGTTATATAGTTGTTCGGGAAGGGTGTGCTGATTTTGCGGCCAACAGTAAATGTACAATCGGTTGCGGCCTTTTGACGCCAAGTGTCAACGTGACTGGCCAAATACACTTAGTAGATATATTACGAGTCCAAAGACCATTCGGAAGTCCGTACTGAGCACTGGGTATCGTAAAAAGGTAGCCTCGTTAAAGCAGCATGACAGACACCCGAAGCAGAAGAAAATTATCATCACAAAAAGCTACAATGCCTTCGCATTTAAAAAGCCCATCAAGTGATTTAAGTGCACCACTCGAGCGGCGTTCCGTACAACGTGGGAATTCGGTTACTCGCCTTTCACAGGAAGTGCGTACGTTCCAATCCTTCTCCTTTTATTCACGAATCTTGTCATCATCAGTTTTCCATTACGTTTGTTGATGGGACCAATTCAAAGGTCATTTTTAGATCCGTATTTAAAAGCTAGCCGTCTGCACTGCAGTAGCTTCGTGGATTAAGCCCAAGGCCCACCCAATTTAACAAACGAGTGTCGCAGTGGTAGTAATAATTATATTTGGCTTAGGGATGGTTTGGAGGCTTAGGTGTATTTCACAACACATGTTTTGTGGGCCGCAAGGATAGAGTCGTCGCTAAATAGCTTACGTTGTAATCTCACTGCGACCGCCGGTTTAATTCCCGTTGATGCCACAGATGTTTTCATTGATACGACTCAAGCTTCCGGATGGCTGCGCCACATGCCGCAACTTCTATGCGGCGTCCACGGGATCAGCGCTGCGCGGCTGATAGGGCGTCATGCCCTGTTTGGGTTCTTTTAGGGGCGAAGCTCCTAAAGCCATGGGTCTGTCCATCCCTTGTGTCTCGTGGTACGTGACCACCGCATGCTTTCGGAGATGTCGCAAAATGGGCCGCGTTGCACGCGCAAGAACCGGCTGCAACCGGCAGCGCAAACTCGGCACCGGGAGCGCGAGCTTGTCTGTGTTCGACAACGGAGGCGCGAGTGCACGTGCACTGCGAGGGGGAGATCACGCAAGAGATCACGCCACGAACGCAGGCAATCGTTCTCGGAGATCGAACGAGACGCAAGGACCTTTGCTCGTTTCCTCTCGTCTTGTTCGGGCACAAGTTCGCCCTAAATAAAAGTTCTTTCTTTACCGTTGTGTCCCATCCTACGTGACAAATTGGGGTGGAGGTGCGGGGTAGTCCTCGATGGCGGGGGGTTTTCACCAGGTCTGGGCCTGGGAGCATTGACTCCGAAAATAAAAGTTGATTTGTACAATGTACGCACACAGTCTTACGTCTTTCTTAATGATGTAATGGGCGAACTTTCACGGGAGAGTTACGGTTACCGATGATCTCCCCCTCTCGAGCTTCGCCCCACTTATCATTATTCATTCCGTGGATATGGCGTGATTTTTTCGCTAATTTTTGTCTTTCCGTGCCCTCGACAACGTGTTATGGTAATGTCCGTAAGCTAACAGTAGGTTTAGGGCACTTCAAAAAAAAAAAACAGCTGCGTCTTGTAGACTGCTCGAACGCCAACGAACGCTATCAGGGGACGAGGTTCTTAACGCTTTTTGGCAGCTCTTACGGGCGTCGGCGACGGCGGCAGCATATCACAGCTGTCATTTCCGAATACGTCGGGCACACGTGAATTCTTTGTCGCTCCGTTTAGACCTGCTACTGGCACAGTGAGTGGTGTGTTTAGTGTTGCAGTGTGACAACAAATGCGGCTTTGTTTCGAATATGCACGCCGGAGAAAAACATGTTTTGATTATTTGATTACCCAATTCTTGCTTGTGCCCTTTATGGGAATATAAGCCATGCGAAAATGTTAATTATCCTCAAGGGCTGTGCTTTGTGAAATATGTTCCACTCACGAGTTATAGCATGAACGAAGGTAAGGTAATAAAACCATGGAAAGAATCTCCCACCTCCCCTCCCGGGAACTCCTGTGCAGATGCGACGCATAGGGGGTTCACGTTGCAGCGTTGGACAGCGGAGGAACGGCGCTGGAACAATGGAGACGAGCGGCGCAGGCACCCCGTTTTATAGCGCGCATAACGGTGAGGGGACGCGCAGGCGCCAGTGCGTCTGCCGCGGCTATGACGCAACACAATCCAACACAATCCACTTTAATCCAATCCAATCCAAATCCAATCCAATCCAATCTAAGCCAAGCCAAGCCAAGCCAAGCCAATCCAATCGAATCCAATCCAATGCCCCTCGCGAGAGAGTGTTCGCTATCGGAGAGGAGAGGGGGTGAGCGGCGGAGAGCGCAGCTTGCGCGGTGAGAAGAATGGGGGAGGGGCGCACGCCAATGACAACGCTAACGACGCCGGATGCAGGGACAAGGCGAGTGAATGACATGCAGTCGCATCTAAAATAAATGTTCTCGAAGTCGGGAAAATTGGGAATTGCTCGTACGGGAATGAAAAACCCAGTGTAGCTTCGGAAATTCCCAGGACGCTCAACTAAATTTAATCCAGGTAGGACTAACTAGATGCGGAATGCGCTTCTCTTCCGCAAGGCATAGGACGAGGGAGGGGGTAGGGGCTTGCTTAACTACTGTTGAGTTCAAATGCGGAGTGAAATCAAGGAATGAACGTGTATCACACACAGAAGCTGCGCGTTCACTTTTCTTTTGTTTTTCGACATCAATGAATGTCTGATCGCTCTCGGACGCATTTTGTAAGGAATACCGGGTAGGCAGTTCACAAGCGATAAAATGTGTCCTTAAAAAAGTGTGGTATCTAATAAGTCTCTCTAATTTCAGTTTGTGCTAGATTTTGCTGGTGGTTTAGTCGCGGGCGCGGATTACTCTATATGCCCATCTCCGCGCAGCTGGCGGAAGATAAATGTAACAGATGAATTTTTTGCGAGCGCTCCCTTCACGACAAGACCACCCAGCATTAAATTTTCGTCGTGTGCTGATTCCCGACTATAATTTTGGATTATCTATCGTACTTCTGTCGTAGAGTGTTAGTGAAATTTATACCACATTTGGCTTCTCTGGGGTAGTGATCAATATCTTAGGTATGATACTGGCAAGCATAACTGGCGTGCTGTCAGGTATGAGGGTTCCGATAGATTATGTAAACGCACAAAACTGATTTACATCGTAGTTTATAGCCGTAGCATGACCATCTGAGAAAAATCTGCTTACGGACACACTGTTAGTAAATTTCAAGGAAGTAGAGAAACAATCAGCGCCATGCAACATGCGGGTTTCACTACCCCGGTCTGTGACACGCACTCGGTGCTTATAAACGCCGATTGTAGCACACTACAACCCTATCAGAAACATTCCCACTCTCATAAATACGTTGCATTTTCGAACAAGTTGACTGCTTCACATAAATGCGTATTTCCAATCCATACAGGCGCTAAATATTAGTCGTGAACTTGCGGAAAAGCAGCGGCAATAATGGGGACTGCGCCGGAGACTCCCGCGGCTGTTGGTTTTAAAGCGGGCCGCTAGGGGGATTTCAGTGGCGCCCCTACAGGCACTGCTCGAGGCGTATATTTCCGGATACTTGGAGTTTAGAGCTCATCTGTTGCTCACAATGCCTGGTTTTCGCCTAACGAAGCATTTGTTCCGTGCGCATTAATCCAGATGAGTAAAACATGACCTATGTTATGACAATATTTAGAACTTAGCTGACTGCAACAGTCACTTACGAGTTGTCCGAGCATAACCTAACCACGTAAAAATTGAAAATGGGAACGTTGGTTGAAGATGCAGTGAGGGAGCACTTACTGATATTGAACAGTCGGCTACGTATCGGATTGAAAAGACTGGCGTCCTATCAATCCGAGTGATGGGTTAAGAACAGGGGCCTTAGGAACATCTTGAAAAAAAATAAAGGGCCTAATATTTTATTGAAGAAAGCCTACTTGTGGTTATTTTCTCGAATAGGAAACTTGCATTTTGTTTTAAGGGAGCAGCTTCCCTGGAATAATTTGTAGCTGACACCAGAACAAAGAAGTGAATAAGAGCGAGGCACGTTACGCGCGTAAGTAGGAGCTGCTGGCCCATCCGGTTGCCAGGGTACCTACCGAAAATTGCACTATGCCTATGGGAACGCAAATATATCAACGTAAGGATGAAATACAAAATTCTATTTCAAAAGTTAGATTGAGGCATGGCCACATGAGACCGGTTGGAAGCCTACGCTTAAAGCTTCCTCCTTGAGGTGGATATAATTTTAACGGCGATAAAAATGGCTGATGATCATGATACTCCCTAATACAAAATTTGTCCACAGCACAAACTGCACTCTTCGCAGTCAATGTACATGGCTACTCTGTTTCAGGAAGTGATCGGGTGATCAGCGAAAGCATGGCGGGGCGGAACACTACGACTTTCTCTCGCATCGCGTCGGTGCCGCAGAGTGTGTTGTTTGAAATCGTGTTTGAGCGTCCCACGCCCATGTCACGTGGTTCGGATTACCCACCCAACCAGGAGGACGACGAAGGAACCTAAGGACTGGTGAAAGCAGCGCGCCGCGCATTATGGGCCTCTGCGCCTTTTGTGAACTTAAAAGAAAAAGACTCTTGCATTATGGATGTCTGGTTTTGCATTTCTTTTCTCAAGTACCACTAGATGGCGAGGGCGGCTTTCACAGATGTGTCTGGTAAGGGCTCAGCCTACTTCCCCCTCGCACTTTCTGTGGAGCACTGCCGCCTTGAAAAACCACCCCATACCTCAAAATTTCACCACACTCTTCCCCGATGATTTCTATCAGTCTTTGGTGTGCCCAGCGTTCGCTTATATCACGAAGACAGCAAGGCCGTAAAATCACAGTATAGAATACCAAAGTGCTGCGCATGAAAATGATTCCCTTGTACGTTTTCTCGATATTAGCATTATTCTTGATCAGTAGTGGAGCCTTAGGCAAGTGACCAATTCCACCGCCGAAAGGGCTGTTTGTACAATAGATAACGTGCCGTATGTGTCACCATCTGTCTAATTCACAGAAAGCTAAGGTAAATTTTTGGCTGCCGTAAAAGGGCTCAAAAACGTACGTTGTATTGATCTAAGCCTTTATTCTCAGTGTAGAGATGTTTAACCAGGCTAAGTACGGTCCCGAGAGGTGAATTCGAAAAACGTACGTATTTGACTTATTCAGCGAGAACCCCCCCTATTCAAAATATTTTTTGTCAGGATTGTAAAGCACTGTTCTCGTCCTTCAAAATGAGTAAAATAGTGTATTTCTCTTGTGTCACCTCTGTGCTGCGAACAATATATCAGACGTGTAGTTATTTTTTAATAAAGCTATAGGGCGGTGGATAGTAATATCTAAGCAACGCATCCCCATTATTCTTTGGCCCTATAAATCAACGGTACCACAAATATGCTTACACGGCTTTCCTTCAAACCATTATTACCTTTGGTTCGCATTCTCTTGAAAAGCAACGTTTACGGGATAACCGATTATCTCCTTTAACGTAATGTCAAAGAACCACCTCACGACTCACATTATTAACGATTATATTGAGTTGAACACAACAAAGCAATCAGAACCTCTGAGGCACAACTCACCTGCGTGGCAACGCTTCTCAGCTTGATCGCAGCACCTGGTATGCCATGGCCCTTGTTCTCACCGGAAAGAGCGAAATGGGCGAGTTCAAAAAATCTCGGATTGCTCAAAGGGTTTTGGTGTCTCCAACCGCCGACCAGTCTCGCGCTGTTGACGCGTGTTGCTAGAAAGATGAAAAGCAAACACGCAGATGGCACCCTCATCTCGAATACACGTGCGGCTACCTTAAAAAATGTGTCGAGGAGAAAGCGGCCGGGCCCAGTTGGAGACGTCGTTCCTGCTGGCTATAAGCATTGTTCTTACAAACGGCCACGACGCAGTGAGTTGGAAGGTGAATAGAGCATTGTGTTGGCAATGGTGGGCTGTAGCGCTAGAAGGTTGTTTCACGTTCTTGCGATTGCCGCTTTTCGCTTATTTGCCTGCTCATTTTGAACTGATATGTTTCAGCCTTTAAAGAGCATGCAAGTTCAAAGAACGTATTACCGGAACGGTATCGTTTCCAGTGAAAATGTGGGTGGAACCATTGCTTGAGGAAAGCAAAATAGCATAGAGGCTCGCCTCTAAGGACAGTCGACAAGTCAGCCTTGCGTATGGAAGCTTGCAATGTGTGATTTTTGGTCAAAAAAGTGAAAAGAACATATTAGTAATGTGTTCCTGTGGATCTTTAAACAAAGATCAGAACAAATGTTTATGCTTGAGGTATTTTGCACGCTCCACTCCTGCCATAAATGTGCGCAATCAATTTTTGATAGATAAGAATTTATTCCAAAACTACAAAATATTCTATGCCAAGCCCATGAACTCTAAGTAACCCAAAGATCAATTCGACTAAACGTTGGGCTTATCTTTGTGGTGTCGAAATTTCCATCACTTTTCCAAGATGTGTTACTGTGTGGAATGCCGGCATAAAGAGAAATTTGTTGTCACGTTAACTGAAGAACAGTTTGTGTTTGATACAGTAACCTCAGTAAACCAAACTTAATTATGTCTATTGTAATACCTTTTACGTTGAAAAATAGGCTTTCGTTTAAGATGTAATTGTTACGATTATAAATAATGGGACGGTAGGAATCAGGACAGCTTTACACTTCCTAGGAATCCCAAAAAAATCCCAATTACCACAAATATTTTAGTAGAGCATGTCATTCAACGTGGCTATTATTTGACTTGGTTGCGTCGTTTGCAGCCTGAAATAATTTGAAATGTTTTATTGCAGGAGGTTATTTGAGTTGCAAAACAGCAGATTAAAGCGCAAAAAATTGATGGAGGAAGGAAAGAAGACTTTTACACAAAAACGTATTCAAGGAGTAAAAACCGGTAAATATATTTTACAGACAGTTGAGCTAGCAGGTTTGTATATTTGTTATTGTTAGAATGAATTGTTTTACGAAGTGATTAGGATAAGACGTGTTGGCTTTTCTGCAGTTTTGATATGCTCTATTTGTCCTCGTAGTTGTCATGAAGACATGAAGAAATCAATTGGCTCCATTTTAGGCGCAGATCACTTTAGGCACTCGCCTTGTCGTCCTAGCTTACTCGCTCGACCCAAGTATATAGAGCACCAACGCGGCGTCTCGAGGTAACGGTGTTCGCAGCGTACCCCAGAGGATTCGAAACCAAGCGATTTACAGAGTCATAGCGTTCGAAACTCGTGAAACGCTGGCGCTTGTCATAAACCTTCCCGTTCTTTAGCGCAAAGAAAACTATGGGTACATGTGAGGAAAAATATACGTTATTATACGCGTTCCTTATGTACACGTTCCTTATATATAAAAATATACGCGTTCCTTAGTTAAGGACGCCCGTTGGGTTGGTTTTTTAGACAGGAAATGTGGCAGTGCAACGCCAGCCCGTGCGGGGAGAAAAGCACAAAGAGATCAGAACTCGTCTTTGTGGTCGGTTAATTCGTACTTGCCGTCACTACAGCTCTTGTTTGCCAGCCCCATTGGGGCTCTTGCGAGGCCAACAATGAGCTCAAGCAATCCGTGCGCGAATTCGACCTAGCGCGCAGTATTGCGCACGTGTTCGACAGAGCGCGCGCGCTATCCCGGGAGCAGCACGCCGGCATCGCACTTCCAGCAAAGGTGGAGGCCAGTCAGGTAAACGACGAACCCTGTCGCACCGGCGGTACGGCAGCGGATGACGGCGGCAGCTCCTCCAAGCGCGAGGATACTAGCAGAAGGGCCCCACCAGTCACGGCATCCGCGGCGAGCGACATCGTGCTGCAACAGGTCCGCGTGGCCACCCGAGACACGCTGCAGACGCTGCGCGAGCAACTGGCTCGCCTCAGCATACTGGACGGCCACCGAGGACACTGCAGCGAGCACGCTCGGCTATCCCAGGCGGTGGCGGTGCTCGCGCGAGACGAGCTGGACTCCATTCCCGTCGTCCAGCAGCGACTGAGTCCACGGGGCGGCCGGAAAGCCGGCGACGCCATCTTGGATGAGCCGAGGAGGGAGGACGCCCGAGGCAACGCGGCGGCAGCCATGGGGGCCCAGCTCGCGCTGGAGGCACTCGACAGGAAGCTGCGGGCGGCATCTATCGAGAAGGGCGGCGGAGGCAAGCAGTAGCAGCAGCAGCCACTGGGCAGCTGCAGCGAGGTCTTATGGGGCACGCTACGTAAGCGAACTCGCGAGAAGGGGTTTACACCGGAGGAGCGACGCGGCAGGCTTGCCACGGCCTGACTGGACCCCCCGATACCGCTCCCAGTTGAAGCGAGGGAAGAGAGCGCGGGGGCGGATCGTCCAGTGGCGCTGCGCCGGACACCGCAAGCATAGTGAGCGGCCCAGGTGACGAAGAGCTCGCAGCACAGCCTCCTGCATTATCGGACAGCGCCGGAAGCCGCATTGATAAAAACGGTCACAGTTCCGAAGCGCAATGGGAGGAGGTGGTGTCGCTTTCAAAACGCAAGAAAGCGGCACGAAGACTTCGGAACGAGGGGCGAAGCTTCCCCCACACCCTGCGCCCTCGGGGCTGTTTTTTTTTGGCCGAAGGTGTCCGGAGCACTTTTTGCGAAGGTGCCGCACCACGTTATCGCTGGGCAGCTCCCAGTGCAGCCTGGCATGCTTGATGATCGGGTGAACGGCCTGCGGAACGTCATTGCAGCGTACGCGGCCACCCAGGAAGCCATGGGTACCCTCTTGGCCTCTACTATCATCTGTGGCATCTATGTGAGCCCCCGTAAGCCGTCGTCAAGCAGCACGGGCGTCATCGTGGTCGACGACATGACGATCACAGCCCAGGCAGTTGTCTCCGGTGTTGAGACGCCCGTGTCGGTGCAGTGGGCCTTTCGCTGGCAGCCTGAAGTGTATCTGCGCTTCTCGGCACCCATCCCCCCTTCGGAGGTAGTGCTGCACAGTCTCCGGCGGCCGGTGAGGCCGTGTCGACCGCGACCGCTGCAATGCGACAGGTGCTTCGTGCTTGACCACGCCACAGCGAGCTGCAATCGCGGCAGAAGGTGCTAGCGATGCGGGGGCTCCCACCTCATGGCAATGTGCAAGGCAGCGAAGCCTTTCTGCACTATCTGCGTGGGCCCCCACTCCGTGCTCGACCGTTCCTGTCCGCACTGGCAGGAAGAGCGCCGAGTGTGGGCTGCCTTAGCACGAGCGCAGGCGCCAACCGCTCGCGTGGACGCTCCAGCGGCCTTGCGGGTGGCCGGGTAGCTCAAGCTGTCGAGCCGGCGACATCGGTGCACCAGCACCCGAGGAGCAGCAGCTGCAGCCAGAACGGCGGGCGGCAGTAGCTGCGGCAAGGCAGCCATGTCGCCCCAGGCCAGCAGCAGCAGAGCAGCCAGGCACCCCCAGCATGGCCGAGACGAGCGCGATGGACTTTAAAGCAGCAGCGGGAACACCTATACCCTGTCCTTCGAAGCGTGGGAGAGCTTCTCCCTGCTGACAACTCCCTCCGACCACTGTGCGTCCAGGCCATGCAGGGACGACCCCTGCCTGAGCCACATCATGGCTAAGAGCCACCATAAACAGCCTCGGGTGCCCACTGTGGCACAGTGGAATGTAAACGCGCTCCGCCCACGTCGTGCGAAACTGAGCACCTGCCTGCTGCAGCACGCTCCTGATGTGGTGGCTCTGCAGGAAAGCTATGTGCGTGTGGATGATGGCGCGGGGTTCACGCTGGCGGAATTTACGGGCTATCATAGTCACACGGCGTGTGACAGCAGGCAGTGTTCGACTGCGGTGTGCGGCTGCCTAGCATCCTCGCGGGCATCACAGTTTGTGCGCAGCGACGAGCAGCACGTGGTGCTGGATACCAGTGCGGTGACAACGACTGAGCAGGAGTGTGTGGCAGTGAAGCTACGGTTCGTGCCGGGTGGTCACGTGACTGTGTGCAATGTGTACGTGTGCCCCACCAACCCTGGTACTCCAGCCCCCTGGATCGGCTGGTGTCCCTCTGCGCAGCCCGGTATCTCCTCTGTGGTGACTTCAACGCACATCTCACTATGTGGGAAGATGGCCGGACCGACGCCGCACATCTCACTATGTGGGAAGATGGCCGGACCGACGCACGCGGAGTACACCTGTGATACACCATGCTGCGCCTCAACCTGACTGTGGTGAACACATGTGAGTGCACCTTTAGGCGAGGCAATACCACTGGCGTGGTCATTGGCCTACCTCAGCCTGGTGTCAGCCAGGGTCGAGGCCACTTGGAGGCAGGAGCCCAGCACCTGGGGCTCAAACCATTACTCGCTTCAAATCGCGCCAACCGGCAAGGCGGACAGTCGACCCACACTGCACCACGTCACCCACTAGGAACACTTCCGGCGCTGCCTTGCTGAGGAGAACATAGGGGACGAAAAGGAGCTGTTCGCAGAACTGGGGAGCGGAGCGGAACTGGGAGAGGAACTGAGCGGAGCGGAACTGGGCTGAGAGGAAGGCGCAACGCACTGGAGCCAGTTCTGACTGGACGGCATACCGCTGTGTGGACGCGGCCTGTCGATGGCACTCCAACCGCCTCACAAGGCAACGCTGGGCCGAGCTATGCATTAGCTCGGAGGCCCACCCACGCTGCCACCGCCTCTGGGGCATTTTCCAGTCGGTCCTCAAGCCCCGTGGTAATCGCAACCACCTGGCAGCCCTGGCCATCAGGAGGAATGCCAGCTACGAGGATCTGGCCGAGCTCTTCGCACAGCACATCCTGCCGCCACACCAGGCACCGGCTTGGCAGGTAGTTGCACCACCGGAGGAGTCAGGAGGACGACATCCCCTCAATGGTTCGCGATGCTTCTGGCAGCCTACAACCGCATCTGGGCGACAGGGTGGCTACCTCCCTGTCTGCTTGGCTGCTTGCCATCCTGCGGGCCCTCCCCAAGCCAGGCTGTGGTTTTGGGGTAGTTACGGCCTAACTCCTCGTTTCCCTCACCTCCTGTGGCTGCAAGCTGCTGGAGCGGGTAGCCCGGCGCTGGATGAAGGCCATCCCGTTGCAGGGGGAATTCATCCCGGAGCCGCTCACAGGCTTCCGGAAGCATAGGGTCTCGACGGACTCCATTGCTGACATGGTGGCAGCGCTGGAGCATACCCGGGCCACCTGGCAGGCAGAAGCCCTGGTGCTACTAGACGTCAAGGGCGCCTTCGACAACCTGCAGCGCCCTGCCATCTCTCTGGACATGGAGGAGCGAGCCATTGCGGTCAAGCTGCGGAATTTCGTCGAGGCGTTCTTGACGGGCAGCACGGCGCGGGTGCAGGTGGGAAGCGCCCTGTCGGCGCCCGGCCAGTGGACGTGGGCACCCCGCATATCTTAGTCATCAACGGCTTCCTCTTCAACCTGGTCTTGGCGGCATTACCAGACTGCCTGCCGAGAAGAGGGTCACACAAAGTGTACATGTCTGTGTACGCCGACGACGTGGCCCTGTAGGTGCTGGGCCCCACTGGAGCTGCCGAAGCGTCGTGCTGCAGCTTCAGGCGGCCCTGGATGCGGTGCGGGCCAAGCTGGTCAATTGTGGCCTACAGCTGTCAACGAGGAAGAGACAGGAAATGATGGTCCACCCGGATCCCAGTCCTGTCGCAGGGCCAGGTGCCTGCACATCGATGGCAAGGAGCTCAGCTGGAAGGCCAGTGTGCGCTACCTGTGGCTCACACTGGGGCACTGCGTCAACTTCCGGCAGGCAACAAGGGATCTCCGTGCCGAGTCAACTTCCGGCAGGCCACCCGGGAGTCACCACGGCAGTGAGAAAGATGGCCGCCCGGGACTGCGGCTCCTATACGCGAACGGCGCTGAGGCTCTACAATTCAGATTCTGTGGGTCTGCTCATGTACGGGCTACCATTGGTCACCCTGCCAAGCCCAACTGGTGGCAGCTGGAGGGCGACCACCGCAGGGGCGTGCGTAGCTGCCTTAGCTTGCCTCGAGACTTCCAGCGTGCGAAGACGCTGGCTCAGGCGCGGGCATGGACGCTCCAAATGATGGCAGACCAGCGCGCGCTAGGCCACATTTAACGGCTGTGGCGGGATGAGGGAGGCAGCCCCCTGCTGCAGCGGCTGCGCACGCACTGCCACTCGCGCATGGGGCGCATGTTGACCCTGTACGAGGAGGTGGTTGCGCCCGTGGAAGGAGCCCCCCCTGCATCTACCCCCTGCCCAGGAGTCCGAAGTGGACGCGGACATCCCGGGCCCGCGAAGCAAGCGGTGAACGTCGCACTGAGGGCAGCTGCAGCTCGCTCGGGGCGTCGTAAGGTGCGACTTGGAGGGCCACCCCCAGGTATACATGGATGGCTCCGGGCGGCAGCGTCAGGGTTCGGCCACGGCTGCGGCAGTGCTGGCGGAGGCCACCAGTTAGGCCCGGCTGCACTAAGCCGTATCATTCGCCACGGCCGAAATGGTGGGCGTAAGCCTTGGCCTGGACATATACTGGAGCTGGAGCCACCCCCCGAGTGCTGCGCTCTGCTGTGTGATTCTCGAGTGGCCCTACTTCGGATCCGGGAGGACGACCCGCACTTCCTCCGGGTGTGGGCCGTGTGGGACAAGCTGTCAAGGCTGGCTCAGCGGGGTGCTCGCATGCGGCTGCAATGGGTGCCAGGCCACATTGGGCTGGAGGGAAGCGAGAGGGCAGACGAACTGGCCGCCGACGACCACGAGCTGCCCCCTTCGCCCACGGCAGCCCCGGCAGCTACGGATGATGCCCGCCTGCTGATACAGCGATATGTACGTACCCAGCATTCTGACCCGAGATTGGCCACTGGAGAGGCCCCACCACCCGTTAGGACCACACGGATGCCCAGACCGCAACGTTGGGCTGTCCTGCGCATACGCGTGGCATGTGTGTGGACAGCCGAGCGAAAACACTGCCTGGGGCTCATCGACGACCCGTCCTGCCACCACGGCCGGGCGGCTGTCCAGACCCTGCCACATCTGGTCTTGTAGTGCCCCCAGTTTGTGGCAGGGAGGACCGAACTGTTGGCCGCCTTGGGGAGAGGGGCTTTGCCACCCGAAGAATTTCTGGGGCCTTCAGGCAGTGCCAGAGAACGAGACGTAGTCCATGAGGCCCTATGGTTCCTACCAGGACGCCTCAGGACTCCTCCCGGTTCTCCGATTTCTCCCAACATAAACTAAACTGTGTGTGTGTGCTTTGTTTTTTTTGTCTTCGTGTTTATTGTTTACCTCGTATATAGCGCATATATGCCCTGTTAGACCGGTATATATTTTTAGATTTATTCTCTCCTGTCTATCCTCCCTTTCCTGTACAACAGTGTTCCCCATTTCCCACACCCGCCACACCAGCAGGCGTTCCGGTGTCGACACTTAAATGAGACAAACTACGCCTACTGGTGGTCTTTCCTTTCCTTGTTTACAATAAATTCATTCATACATTCAGAACTACCTCGGAGCTGGCGCAGTTTCATGCAGGGGGCGCGCGAGCGCTGCGAATGCGACCAATTGAAATTGCGGTTGGTGGTAACTGTGAGCGGAGAATGGCAAAACCGCGCGTTATGGCGAATCACTGCTCCGCACTTCCGACTGCTTTCACATTGAGTAGAACGGCTGTAAAGGAATACTGGCACGAAATTTTCGTGTTACTTTTATTTCGCTGCTATGCGTGCCTACCAGCCCACTAA
Source organism: Haemaphysalis longicornis (assembly GCF_048455015.1). NCBI lineage: Eukaryota > Metazoa > Arthropoda > Arachnida > Ixodida > Ixodidae > Haemaphysalis > Haemaphysalis longicornis. The sequence continues at coordinate 54,529,639 of NW_027526445.1, forward strand.
TCATAGAATGACACATTACACGTTCGAGCGCAGCGTAAATATTCATTTACGGCATAGTTTATTCTTTTAAGTTTCAGTTTCGACAAAAGGAACGCTGAGACCCCGCCATGACAGAAGGTATCACGTGACGTCACTATTCTTGCCGTGTCGCTGCCACTCTAGACGCGCGCGCGAGAGCGCCTAAACCGGCGGAGGACTTCACCGTCCCCACGCGCCCGGGCAGCATGACGTCACTCTCAAAACCAGGACACGTACACACGCCGGAGAAGCGCGCGAGAAACCACAGCCAGCGCTTCGGGTTTGTCCCGGGAGACCCGACGTCGGCAGTTTGGGCCAAGTATCAGATGATGTTATGTCGTCTCGCTCTGGGCATTCATGTGCTGGCGAAGATTAAAATGGGTTTAAAATATGTCCGGCCGAACGGTGCCTGTTGAAACTTGTTTGGAGACATCTCCTGAGAAAAAGGAAGCATTTTACATAGTTATCTCAGCTTTGAAATTTTGTGTCAGTACTCCTTTACTTTTCCCCCCATAGCTTACCTGTTCATAATCGTAATCATTTACGGAGGACACTCTCCCATCATGTGTACTGATGATGACAGACACAGATACACACAGACGCACACGCGCACGCACACACATGCAAGCACGCACGCCCGCATGGACCCCCCACACAGGCATACATTTATATATATATATATATATATATATATATATATATATATATATATATATAAGAGAAGAAAAACTTCGAACAAGGTAAAAGCACGATTGTGGCCTACGTTTGAGCAAAGAGAACTTGCTTTCCTATATATATATATTGTCACACGAAGCCAGGGCGACGCCGTTGTCTTGAAGGAGAAACAAGTTTATTAGAGCGAACGTGTGCTCCCCTAACAACGAAAAAAAATACAGAGGCGGCGAAGCAGCGGTCAACCAAGTGACTTGCGCAGGCGAGTGTCGTCGAAGCGAATGCCGTGGCGTCTGCTCTGCAGGCTTCACCTTTCGGCGCGACTATTTTTGGAACCGTCGATTCACATCCAGAACACTGTAGATCACAGAAGATTATTCTGGGCTAGTGAAGTTAGGGCGAAATAGTCTGCTTATCTGAATGTGCGGTTCTTTCTTTTTATGCCTGTGCGGCACAAAAAGAAAGAATGGAAGACGAGCTTTACTTCGAACGCAGATAACACAGCAGGGCGTGGCCCTCCAGTAAAAACAAACAATAAATATTGTAAAAAAAAACAATAAACCCATACACGCTTCGCGGCATTACCCCACTCTCTAAGCCCACGACCCAATGGTAAAATAAAAGACAGTCTGAACAAACAAAACCAGCCCATCATCTTGCATAGTAAGGTTTCAAGCGAACCACGTGGACGACTTCGGGCCGCGTGCGTCGTTGTGATGTTCCGGTAGCACCATCGGGGACCACCTCGTAGGTAAGGTGGCCAACACGTTTTAGAATCAGGTAGGGTCCGAAATACCTTCGTAGAAGGTTCTCACTGAGTCCGCGTCGTCGGATGGGAGTCCCAACCTAAACACGGTCCCCTGGATGCTACGCAAGGTCTCGGCGTCGGAGGTGTAATGCCGTGCATCCACCAGCTGCTGGTCCGTTGTACGAAGTCGAGCGAGCTGGCGGGCTTCCTCCCACTCTGAAGGTATCCTTCGACGTCGGGGTTGAAGTCGTCGTCATCTACATGCGGAAGCATGGCGTCAAGGATCGTAGTCGGCAGTCTTCCGTAGACAAGGTCGGACGGCGTCATTTGCGTAGTTTCCTGGATAGCTGTGTTGTACGCAACGTGACATACGGGAGCACTTCGTCCCAAGTGTTATGTTCAACGTCGACGTACATTGACAGCCTATCCGCCACCGTCTTGTTCACACGTTCGGTTAGTCCGTTCGGTTGGGGGTGGTACGCCGTGATTCTTCGGTGATCTTTCTTGTCGTAGCGTAAGATTTCTTGCATAAGCTCCGCCGTAAAGGTCGTCCGCGGTCAGTGAATAAGACTTCTGGGGCTCGATACGGGAGCGCAACTTGGTTTATAAAGAACTTCGGACTTCAGAAGCTCCATGTCACCGCACAACTTGGCTTATGAAGAATTCGCGACTTCTTGTGCAGTCCCCCTCGGAAGAGCGGCGGTCTCTGCGTAGTGGGTCATGAAGTCTGTCGCTACAACAACCCACTTGTTCTGTGATTGTGACATAGGGAACGGGCCTAGAAGGTCCATTCCAATCTGTTGACAGGACCTCGACGGGACGGCGATCGGTTGCAGAAAGCCGGCGGGTCCTGTCGGCGGCATTCTTCGGCGCTGGCATTCACGGCAACTCCGAACGTAGTGGGTGACGTCGGATGTAAGCCGGGGCCAAAAGTACTTCGCCTTGATTTTTGCTATAGTGCGGGCTGTGCCGGGATGTCCGGAAGACAGGTCGTCGTGGCACGCTTCCAAAATCTCGTCACGGAGGTTTGGGGGGACGACAAGTAGATAATTCGTTCTCATTCCGGGGCTGAAATTCTTCTTCACGAAGACGGAGTTTTAGAGTCTGAATGCTTGAACGCGCTAGGCACGACGACATTGCGTCCTTCGAGGTAGTTGGTCACGACGCGCAAGTCGAGGTCGGCACGCTATTGGGCGTCTAGGTCGCTCTGCGTAACGACTCTCAAGAAGGCGATGTCTTCATCGTAGTCTTGTGGTGGCGGGCCGACGGGGGCGTGGGACAGGTAGTCGGCGTCGGAGTGTTTCCTGCCGGATTTGTAGACAATTGTAACGTCGAATTTTTGCAGGCGCAAGCTCCACCGCCCAAGAGGGATAGAGGGGGTCCTTCAAATTTGCGAGCCAACACAGCGCATGGTGGCCTGTCACAACCTTGAAGCGTCTACCATACACTTGTGTGCGAAATTTTGAAATGGCCCATGTAATGGCGAGGCACTCTTTTTCAGAGGCTGAGTAATTTTTCTCCGCCTCCTCCGAAAGACCACGGCTGGCAAAGGCGATTACTTCTTCGCACCCGCTTTGCTTTTGGACGAGAATGGCACCCAAGCCTATAACGCTGTCGTCGGTGTGCATTTCCGTTTCATCGTTTTCGTCGAAATGAGTGAGCACGGGCGGGTTTTGCAGCCTTTGTTGCAGCTCGCAAAATGCTTTTAGGGGGCGAAGCTTCTTAGGGCGTGGGTCTGTCCATCCTCGACGTATGTATGTAGCCACCTCTAGCTTAGTTTTTGGATTGTTTACTAGATGGCGTGGCTACCTCTAGTTTATTTCTTGGATTGTTTACTAGATGGCGGTACTTGTATTTGATGAAAAGATGCGCTTGGATTGTTTACTAGATGGCGTGGCTACCTCTAGTTTAGTTCTTGGATTGTTTACTAGATGGCGGGGAGCGTTGTAATAAAATCCGTTCGCTGTTGGCAAGCGCTCGGAGTCGCCCGATCGATTAGGCTGCAGATGTGCGAGCCCGCGAGGCAGAAGCGCTCCGTGAAGCTGCGCGACGCCGCCGCCAAGATCCTGCCGTACGAGAGCGGGAGGCCGAAGCGTGTCGTCTGGCTGCGCGACGACGCCGCCAAGATCCCAGCGTTCGAGAACGAGAGGCCCAATCGTCACGGCAACGGCGAGAGGACCCTGCCGTACGCGAAGCGGTACGGCTGCGGCGCGAAGAGGATCTCCAAAACGTCAGAGAACGGGAAGCGGCGAGAAAGCGCGCGTATCGGCAGGCAGACCCCGACGCAGTGAGAGCTCGTGAGACGTCTGCAAAACGCATCAGGCGAGCTCAGCCTCAAGGTGCCGACGCGCGGTTTAAGCGAGACTTTCTAGACGTTACGTTCGGACACAGATGTAGTGGGCGAACTTTCACTGAAGAGTCACGATTTTACCTATGATTTCCCCTCAGGAGCTTCGCCCACTCATCATCATTCACCCCGTTTATATGTTGTGAATTTTTCTTGGGCGTTTCCCCGTGAGAAAGGCGTGCTATCTTTTTTCAGGCGCGTAAGTGGCTCTGCAATACGTGCGAAGTTTGACACGAAGTGGCGGTAGTATGCGCACAGTCCTAGAAATCTTCGCACGCCCTTTTCGTCTTTCGGTTTTGGGAAGTTCGCTATGGCTGATGTTTTCGCCGGGTCAGTCAGGACTTCCGGGGCGCTGACGACGTGTCCCAAAAACTTGAGCTCCTCGTAAGTTAAGCGGCACTTTTCAGGCTTTAGCTTTAACCCCGACATGCATATAGCCTCGAGTAGACTCCAATCTTGCAAGGTGTTCGTCAACATTTTGGGCGAATACCACAACTTCGTCGAGGTATAGGAGGCAGGTGTGCCACCAAAGGGCGGCTAGAACAGTCCATGACTCTTTGAAACGTTGCTGGCGTCGTGCACAGCCCAAACGGCAACACCTTGAACTCATATAGACCGTCCGGGATTATAAATGCGGTCTTCTCTCAGTCTCTCTCGTCCACTTCAATTTGCCAGTAGCCGGTCTTCAGATCCATCGATGAGAAGTACTCAGCATGACAGAGGGGGTCGAGGGCATCGTCGATTCGCGGCAAAGCGTACACGTCCTTTTTGGTGATTTGGTTCAGTCGCCGGTAGTCAACACAAAACCGGTAGTCAATTTTTTCTTCGGAAGTATGACCGCCGCAGCCCACGGACTTTTCGATGACTCTATATTGTCGGTGCTGAGCATGTCATCGACTTGAGTCCGAATGACTGCGCGCTCGTATGAAGAGATGCGGTACGGTCACTGTCGGGTAAATCGGGCTCCATCTTCGGTTATTATCCAGTGCTTCGTCAGAGGTGTCTGACGTAATTTTGAGTTCGACAAAAAAATACTCGCTGTAGTGATGCAGCAAAGCGGATAACTTGTTCCATTCTTCTTGCGGTAGCACCGGATTCACGTCGAAGAGATGCGGAATCTTGAAGGTACCTTCGGATGCGCGTTTAAAGTCAGCGACTGCGGTCACGTCAGATGTTCTTGTTTTTCTTCTAGGAACGCAATTGCAGCATCCTTGTTGAAATGCTGGTACTCCTCGGTGAAATTGATGACCAAAACATAGGTTTGACGTTGCTTAAACCGCACAATGCCTCTTGCGAAAGACACACCTCGGTCGAGAAGCAACCTTTGATCACTCTCCCCGATAGCGTCGACTTCAGGAGCAGGAGCTTCACAGTAGACGTTGATCATCAAGCTTGCGCGGGGTGGCACGGTGACGTGATCGTCGGCGATCCTTACAGCAGCACGGTGTTCGGGGTTCTGTGGCGGGTCGTGGAGTGATCGGAGGCAAAAGTTTTCGACTTGTTCTGTAGATCACTCAATGCGCCGTTGTCCGTGCGTGAAGACGTCTATTCCGAGAATTACGTCGCGGGAGCAGTTACCCAAAATGACGAACGCCGCAGAGTGGGTTGTGCCGTCTATGGTGACGCACGATGTGCACGTTCCACTTGGCGACGCGAGGTGGCCTCCTGCTGTGTGAATGTGCGGACTGTCCCATCTGGTCTTAACTTTCTTCAGCTTAGACGCACATGGTCGGCTCATTCCTGAGTACTCGGCTCCCGTGTCTATGAGAGCGACTACATCAAAGCCATCGATGGACAGCTGAAATTCGGACGCCGCTTTCCTCGAGTTTCGGGTGCGTCGGGGCGTCGTATCTCGGATTGTACGTGTTGACTGTCGGGCGCTACGAATCGTAGTCTTCGTCGTGTTCTCAGCGGCAGGTTCGGTCATGTCGGCTACGCGTTGCGCCATTTTGCTATCGTCGTGTTCTGGGGTCCCGTGAAGGTTAGATTCGGTTGTCGAGGTAAGGGCATGTCGTGAATTATTTTATTCAGCGTGTTCTGCGTTCTTGGGGGGTTTTCTGGAGGGTTTGCTGGAAGCTCTAACGGGACTTCTACTGCAGGAGACGTAACGGGTGCTACTGGGAGTACAGTTTTCGGGACCTCCACAGCAGGTGCCGTAATGGAGGTCAGTCGGCATCGAGACAAAGCGTCGGCATCAAGATGTTTCCTCCCGAATTCATGTATGACGACGAAATCACACTGATGGAAGCGGAGAACCCGCTGGCCTAGGCGTCCATACAAGTTTTTGTGGGAAGACAACGAGCACAGAGCGTGGTGGCAAGTCGCTATGGTGAAGTGGCGGCCATAAAGGTGTGGGCGGAATTTTTGGACAGCCGACACCACTTCCAGACACGCTTGCTCCGTGATGGTGCAGTTTTGTTCAGCACCTGTGAGCGACCCACTGGCATATGCAGCTCTTCTGTCTTGATTGTGGTCGTCCCGCTGGAAAGGATAGCACAGAGGCCATGGTTGCTGGCGTCGTGTGAAGTATTGTGGGGGTATTTTCGTCGAAGTGGTGCAAAATAGGTCGTGATGTGAGAGCGTCTTAAAGGGCTTCAAAGGCTGCTTCACATTCACTCGACCAGTCGTAGGGCGTGCCAGACTTTAAAATCTTGTGCAGAGAAGAAGCAATGACCGCGAATGTACGCAACAAGAGACGGAAGTGAGATTCCAAGCCGAGAAAGCTAGGAGGGTCTTCTGAGTGGAGTGGACGAGGGAAATCGATAACATCGGCGATTTTGCCAGGATCCGGTTGTATCCCCTCTTTGCTGATACCATGGCCCAATACTTTAATAATCTTACTCGCAAAGCCGCACTTCTTTGCATCAAGCTGAAGGCCAGCGCCGGGAAGGCATGTTAATACTTCTTCCAGACACTTGAGGCGTTTCGAGAACGTGGACTAGAAGATGACAATATCGTCAAAATAACAGAAGCAGGTTTTCCAATTTAAGACACGGAGAACTGTATCCATCTTATGTTCGAACGTGGCAGGAGCATTGCACAGCCCGGATGGCCTGACGTTGAATTCGTAGAGGCCGTTAGGCATGGCGAATACCGTCTTCTTTTTCTCGGACTCACGCAACGCAATTTGCCAGTGACTGAAGCCTAGGTCCAGGGTGGACAAATACTCAGCGCCTTTCAGGCAGTCCAGAGCATCGTCAATGCGAGGCATCTGGTACACATCTTTCCAAGAAATCTTATTTAGCGCCTTGTAATCAACGCCGAAGCTTACTGAGCCATCGTTATCCACCAAGACGAGAGGTGAAGCCCACGGGCTCGCCGAGGGACGAATGATGTGGCGCTTGAGCATTGCGGCTGCATTGTCTTCAATTATTTTTCTTTCTGATGGCGAGACACGCTATGGATGATGGCAGAAGTTGTTGGGGCCATCCGTTTCGATGCATTGCTATGTGGTAGAAGTCTGAAAAAAATGGGGAGCACGATTCGACGGAAGCTTTGTATTTAAAAAAGCACGTCTAGAAGAGATTTTCTTTGGGATGAAGTCGGATTGGGGTTGATGGCGGTACCTGAAAGAGGTTTGGGGAAGGCATAAACGAAATTAGGTGGATACTGTGTAGTTACACCAGGCGGCAGAACGGCGGAAATTTCGTCATTAAGAGATCCAATCATGCAACCTTTGCAGAGCAGAATTGGTTCTGGTGTCGTATTCAAAACAGTAATAAGTGCAGTCCCTTGCATAAATCGGAGAAGACCCGCAGTGATTGTAACACCCCGTGATAGCAAACGAGCAAAGGGCACAACAAAGACATCTCCTCCATTGATGGCTCCAGCAGAAATCAGCACGATGTGCTCGTTACCAGAATGTGAAACACAATCTGCAGTCAAAGACGCTTACTCCATCGAATTGGAACGAATGATGTCTTCGGGATCCGAGATGTCGATGGTGGGTTGCCGACATGAAATAACAGGAGACGTCGAAGAGAGAACGTCCCAGCCCAATATCATATTGTGGGCACATAGAGAAAGCACACCACACAATATGTGGTAAGTAACTCTGGCGAACAGAACCCTAAGTGTACCGTATCCAGAAGGTGTAAGTGCAGTATCATTAGCACCACGCAAAGATGATCATACATAGCGAGATCTCACGTTGCGTAAGCGTGAACACAAATCAGCATGGATATTCGAAATGCTTGCTCCCATACCAATGAAAGTTTGTACATGAATCCCCTCAACCAATAACGATAACATATTACCTGGGTGACCTGGGGGAATTTCAATTTTCGAAACTGGTGCAGTTTTCCCAAAAACACCACAGGGCCTAGTTTCTCGCCAATTGGTTGGTCTCATGAGAGACAGGGAGAAGGGGAGACGACGTGCGGCGATACGGTGACGGAGATCGGCGCCGCACTTCTCCGGATTCATGATGAAAGTCTGCTTGGTCAGGTGGAGACGACGAACGACGTATAGTGCTCGCATAGGACCATGGGTCCGAACCAGAGCCAAGAAGGAAGTCATCCCGCTTGTTGGCATCGTACCCCCGTATTTCGTCCTGCCTGCGTCGCCTACACAAACGATAGATGTGACCACGGATCTCACAATAGTAACATGCTGGCCGGAGAGTGCGGTGTTCCTGAGGGGAATGGGGTGTCGCCACGACTGCAGGTAGGTCTGCTGGCCTGTAACCGCACGAACGGCTACCACAAACCCAGACTGAGACTGAGCAGCGACTGACGAATCCGAACCCACGACGTGGGTTCGGATTCGTTGGTTGGGATCCCACCCGGCGGTCATTTTTTCCTTAGTCTCTTTCAGTCTTTCCAAATTTTTTGTCTGTTTCAAACACCTGCCACATTCTACCCTTGGCTTTCCGAGGTTTTCTTGACTGCCAACCCTTATTTCTGTCTTAATTCAACGAGCCCCTCATTTCCCATTCTTATTCGCTACATGCACAGCGAAGGCCCCTGTTCTGGCAGTCTTGATGCCATAGGGAGCTTAAGAGGGTTGAACGCTGGTTGACCCTTCTCCGCATGTTGTAGACACTCGAGTCACAGCCCGTGGGTTAAAAGGAAGGTCCCTTCACCCCGAGCGGTCTCAGTGGCGCTGGCTACCACCCTCAAGCACAAAACAAAAATTACCTTGACATAAATACCCAAGAAAGTCGAGGGGAAAATAGCCCCGCCGGTAGCGTAGTGGTCATGGCACCAGACGCGTATGCTGGAGTTCGTGGGTTGGGATCCCACCCGGCAGGCATTTTTCTCCACTTTCTGTCTGTCTTCCCGAATTGTTTCCATGGTGCAACGACCTACCACATTCTCCCCTTTGCTTTCTGAGGTTTTCTTGACTGCCAACCCTAATTTCTGTCTATATATATATATATATATATATATATATATATATAAAGGTTGCAGTCGTCATTGCCAGTGCTATTCGGCTTTCTTCGAAATATTTAATAGGGCCGAATGACGTGTGCTTGTCACGTTTCTTTGATTCATTGATAAATAAGCGAAAATATAAGTCGAGAAAAAATCCGCCGTTTTTCCGGGAGCGGGACTCGAACCCACATCTCCGCATAACCGGTGCGGTGCGTTAACCAATTACGCTATCCCGCAGCGGCTGCTCTCTCGACTTTTAAAGCGGGGGTTTATATTTACAAGAGCTCTGAGGCCGGTCAACTAGCGCCGCCCCTCGACTACCGCGGGAGACGTAGAACGTCTTCTTTCCCAGCGGCCGCCACGTAGAACGTGGTCGGAGGTCGGGGTTAGCAATTGGCATATCCGGGATAGCGTAATTGGTTAACGCACCGCACCGGTTATGCGGAGATGTGGGTTCGAGTCCCGCTCCCGGAAAAACGGCGGATTTTTTCTCGACTTATATTTTCGCTTATTTATCAATGAATCAAAGAAACGTGACAAGCACACGTCATTCGGCCCTATTAAATATTTCGAAGAAAGCCGAATAGCACTGGCAATGACGACTGCAACCTTGATATGTATCTTTACCGAGTCCCTCGTCCCGTATCTCTCTGTTCTGCTACATGCATTACGAGGCACTGGCTCCAGCAGTTCGGATATGCCAATTGCTAACCCCGACCTCCGACCACGTTCTACGTGGCGGCCGCTGGGAAAGAAGACGTTCTACGTCTCCCGCGGTAGTCGAGGGGCGGCGCTAGTTGACCGGCCTCAGAGCTCTTGTAAATATAAACCCCCGCTTTAAAAGTCGAGAGAGCAGCCGCTGCGGGATAGCGTAATTGGTTAACGCACCGCACCGGTTATGCGGAGATGTGGGTTCGAGTCCCGCTCCCGGAAAAACGGCGGATTTTTTCTCGACTTATATTTTCGCTTATTTATCAATGAATCAAAGAAACGTGACAAGCACACGTCATTCGGCCCTATTAAATATTTCGAAGAAAGCCGAATAGCACTGGCAATGACGACTGCAACCTTGATATGTATCTTTACCGAGTCCCTCGTCCCGTATCTCTCTGTTCTGCTATATATATATATATATATATATATAACTGGCATGCTGGCGATGGGGCCGAAGGCGTGGTGAACACAAAGTAAGAAACCTCGGTAACAGCAACAGCGGAGGGTTTATTTCGACGTTTCGACTTCGAGACAAGTCTTCTACTCTAGCTAAATTCTTAGTCAGCTAAATTCTTATTACGCCGGTAGACAACGCGTGGTGGTTCGGGGATTATGTTTTTAAGCGGTCACTTTGCATTACGATATTGTGATGTGTTTTTAGCAGACTTCCTGTAGAAGACTTGTCTCGAAGTCGAAACGTCGAAATAAACCCTCCGCTGTTGCTGTTACCGAGGTTTCTTACTTTGTGTATATATATATATATATATATATATATATATATATATATATATATATATATATATATATATATCTATGTATATATATATATATATAGAGAGAGAGAGAGAGAGAGAGAAAGATAAACTCACCAAGCACGCAGAAATAGTATAAGAAAAGAGTCGGATACACAGCAAGAACAATAACAAACAAGGTTTACTTACGTAGCGGCAACGGGACTTGCCTTCATCAGAGTAAAGTTACATGATTTTGCTGTCGCAAACATTTCGAACACATTTCTTATATAGGTTTGCAGAAAACTGTGAGAAGGAGCGGAAAATGTTTCGGAAATGGAGAGTGTGCATACAGTCGGGCTACGCCTATGTTACAACAAAAAACAAACAAAAAAGGGGGGGGGGGGAGCGAGAGAGAGAAAAACGGGTCGTGTTAACAATGCAGCGTTCAAGGTTGCACCATGACGCGTCAACGTATGCCGCGGGGGCTGCAAGTTCAGACAATGGGGAAACTGGAGAACCGCGGTTTGAAAAGAAAGGGAAGAGTATACAGAAAGGTATTCAGTGGCTGGGGAGACTGGTTGGGGCAGAAGCGAAGATGGGTGTGCCCCCCGCGGATGAAGAGAATAGATAGGGGGCACAAAAGAGCATTTCACAGAAGCTAGCAACTGAGCAGGAAATAGGTAGGGTCACAAAAGGTTAAACATGAATAGATCCCAAAGAGTTAAACATTCTTAAGTGGTGGTGGGAACGAGGCCTCTTTCCCCAGGACAAATGGCATTGTTGAGCTGCATTAGGCCAATAAAGCTGCTCTATTAGGAGAGTTTCTGCGTATTCTAATGGGAAACTCGATGGTAGGAATAATGAAGATAGTTATAAAAATTATGAAGCCGCTAATTCTGATCGAGGGATAAGCACGCTAGTTTTCCATAACTTTCATTATTTCCAAGTGTGGCTGACCCAACTTATAAATGAGATAAAATTCCCGAACCTCGCGGTCGTGGTGCGTTTTGAAGGCGGATTCTAAAATCGTTGCTTTGAGATGTTAAAATGCATGCCCGGGACTGTTCACATGTCTTGACAAGGGCAAATAAGGGCAGCTTTTTGCATGAGAGTGGTGAATATATTCGGAACGGCGTTTCAGTTTGGCCGATATATTGTTGCCTACAAACAGTGCACTCTAGAAGATATACGACATTAGCGGAGTCACAGTTAGAGTTACCTTTTATATTTACGTAGTAGTCTGAAGCCGTGCTGGTGGCGCGCTGTGTAGTGGTCATGTGTGGGCATACTTTACATCGGGGTTTATTGCAGGGCATGCAGCCAGTAGTTGCCGGTCGGTTGATACGAGAGTTAGTAAGAAAGTCAGCTAAATTCTTATTACGCCGGTAGACAACGCGTGGTGGTTCGGGGATTATGTTTTTAAGCGGTCACTTTGCATTACGATATTGTGATGTGTTTTTAGCACGCTTGACACTCTTGGAGCGGAGGATGAGTGGGTTAAAACTAAGTTAGTTTGCGGGTTCCCGTTCGGGGCTTTTTTCTTACAGGTTTCGTTACGGTCTAATTGGTTGGCTCGCACAATAGCGTCGTCGATAACTTTTTCCGGGTATTTTTTTTTCAGGAGGGCGGTCTTGCGTTCTCGACAGTTTTATTCAAAGTCGGCTTGGTTTGAGCAAATTCTCCTAAATCGGTTGGCTTAGCTGTAAGGTATTGCTGTCTTGCAGTGTCTGACATGGCTACTTCGGAAGTGCAAATACTGCCGCGTGTCTGTCGGTTTTCTATACAGTTTAGTTTGAAGCCGACCTTGGAAGGTAGTAACGGTGACGTCCAGAAAGTTTACATTGTGTTCCGAATAGGAATGAGCAAGGGAAATACTAGGATGGGCTAGGTTAAATGCCTCAATGAAGGTGAAGAGCTCCGACTCACCGTGTTGCCAGATCATGAATATGTCATCAATATACCTTTTATAGTGCATTGGCTTTAAATTTTGGGTGTCAAGAAAGTTTGACTCGAGGTGAGCCATAAAGATATTAGCGTAGTTAGATCCGATTCGAGTTCCCATTGACGTTCCGCTGACTTGTACTTAATGAACTCCGTCGAACTCAAAATTGTTAAGTTCAAGAATAAGCCTAAGGAATGTTTGGAGAGCCGAAGAATCGATAGGTTTGTCGCACGATGACTGCTCATACGCAAGGGATACAGCGGCGATGCCATCTTCATGGGGGATGTTTGTATACAGTGACGCAACATCAAGGGTGACTAGAAGGCCGTTACCAGGAATTTTAATTTTTGAGATGTCTGAGAGAAAGTCATTGGGAAAGCTGGGCGGAATGTCGCAAATGAGATTATCCACATAGCGGGAGAGGTTTTCAGTAACAGTGCTGCCAATGCCAGAAACAATGGGACGCCCTTGGTTGTTCACCTTGTGAATCTTTGGGAGAAGATAGAATTTACCGGCTACTGGGCTTAAGGGGATCAGGGAACGAGCCGTGGTTTCATTTATTGTTTTATTTTTAACAAGCTCAGCATGTTTATCCTTGACAAGCTCAGCATGTTTATCTTTGTCAATTTGCTTATAATCTTGAGTGGGATCAGTGGGTAGTGCTTTATAGAACGTCGATACTGATAGTTGCTTATTGGCCTCGTTAACATAGTCGGTTTTGTCAAGGATTACGATTGCGCCTCCCTTGTCGGCAGGTTTAATAATTATGTCGGGACAGCTAGCGAGTTCCTCTAGGGCTTTCTTTTCGTTGTTAGTCATGTTGTGGTGGAAAGAAATTTGTGTTTGGTATGCTTTTCGCACATCGCGTTGGACAGCTTTGATGTACATGTCGAGGCAACTATCACGCTGTGTGGGAGGGGTCCAGTGCTTATAGCTAGGTAGGGTTATGCGGGCTTCTTGCTTCGCGGGGTGATCGTAGAAGTATTCTCGTAGCCTCATGTTTCTGGCAAAGTTATCTAAGTCCTTAAAAAGTTGAAATTCATCAAAACCACCAGTAGCTGGGCAAAAGTTTAGGCCCTTTGACAAGACGTTCATCTGAGCTGGGGAGAGGGTTATACTTGAAAGGTTCATTACATTCCCGGTAAGATTTTCTTTTGTGACGGCAGGCGAGGGAAAAATATTAGTACAAGGGTTTAGCTGAACTGTTTGGGGTGCAGTAGTCGAAGCACTTATTACAGTCGTAGTGACATTATCGGCCGTATTGTCAGAGTTGGGGCAGTTACTAGCGCCGGAGCATGTTAGGTTCTTACGCATGGGGCCAGTGTTAGAAATCTTATCTCGGTTAAACTTCCGGTCTTTTGTTTGAGATATGGCGGAGGCCGTCTTAGATTCGTAGTTGTTTAAAAGGTTCAACTCTCTTTTGCTTAGTTCCTCACTAAGTAGTTTCTCTTTCTTTCGGAGAGAATGGGCCGTAGTTTCGTAGTGATTGAGGATTATTTCAGTTAAATTTAAAGATGCTTTATCGAGTACCTGTTTCCAGTTATTTATGTTGAACGGGGAGAGTTCGGTAGTAGCAGGTTTTATTCTAATCCTAAAACCCCTGGGAGCGACCGCGGAAGTCAAGTACTGTGCAAGAGCGGAAACGTGCAATTCGGAACGTATGCGCTTTTCGGTGATTTTTCTTAGCTTTAAAAACTGTCTTGAAACGGGGAAGGAGGCCGCGTTACCTGTTTTTTTTGTGTTGTAGTCAGTTGCTGCTATGCCGATTCTTTCGAAGGTTGTAAGGGCATGTGGCACGGAGGCCTGGATTTTGGACCCCGGAAGGTCCGGCGGACGCGCTGCTGTTGGTTTTCGTGTGCTCGGTGGTCGCTGAAGATGCGGAGGTTGGGCGTGGCATACTGTTGGTGCGGCGCCGGTTAGAGAGCTTCTTAGTGTCGCCGCGAGCGTTCCCTCCGGCCGTTGTGGCCGCTGCAGGGTTGCCAGTAGGGGTTGGCATGTCGCTGGCGCGACGCTCGTCCGTGGACGTCGGGGTTGGGGCGCTGGCGCTCGCCCGGGGCGCCGTGGTGGCGGTGGATCGGGGGGGCGGTGGCGGTGGGCTACTGGCTCGACACTGCTCCGGGGTCCTTACACCTGATAGAATTGGAGGCAGTGGTGGAAAGTCGCTGTCATTTGGCAATATAGCCGGGGCTGCAACTGGGTCGGCGGTGCATGCGAAGTCGCGCCAGCCCAGACGATTGCAGTGCTGTTGCATGAAGCAGAGTGCACGAATGTGGCCGGCTAGCAAGGCCACACCCTCAAAGCTCGGGTGTAAGCCGTCCGCAGCGAGTACTCGGCAAACTGGAAGGTTCTCAAAGCCATGATCGACGAAGCGGACAAAGCGTGAGTGGCGGCAAAATTCGCGATGAAGTGAGTTGAAACGGCGTGCGTTTTCGTTGCAGCAGCGAGCGAAGCGAGAGATGCGGTAGTCACGGCGGCGGTTAGCGGAGCGGGGAAGAATGAGACTGGTGTTAATAGTGGAAATTTTCGGTCGAGATTCCAGAATGAGGTCAGTCATTGAGCGGTAGTCAGAGAAAGCATGTTCAGCGGAAGTAGAGCTGAGATCATTAGTACCAACATGCAGGAAAACTGTAGTAGCAGAGGCAGGGATAAAGTCGATCAGTGAGCGTGCGTCAGCAATGCATGCGCCAGGCTGAAAAACAAAAGCAGGGGTTCCAGGGCAGAGGGGATCAAGGTGATGATACAGATACTTGGTCTGGGAGTTACCGATCACAACTGTTGTGGTTTCGGTCTGCGGAAATTTCCAGATGATGCTCTTTCCTGTGGTCCTGTCAGCGCTCATGGTAGAAACATGTCTAGGGAAAAATAAACTCACAAAGAGCGCAGAAATAGTATAAGTAAAGAGTCGGATACACAGCAAGAACAATAACAAACAAGGTTTACTTACGTTGCGGCAACGAGACTTGCCTTCATCAGGGTAAAGTTACATCATTCTGCTGCCGCAAAGATTTCGAACACATTTCTTAGATAGGTTTACAGAAAACTGTGAGAAGGAGCGGAAAATGTTTCGGAAATGGAGAGTGTGCATACAGTCGGGCTACGCCTATGTTACAACAACAAACAAAGAAACAAAAAAAGGGGAGGGGGGAGCGAGATAGAGAAAAAGGGGTCGTGTTAACAATGCAGCGTTCAAGGTTGCACCATGACGGGTCAACGTATGCCGCGCGGGCTGCAAGTTCAGACAATGAGGGAAACTGGACAACCGCGGTTTGAAAAGAAAGGGAAGAGTATACAGTAAGGTACTCAGTGGCTTGGGAGACTGGTTGGAGCAGAAGCGAAGATGGGTGTGCCCCCCGCGGATGAAGAGAATAGATAGGGGGCACAAAAGAGCATTTCACAGAAGCTAGCACCTCAGCAGGAAATAGGTAGGGTCACAATAGGTTAAACATGAATAGATCACAAAGAGTTAAACATTCTTAAGTGGTGGTGGGAACGAGGCCTCCTTCCCCAGGACAAATGGCATTGTTGAGCCGCATTAGGCTAATAAATCTGCCGTATTAGGAGAGTTTCTGCGAATTCTGATGGGAAACTCGAGGGTAGGAATAATGAACATAGCTATAAAAATTATGAAGCCGCTAATTTTAATCGAGCGATAAGCACGTTAGTTTTCCGTAACTTTCATTCATTCCAAGTGTGGCTAACCCAAACTTATAAATGAGATAAGATTCCCGAACCTCGTGGTCGTGGTGCGTTTTGAAGGCGGATTCTAAAATCCTTCCTTTGAGATGTTCAAATGCATGCCCGGGACTGTTCACATGTCTTGACAGGGGCAAATAAGGGCAGCTTTTTGCATGAGAGCCGTGATTATTGAACCGTATTCGGAAGGGCGTTTCAGTTTGGCCAATATATTGTTGCCTACAAACAGTGCACTCTAGAAGATATACGACATTAGCGGAGTAACAGTTCAAGTTACCTTTCATATTTACGTAGTAGTCTGAAGCCGTGCTGGTGGCGCGCTGTGTAGTGGTCATGTGTGGGCATACTTTACATTGGGGTTTATTGCAGGGCATGCAGCCAGTAGTTGCCGGTCGGTTAATACGAGAGTTAGTAAGAAAGTCACCTAAATTCTTATTACGCCGGTAGACAACGCGTGGTGGTTCGGGGAATATGCTTGTTGAGCGGTCACTTTGCATTGGGATATTGTGATGTTTTTTTAGCACGGTTGACACTCTTGGAGCGGAGGATGAGTGGGTTAAAACTAAGTTAGTTTGCGGGTTACCGTTCGGGGCTTTTTTCTTACAGATTTCGTTACGGTCTAATTGGTTGGCTCGCACAATAGCGTCGTCGATAACTTTTTCCAGGTATTTTTTATTCAGGAGGGCGGTCTTGCGTTCTCGACAGTTTGATTCAAAGTCGGCTTGGTTTGAGCAAATTCTCCTAAATCGGTTGGCTTAGCTGTAAGGTATTGCTGTCTTGCAGTGTCTGACATGGCTACTTCGGAAGTGCAAATACTGCCGCGTGTCTGTCGGTTTTCTATACAGTTTAGTTTGAAGCCGACCTAGGAAGGTAATAACGGTGACGTCCAGAAAGTTTACACTGTGTTCCGAATAGGAATGAGCAAGGGAAATACTAGGATGGGCTAGGTTAAATGCCTCAATAAAGGTGAGGAGCTCCGCCTCACCGTGTTGCCAGATCATGAATATGTTATCAATATACCTTTTACAGTACATTGGCTTTAAATTTTGGGTGTCAAGAAAGTTTGATTCGAGGTGAGCCAATAAGATATTAGCGTAGTTAGTTCCGATTCGCGTTTCCATTGACGTTCCGCTGACTTGCACTGGTTGTCGACAAAGGTAATCTTTGCGCAGGATGTTACCGACAATAAAAATCTGGGCCCTATACATTGTCTGGTGAAAGAATTTGATGTCTGTAACAACTCGAAGATATCTAGTCACACACAATGCAGGATGCCACTCGCAGGTGGAAAAAAGCGTGTTCCCTGTTTCCCAAACCAGGATAAGTTCTGCGCCAAGTTAACCGTCAGCAGTAGCTTGAGCAGGCGCCTTGTGCAGGCTGTTGCAATAGCACCTCCCTTGCAAGCCAGTTCATCAATCTAGGCTTGGGTACAGGAAAATCTTTGTGGTTATTACAGATTTTTAAGACTGGTATAATACAAAATGGCCGCTCACATTGTCCCTGACAAAGACAGCGTATGACAGCTGCATCCTACCGGTACTCGCCTGCGAGGCAGAAACTTCCAGGCTAACTAAAAGGGTCTAACTTAAAATAAGGACGACTTAGCAGGCAATAGAAGGCTATAAGATGGCTGTAACGTTAAGGGTCAGGGAGAGAGCGAAGTGGATATACTTTAATGTCAGCATTGGCACTACTATGGTAGCCTTAACACTAACTATGACAGCTAATGTGAGGTACCACTAAATATAAGAACTATATTTCGTGAATGGGGACTCTGAGGACATTTTAGCCAGCTACAAATCCCATCTGAACTTGCAAAATATTTTTCTTTGTCTATCCTAACCCCTTGGTGGATTGAAGTGACAATATATACACGTATGAAGCCATGTCCACAAAATGTGGCAAAAGGAAACTTGCAAAAACCAGGACAGCGTCACTGCCATGGACGTATACTTCGTGCAGCAGAATGGCGAGGTGGGCTAGTTGGTATATATGCATAACAACACCTTCAAAAAGCACATCACTGAAATACTCGTCATGTTGTCCTGTTCACTTGTCCTGCCAGGCCTACATTTTTAGTTGAAGTATATAGGTTGTACAGCAGGTAGCATCAAATTAGTGCAAGAAATTTTTACAGCACAACCACATTAACACATAGTCTAAGTTGCACCCGTCAGCAGCCTGCAACATGTAAGTTATTAGCAAACGACAGGCCAGACACCGGAGTCATACTCTGCTTTAAACCTGCGAAATCCCAAATGCTGTGTTACTCTGATCACCAAGGTGTTTTACACACTAAATTCACTAAGGTGAAAATTCCATAACTGACAGAAATTTAACAGTCATTTTTGAATGTTTTTACTAGGTTCTGAAAGGTTAATTTACGTTTGCGATGCTGCAGTAAGAGTACAAAGCACAACCAGCGCTGCTCATACTACTGTAACAGTTACGACATGCGTGTAGTTCTGACGTTACACATAAATTCAGGCTGCATACACGTTGTTCATTCCAACATTTCAGGACCAAACTGGACGATCGAAAAGATTGAACACTCAATCGAAACGCGAAAAAAGCATCCAGATGGCATTTTAATTTAATGCTGTACTCTCGAAATTCAGTCGATTTAATATTTTATTTTAATGCTACACGCACGGCCATCATTCAATTTATTGGGCACGTTTTTTACCCGAAAACTTATATGACGAAAAAAAACGGCATCGGCCGAAACGAAACAAAAACCAATATCACGCTAAAAGTACACAATGTGCGTGTAACCTATACACGCCTATATTCGCACACGCGCTTATATTCGCACTAGCACTTATATTCGCACTCTCCAGCTTCCCTCATTTCCTTTCATATCAAAACATTCGCTTAGCAAAACAGGACAGAACACAAACACTTCACCAAACACAGGGCTAGAAATTGCGCGAGAATTGATTCTGCTTGCAAACGCAGCAGCCAGGTACAAAGGTCTACCGACAAATCTCCGCAACGCACAAAGCGAGTCCCTAAAATCGTTAGGGCTAACCGCTTACGCGTTCGAGAGCAACTCTGCTTCGTTAAATACATATGACAAGAAAACAAGGCTCACTAGTACTCACTTACCTGCACTACTTGGCAGTATTTCTTCGTCCGGTAGATAAATCCATGGTAGTCAAATCACCGAAATAACGAAAGTTGAAGGCTTGCACACCCGTGCCGTCACCAGCCTGTAGCACGCGTATCGATACGGAGTGCAGTTAATACACTGTCGGACGATCGCATTGGCCGCGCAGCGACTTCCTGTCTCGTGTTCGTCCGAGGGAAAAACTGGTTCCTGAAAGACACCCAGCTTGATAAAAACGCGTTGCGAAATATATGCCCAAGTTAGTGGTAAATACAGATATCAGTTTCCAATTATATACAAGAAAAGCTTGAGCGTGGGTATCTCTCAAAAAGAAAAGAAAACTCCCACCTCCCCTCGCGGGAACCCTTGTGTAGATGCGAAGCATAGGCGGAGCGGCGAAGGGACCGCGTTTAATAGCGCGCATAACGTTGAGGGGACTGCGTAAGCCGGTCCCCGTCGATGACGACGTTGGCGTACTTGTAAAGCGGCGTGGACTCTAGGTGTTTGAGCCAAGCTTGGATGTTGCTTCGCCGGAGAACGGCACACCGGTTATATGCGCAGCGCGCCCGAAGGAGAGGAAACCGCGGAAGAGAGACTACTGCACATGCGCCGGCCCCAGCGCGTCTGCCGCGGCTATGACGCAACGTGCCGCGGCTATGACGCAACACAATCCAACACAATCCACTGTAATCCAATCCAATCCAAATCCAAGCCAAGCCAAGCCAAGCCAAGCCAATCCAATCCAATCCAATCCAATCCAATCCAATCCAATGCCTCTCGCGAGAGAGTGTTCGCTATCGGAGAGGAGAGGGGGTGAGCGGCGGAGAGCGCAGCTGGCGCGGCGAAGAGAATGGGGGAGGGGTGGACAACGCCGACGACGATGACTCCGGAGGACAAGGCGAGTGAATCAGATGCTCTGCATCTAAAAATTAATTGTACCGGCAATCTAGATTACGGCATTTAAGGCAATTTCCGGGTCTCCGGTGGAAATACAGCTGCCGTGGGGTTGTGGGCGCCATAATTTTACGGTTTGTTCTGAGGCCGCAACCACTTGCAGCGTATTTTCCGCGCTATCGTGCGTCGACATCACCCCGCGTTGACGGCGTGGGCAAAATGCACTGCGACGTGAACTGACGCGGGAGGAGTACGCGGAGGAGAAAACTTTATTGAACAGGTAGATCGACCTTGGAAGTGGGCGGGGTCCTCAGTCCAGGACTCCGTTGGTGCGGCCTGCCGTCTTCGCCCTTTCAGCGAGCCAAAGCTGCTTACTTAAATCCGAGCTGGCAAATTCACTCTCACATTGCTCCTATGTAGCTACGCCGATGTCTATGCTGTTCGCCAGATATCAGCGTCGACGCACGGCCAGAGAGCATCCGAAATCACGCGACATCGTCCGGATTTCATGTCGATCTCCTGGTTTGGGGTCATTACGTTCGCAGAAAACAATCCTTTTGTTTAACGTGCGGTAATTTGGTTCCTTGAGGCAAATTACAAGCTATTTCTGCTCGAAAGTGCGCATTCCTCCGTGGCTAGCTTCGCTTTCATCGGGGAGATCGGGGGTCTGGGAGAGCTTTTTGCGAGTTAAATATGGGAGCTCTGGCTACATCGCTTGTAGTGGTAGCATGATGGGCTTGTATGCAAGATCGGTGCGTAACGAACAAAGTTTATCAACTCCAGAAATGTACCGGTGCATTCAATTTCATTCGCGGCTACCGTAGCTTGCTTAAGAGGAACGATGAAGCGCGATAGCTTTTCTTGGCCTAAATAAGGGAGCTTTGGGTACATCACTTGCAGTACTAGCATAATTGACCTCGCCTCCAAGATCGGTGGGGAAGAAACAAGTGTTAGCACCGCAGAAATTTGTCAAATACGACCAAAACAAATCACCCAAGAATATCCGCTGGCAGCCTCTGTTAGGGTACGAAATTCTTGGGTTCACGCATTGTTTTCGTCGTGCTGCAGTGGATTGGAGCTTAGGTGCTGGTGTTGTGTTTTGAAAGTGAATAGTTCGATTATTTTCAAAACCTCCCGGTTTTTTTTAGTTTTTTTTTGCAATGAGGGTGAGATCGAAATTTTTTTCAAGGCAAAAAAGGCAGAGTACCTTGCCGTTTAACCTACAAGTGACGTTTGACGGTAACCTCAGTATCGAGGCAGCCCCGAAATTTGCTTTGCTCACACTTTGAATTCATGAAGCTGCAGTCGGTAAGGAACATCAAGGTTAAATCACGTAGCAAGTAAAGTTATGCTAATTGCGTCTTTGTGCATCATACTATCTTATTTTGTTCAGATTTGACGGCAATGACCCCGCCCCCCCCCCCCCAAAAAAAAACCTTAGAAGGCTCGTTGGCAACGTCGCTTGTAAACAAATTCTGCACTAAGTCCCTGCCTCTTTCCGTGAGGTTCGGCATTGGGCTACTTTTTTGAAGGTCAAAAGTTCAAAGCAAGAGTGGTGGATTACAATACTTGCACAAACTCCCTCGGTACAAAACCCTTACAAAACACATACAAAACCCCTCGGTAACTTCAAAACAGTTTACCTGCGGAGAGTTTGAAAATAAAGTATAGCAGATATAGCTAAAATAAATGTAATTGCGATAGACATGTTCGAAGTAAAAAACGGACATACTAGTAACAGCTGAACAACGTCAGCAAAATATGTATAAATACCGTCCCAAATGAAGCAGCAGCAACATCGAGAGTACGTCTTTAGCAAAGTTTAAAGAACGTCCGACATTAAGGTACCAGCAACGTTATCTCAACATCCAAAAATTTTCATTAAAATATTGCACGTTAAATGGATGTCTAATAGAGATACTGCTGGGACATAGACGTTCGGATCTTTTTGCGACGTCGCAGGGATGTTAGTGGTTTGCTGGGAAGATATAATGTCTTCATGAGGAGAATCGCAATGGCCTAGTAAAAAGTGCTTCTTGGTTATAATCACGACAGTCATGGTGAGTTTTACATTGGGATAACATTCGAACTGGTTCCGCTAAGTTGGTCTGAATATAAAATTGACGGTTATAATGAGGGGAATAACGTGGGACACAAAAAGTGCTGCGTGGTTATAGTCATGACGATGTCATTGTGACTCACAGAGTGCGTTGAAATTCAAAATAGTGCCACTAATCTTTGTGGGGTATACAATAATTGGCCTGGATGAGATAAATCCCGTAGCCCACAAAAATGCGTCTTGTTGTCATCATGACAGAGTCATGGCGACTCATAGACTGGCTTACAATTCCTATTGATACAGCTAGGGCATACGGGGTATCCAGTTATAGGCCATGTTGAGAGAAATCCTGTGGCATAAATATTTAGGTGCTTCCTGGTTATCATTACGAGATAGCCACGAAGTTATAGGCCATGTTGAGAGAAATCCTGTGGCATAAATATTTAGGTGCTTCCTGGTTATCATTACGAGATAGCCACGATTAGTCAAAATCAGGTTCAAACTCAAAATGATGACGCTTGGAAGGTATTCAGTGTGAAAATCAACGACTCGGTGACAGGAAGCACGTACGACAAACAAACTGGGCATATCACCGATCAGTCCTACTTCGCAATAAAATATCCCCATCTCACTGAAGATGTTAAAAGGTTGCTGAAAAGTAATTATCTTGTGAAATGAAATGTTTTAATGATGCACATTGAACTCACGCAATGACTGCATCCTAAGATAAGTATCTTTAGTCGTTGAATAAATAATAATTCTGAGTTTAATAGTAAGCTGGGGGGCTCCAAAATTAGTGGTTTTTATGTACGAAGATCGGTGCAGCTAAAGCAAACACATGGCACTCAATAATGGATAGTTCAGCTTTGAATGTGCCAGTTTTCAAAATCCTCATCTGGTGCATCGAGGGAAAAATCTCTCTTCCAGGACAACTTCCGTACCTGGATTGGTCAACACGCTCCTGCTCGCTGCTACCTCACGACAATAACCAGGAAGCATTTTTGCGTTTTTTTTCATGTCATTCCTATTACCGCATGCTTTCGGAGATGTCGCAAAGTGGGCCGCGTTGCACCCGCAAGAACCGGCTGGAACCGGCAGCGCAAACTCGGCGCCGTAAGTACGAGCTTGTCTGTGTTCGCCAACGGAGGCACGTGCGAGGTGGAGATCACGCCACAGATCCCGCCACGAACGCAGGCATTGGTTCTCGGCGATTGAACGAGACGCAAGGGCCTTTTCTTGTTTCTCTCTTCTGGTTCATTGAGGTGACAGTCCTACCCGACATCGGACTGCAGCCAACGAGTTGAAACCCGTCCATCAGCGAATCATTCGCCGGCTTCAGGGGGCCTTCACCTGAGTTCGGGCCTCTACCCACCGCAACAAGGAGAGCGACAGAGCACACGCTCAGCTAGGCCACCATGATCAACGTCAGCAGCGCTCAAGGTCATTTCGTTCGTCACGAGCCGCGAACGCTCCAAGCCTTCCATCGCTATCTCTTCGAAGACGCCGAAGACACGTTGAGCCACTTCGAACGCGTGGCAAGCTTCAAACAGTGGGACGACGCTGCCAAGCTGATAAACGTCTATTTTAGCCTGGAGGACGGCGCTCGGACATGGATCGAGAACAGGCAAGGTACGCTGCGAACGTGGCAGGAGTTCTGCCATGAGTTCCTGAATGATCATGCAAGTGCGGATCGTCGGGAAAGGGCCGAGCACGCGCTGCGATCTCGCGTGCAGCTGCCGAATGAGAACGTCAGCGTCTACTTGGAGGGCACGACGCGCCTCTTTAGGAGAGCGGACCCCGATATGCCGGAGGAAAAGAAACTACGCCACCTTATGCGCGGCGTGAAAGAGTAGTTGTTCGGCTGCCTTGTTCGGAATCCTCCCAAGACCGTCGCCGAGTTTATCTCCGAGGCATCTGTAATGGAAACCACTCTGCGACAGCGTTCAAACGCGTACAATCGTCAAGTTGCCGCAGCAGCTTCAGTGGAAAGCCTTAGCACCTCCTTTGGTGACAGCATGAGTGGCCTTCGTGATCTAATTTGCTCGGCGGTCCGTGAGGGGCTGCAAAAAATTCTTGTAACGGTGCCACAGGCTACGGCAGAAACCATCGCGAGCATTGTACGACCGGAGGTAAAGAAAACATTGAGAGCGTCGCCTTCCCATGACGATGCGTCGCCTGCACCGCCTGAACCGATGCAGTTAACATACGCCCAGGCAGTCAAGCAGCCAACACCCGTTGCCCTGTCACTGACATACGCAACCCGACAGGGTGTTAGGCAATCACCACCGTTTGTGTCGTCCCCTACTTACACAGCAGCCCAGGGAACAATGGTACCGGCCAGACCTACGACAGGCTTCGCTGACCGACCACGGAAGTCGGATGTGTGGAGGACGCCCGATCAACTCCCCCTCTGTTACCGCTGAGGCAAGGCAGCACACATGTACCGTCGGTGTCCCTACAGGGAACTCGGGCTACGGGGCTTCATAGTCAATGTTCCAAGACCCAGACCTGGTCAAAGACCCCGCGCCATCAAGGACTACCTCGCACGCCAGCGTACATCGATACAATCAGACCGTTAACCTTCCAGGTCACCATCGCCGCGCCGGCCTCTTGTGAACCACTCAGGGTATGACAGCGTACGCTCACCGAGCCCTGGTCGGGAAAACTAGATGCAGCGGCCTTTGGAGGCGGGGTCACTCAGTGTCAAAACAATCATCGAGAGCTTCCACCATTAATAGTGTCTGCACGGGACGTAATGATGACGGCGCATGATGGTGTGGACAACAAGTCTCTGGATATTCCCATTCATATCGACGGTCGGAGCATGGACACTTTGTAGACACCGGAGCGGACTATTCCATTCTCAGCGGGAAAATGGCGACGCGTTTGAACAAGGTGACCACATCATAGACAGGAGCCAAACGTCGTACAGCTGGAGGGCACATTATCTCGCCGATTGGTATGTGCACTGCTCGGATTAAAATTCAGGGGTCAACTTTCATCAGAACCTTCTTTGTCCTCTGCGAGTGCTCTCGAGATGTGATCCTTGGTATGGAATTTCTTCGATAATATGGGGCCATCATCGACTTTCCAAAACGCCGGATTGCTTTTGCAATGGAGTCAGCCACTGAGGACAGTGCTTGTGGTCGTATGCCAGCGCTACGTATCACAGGCGATGGCGTCAGTTAAATTTCGCCTCTCCATCTTCTTGGCGAACTGATGGAGACGAAATAGTGATGTTCTTTTGATGCGCGAGCCGAGAGGACGATCTCGACTCGCTCCGATGACCGACGACCGATGCTTGGAGCGGGTGAGGGATGAGGACTGCCTTCCTTGATGGATATTAGGTTTATTTACATTATTTACATGACTCCAAGTTTACATCACGTCAGAGTGACGGCTACATTGTCACTCTGACAGCAGCAGCCTGTTCGGCCGAGATCTATCCTGAACTAGATCCCCTCTCGACCGACCTTCGACAAAACCCAACACTCCGGTTTTGATAGCAAAAACCCCGCCTCCAAAAAAGGGGGCGTTCAAGAAAGAGAGGAAAACCTTTCAAAACAATTATTACAAACCATTGATTGGCCACAGGAACCAGCCAATCACACATGTCCCCACCTGCGGTCACGTGACCCAACCCTCTCTCTTATGCACTCAAAGTGCGTTTCCTACGCACGCTTTCGCACCCGGCCAGAAAATACAGGACATCTGCGGCCTAAAGTGAACCATCCATTACGTTCAGCGGGCGGAATCTGCACAAACAACAGCCCAGCCGAGGGCCCGGAGCGGTCCTCGCGTGGCTGACCTCCCTCCGCGCGGCGCCTCCCACGACGCCCCAATTGTCCCGCGATGCGCGGGCAATGAGGGTTGCTAATTTCCTCCCAGACGAAGGACGCCGCCGCCTGCCGTCTGTCCCCCGGGAAGAGGCGCTTCAGGCCCAAGCGATCGTCTTCAAGGCGAACGACCCGTCAACGGAGCGCTCCCAGCGCCGGCTTCGCAGATTCTCAAAAACTTACACCGCGCGCCCGTTCGACACTAAGATACGCACCATCATTCAGGTTCCCGTCAGCTTGCCATGCCGAATGACCCTGCCACCTTCGACGCGACAGACGTACTTAGGCCAAGCGCCCCCGTCTTTTGACACACAATAGGACGGGCACAAAACACGCTCTCCGCGGCTCTGAACTTGGCGTCCGTGCGGCTACATGCAAGGGACACGGAATAGCCGCAACCAGCGTACGCGACGCCGAACATGAGCCACCGGCGGCTTTCCTTAATTAAGTGAGGAGCCCGAACATAACACCTCCGCACTAAGAATGTTGTCCGTACACTAGCTGTACGTACAACATTAACTCTCACTGCACGTTATGTCTTACTGCAGAGCCAGAACTAAAAAAAACACTCAAGCCGTTACGCGAGTACAATACAAATTACAATACAGTACAACAATACAAAATTAACCCAGTACGCACCAACCCAACCAGCACAAAGCGCCGGCCAACTGCACCAAAAACGGATACAACACGGCATACTCAGTGCCTTGGCCTAGCCATGGCTTGCGCAACATCAAACAATAAACGAAAGCACTCAGCTACAAGGCCCGTTAGAACAAACTCGCGGCACCCTCTACCATTAAAGGCAACAAACCCCACGAAGGGTATAAATGTTCGAACTTGACAACTGAATGAATGACACCATCCATTCTTAAACGTTAAGCGCATGCAGGAACATTCTTTCACTCTAAGGAAAGAAAAAAAAAACAGCCGAACAAACCCAAACGTACCAAACGAGGCTACTCCTGTACCAATAACAAAACGTTAAAAGAAAGTTCTCTTCACGCACTCGCGGACGCCGGTTCTTTCGGGATGCGACAAAGATTGTTCGTCCCTGTTGCGGTTTACTTGCTGTCCACATTCGATGTACTGAAAGTTCATTTTTCAGTACTTCAAACACTAGTCGCACACAAGCGCCACAAGTGGGCCCTGCCTGCACATTCCATGGCCCACCATGACCATATGCCAACGAGCGCAAATAAAGGAAGGCACTCGCCATTGTACCCCAAAGGTAAACTCCCCACAGTGCTGTAACCGCGGCTCTACTTCCCAAGAAGACAGAGTTAAAACCGCCAAGCTGCGCTACTCGCTAATCACACACCTTACGACAGCTGAACGCAACCAACACATGCACAAACAAAAAAAACTAACAACAAGGGGAAGAACTACAATACAGGTAAAACAAACAATAACGCTCGTCTGGGCGAACCCTACACATAAAAAAAAACAACAGAAAAAAACGCAAAACGCTAACAACTAAGTGTGCGGCAAACAACGCTGAACCGTCCCTGTCTCGCACTGCATACTATTCAGCGCGTACACCTCCTTCCACAGTGGCACACACCGACCGTCGCACGGAAGCTGATTCCGTTTTGTGCGCCACCAGCTGATTCTACACGAACCCTGGTTTGGCTCGCGGTGTCCTCTGCTCCCGGGAGAAAAGGAACACCCTACTCGGCGGTAGCGCGTACGACGATGTCGCACCTGCGCCGCCACACCTGCCCCCGCATCCCGCGTTCTCGGGCCCGTCGGAATCGGCCTACGCGCAAGACGCCGCGCGCCGCTTGCACATTCCTGCTTTGCGCACGGAAGCTCAACGATTAGGCGCGCCGTTCCGCTGCCTTTGCATGACCCCTGCGCTTCCTCTGCCTCCTGCGAGATGAGAATGCTTTCTGCAGCTTCGCTCGATCTCGGAATTAGCTCATCCACGAGGGGCTCCTCGCGGTCAACCGCGGACTCTATGTCGGCGCATGGGGCGGTGCTACTCTCGACATTTTCCTGCGTGGCCACGGCAACACTGCCCGCCGCCACCGGAAGTAGTGCTGCAGCTAAGACTTCCGTCTCGCGAGATTCTATGATCTCATCTGTAGCAGTGGGGACGCTAACGTGTTGCACCACAACTGGGGTGGCTTCGGCCACCTCCACTACATTCCCACTCTCCTCATCCCGTGACGCTCGAAGCGCCCACGAGGGAACAAAAACTGTGAAAACATTGGTACCCCCCTCGAGTTTACCAATCCTGCGGAGCTTCGCTTTTTCGTAAGCGATCTCCGCTCTCCCTTGGGCTAATTGAGCGCTAAGCTCCTCAGCCGTCCACACGGACGGGCTACCCGCTAGCCTTGCTTTTTCCAAAGCGTGCTGGGCATTTTTGAGAGCTAATTCAGCTCTGAACTCCTCAATTTCGAGCACAATGGCACTAACCTTCTGGTCGGTGCCGCGACATCCTGTTAGCATAGTGGCCATGGTAAACCCGGAGAAAGTAAGTCAGGGCCCACCTGTGCCCGCTCCGGGTTCGGCCGGGTCGCAGTGTCGCTGGTGCAGCAGCTCGTGGACCCGATGCGCCGCTCTCGCCGCTGGGATGGGGCCGTGCTCCCTGGGCCAGAGCCCACGAGGCCTCCCGCTGAGGTGTCGCCCCGTTGAACCGCGGCTTACGCCGCTCTGGGCCGAAGCCCACGAGGCCTCCCGCTGAGGTGTCGTCCCGTTGAACCGCGGCTTATGCCGCCCTGGGCCAGAGCCCACGAGGCCTCCCGCTGAGGTGTCGCCCCGTTGAACCGCGGCTTACGCCGCCCTGGGCCGAAGCCCACAAGGCCTCCCGCTGAGGTGTCGCCCCGTTGAACCGCGGCTTTCGCCGCCCTGGGCCGAAGCCCACAAGACCTCCCGCTGAGGTGTCGCCCCGTTGAACCGCGGCTTACGCCGCCCTGGGCCAGAGCCCACGAGGCTTCCCGCTGAGGTGTCGCCCCGTTGAACCGCGGCTTACGCCGCCCTGGGCCGAAGCCCACGAGGCATCCCGCTGAGGAGTCGCCCCGTTGCCGTTGAATCGCGGCTGCTGCCGCACTGAGCCGAAGCTCACGAGGCCTGCCGCTGAGGTGTCGCCCCGTTGATGCTTGGAGTCTGGCTCGTCGTTGGTCGGAGCCGAACCTTGCTTTGAAGGAGTCTCTCCGGAATGCCCCACCAGTTCCAGCCCATTGTCGTGGTCATCCTGTCGACTGCGCCAGTTAAATGTCGCCTCTCCATCTTCTTGGCGAACTGATGGAGGCGAAATAGTGATGTTCTTTTGATGCGCGAGCCGAGAGGACGATCTCGACTCGCTCCGATGACCGACGACCGATGCTTGGAGCGGGTGAGGGATGAGGACTGCCTTCCTTGCTGGATATTAGGTTTATTTACATTATTTACATGACTCCAAGTTTACATCACGTCAGAGTGACGGCTACATTGTCACTCTGACAGCAGCAGCCTGTTCGGCCGAGATCTATCCTGAACTAGATCCCCTCTCGACCAACCTTCGACAAAACCCAAAACTCCGGTTTTGATAGCAAAAACCCCGCCTCCAAAAAAGGGGGCGTTCAAGAAAGAGAGAAAAACCTTTCAAAACAATTATTACAAACCATTGATTGGCCACAGGAACCAGCCAATCACACATGTCCCCACCTGCGGTCACGTGACCCAACCCTCTTTCTTATGCACTCAAAGTGCGTTTCCTACGCACGCTGTTGCAGCCGGCCAGAAAATACAGGACATCTGCGGCCTAAAGTGAACCATCCATTACGTTCAGCGGGCGGAATCTGCACAAACAACAGCCCAGCCGAGGGCCCGGAGCGGTCCTCGCGCGGCTGACCTCCCACCGCGCGGCGCCTCCCACGACGCCCCAATTTTCCCGCGACGCGCGGGCAATGAGGGTTGCTAATTCCCTCCCAGACGAAGGACGCCGCCGCCTGCCGTCTGTCCCCCGGAAAGAGGCGCTTCAGGCCCAAGCGATCGTCTTCAAGGCGAACGACCCGTCAACGGAGCGCTTCCGGCGCCGGCTTCGCAGATTCTCAAAAACTTACACCGCGCGCCCGTTCGACACTAAGATACGCACCATCATTCAGGTTCCCATCAGCTTGCCATGCCGAATGACCCTGCCACCTTCGACGCGACAGACGTACTTAGGCCAAGCGCCCCCGTCTTTTGACACACAATAGGACGGGCACAAAACACGCTCTCCGCGGCTGCGAACTTGGCGTCCGTGCGGCTACATGAAAGGGACACGGAATAGCCGCAACCAGCGTACGCGACGCCGGAACATGAGCCACCTACGGCTTTTCTTAATTAAATGAGGAGCCCGAACATAACAGCGTCCCCATACCTCCGCGATCAAGCGTGCTGG
Organism: Haemaphysalis longicornis; assembly: GCF_048455015.1. Lineage (NCBI taxonomy): Eukaryota > Metazoa > Arthropoda > Arachnida > Ixodida > Ixodidae > Haemaphysalis > Haemaphysalis longicornis. The sequence goes on from NW_027526445.1 coordinate 54,560,149, forward strand.
TCAGTTTCGCGCGAGGGAATGCCCTGTGGCGAAGCAGTGGCCGACGCCAACCTGTCTCTCCTGTTCACGCTTGGAGTGTGCGTGGCGAGAGGCTTGTCCAGTTGCGCGATGGACGAACGCAAGTACTCGTCACAAACTTTAGCAGTGAGCACCGTCATCTATTTCGGGGTACTGGCATAGCTTACGTCGAGATAATTACAAAGGTCATAGAATGTTTCACGCTTGGAGAAGGCCGTGTTTTGAAAGGCAGAAAAACAGATTCTACCGTCAATGTAGACATCAGTTCACAACTGCCAAAGACACAAGAGAACCAGCTTCGAGAACTCCTGCAGGAATTTCAGGAATGCTTTGCTTGTTCATCTAAAGTACGACGGACGAAAATTACAAAGCACCGCCTCTTAACCGATGAAAACACGCGACCCATACGGCAACGGCCGTACCGCGTGTCAAGTAAGGAGTGAGGAGCTATTCAAACCCAAGTAAAAACCATGCTGGACGACGATGTCATCCAGTCATCAAACAGCCCTTGGTCTTCGCCTGTTGTCCTGGTAAAGAAAAAAGATGGAACTCTGCGCTTCTGGGTTGAATATAAAAAATTGTGCTAGGGATCGTTATCAGCGCTTATTTAAAATGGGGTTCGGTCGGCACCAGAATCCCGGGACGCTCGCTGCCGAGTCTGTACACAAAGCAGCCGCGTCGGCGAGAAAGCGCGTCATTCCTATTTCATATTTGCCGCGCTTTCGAGGCGCTTTTTCAAAGAAAGTGCTACGAGTTGTGCCGCGCTTCCGCCAGATGGCACCACGGGTCCCACGACCGAGAGAAGACGCAGTGAAACATCCCCCTCGCGAGGGCACGATCAAATGCAGAGCATTTCCGGGGGCGCGCGACGTTAAGTAGTTTGCATTACGTTAATGTTGTTCTATTTGTGGCAACTGCTGACGAGAGAGCGCTCGTCAGCGGTAATTTGAATGAGTCAACGATATAAGGCGCGTTCGTAGCGTCCCATTCTGTGTCGGCTTTGTGGTGCAGTGGGTAGAGCACCATATACATTGCGTTCCGCCTGCAGGGTCGAGGGATCGAAACCGGGCGCCGAATGGTATTTTTTTTATATAGTAGGGAGGGGTGCGGTGCGGACTACGGACGTCAACGCGGGAGACATCGTGAGTTACTGAAATGCTCCGCATTTAAAACTGAATATAGTGAAAAAAAGGACGTTTACCCGCAAAGGCTTCGGGGGGCTAAGTATTTTTAGTTCATCGACTTGCGAAATAGCTACGGGCAGATAGAGGCTGATGTGAGAGACCGCGAGGAAACCGCATTCGTCACGCCGGGTGGTACCTACGTATTTAAGGTACTTTTGTGCGGACTCTGTTTCGCCCCAGCCACATTCCGAAGAATCATAGACTTCGTACTTAGCGGCCTGAAGTAGCAAACTTGCCTTGTGTACTTAGACGACGTTATTGTGTTTTCGACCACAATTGAAGAGCACCTCAGCAGGCTCAGGGAAGTACTGGAGGCAGTGCGTTCAGCTGGTCTGCCACTGAAACCTGAAAAGTGTCACTTTGGTTTCACCGAGCTTATGTTTCTGGGACACGTCGTCAGTGCGGAGGGAGTTCGACTTGACACTAAAAAGACGGCCGCCGTTGCCTGTTTTCCCGCCTCTCGTAATAAAACTGTGTAAGGCGCTTCCTTGGGCTCTGCGCCAACTACCGACGATTCACTGAAGGCTTTTCCAGGATTGCTGAGCCCCTTACGTGGCTCACCAAGGAAGACGTCTAGTTTATCTCTCACGAAAATAAACAGAAAGCCTTCGACGAGTTGCGCTAGCGCTTGCAGTCACCTCCTGTGCTCACGCATTTCGACGAGGATGCGAAAACAGAACTCCATACGGATGACAGCAACATCGGACTAAGGGTCGTGCTTGTCCAGGGGCAAGAAGGTACCGAAGGAGTGATCGCCTACGCCAGCCTCACCCTTTCACGCTCCGAGCCGAATTACTCGACGAAGAAAAGGAGTGCCTAGCGGTATTGTGATCCATTACCGAATTCCACCCTTATACGTATGGCAGACAGTTTAAAGTGATCACAGATCATCACTCCCTTTGTTGGTTAACCAACCTCAGGGACCCATCGGGCTGTCTTGCGCGTTGGAGTCTACGGCTACAGGAACTGTACTTACGGATTGTGAAACAACCGGTGAAAACGCTCAAGAGCACACTGCCTTCCTCTGTGCCATAAGTTCATCCGATACGGCGACAAGGCAACGAGCTGATCCAGACCTTAGAGTGATTATCGACCATCTGGAAGGACGAAGTTCTGTCATACCACGTCGCCTCGCGCGAGAGTTACCTTCGTAGTGTCTTCTGAGCGGTGTCCTTTACAAGAAGAACACAGATGCTAGAGGGAAGCTGTGCCTTCTCGTTGTGCCACTGGATCTTTGGGACAAAATTCTTTTTGCATGCCATGATGAACCCACGTCTGGCCACTTGGGATTTGCACGAACACTCGCTAGAGTTTACCAGAGTTATTACTGGCCTAAACTAGCTTCCAGCGTGAAACACTACGTCAGAACATGTCGGTAGTGTCAGCGCCGCAAGACGCCACCGTTCCAGCCAGCCGGATGTTTGCGCCCGATAACACTCCCAACGTCACCATTCGATCAAGTCGGCTTAGATCTGCTAGGACCTTTCCCCATCTCGTCATCGGGCAATAGGTAGATTGTGGTGGCAACCGATTACCTAGCACTGTACGTGGAGACGAATAAGCTACCAAGAGGCACAGCCTCCGAAGTTGCCTGTTTCTTTCTACGTGAAATTGTGCTACGACATGACGCCCTCTCTGTGGTCATCACGGGCAGGGGAAGAGCCTTTACGGCGCAACTCTTGCAAGACACCCTCAGACTAAGCGGCACCTCACATCGCAAGAAGACGGCTTACCACCCTCCGACGAACGGGTTAACTGAAAGACTGAATAACACATTAGCCGACATGCTCTCCGTGTACGTAGATGTCCAGCACAAGGCATGGTATGAAGTACTACCGTACATCACATTCGCCTATATTACCGCTATGCAAGAGATAACCCGGTTCACGACTTTCCGTCTCGTCTATGGTCGTGAGGCTCGAACGATCCTGGAAGCGATAGTGCCTTGTGAAATCGACGACGAAGTTATTCTAGAAGCCGAGCTTTTCAGCAAGCCAGCTGGCTCGATTTTACATTTAGAGACAGCGGACTACCGATGCAGCACGTTACAACTTATGTCGAAGAGAGGTGAAGTACAACCCGGGAGATCATGTTTGGGTGTGGACTCCGATCCGCCGCCCTGGCATGTTCGAGAAGTTTGCTCAACCGCTACTTCGGACCGTAGAGAGCGCTGCGGCGACTCACCGACGTGAACTACGACGTCATCCCAGATATAACTATGCAGACCCGACGCCACCCAGGACCTCATATAGTTCATGTGGTACGGATGAAGCCGTACTTTGCGTGGCAATACGGCTCCGTCATTAGTGTTACCCAGTTTTTTATTTTTGTTGTTTTTTTTTATGAGCAAAGAAAGTCTGATTGTGGCCCTGACTGTCTTGTGCGCGTCTGATAAGGGATTTGTGTGTTAGTTCCAAGAGTGAACTTTTATATCCTTTTCTTTTCGTTGGCGTTTCGTTTCGTTGGTTCTTTATACTAGAGCATGCTCGGTCAATGATTTGAATGGAATCCAGACGGTGCCTCTTTGAGGAGGGGAAAAATACCGCATGCTTTCGAAGATGTCGCAAAGTGGGCCGCGTTGCACGCGGAAGAACCGGCTGCAACCGGCAGCGCAAACTCGGCACCGGGTGTGCGAGCTTGTCTGTGTTCGCCAACGGAGGCGCGAGCGCACGTGCACTGCGAGGGGGAGATCACGCAAAAGATCCCGCCACGAGCCCAGGCCGTGGTTCTCGGAGATCAAAGGGGGCGCAAGGACCTTTTCTCGTTTCATTTTTTTCTTCGTGCACAAGTTTGCCCTAAATAAAAGTCCTTTCTTTACCATTGTGTCCTATCCTAGGTGACACTATGATGTAGAACTTTTTTTTTGATACCCCACACGCCTAGCGGCCTCGATTTGAATTTTTACCCAATTGATGACTTACCATGAAAACCTAACACCTCACCAGCATAACCAAGAGGCATTTTTGTATTTGTCCCGCGTAATTCCCCTCACCTGGACACTTAATTTGATACCACACACACAGACTAGTGGATATCATTTTGAATTTCGACTCAATATACGATTCACCATCACTTACTTATGACTATAACCCGAAAGCTTTTATTTATTTATCCCTCATTTAGGCATTTAATATCACACCCCACACGACTTAGCGTTATCATTTTGAAGTTTAACCCAATATTTGTGCTCTCATTATTAGATTAACATCGCAACCAGCAAGCATTCTTTGTTTGTCCAGAGTGATTCCCAACATCAAGACCTTTAATTTGATGCCTTCTACCCCCTAGCTAAATTACTTTGAATGCTGAGCCAATCGTGCGTTCTTGGATATTAATAGGACGACGCTTGTGGTGTGATTGAACGAGAGAGGCAGTGATCAAGGTCTGAGCTCGTCTTTTATTTACCAGACAAAGAGCTCTGAGCCGTTGGGGGGGGCACCGCCTTAGGCGCGCAGAAATAAGCTCGCCAAACTCCTTCTCTTCCGCCCCTCCTTTCCCCGGCGCTCGCCTGTGGTTTTACCTCTAATATATTATTGGCTGTTACACAGAAGCAGGCAAAGAACCAGGGATGGCGCGCCCGAGTGTGCCTTCCCACCACCATCTCCCACATTCCGAAAGGCTCAATAAGCAGCAAAAGACAGCATAAGCAGGCGTTTAGGACCTCATCAGTAGAATATTACGCGCACAGCTACTTCAAAGTAGTAACCAGCAAATTCGGTTCCTAAAAAAAAAATTTGACAAGAAACTTTTGAAAATAAATAGCCTCCGCTTTAGATAACCGGCATAACGAATGCTGCTGCATCATTACGTTACCCGTGGGCCGAGCCAAATGCGACTCATGAAAATGAAGTCCACTTTCCATAGCCGCTTCCTAGTTGACGGAAACAGTTGCGCAACAAACAACGCATGCTACGCAACGCAGGTAACTAACGACAAACGAATGCGCGTGCCTAATAATTGCGGCTGCACTTCTAGAACAATTGAATCGAGCTGGAAACCTGAAATACACGCCTCGAACAAAAATCGTATTCCCCGGCGCAATATCCAAATTATGAACTGTCTTACTACTATTATCATTAGCCATTGCGGCGTTGCTCAATATCATTATGCTGCCGAACATGCACCCGATGTGAAGGAAGGAGCGCCTTTGCTCAGACTTACAACGGCATTTAATGTCACAAAATCGTTTGTGGCGAATAATGACCTGATTCACATGAAATGTATAAGTTCAGCAGCTAGTCATGTGTTGTATAATATTGTGATTTGCTCATTCGAACTGATGGATTTAATTCGGCTTTAATATGGAAGGCTATGCCTGCCACTGTAGCCCACGTTCACACCGGAGCATATTTATTAAGGCCGATAACTACACAAAGGCCGGCTCAGCTCTCCCGGTCTCACAATAACTTAGCGTCACACAGTCTGAAGCGGGCTCATGCAGCCTCCTTTGCACTCAGACTTGCTCTGGCTCAAACTCACTCGTCAAATACGTAGTCAAACTCAGCCGTAATAACTTTGACTGAAACTCATACCGGCTCAGGCGTACTCAAACTCATCTGGATGACTCGAACTCGAGCTCAACCGGGAATACTTGTGATATCTTACACTAAAACTCAGTCAGGCTAACCTTCACCCGATTTCGCACGTACTCAAACTCACTCGGGCCTAAATTCATGATGCCACAGTAGTCTGACGCTCACTAGAAGTTAAACTCAAGCTTGAGTTTGCACGAAAATGATTCTGTGTGAGCGTAATCCTGAGTTATTCTACCGACCTCTGGTAGTCGGAGCTCTTTGTGTTCTTTTGAATCCTTTATTTTTTAGGGCAGCTACCAGCCACTTGTTTGCTGATTTGGCCACTTGCGTGTATGAGTCAGGCCAATCTTCCTTTCGTCCCCCTCGGTCCGAAGACGTTGATATTCAAGGCGACGTGCCAGCTTATTTCATTGTCAAACGTCTTGAATTCCGTTGTGAATTTCCCCATTTCATGTACCATTTTAGACGCCTTTCATCATCACTGTGGCGAAAAAATTTAACTGATAGAATATTGTATGCAAAATACCAATAGCCATAGCAGCCGCATAATCTAATACCACGGTGTTAGACAATTGCGCAAACCTGCGAATTTCCGAAAATTACGCTGTGCATGACCACCAGCCCTGCTTCCTATTGGGCTCGACTGGTGCAGTGCAGTTATTTATTGGACGCACAGTGTGCATAAGGCCCGGCTGCTGCACGTGGCTGCCTTGTAGCTTGTCACGCTAGATACGTCAGCGATAACTGGGCTGAATGTTTCAGACATGCGTTGGACTCCGGCAACTGTAGTCCAGTCGAGATTATCTCTGCTAATTTCGGAAGCAAGATTAGGCAGTGCACAGACACGGCCACTTGTGCGAGTTAGCTAAACTCTACTTTTTACTGCTAACTGCCGTTATTCACTGAAAGAAAAATCAATGAAGAGGCCTCTACGAAAAATACGCCCTACAAGTCCTGTAATCCCTGCAAGTCCTGTAAGTCCTGTACGAAAAATACACCCTACAAGTCCTGTAAGCCTTGTAGCTTGTCACGCTAGATACGTCAGCGATAACTGGGCTGAATGTTTCAGACATGCGTTGGACTCCGGCAACTGTAGTCCAGTCGAGATTAGCTCTGCTAATTTCGGAAGCAAGATTAGGCAGTGCACAGACACGGCCACTTGTGCGAGTTAGCTCAACTCTACTTTTTACTGCGAACTCCCGTTATTCCCTGAAAGAAAAATCAATGAAGAGGCCTCTACGAAAAATACGCTGTGCATGACCACCAGCCCTGCTTCCTAGTGGGCTCGACTGGTGCAGTGCAGTTATTTATTGGACGCACACTGCGCATAAGGCCCGGCTGCTGCACGTGGCTGCCTTGTAGCTTGTCACGCTAGATACGTCAGCGATAACTGGGCTGAATGTTTCAGACATGCGTTGGACTCCGGCAACTGTAGTCCAGTCGAGATTAGCTCTGCTAATTTCGGAAGCAAGATTAGGCAGTGCACAGACACGGCCACTTGTGCGAGTTAGCTCAACTCTACTTTTTACTGTCTACTCCCGTTATTCACTGAAAGAAAAATCAATGAAGAGGCCTCTACGAAAAATACGCCATACAAGTCCTGTAATCCCTGCAAGTCCTGTAAGTCCTGTACGAAAAATACACCCTACAAGTCCTGTAAGCCTTGTAGCTTGTCACGCTAGATACGTCACCGATAACTGGGCTGAATGTTTCAGACATGCGTTGGACTCCGGCAACTGTAGTCCAGTCGAGATTAGCTCTGCTAATTTCGGAAGCAAGATTAGGCAGTGCACAGACACGGCCACTTGTGCGAGTTAGCTCAACTCTACTTTTTACTGCGAACTCCCGTTATTCCGTGAAAGTAAAATCAATGAAGAGGCCTCTACGAAAAATACGCTGTGAATGACCACCAGCCCTGCTTCCTAGTGGGCTCGACTGGTGCAGTGCTGTTATTTATTGGACGCACAGTGTGCATAAGGCCCGGCTGCTGCACGTGGCTGCCTTGTAGCTTGTCACACTAGATACGTCAGCGATAACTAGGCTGAATGTTTCAGACATGCGTTGGACTCCGGTAACTGTAGTCCAGTCGAGATTAGCCCTGCTAATTTCGGAAGCAGGATTAGGCAGTGCACAGACACGGCCGCTTGTGCGGGTTAGCTCAACTCTACTTTTTACTGCTAACTCCCGTTATTCACTGAAAGAAAAATCAATGAAGGGGCCTCTACGAAAAATACGCCCTACAAGTCCTGTAATCCCTGCAAGTCCTGTAAGTCCTGTACGAAAAATACGCCCTACAAGTCCTGTAAGCCTTGTAGCTTGTCACGCTAGATACGTCAGCGATAACTAGGCTGAATGTTTCAGACATGCGTTGGACTCCGGCAACTGTAGTCCAGTCGAGATTAGCTCTGCTAATTTCGGAAGCAAGATTAGGCAGTGCACAGACACGGCCACTTGTGCGAGTTAGCTCAACTATACTTTTTACTGCTAACTCCCGTTATTCCCTGAAAGAAAAATCAATGAAGAGGCCTCTACGAAAAATACGCCCTACAAGTCCTGTAAGCATTTCTAGTTGTCCGAAATTTGACTTCAGACATATCTTCACTAATATTGACAGCCAAGCAAGTTACTAACTTAACTGTAGGACCTAACTGGAACCTCCAAGCGAAGCCTCCGTCAAGTATACGCCCGTATCACATAGACTGAATTGTTCAAGCTGATAAAGAAAGCCAACGAGAGTAACTAATACTAAACACCCCAGGCCGACATAGACTGCCCATAGTAGGCTATTCATCCTATGCACGCGTACCTTACAAAAAATCTCTACTGAAATACAACAGCTGACTATGTCTCCGATACATGGACATATACAGCATAGCAACAAGAAAAGAAGACGCATCGCCGGACACAATGTTTTCTTCACGGAATACCACACAGGACCTTACACGCGTTGCGCCAACATCATGTGTTATCCCTCCCTCTCACAACAAGGCATATGCCTCTTTATTGTCTACTCAGGGATCGAAACACTCGGCTCCCCCTCTTTACCCCAATGGAACAACACAACGCAGACGAAACACGTATAGCTATGGAAGCAGCACTATGCTAGAAATTACGGATCATCATGAGCGAATCTCAAAACCTCCTCCTGACGTATCCGTGAAGGGTTACTGAATTGAAAGTATCACGTTTGTGCTACACTCTGTAGGCTGTCTAAAATAAAGGCACTGTTTATCGTTTATTCCGGTGATACGGCAGCATTTACTTTATAATACCCGAAAGAAGAAAGACTACCATGCGGGGTAAAGGGTGGCCGCACCAACTAAAACAGCGGTGTCCATACAATATGATAGTGAAAATGGATGATGTCCAATATTAGCATTTAATCTAGTTTCAGTATTGATGCTGTAAAACAACATGCTTAGCATCCGACATTTTGGTTGACTGGGCATTCTCGACATCTCAATAATCGGCATATCGTGTTAGTAAATATGGTTGTGGTTCGTTTCCCGGAAGTCCGGTGTCGATCAGGAACCCAATCGCCCAGGCTTTGGTTGACTTGGCAGGAGGCTTGCAGGGCGATGGTGTTGAAGTTCTTGGAGATGGCGGTCAAATTGACGAAATCGAGGCGTTCAGGTTAATTAAGACAAACGAAAGTTTATATACAGCTATTTATAGCAGGATAACTGGGTACAGGAGTAGTAAAAGGAAAAACTTCAAACTTCAGCTTGACGCTAGCTCCGAGTGCGCACAAATCACTCGAGCTCCTTAACTTCGTTTAACTCTCCTATTCTCGGAACGTACACAAACCGCTCGAGAAACGACGGCCGAGACTCTGTCTCGCCGCAAGATCCGTCTAGTTGCCCGGTATGGCGCTGTACCCTAAACCTCCGACGCGATCTTAACCTCTAGCCTAGGGGGCTCACAAATCCAAACGTAGCTTTAACGGTAGAGACTCCTTGTCCCGCCGGGAACTGCCCAGCTCGGCGCTCAGACAAGAACGATTTCCAACGACCAAGTTCAGCCTTATAAAACCTCGAGATCACCCTCTCTCGGAACGCCCCTGTAGCGTTCGTACACGCGTAAGGGAGTGCCCAAATTCACGTAGACAGCTGTCACTCAGCACACTAGAGAATATTCAATCAGGCGCCGCCATCTTTGGGTCAACGGCACGCTCGCAGACGAGCAGGTGCGCGTGACCCCGCCGGGTGAGAGCGAAAGACGGCGACAGTGCACTGGGCCGGCCAGGGCACGTTAACAATGGTGTCTGGCGGGGCGCGCGCTTCGACGCCGCTAATCCCACCACCTCCGCGCGTCATGCAGACCGTTCCCGGAATCCGGCGGCCCCGTCTGCTTTCTCAATGGGGGATTATCCCTGTGGTATGCGATGTGCCAGAAAATCCGTCTCCCGTGCGCGCCGTGACGAATTGGCGACGGCTGCAGCATAGTGTCTATAGTGCTGGGCCACCAAACAGAGCGACGACGGGTCCTCACGCGCAGCCCGGGCGCCTGGCCGCTAATCTCATAACTGGACCTTACAGCGTTTGTGCCATGTTGTCGGCGGCAAAATAGGTCACATAAGCCTTTGTATCGTAACCAAGACTAGCCTTGGCGTACGCAGGAGATTATTGTCCTCCGCGTTACCGGATACGTTCAAATGCGATGCACCTTTCCACCACCTTTGGAACTTTCCTGGCTCGTGGCTGGTGTAAGAGCCGCGTTCGCACCCTGCCAAGTGACGGTTGCGTCAGGACTGTGTCCGCAGGCAGTCGGTGCTTATGGCAACGCCACGCCAACGGGAATTCGCGAGAGTGTCAGTGTCTGTCTGCACGTATTCTATGAACTCGCTTGTGGAGCAATGAACGTTACAGCGCAAAACATTGTGAATTCAGTATAGAAAACGAAACCCAAAACGAAATAAATGAACTTAAAAAAAATGCGCCATCGAGGATTTCAACTTGCTACTTCAAAAACAACATTACCTACCTTCTCCACACCACGGGGCCAAAACCCAGCGCTGTGAGGGGTGGAAATGTAAAATATGTGATAATAGGCTGTTTTAATTTTTATTTCGTTTAAGCATTCAAAGCAGCTAGGATGAAAATTTCATGAATAGTACAACCTCTTTGGATGCAGTCAAGGAGGTTATACTAGAACTTCTGGAGTGGCGGTCCCGTATACCCGCCCATGTATCGGAGTGAAGCCACGGAAACCCGTCGGCGGCCATATTGCTCAGGGCAGAAGGAGACGGCGACTGCCTTGTGCCGCCGTTGTGCCCCGTGCGCTTGCAGGCGTGCCTTCCGTTATAGCAATGAGAGTCGCTTTATCTTTCTGAGGTCGCGAGGGAACTTATGAGCGACTAATATACATGCGATTTATTTTTTTCTTGACACTTACACTTAGAGTTAAATACGATGCGATAGGATACCAGTTCGTACTATATGCTTACACTGTTGTCTCACGGCAGAAGTACCGCTCGAGAATATGCAATGAAAATAAAATTTAAGAAAGGGAGTGAGAAGTTGTAGAATGTTAGCTGGTGACGAAAACAATATGACACCAATAACGAAATAAACGAAACTGAAGGTTCACGGTACAACCATATTTATTCACTTGTCCACATTCAGCACCACGGTTCCCGGCCGCGGCGGCCACTTCTCTGATGGAGACGAAAAGCGAAAACGCTTGTGTGCACAAGATTTCGGCGCATGTTAATGATCCCCAGGTGGTGAAAATTAATCCGGAGCCCTCCACTACGGTGCGCCTCATTGCCTGCATTGCGTCGGCGCGTTAAACCCTACAGTCAGTCACATTCAGCACCAGATGCATTAGAATAAACTAAACGAACAAAAAATAAAAATTTCTGACTAAAAGAACAAATGCGTCAAACACTAACAGTGAGCTACATCAAATGGAAAAGCACATCAATCAATTTCTTGCACTTCAGAGATTCTTGAAAATAATCTCCCTCGTTAGCAGTGTGCGCACGTTCTTGTTGCAGTTCTCTTGGTTCATTCGCCTAGAAATGTGATGAAGCCTTGTTCTGATGTACAGGCTAGCAATTTTCTTTGATAAGCTATATATATGGTTATCAAGGGGGTCACAGTCCAGAAGGTGAGGTTCGAGCTGAGCGAACAAAGCTTTTTCAAATACTGCAGTCATCACATGTACCAAAAGGCTTTCTGAGCTAGTATTCAGGGATTTCAGGTTCGTGCATTCGTTCTGTAGTACTCGCAGTCCCTTTTCTGCAATACTGCAGATCTCTAAGACGTCCCTCGATGGTGCGACAAGTCCGCCGCGGTTCTTCGCGCTGACAAGGTCTGGCAGTTCACTGGATTCCAGCGCAGCACAGCACTCCTCACAATTGGTGACAGACCGCACCTTGCGAGCCACAAATCCCGCTATATACGGCACAACAGCACTCGTCACTGCTGAGAGGCTCTGAGGGAGATCCACACGATGAGTGTAGTCATGCTCATCATCCAAGGGCTCCAGCAGCGATGACCTCCTGTGTGACGTAACTGCTGTTGGCGACTCGGCAAGGCTGACAGCACTGGACATGTTGAGGATAGACACCACATCTCGGCAGCAGTTCCCAGCGTCAGACGATGTTACCTCTGTGTGGAAGAGGAGGCGCTTATAGGCGGCTCTGAACTGGCAGGCTGTGGGGTTGTTGTTGTAGCCCCCCTTTCCCCTCACACAACCAAAAAACGTTTCCAAGTGGTCTTGTGACATCTTGTGCGTCAACAGATACTTAAAAATTTTCGTGGCCACAAGTGCATCGAAAAGGGCAGTGACACTTCGTATGCAAATTATGAGGCCAACAAACCCAGTTTTTTTCAGTCCACCTATCACTGGTCGCCCACTTGCATCCTTCAGCCCCCTAATATACTCCTCGGCTTCGTGGAAGAACGATTTCCAAGAAGCTGCATTCTGTTGCCGCAGTGGGGCTTTGAATGATCGCGCCAGAGGGTTCCTCGAGTTCAGAATATCGAAGAGGCGATCAAAGATTCGAATGAACTCCGCTGTTGCGTGGGCACCTTGAAACTGGGGAAGCTTCAGTTTATACTCGCAGAAGTCCAGTGCATCAGCAACAGATGAGCTAAGGGTCTGCACAGCCAGTCGAACCTTCATTGTTTGTTTTGCCCATTCCAGATGGACTTTCGTCAGTTTGTTTCCAAGGTGCAACCCCTCTTTTTGTTGCAAGGCCTCAAGAGCTTCAATGTATGACCACTTCACTTTGCGTCCTTGAATGTCAGTGAGGTGGTTTACTGATCCCAAGCAGTTACGCACAAGCTTGATCATGTGGCAAGCATCTAGAATCACAAATACTTTGTTTGGGCAATCTTCTGAGCACTGGAATGAGGTGTTAAATCCCGGAGAACGGCAGCGGAGATCAGCACCAAGAAAACTGGCCATTGAAAAATTTGAGGCCGCTCCATCAAAAGTCAGTGATGCTGCTATGACACCTGCTGAAGTCACGCGTGAGATACACTCTTTCGTTAGCTGCGCTCTTTCGGAACCAGAGAGAGAATCAATGAAAAAATACCCAAGGGGCACCTTCAGCCTCATATTGAGTGCCACCAGCATGAAAACACAGGCATTCGTTGCTTCTGGGAGGCTGTCATCTGGCATTTCCATGCCCAAGTCGACATATCCGAAAACTTTGTTGCCCACAAGTTGGACATGTTTTTTAATAGACATGTCGTCAACCATTATGGCAGCGACCAGTGGCTCGTCTCTTCCTTGCACTATGTTCTTGATAAACTCGAATGATTCTGAGGTGAAGCCAGGATCACCATTCACCGCCTTGTACCATTCGCGAAGAGTTCGCTGGTTTGGCAAAGCATTGTTAAACTTCGCTCGCACATAATCATAAGCCCTTGGCGAATAATAGTGAAGCGTCAGTGCAAATGCTCGTAATTCTGGGGGGTATTTGTTCGTCTTTTCATGAGTTCTTTTGAGAAGCTGCTGGATATCCGGAGAAAATGACGCTTGGAAAACCTCCAAACCTTTTTCCGATAAAAGGTTCTGCTCCTTTAGCTGCTCAATCAAATCCTGAGAAGCATCAATGCGTTTTGAAAGTCTCCGTTTCTTCTGCTGCAACGTCTTGACCTTCTTTTTTAGCTGCTGTACCTCGTTGGCCGATTCATGCACTTTCTGCTTGTACCACTCCTTCGTGGGTGACGTTTGCAGGGGGGAGACTTCGGCAGCTCCATCCAAAACAGGCTCCTCAGGCGAAGGCATCTCCCGATTTTTAGGAGGAGCTCGTTTTCTCTTCTCCTACGTAAAGAGAGGCACATCGTGACAGCGTCAGAAATTTCGGCATTTGGAGCGAATGCGCAACTAAATATAAGAAACTGAAAATCCCAGAGATGCGGAGCAAACGCTACATTAACTATACATTTGGGAAACGAAGCGCTCACTTGTACGAAGCGTACTCACTGGCTTTTGTAGGTGCGCTGGAAACGCTGCAAACTTGGTAGGGATGCTACCAGCTCGTAGTCTCGTTGTTTGCCCTGTCCTATCGAAGCAGTCTGCTTCAAAGTGCGTTGAACACAAGACGTCAGTCTTCTTCGGAGTCCAACCTTCTCGCCTCACAGCGCGCTCCCATGCACTGCGCAATTCGACGTCTTTGGGAAACCTGAAAAGCACAAAAATGTTTCACAGTGTCTCCATGGCACCCGGACGTAAATGGGAAATGCTTGTACGCGCGAATGCATCCGTAATCGCAAAAATATGTGAGGGAAAGCGAGCGAGCGAAGCACGCTACTTACACGTGAAAAGTTATCCCCGGTGTTTGCTTCACGCGATTCGCGCAGCCAAATGCTGCGCAAGAGCCCACCATCGTCTTCAGAAGTGGTCACAGTCGTCTCCCACAGCGGCCTCACTCGAATAGAGGCATCGCACTAAAAAAAAACCAACGCAGAGGCCGCACGCGCCCGCACGCGTTACAATGCGGCCGACCGCTTTCTGCCCTGAGCAATATGGCGACGCGTGGCGTCAGCCGCGGAGCCCCTCCGCCACTCCAGAAAGTTTAGTACAACCTCTTTGGATGCAGTTAGCCTCCCCCCAATATCCACAAATATCTCCTTTCTACCGTCTGCCTTCCTTAGGCAGAAAAGCGTTCGCAGAGGTATGGTCGTTCTGCTCATCGCTCTGCTAGGTCACCCTTCGAAGTAAAGTGATTCTCGCATCTTGGTTTTACGGGGTGTAATATAAGTTCCGGTTAACTTTAATTCATTTTTATCTATATTAACTTCGCTTACTCTTCTGCGCCTTCTATTGGTTTTGCATGTTACTACCAGTGTACCACTCAGCGAACTGTTGCATGTGCGCTTCTGTAGAGTGACTTGGATTTACAGTTTATTACAGTCTACAAGCAAACCAAAGCTTGGTGTGGGCGAGATGGTACATTATGCTAAAAAATTACTACTGCGCTAAAACAGGGATGAAGAAGACGTAACAACTAGAACTTCCAACTATATTTTTTCTGAAAGAAGACGCTGCTTATATAGGCAGCGTCTTTTTTTCAAAAAGTCTGGCTTGAAGTTCGGCACAGTGTCGTGTGTTAAGTGTTTCTTCTTTATCCCTGTTTTCGCACCCAGTAATTTTTTTATATGTAAACTAACGAAAGGCACATTCTTCAAGGCAAAATTGCGTCATGGCTCAGTTTCAACATAGCAGACGAATTGTGACGACCAGCCGGCGGCTGCCGGCTGAACGCTGGGGCGACTCATTCTGTCGGAGCGTAGCAGAGCCATTCAGTAGCGCATTCAAGACAAGCTATGTAGCTTAAACATCAAACGACACATCATTGCTAATCAGCAATGAGGATTCAGAGAGGAAGACAGTATTTTTTATATGACTTTTTTGACTGAATGAAAGCGTGTAAATGCAGCGAGAGGGGTGGAACCACGGCGTAGATACTCCAGACTTCAATTTGCGCTAGTTATTTCTCAATGTTCAAAATCACTTCAGTGCGCCTTTAATTGCCAGAGATTCCTATCTTAGCTCCGGGTCTTCAAAGATACGTTGCCGCGAGTCCTCAGCTGGCCATGAGGTGGCTTACGCTACTGCCTGCGCTATTAACCCCTAGACATACCGGGAAGAGTACATCGGCCTGGACCACGCCTACCCCTCCAGCCATGACATCCCACATCCTTACTGCTTCACACGGTGTACACTACCCCTCCTCACCGCACTTCTATCAACGAGTAATAAATAAGTCATCTCTTTCCCGTAATAACACGTCTGTAAATCAATATTTCGATTCTGTTTTAAAATGTGCTTATTGGTCCACTCCGGCAGCCTTTTACTTCATCAAATGGAAATGCACATAGTCCAAACACCCCCTGCTGCCCATCCTTCACCTCAGAGCAGTAGAAGTGTTGAGTGCCGTACTTCCGGGAGGAAGACGAGATTACGGATCCCTTAGAACAGCATAAAACCATGGCCAAGAGGTACCTGGACTAAAGGTCTCAACCAACAGAAGTAATAGCAACAGCCATCATATCGTTTGTAGAAAGACCTTACGTCTCAGCAATATATTCGCTAATTTTAGCCAACAAGAATCAATGAATACCTGAGTGCTTACCTCTCCAAACAATGCGATATCATTATTATATTCATATTTTTGCTTGTATTCTCAGGAAGATATGGCTCTAGTACATCCTATTTCAACCCTTCCATACTCCAGGGATTTTAAAAATAAAATAAACCTCGAAACCATCATCTCTGCTTACCTGTGGTAATGCGGGACCTTCCTTCAAGCTCTGCAGTCGTCTGTGCATAATGGTACGTAGGTTGAAGGGTGTGTATTCTCTTGCGAGAATACCTGTCTTTACACGATCATAGGTTTGGTGTAATTCTCCTGTAGTAACGGTTGCCGCGGTGTAGTATGGTGGTGGTTGCACGTACAGCGAGCGCTTCTCTCTTTGCTCGAATGGTGGCATTTGTCTGAATCCTGCAGCTGTTTATTTGAAGTGCTTACGCTGCCTTGGCACACTTGTGCTTGCCACTTTATTTCACAGCTGCCACAGCTGAAACATGTGTCCAGTGGGTGCAATTGTTCCCGGTAATCTCTATTGTCATGATCCGTATACCATTTTGTCGTTTTGCTCCTTTTGTTACTTGTACTGAAATGGTCGTCTAATCGCCATGCTGACATACGGGCTCCTCTGGTACACGTGTGGCGCTTTACCCAACTACGCGTTCTGTCATTACGTTTGCACTCCGGCAATGGGGAGATTGTTTCTTCTTGTTAGTACCATCATTATATGCCTCCCATGGCGCGGTATTCACCTGCTATCTTGATTTCTTTCGCCCTTCGAAGCTGTGCCCCCATTGTGTTATGTTATGCGTGGGTGGTAAATATTTCCCTGCCCGCTGAAATTTCTTGGCGTTCGAAATTTAAAAGCTACAATGCATTATCTGCGCCATTAATTATTTATCTAGCTCCCAGAACTGGTCAGTGCGCTCGAATAGGTATGGAACCAGTATTGCGTACACCGCGGTTTGATCCCCCCACTCAAATCTGTTGTATTTCGTTTCCTTTACTTATGATCCCTTATCGCCGACAGACACTTTCGGTGGGAGTGAAGAAAAAACGTTTTTTATTTAGCCCGTAAAGTGGGAGGGGTCCCCTATAACATGAAGCCATGGGATGAGCGTGCAGCCTTTTCTCTGGAGGCCACAAGTGTCTGAACATTCAGTCTGCTGCTGGTCACCAGGTTCTCCCGCAGCTCAGAAGTGTGAATGGGGTAAGCAGGATGGAAAGGTTGGGGTTTTGCTTGCGGTTTAATATAATGTCGGGAAGAGTGCCGGGTTTTAAACATAATTTGATGGGGCCGGAGATTGCGTTCAGAAAATAGTCTGGAGGCGCACTTCGTGAAGGAAGGTGTTGCTCTGCAGTCGGCGAAGTAGTGATTCTTCTTCTTTTGTGAGTTTGAGATGTGGACGAGGGAAGTGGTGTCGTTCGGAGCGGTAATATTGAGTGATATCTTTGAAAGTAACTAGAGGGACGGACGGTGCGGTATCTGCTGCAGTAGTCTAGAGGGACAGGGTGCAGGCTGCCTGTTGAGCAAAGGTATTCCCTGTCTGTGAAGAATGGCCAGGAGTTTAGATGAGGATGTCTTCCCGGCAGGGTTGATGCTGCGACACTAGTTACATGGTTGAGTGGCCACCCTCACGGCTGAGAAGCTTCTGTAGGCTGCTTGAGAATATGTTGTGTTGGCAGTGTTGTTCGCCTGAATGAGAGCTTATCTAATGGAGAACTCTTCTGCAATGCAGGTTGACGTCGTCTCTAAAGTTGAAGATTGCGAATGACAAATGCTTAGCGCGTACAGAGCAATATGGCACGCTCGATAAAACATCGACGAGACGGCATTCGGTTTCTCTAATACATTGCATCAAATTGTTAGAGTTCTCAACCTTAGGATATATACCGGTCACCTTAGGATTGACAAAACTGTCATTGTGCCTCATCTGTCTGATTCACAATCATTCGCTGTGAGAAAGAGGTAATTGGTAATATAAACCAAGCAAAAGAAAACCAAAGTGGAATCATCATCGCTCTGACCATTAGAACTCCGCTATTCGGGCAGGCAGCATTGGCAAGGCATCATGCAAGCGCATATATTTTACTGTGTTTACCGTGTTTAATAAAAAGTGTCATCTCAGGAGTAAAAATGTTATTTTAATATTTTTATTGGTATTGCTCCATATTGCCACGCGGAGTCGACGGCTAGACATATACAAAATACACAAAAAAGCGTCGTAAAATAACTTCTCTTCACAGCGCCGCGGCTATATTCCCGTGCGCAAATAATTAAAAAGGCAAGTCATCAAAAGTAACCTCGATTCTATTCTAAGTGGAATACCAACGAACGCACTCAGTGTCCAATAGTTTTAACTTACTTTGAAGCGTCCTCCAAATAATAAAATTGCAGACAAGCTGAAATAAATACGAAAAGAATTATAAATACAAACATTGGCATGGACATATATTGCTAATTAATAGAATCAGTTTTGAACGCGCTGGGTTATTTGCTTAGTTTTGAGGGAGCTGTCAAAAACGAATAGTTTGTTTATTTAATAAGAGTACTAAAAGGGTTGGATGAACTAAGGAACTTTTGCTTAAGCATCCCGCTATTTCTCAGCAATTTGTAGGTTTCAGCGCCTGCTACAAAAAATTAAGTGCCCTTCCATTCTGTGAAGAAGGATGACCAGAAAAGCTGCTGCGGTGCCGAGCCTCAACGTGAGAATATTCTCTTACCTTTTTATATACTTTATCAGAAGTCAACAAATCAAACTGTATGTGAATGGGATGAGGCAAGTTCTCGGTTTGCATGGCGTCAGCTGTGTCTGTACACGTACCAGTCGCCCGTATCGCAAACTCTGCATTGCGCCCAGTTCGGCAATTCTACAGCTACAATTCAGCATCTACGATATCTACGAAATTAAAGCGCACCTCTGAAGCCAACATCGACACTTTAGTGAAATAAAAATTAAGAAATCACTGGCACAGTGCCCACAAAATTCAATTTTTTTCGAACCAAGAATACTTTTATTTCCTATTGGTCTCTAAGCGCCCTGATTCCCGAATGCATGACTCATAAAATAAAGTCGAGTCATCGCAACCCTGTAGCGAATCGGAAGAATGCAGATAATAGTGCAAATCATAGTGTATCCTACAAAGATTTAAACAATTACTTTGTCCGCCACAATCCATTCTGCTACCTTGACGATTAAGAACATAATTATTACACATCAACCTATGTCGCGGATAAGTTTCCCGTTGCCTTCGTGTAAAATCAACCTCTCGTAGCAACCACAAGATGTTTCGTCCAAGCTCGTTATCATATCTTACTAGTGGGAAAAGGCGCCCCTCAACAAGCTCGAAGATGCTCTATTATCACCCCCAGGCCTGGTTTCGACAGCCACCAACTCCGTTTTAACTCAAAAAGCCTTTCTGCGATGAGCTAATGTCCCCATTTTAGATGCGACGCTGCGCATCATCCGCCGCGTCTCCAATCGTCGCTTCGGATTTCGCGAACACGACACCCTACGCATGCTCCAAGCCATTCTTATCAGCAGGATAGCCTACGGCACGCCATACCTGGCCCTAAGACCACAAGAAATACGGAAACTTGACGCCACCATACGCCAGGCCTATAAGACCGCTATGGGGCTCCCAATCAGCACGGCAAACAAGAAACTTTTGCAGCTAGGGGTCCACAACACCTGGGAAGAAATACAAGAGGCCCACTACGCATCTCAGATACGCCGATTACAGATTACGCCCACGGGAAGAGAGACACTTCTCCGTCTACACTACAGCGTCCCACCACGACAAGATCAGAAGATTCAAATCCCAGCAGACATTCGGCAACACATCCGCGTAGCTCCTCTACCCCGAAACATGCACCCGGTTTTCAACAAACAACGGCGCACGGCACGAGCTCGATTAATTCATAAGGACAATCACCATCTATCATGCACTCGATACACAGATGCATCGCCCTACCCTCATCAGAAAGCGCATGCAGCCTGTGTCGTTAACACGCAAGGCACAGAACTGGCAGCAGCGACCATTCTCACCACTTCCATCGAGACTGCTGAGGAGTGTGCCATCGCCCTTGCTGCAACAACAGACGAGGAATTTCTTACTGTTATAACTGACTCACAGACTGCCTGCAGAAACTTTTTAATTGCCCGCATATCTCAACCCGCACTGTACCTTCTTCGTCAAGTAAGAAGACTACCAGAAATCAATATCATTTGGTCACCCGGCTACCAGTCCCTCCAAGGGAACGAGGCGGCACATGCCGCTGCCCGTGCTCGTACACACCGGGCAGTTACCTCAGAGGGAGAAACCAACGACCGAACTGCTTCAAAGCCAGCCCCACTCCATACGTACACCGAAATCTTAGCTCACTACAAAAACGACCGCCGTCGCTTCCCGCCACCTCATTCTCAATTAACGCGCGACAAAGAAACCACTTTCCGGCGCCTACAAACCAATTCGTATCCCCATAACACCCTACTAAACGCTAGGTACCCCACCTAATACCCTCCCACCTGTAACTTCTTCCCTGTTGCTGGTACCCTATACCACGTGGTATGGGAATGCCAACGGACCCCCACTCTAACCCCAAATCCCCACCCTACCTATGTGCAGTGGGTGGAGCAGCTGACCAGCTCCGAGCTCTCGGACCAGCGCCGACTGGTGGAACGGGCCCGGACGGCCAGCCAGCTCCTAGGCATCTTGGAATAAGGATGCCTCTCACTGGCTGGAGGCCCTACGAACATCCTCCTGCTCACCAGTATAATAAATGTTTGTCTCTCTCTCTGAGAGCATCTCTTGTCGGCGGCCCTGTCCTTCCTGCGTGCGTCCGTCGTCGTCGTCGGCGTCCGCACTCTCCTCTGCTTACCCCTCTCCTCGCCGATAGCGAACGCTCTCTCGCGAGGGGCACTGGATTTGATTCAATTGGATTGGCTTGGCTTGGCTTCGCTTGGATTGAATTTGAATTGGATTGGATTAAAGTGGATTGTGTTGGGTTGTGTTGCGTCATAGCCGCGGCAGACGCACTGGCGCCGGCGCGTGACCAGGTGAGAGCGAACACTCTCTCTCAACATTTATGGGTGTGCAGCCCAGCTCGCTCTCACTCCGCTGGTGAGCGGTGCTGCGCATGTGCAGTACTCTATCTCTCCGCGGTCTCCTCTCCTTCGGGCGCGCTGCGCATATAACCGGTGTGCCGCTCTCCGGTGGCCTTTCGGTCGACGGTTGCTCTCCGCTTGCGCTTGAACCCCCCTCAGCGTCGCTTCACACCAGGGTTCCCGCGACGGGAAATGGGCGTAATTTTGTTCCCAATCCTAAGTCAAATCCCTGACTTTTAAAACTGGTCACTTTTTTAAATGTGGCCCAACAGAACGCTTCCGAACAATTTAGCCCCATAATTCACACCTTATAGAGCGAGTTCCACTCATATGACAAAACTTAACCAACCTCTTCCCCCGATGACTACGACTACATCGTATGAACCAGCGAAATACGCTGCCATGCGTAAGTACTTCCCTTACCTGCGTAACCTAATCCCGAAAACACGAATCTGTTCCTTCACCCCACCCGTTCAAACTTCTCCGACCTCTTGTCCAGTACTAGTTCGATTACCTCACGCAAGGTCACTGGCTATATGCAAGTGTGGGTCTTCACGTCTAAGACCCCCGTGTCTTTACGTAATCTTTTATAAAAATTTACAACTTCAAGATTAGCTAGTTTACAATGTTTCAAAAAAATGTGGTGAGCCACGAATCGCGCAATCCGTGTTTTGAAATAAATAATTACTAAAAACCAAAAACGCAGACGTTGGCCTAAGCTGGAATCGCAAATCTCTGAGAGCCGGTTTGCGGATGGCGAAAACGACGGGAGATTATTTAACGTGTATGTCAATGCTTCTTTATGTGTTAACAAGAGGCATCGGAGGCAGCGGCTTCCAAGGTTGTGATGACACCTTTCCATTTTAAAAACAGTTTTTCAGGAGACGGGTGGTGGAGAGCGAAGGGCTGCCTAATTGTTTTCATATATTCCTAAACGTTTCGTCAAGGTTCTCCATTTCCAACAAAACTGGACTTGTTTTTGGAAACTGTTTTATAAAAATTTAATATTTATCAAAATCAACTTCTAGAAAAGTGCTCTCTCACGCGTGAAATATTTACATTGTGAAAACTTACAAATGTCAGCATGCTAGTACAAATAAATAGTCGTGTTTTTATTTTATATAATGCTCGTTACAGTTTCGTGCAATTTTACGAGAACAGTTTAATTGTATTCGCTAGTTTCAGGCTCCACATTTGATCGACTGTTATAGGTTAGAATACGCAGTATATATTCTAGCACTCTATTTAGGAAGTGGTAGAAAACCTGGCATAAGAAAAAGAGATGTCCTTGTTAAAATTCTGATGTTTCCATTACAACTATATTCCTCATTAAAATGGTAGGCCTTGTTGTCATAGCCCTGGTTTCATGTCTTAGATTGTTCATGTGCGCGGTTTATTGTGCTACCAAACACCTGTGACCAAACCTGGGGCCGATTAACGACATAGCTGTATAACCACAACTATGAACATTCGCTACCTCGGCCGAAACGTTAAACCATTCCACTTAAGACGTTCTTTTGTTTCATAAAGTTTGTCGGTGCCGTGGACACTATATATATATATATATATATATATATATATATATATATATATATATATATCGCATCAGAATAGGTAAATGAGGGGCTCTGGAGGTCGTGGGTTCGGATTATACCTGGCGGGCATTTTTTCTCCACTTTCTGATTTTCCAAATTCTTTATCTTGAGCTACTACATCCTCCCCTTGCTTTCCGAGGTCTTCTTAACTGCCAATTCTTATTTCTATCTTATTTTCAACAAATAAGAAAGTGGAGAAAAAAAGCCCGCCAGGTATAATCCGAACCCACGACCTCCAGAATACCGGTCGAGAAGACCGGTATTCTGGAGGTCGTTGGTTCGGATTATACCTGGCGGGCATTTTTTCTTCACTTTCTTATTTTCCAAATTCTTTATCTTGAGCTACAACATCCTCCCCTTTGCTTTCCGAGGTCTTCTTGACTGCCAATTCTTATTTCTGTATTATATATATATATAAATATATATATATATATATATATATATAAATATATATATATATATATATATATATATATATATATATATATATATATATATATATATATATATATATATATATATATATGTATATATATATATATATATGTGTGTGTGTGTGTGTGTGTGTGTATCCCCCCGGCGGGCATTTTTTCACCACTTTCTTTCTGCCTAAAAAATTCTTCATCTGTAGCTATGAGCTACCGCATTCCCCCCTTTGCTTTCCGAGGTTTTTTTGTCCGCCAAACCCTTGTTCTGTTTTAATTAACCGAGCCGTCATTTCTCATATCTGATTCGCTATATATATATACATTGCAAGAAACTGTTCATTTTATCATTTGTCTTTACACTCTTGCCGTTGTTTTTGGTGTATTACTGTCAAACTTTGTTGCTCTGCCTGTCGTGTGGCCTTTACGACAGGCAGAACAACATAGGCATCTTTTTTTTTTTTTTTACCTGTACCCAGGCTGCGCCTGTGCTTTATTTCTGTCATCTTCACTACTTCAACTTGTGTGTGTCTTGTCGCTTCTTTGTTTCTTGCTATATGTTTCTTGTAATTTGTTTTTCATGTAACTACCCGTGCGCCAGCACTCAGGCCTCTGGCTGTTCCTGGGCACGTAAATAAACATGATTGATTGATTGATTGATATATATTAAATCAGAATAGGAAATGAGGGGCTCGTTGTAATAAGACTGAAAATAAGGGTTGGCAGTCAAGAAAACCTCGGAAAGCAAAGGGTAGGATGTGGTAGGTCATTAAAACAGATGAAGAAATTGGAAAGAAAAAAGTGGAGAAAAAATGCCCAACAGGTGGGAACCGAACCCGCGACCTTCTAAAGGTCGTGGATTCGGTTCCCACCTGGCGGGCATTTTTTTTCTCCACTTTCTTTCCAAATTCTTTATCTGTCTCAGGGACCTACCACATCCTCCCCTTTGCTTTCTTGGAGGTTGGTAGAGAACACAAGAAAAAAAAGCTTCGGACAAAGTAGAAACCCCGATTGTTGCCAATGTTTCAGCAAAGAGACTTGCCTTGGTCAGGGCAAACCCTCGCCTGGCGAACACGCTTTATATAGGGTTAGGTACCCAGGTGAGAGCAGAGAAGGAAGTTGAATGCAGGAACCGGATTGGTTTGGGAGTATGCAGGGGGAGATATTGATGGGGAAAGAATGTTGTATAGTTTGAGCGGCGAATTCGGTAAGGGGGAAGTCAGGTGTGGTGCATATATCAGAAAATTCTTGGAGAGGTAGGATGAGAGCGCGTTTGTTTCCACGCCGCGTGGCCTGCAGAAAGGTTCTCAGAAACGCCGGAAGCAGAAAAGGTGGCGAGTAAAGTTCTTGACAGAAGGTATCTGCAAGCCTCAGGTCAAAAAAAGGGTAGGGAAGGGAGAAAATAACGAGGTAAAGGAAAAAAGAAAAAAAGAAAAAAACCACACACGCACTCACGCAAAAAAAAGCAATAACCGCACAACTAAAATGGCACGTGTCGCCAACAGTAACATCCCTGGAACAGGCCTTTCCTGAATCTCAAAAAAGAAAATATAAAGTTCGAAGGGCGTACGGGGCGCAAGACAAAGCGGAGCAAGAAAGCCACAAGAAAATAAACATAAAATGCAATTCCATAGAAAAGGTTGGAGGGATACCTGCGCGTACTAAACTGGAAGCTATGGAATGAAAACAACTGGAAATACGTGACACATAAGGAGCAGACGGAAGGGTCATATTCTCTGGATAAGGTACAAGCAAGACAATGCCAAATGCTGCATTGCCTGTGAATATCGCAAGCGATATTCGACAATATTCCGATATTCACAGTGGGCATTGATCTATAGGGGCCACTTCCGTAAACAGCTCCCGGCTACCGCTGGATTGTGACGGCGGTCGACCGTTTTACCCGGTACGCAGAAATATCACCTCCTGCGATCGGGATGCCCTAAGCAAAATGCAGATTTTGTGCTGCAAAATATAATCTTGCGCCACGGTGCAGTTCGCATTCTTTTGAGTGACCGCGACAGAGTCTTCCTTCCCAAAATTGTGCCTTAATTGCTAGCAGCAAATACTGTGGATAATACTACCACTGGTTACCATCCTTAAACCAACGGCATCACCGAACGATTTCATCCAACTCTGTGCGACATGCAGTCCATGTATATTGAGCCGGACCACAGCCACTGGCATCAAATGATCAAATTTCTCCTTTTGTAACGGTCGCCTACAATACGGCAACCCAGCGCATCACAGGCTACTCACCTTTCCTCCTGTTTTTTGGACGCTACCCATCCTTCCTAATCGATACAAATTTCTTTGCCTCACCGGACTCTCCTGCCGCCCCGTTTTCTGACGTGTTTAACTCTCGGCTCAACCAATGTCGCCACCTCGGTTGTCTACGCACTGAAGCCACGCCACAAGAACGGAAAACGCAGTATGATTAAACTCACCGCTCCGTTTACTTAATTCCGTCCTGGGGAACAAATATAGCTTCCGACACCAGTACGCTCCTCCGGTCTACGCGAGACGTTTTTCCACCGGTACCTTGGTTTGTATATTGTGGTTGAGCAGACATCGTCAGTGAACTATCGAGTGTCTCGGGTAGCTGTCCCCACTGACTGCCGAAGGCAAGGAACCGAAATCGCGCACGTTTCCCGCATGAAACCTTACACCCAGCGTACACCGTAACTCACGGTGACCAGGCGGCCGCTTCCAGTCGACGTGGGAGATACTGTGAGCGTCTGTGAGCGCCGTCAACAATACTGGGCAGTTGTGGTGCCTTGGCGCACTTATATGCGGTGGTCATTCGCCATTGGTTCGTGGAGCGAGTCTCTAATTTGTACATATCCATTATAATCATCATCTTTACATGGTCATCATCTTCGGTGGCTAGGTCTCTTGGGTAACCGACGGGCTAATAAAAGCAAGTGGGGCAGTACGCTGCCTACTTTTTCGGGATTTTCGTGCGCCTATATATATATATATATATATATATATATATATATATATATATATATATATATATATACAGAAAGATAGGTCGGCAGTCTACAACGCCAAAGGAGGCATAGGGGTGTGGTTAGGCTCTTCTTTTTTTTTACTGTGGTTAATGAAGTTCATAGATGTTTTTTTTTAATATACGGAAGAAAGAAAGAGAGGAAAACACGCGCCCAGAGTGGGGACCGAACCCACGCCTTTCGATTAGATCTCGAATGCCTTACCAATTCGGCTATCTGGACGACTGTGTTCTCCTTCACTTTCTGGGCTATTTTTATTTACTAGAAGTGTATCCAACGAGCCCCTCAGTTCCTCACTATATATATATATATATATATATATATATATATATATATATATATATATATATATACATAAATATATATACATATATATATATACAGAAAGATAGGGCAGCAGTCTACAACGCCAAAGGAGGCATAGGGGTGTGGTTAGGCTCTTTTCTTTTTCACTACGGTTAATGAAGTAAACATTTTTGTTAATATACAGAAGAAAGAAAGAAAGAAAAACATGCGCCCAGAGTGGGGACCGAACCCACGCCTTTCGATTACGTGTCGAATGCCTTACCAATTCGGCTATCTGGGCGACTGTGTTCTCCTTCACTTTCTGGACTATTTATATTTTACTAGAAGTGTATCTGACGCTTGAGGGTGGTAGCCAGCGCCACTCTGACTACACGGGGAGAAGGGGACCTTCTTTTCAACCCCCGGGGCGTGACTCGAGCGTCTACAGCCTGTCATGAGCGGGTAACTGGCGGGAAGCCCTCCTATGTTACCTAGGCATCAAGGCTGCCAGAACCGAGACCCTCGCTAGGCTTTCGCAGAATAACATAGTAAGGAAATGAGGGGCTCGTTGAGGAAAATACAGAAAGATAGGGCAGCAGTCTACAACGCCAAAGGAGGCATAGGGGTGTGGTTAGGCTCTTTTCTTTTTCACTACGGTTAATGAAGTAAACATTTTTGTTAATATACAGAAGAAAGAAAGAAAGGAAAACACGCGCCCAGAGTGGAGACCGAACCCACGCCTTTCGATTACATGTCGAATGCCTTACCAATTCGGCTATCTGGGCGACTGTGTTCTCCTTCACTTTCTGGACTATTTATATTTTACTAGAAGTGTATCTGACGCTTGAGGGTGGTAGCCAGCGCCACTCTGACTACACGGGGAGAAGGGGACCTTCTTTTCGACCCCCGGGGCGTGACTCGAGCGTCTACAGCCTGTCATGAGCGGGTAACGGGCGGGAAGCCCTCTTATGCTACCTAGGCATCAAGGCTGCCAGAACCGAGACCCTCGCTAGGCTTTCGCAGAATAACATAGTAAGGAAATGAGGGGCTCGTTGAGGAAAATACAGAAAGATAGGGCAGCAGTCTACAACGCCAAAGGAGGCATAGGGGTGTGGTTAGGCTCTTTTCTTTTTCACTACGGTTAATGAAGTAAACATTTTTGTTAATATACAGAAGAAAGAAAGAAAGAAAAACACGCGCCCAGAGTGGGGACCGAACCCACGCCTTTCGATTACATGTCGAATGCCTTACCAATTCGGCTATCTGGGCGACTGTGTTCTCCTTCACTTTCTGGACTATTTATATTTTACTAGAAGTGTATCTGACGCTTGAGGGTGGTAGCCAGCGCCACTCTGACTACACGGGGAGAAGGGGACCTTCT
Source organism: Haemaphysalis longicornis (assembly GCF_048455015.1). Taxonomy (NCBI): domain Eukaryota; kingdom Metazoa; phylum Arthropoda; class Arachnida; order Ixodida; family Ixodidae; genus Haemaphysalis; species Haemaphysalis longicornis. Next base: position 54,588,243 of record NW_027526445.1, read on the forward strand.
TTTCAACCCCCGGGGCGTGACTCGAGCGTCTACAGCCTGTCATGAGCGCGTAACTGGCGGGAAGCCCTCTTATGCTACCTAGGCATCAAGGCTGCCAGAACCGAGACCCTCGCTAGGCTTTCGAAGAATAACATAGTAAGGAAATGAGGGGCTCGTTGAAAAAAGGCGTGGGTTCGGTCCCCACTCTGGGCGCGTGTTTTTCTTTCTTTCTTTCTTCTGTATATTAACAAAAATGTTTACTTCATTAACCGTAGTGAAAAAGAAAAGAGCCTAACCACACCCCTATGCCTCCTTTGGCGTTGTAGACTGCTGCCCTATCTTTCTGTATTTTCCTCAACGAGCCCCTCATTTCCTTACTATGTTATTCTGCGAAAGCCTAGCGAGGGTCTCGGTTCTGGCAGCCTTGATGCCTAGGTAGCATAAGAGGGCTTCCCGCCAGTTACCCGCTCATGACAGGCTGTAGACGCTCGAGTCACGCCCCGGGGGTTGAAAAGAAGGTCCCCTTCTCTCCGTGTAGTCAGAGTGGCGCTGGCTACCACCCTCAAGCGTCAGATACACTTCTAGTAAAATATAAATTGTCCAGAAAGTGAAGGAGAACACAGTCGCCCAGATAGCCGAATTGGTAAGGCATTCGACATGTAATCGAAAGGCGTGGGTTCGGTCCCCACTCTGGGCGCGTGTTTTTCTTTCTTTCTTTCTTCTGTATATTAACAAAAACGTTTACTTCATTAACCGTAGTGAAAAAGAAAAGAGCCTGACCACACCCCTATGCCTCCTTTGGCGTTGTAGACTGCTGCCCTATCTTTCTGTATTTTCCTCAACGAGCCCCTCATTTCCTTACATATATATATATATATATATATATATGTGTGTGTGTGTGTGTGTGTGTGTGTGTGTGTGTGTGTGTGTGTGTGTGTGTGTGTGTGTGTGTGTGTGTGTATGCATGTATAAAGTCAATACATACAAATGTCTATGTTATGATCAATATCACGCTGCCTACGGCCACTGCAACGGCAACGCATGTCTCATATATCTCCAATTAACCCGGTCCTGGGATAAGTGTGACAAAATTAAACCCGGCAAACATCTGCCCTGTCGAACTCTCTGCGACCCGCTGGCGCGTTTCCAATCTGTAGGGATCACCTCTGTTATTCTTAATGACCAACGGTAATCATGCATGCGCATTTCATGCCCCCCCTTAGGGGAACCTGCAATCAGCCGTTCCATTCCTCGCTGAGTCATGCTCAATTTATTTTGGATCCTTTTAGTGAGCCTCCGAATTTCTGCCCCGTATGTGAGTACAGGTAAGATTAAGCTGTCATACACTTTCTTCTGCAGGGACAATGGTAGGCTGCCTTTCAGTATCTGATAATGTGGTCGGACTCACTCTACCCCATTTTTGTCCTTCCAATTATCTCTGCGTCATGGTTACGGCTCGAGGTCACAACGTGGCACAATTTAGATATACAACTTAGATTTAGACACACAACTTAGGCAATTTAGCATAACTTACATATATTCGTTTACCACTTCCACTGCCTCTCCACCTAACTCAAACCGCGGTGCTCTCCCGAGGGGAATGAGAATTGCTTAAGTTGTCTGCATAATACTTTGCAGGCCCACTATTCTACTCTGCTTGTCCAGTGTGTTAATCATTGTTTACAATTCGAACCCCGAGTTAATTAGCAAGGTGCCGTCATCAGCAATTCTGAGGTTGCTGGGGTATTCTACATTGCCTTTATGCCCACCTGTTCCTAATCCAATGTTCTGTATACCTCTTGTAAACATGCTCTGAAAAACCTTGGAGAGATTGCGTCACCTTTTCTGGCGCCCTTCCTAATTCGTATTTTACTGCTTTCCTTATGGATGACGATGGGAGCTGTGGAGCCATTTTAGAGATTAACTAGTATTCTTACGTAATACTCGTCTACACCATGATTCCACAAAGCCTGGAGAGCTGCTCAGGCTTCGACGGAGTCAAATGCTTTCTCATAATCGATGAAGGGTATATGTAGGTTTGAGTGTACGCGCGCATTTCTCTAAGAGCTGATTGATCATCTGAATATGGTCATTTTATTAGAATAAAAAAACCGTGCGTGCTGATTAGATTGACGGAAATCTAAGGTGGCGGAAATTCTGTTAGCCATGTCCCTGGTAATTACCTTGTAGACGACAGACAGTAACGCTGTGACCCTGTTATTTCACGTCCTTCATGCCAGCTATCTTATGATTTAGGATGACGTTCGCGTTCTTCCAAGATTCTAGTACACTCGCAGTCATCAGCCATTGCGTATACGGGTTTGCAAGTTTTTCTGGTGCGATTTGCCCGCCATCCTTTAGGAGTTCTGCTGTTATCTGGTCTTCACCAGGTAGTTTCCCCCCTAGCATTTCTGTCAAAGCCTTCTTTGGTTCTTCTGTCGTTACTGTTCGGACATCTATATCCTCTGAACTACGTTGTCGTTCGATATAATCCTGGACGTAGCGGCAACTGTAGAGTTGAACCCCTCGGCTACTCTAACTATTGCATTGTCTTGCTTGTCTATAAGGGCATACGTCTAATTTTCCCCCGTGCTTGGACGCCCGTCCACTGCTTTCAGGCTGCCTCCATTCTTTACAGCATTCTCAATCCTCTCCGTATTATACTTCTCTGTCAGCTGCCTTAGGCTTATTGACTAGCTTCGAAAACTCCGCTTGTTCCATTCTGCCAGCTGGGGTAGAGATTGTCACATTTTGCGGTTTCCTAATTAAATCTTTCGTCTCCTAGGAAAGTTTAGCAGTATCCTGTCTAGCGATCGTACCTCCGACTTCGACGGCGCACTCCGCGATAATGCGTGTAAGATTGTCGCTGGCTTCCTGTGTTGTAAATTTTGCTTCATCAGTTAGAGCTGAATATCTGTTCTACAGCACGATCCTGAATTATTCAAATTTACGTCTCATTGATAGGCTTTTTACGTACAGTGCTTCCTAAAATCAAGCCTATTTTGTGATCTTACCATACGGTGGTCACTGCAGCTTACCTTTCCGAGCACTTCCGCATCCTGCACGACACCAGGTTTTTCGCAAATCCTGAATTCTATTTCATTTTTATACTCCAAATTCCGTCTCCCCCACGTCCACTTCCGGCTTGCAGAAGAAGGTCTTCATGGTACGTAGATTATTCCGTTCTCCGAACTCGACTACTAGGTCCCCCCTGCTAGTTCTACAACCCAAACAATAGTTCCAAACTGCCCTGTGTCCAGCCTGATCCTTGCCGTCTTCAGTTATGCAGTCTGCCACAACTACGGTACATTGGGTGTTTGCTTTTGCTATCGCCGATTACGCTTGTTTATAGAAGAGTTCATCTTGCCGGTCGTCATGGCTTCATGTAGAGTAGCCTTGTAACACCTTGAATTTGTACCTCTTATTAAGCCTAAATACAAGACCGGCTAACCTTGCGTTAATGCTATAATATTCGTCAATGAAGCCAGCCATGCTTTTATTGTCTGGAAATCCCACTCCCAGCTCTGTCATGTCCACTCGGCCACGGTAAAACAGGACGTGTTCATTTTGAAGCCCTGTAAAGTCTTCACCTGTCCTTCTAACCTCACTAGCGCTATTACATTCCATTTCTATACTCTAATTCCTAGAACACCACCTCTAGACTCACCTGGGTAGATAAAGTTCTCGTGTTAAACGTTGCCTAGTTAAAGGAGCCTTGAAGAGAAAACAAAAGTTTGTTTTATTCCAAAGGTTAGGTGTTTCATAGTACCCCAAGCGCTTTCCCGGAAGCAAATGATGCTTTATTCACTGAGAAATAATGCAATTTAAGCCAAAATTTTAAATCTCCCGCTAAAATTGCACATTTGGTGACGTGAACAATGGCGTCATACGAGCCGGTCCATGAAACAGATACTTAGTATGTCGACTCCATACAGCACCCGCACGCGGGAGTCAGACAGGAACCGAAACTCGTGCCGAAACCGAGACGGCGGCCTTTTTAAAAATACTAGTAAACCCTAGTGCACCCGCAGCCCTAGTCATGGAATCGCCTGATCCGGAGAACAAAACTCTCGCCGAGAAGCTAGGGCTTGCATTTAACAACCTCACACCACTTGAATGCTCAATGCTTCTAAGTGCACGAGCGGCAGGAGTAGTGGGATACGCAGTGGACGGGAAAGCGACCATTCCGCGATAGCCACAACAGACGAACGCTCTGCCGTCGGCACCGCTGCCTCGTCAGCCCCGTCGCGACGGACGAATACATACTGGTACGTATGTGCCGTATTTTTATTACGGTTAATAATAAATCAATTTCAGTAGCAGTATCGCTTATGCCAGTTGGCCGGTGTCGTGTATTGAAAGCCGTTCGCGCGAGCTCTCTGCTCCGACCAGAAAGATACGAGCGTCAATGCGCGGTGTGTACGGCATTTTTTCCGCCAAGGTCAGAGCGCTTTGACGGTGATGTGACGAAGTCGGCGACGAGCGCCAGCATGTCCCAGGAGTGAGCTAACGTAAGAGTCCCTGCCGTAATCACTTCCTCGGAAATGAAGCGAGCACACTCGTACTTCCTTTAGCTCCCTTTCTGCTCCGTTTGCAAAGTTCACAAAACGTAGCCACTTGCTTCACCGCGGTTCGTCGTTTGGCAGCACATGAAAGGAGATCTCTTCACCGGCGGGGATGTCGCATTCCCTCGACGATTTTCCCGTACTACATGGACATTTCAAAACGAAGCAACGAAATTTCATTGTAAAGTACACGAACAAACAGAAGTTTTCAGTCGTTGTAAACTAGAAACGAGCTCGTAACGACAGCAGCAAGCCAACCCCTATCGAAACTTATGCGACGACTGGCACTATCTCGTCGCTTCTTGCTGTTCCTTACTCCCCTCGTTTCTATTTTTACCTTTGCTCATTGGCGTTATGACGGCCAACCTCCTGTGATTAAGATACCAAGCAAGGTCGCGGCTGTACGTGCTGGAACGGTTCGTTGGCCCCTAAGAGCCTCGAACCCGAAAATTCGTCTGCGCGACGGCGAGATGTCGAGCTCGGCCGTCGGTAGTTTCGTACGCATTGGCGCACACGCTTGCGTGTTCGTTCGGAACATCAACCGTTTAATCCACCGTTCTTTGTCATAAAAAGAATGTGCAGTATGTTTCACGGGCATATAGCTCGCTATGCAAACTGTAAGCCCTGCCTAACATACGTTTGCTTTTGGCGGCCTCCGCCAATCGCAGAGCATTCTCGAGTGACATCATAGGTTCTGTTGCGGAAAATGAGCTGGTGGGTCGCATGGTCATTTCATTTTTTATTAATTATGTAGCTTATTTGAGCGAAGTTCGCGTTATAAGTGGTGTCGTTATGGTTCCAACGAGGCAACCTTTCGAATGAATCAAACTTGTATTTTCTCTTCGTGGCTCCTTTAGGATGCCAATGGCTTACGTAAACGTGTATGTATACGCAAAGCAAATTCCAATGGAGCTTCCAAGGTGTTTGGGGGTTATTCCCGGCACAGCGTTAACGGAAATAGCACGTCTTAATTGGTTGAATTTTCTTTCAATTCTAGGCATTCTATCTATCGAATAACGGCAACGTGAACTACAATGGCTAGAAATATAAAAGCTCCATCTAATATTGCATTGGCTATGATTAAAAGGAAATATGCCTTTTTTCATAGCATCTCTCCTTAATGTTTCTTGTATGATCGTAATCATGTTGCAGTTCAGAAAACCGGAAGGTACGCAAAACCACATCACGCAAACTCTGTGGAATTTGGCGGTTTATAACATTGAAAAAGAGGTGCTTCGTTTTCATAGTTAGTAATGCTCGCCTAGTTTAAAATTGTTAGCATAGACTTTGCTTCAATTGTTGGCTATCAGGCATAAATAGCTTTGAAAATCTAATTGGTTTGCGTACGGTACAGCTTTTCTCAACATGTTTTCAAGTATGAAGATTAATATTTCCAGCTATCCTAAGGTTGAGTAAGGTCAGAAAGTTACCCTTTCCCGGCATAGAAGAGGTGGCCGGCAAATTCTGACAACAAGCTTGTATTTCATTCCAGCTACGACCTGAAATATAAATCATAGAATTTTTGTGAATTACGAGTAGTTCGCGGCACAATTAAGATTTATTTCTGCGTTTTCGAACACATAATACCTGTTATCTCCATAAAAGTGTTAATTTTTGTTTCCATCAACGCACCCTTGGAGGTTTCGACGTGTAAAAGGTAGCTAAAATTGTAACTTGTTGATACCTCTTAGAGACAACTTTTTGGTGGAATAAACCAACTTTCATTGAGGAAACGTTCTACCAACGCCAAAAGCCAATAAAATGTCGGCAAAGCACTTCGGTATTGGGCACTTCAGCAAAATTCTAGATATAAAGTAATTAAAAAGTAATTTGGTGATCCCGCCGCTTTGTGAACTGATTTTGACATATCGCTTTATTAAATATTCGTACGTCACCGCACTTTAAACAGGATACACTAAATATGCAACGCAGGTTTCAAAAGTCGCCTGCTATACCGCAAGGAAAGCTGTGGCCGATTTAAACATCGCCATATAGATTTCAACACGCCGTATCCGTTCAAAAAACACCTAAACTCCTGTAAGTTTCGAAGTAGCGGCTTACTAAAAGACAACAACGCATTACCGAGTCATCCTCATCATAGTAATCAGCCGGCTCAGGATCACTGCAGGACGAAGGCCTCTTGCGTTGACCTCCAACCACTCCTGTCTGCGCTACTCGAGTCCACTGTTTGGGCCGAAGTTTCCTAGGTATTAATTCATCGTGTTATTGGCCTTTCTTTAATTCTAAACCCAGTTTTGGTATCTACTGTGATACTGTAATTGTCTACCGGTGGTCGGTTCGTCTCACTACATGGCCAACTGAAGCCACACTTTTTTCTTTATTTTAACTATGATATCGTCAACTCTAATTTGTTCTCTGGTTATTTAGGTATCTCTTTTCTTGTCCCTGTGTGTTATTTCTGACAATATTCGTTTCATGCCTGGTTGGGCCGACCTAACTTGCTTTCTAGTTGTTTAGTAAATCTCCAAAGTTCACCTCCGTATGTTATCCCCGGCAGTATGCGCTGTTTTATGATTTTTCTATTGAGTGACAGTAGTTGCTCACTTATCATTAATTGGTAGTGCTTGCCGAGTGCACCCCCCGCCCATACCTATTCACCGCCAGATATGACTCTGGTTGTTTGTGACGGCGCTAACCATCTGTCCGAGGTCGTCACATTCCTTTACTTCTAGAGTTTCGTTTACTAAGCTCACGAAGACGTTCCTGTCATGCTTATTCTTCATTAGTTAAGATTTATTGATATTTATGTTTAGCCCTCTTCCGTGCTTTCTGATGGTGCTTCCTCAAGTATGGTTTGCATGTGTTCGACAGTCTCACTCAGCAAAATATGTCGTCCACAAATTTCAAATGACTCAAGTATTCCCCGTTCATCCTTGATCCTATGTATTCTTAGTCAAGCTTTCTAAATGACCCTTCCATACATACTGTGAATAGATTTGGAGATGTGGTATGTCCCAGTCTTACTACATTTCGGAGTGGAAATTTGTCGCTATGCTTCTGGAGGGTAACCCTGCCCGTGCATCGCTTATATATGTCTTCTAGAAGTCGGATGTAGATTTCCTCTATTTCCAGTCCTTTTAGTGCTTCTAAAACGGCTGAGGCCAGTAGGCCATCAAACGCTTTATCGTAACCTATAATACCACGTAAAGGGGTTTATTCTACTTTGCGGATATTTCTATCACTTTATCACATAGTTGACGACACGGATGTGATCCGTGGTTTAGTACCCTTTGCTAAACCCAGCGTGCTCTATGGGTTGATGGAAATCCAGGCTGTAACCTATGCGGCTACTTTGGTAAACAGCTTGTAAACAACTGACAGTAGGCTGATGAGTCTGTAATTATTCGGGTTCTTGGGATCTCCCTTCTCATGAATCCGAATGATTTTGTCGTTTTTTCTAAGCCATGACCCCTTTCTGAGTCTTTAAGCATACCAAAAATAGATACAGCAAGCTATTCATTACAATATCTCCCACCTCTTTGAATATCTATGGTTGTGCCGTCGTCACTTGCAGAGTTTTCTGTTTTGTTACTAGTGGGACATCGCACGTTGAGCTTGTATTCTCAGAAGTTTCATTTGGTCTAAAGTCGCTAGCATATAGCCTCGCGTTGAATCGCTCCGCTACATTAATTATCTTGTTCACGATGTACGTAACGTTTCCCTGTTAATCTCTGAGTGCGTGCATCTTGTATTTGGTGGTGGCTAGGTTTCTCCTAGTTGCTTTCAAGATTTCCCATTAAGCAGCGTTTCTTCGATTACTGCCATTTTATATACACGAATGTATTTTCTTTATTTCTGTTAATCAGTTATGACAGCTCAGCCAATTCAATCTGATCCACCGTAACTTGGCACTTTCGTGTTCTTACGTTGGGCAATTAGTCCCTTCGTTTTCTTGGTTTTGCAGTGTGTTCTCTACATGTTTCTTCTCCCACACATGCTACGGATTCACTGGGTGCCCATTTTACAGCGTGTCTACACAGACCTCTTTCCGCTCGTTCAAAAATGAGAATGTGTTTTGAAGAGGTATTTTAAACTCTTGTTACCTGGCTCTGATTCACTCTGTATGGGGCTCTTAGTTTTCCAGGATTTCGTGGTTTCTATTCTGAGATTCGGATTTAGCCTGCACCTAACCATAAGTACGCTTGTGAACGCTGCTCCGAATCTTACTGAGCATCTCTACGTCTTGTACGATACGCGGGTTGTCAAATAAATGAAGCCAATTTTATTATTCGTTGTACCGTCGGTACTTTTCCATGTCAATTTTCTATTCTTTAGTTTATAGCAAATGTGTTTACTAACCTCAGGTTTTTTCTCCATGCAAATGCCACCCGTGTATCTGCTCGACTGTTGCGATTACTATTTCGAACTTTCCCACTGACATTTCTTCCATTTGCTTCTTATCGATATTTGCATAAAGTCTGCGATCACAATCGTGAACTGCGTTGTTGGATTGTTCATGGCTTATTTCTCGTGTTTGTAAAACTATCTACAGGTTTATAATCATAGCTGGTGGTTGCCGCATTGGCCTGAATTATCGTTACCCTGTATCGCTTGTTTATTTTGATGACAACAGCCCCGTCTCTCTCGCTAGTGCTGAAAAACCTCCACGTTTTCTTATTTTTCAAACTGTAAGAAAAACCCTACCCCGTGTTCTTTTTTTCTTGGGGTCTACAGTAGCACAGAATATGCACGCTAGTGAGATCCATGAAGCGTTCTCCTGTCCTTCTCACTTCACGTAACCCTATAATACCCCACTTAATATCAGAGAGCTCCTCTAGTAGTGCAGAGTGCGTGTCTTGAACGTTGCCAGGGTAAAGGTAAAATGGCGGCCTGTCCAGATCCAGAGATTCTTAGTACTCTCTGGTGTATTGCTGGTCTGGCCAACGCTGTGGACAGGTGCTCTACAGCTGCTGGGAAAATAGTTGAGTTGGTTAGTTATGGGCGGTGACGGCCAACTACTGCACTCGGGCGGCCAGATCCTTCTCGGGTGATGAAGTACTGTTTGTGCACCCAATAACCTTCCCAGCGTGGTTGAACCTTTCTAGTGTAGCCCCTTAGGTATGGGGGATAATGGTTACTTCTAGAGCAGGCAGCACTCCTACCTGCATGGTGTGGTCATAGAGCGCCATACGAAAAATAGCGAAGTTGCGAGAGACGTTTTTCGTCGACGACGTTGTCGCGCACGCCTGTAGTCATACCAAGGCTGCGTTTATCGGTTTTGCTTTTTACACGAGCGGTTCCGAAGGACTAAGCTGACACGCTGGCTTACTGAAGAAATTCACTGATGTTTAATGGTTGGAAAAGTAAGCGACTGCCATGCTCAAATGTATAACAGCAAAAAATGGCTAGTTGGAAGCCCAGCCGGCCAACGAGAAGCTGGTGAACACAAGCCGGGCTACTCAGCCGAGGCTCAGCTGGCTGGTTTGAAGCTCAGCTCGCGAAGCCTTGTCCAAACGGGTCACCAGGAATGGAAGTTTCTCGAAGATACGGTGACTGTTTACGTTACGGCTTTTGGTTAACATTTACCACAAATGAACCTAGCGATGTGATTTAACGTGTCAAACTATCGGAACAGCAACACGATAACACCAGTATGGCCTTTAAATAGTCCCCTTGTCGCGGAAGTTAGCTAGCTTTGTTTTGTTAACATGTCAGTTACGGGCATTACAGTATCACCAATATTATTCTAACGCTACCTTCATAATGGTTATTATTGAATTCCATTCTTGCAGTCTTCCGTTTTCAATACTAGTACGCTACAACAAAAAAGTATTAAATGTGATAATATTTCCAGAAAAAAAGTATTCAAATAATAGGAGAATTAAAAATCGCGAAAATTTTCATTCTGTCACACTGTCTTTCAAGGCTGCGTCAAAAGGAAGGTTTAAATGAGACGTAGTATTTCACCGATGCACTTTTAGTTGTGATAGGTCAGACGATCATAGAGCAAGCAAGAAATGTTTACCTGTTTCCACGCGAACATCACCTTCACGCTGCGCCGATATAGGTACCGTTCACCAAACGCTTTCTTTACAGCCCACGTGGCATATTTATAAAGTTCGTGACTTCGCCATGGCTGATCTATTTTTCTCCAGCCACCAACCAATGGTGGTCGCCCGTAAAATCTTCCGTTATCAGGACGAGCTGCAGGATGGCACACTTCCAAGACACCGGTGAGAACAAGAAAAGTTATTGCCAATATCTTCATGATTTGTGCGAGTTCCGCGGCCTGTGTCTGCGGTTTTTACAGCTGTTTTTTTGTCAAGCTGCTGGAATCGCTTGTTAAGAGATGACGCAGAACAAAGCATTATGCATTCTCGGCGACAGAACGTTTGCTTGAAAGCAACACAAGCGCGTTCTATAGCGCCAGTGTGTTGCCCCGCATACTGGCGCTATACAGAGTCTAGGCGGAGTTACGTGAAAATTTTGGACAATCCAGCAGTTCTTTCAAGTTCTGTATTGGGCAATGCCTGATTTGTGTAACAATACGCCGTTGTCTATTGCAATTCGATGTTGTGGGAACCCCTTTGCATTGAAGTTTATATATCCATTTTAGGTGCTTCAACCAATTTTTGGTATTTCTGAAGCATAACTACAAAAGGCAGCTAGCGTTTTCTAAATACTTCTCGCTCCAACGCAAACGGAATACGTTTTGATTAACTGATTTTACTGCATAGAATGATTAGCCACGTCCCATAATTTGAAGGCGCACTGCTCATTTATAAAATTAGCTTCTAAGAAGGCCGGAAGTTCAAAAAGTATGACTTAAAATAGGAATCTGAGGTTTATATTTTGTGTTTATTTGATGTACACTTGTGGCTGAACACTCAAACGGCTGACATATTTGGCAGTGAGGAAAATAAACTCCAAATATCTGGGACATGAAAAAGTTTGAAAATCACATGCGTGAAATTTTGGGACAATCAGGGCAATTTATTTGAAATAAATTAACACATGTGCATACTTGCTCCTCATCAATAAACGATATTGTTCCACCAGCAATGTTTCTGGTGCAATTCTATGGCATTATTAGAGAGATCAGGCTGTATATGCGTATATCTATCATATTGCAATAATGGTCAATTTTAGCGTTTTCTTAGTACCCTTTATTCTGTCTCCATCTCTCTACCGCGTACTGTGGCATGAAAAGCCACAGATGTACTAAAGTATGCCCAAGTAAAATTTCAAAAATCGCCGAGTAAATGGACCCGTACAAAATGGCCGCTTCAAATGTATTCAGCAGGCGATAGTTTTTGGCCACCCCTGCAACATTAATGCTCGTTTTCAGTCTCCAAATTTCCAAACACTTCCCCTCCTGTCTTTTTCTTCTCGTGGTAAACGCGCTGAGGGTTTTCTGATGTCTCTTTTAATTCTGCCGCGTTTCTTCCGCCGCGGTGGCTCAGTGGCTAAGCCATTGTGCTGCTGCGCACAAGGACACGCAAGCCATTGTACTGCTGCGCACTATGACGCGGATTCAATACCCGGCGGCAGCGGCCGCTTCACTGTTGAAATTTAAGAGCGAAAACCATCGTGTGTTCGAGATTTCACCGCATGTTTAAGATCCCCAAACGGTCAAAATTGATCAGTAATGTTCCAACACATGGGGCGCGTCTAATGTGCAGTGTTGGTAAGTTAAACCTCGCAATCAATGACAAGAATTTTCTCGTGTTTCACAGTTCGGACGCGTTTAAATGAAATTTTCCCTTTGTGCAGTACTTGGACCGCTCCCACAGGGCCCACTCTCATGAGCCAGCTTTTTTTGTGGGGGGGGGGGGGGGCTTTCAAAATATTGTTTCCCCGCGTACTTTTTATATGCTGACACAAATATAAAGTGCACATAAACCCTAACATAAACAAAAACTGCCTAGTGCAATTTATTTACTGAAGGTATGCCGGAAATAGGCCGAGTGTATCCTTTTTGTCGAGAATGCTGGCGAGTATCAAGTACGGTTCCTGATATTCGGCTTGGATATTTGGTGCCTGTATGAACGTTTTGCTTCAAATTCATTTTATATTTGACCGAAAAACATACGAAACTTTTTGGTTTTAAGTACCTTAAGAACACCTATCTTTGTACGGATGCAAGTTTATGTAGCCAAGCATGATCCTGGCTTTCAAACTATAATGGGCGCACACAGCACATTACCGAACCCATCATCGGCAGTGCAAGAAAAAAGTCTGAAACAAAGAAGAAACGCCATCTCCCGGACATAGATTTTCATGGCCGCTAGGATTGGTGGTTCCGTTAGGCTCCTTTGGCACCATTCTTAATCAGAGGAAAAAAAATCACGCCATATCCACTGAATGAATGATGATAAGTGGGGCGAAGCTCGAGAGGGGGAGATCATCGGTAACCGTAACTCTCCCGTGAAAGTTCGCCCATTACGTCATTAAGAAAGACGTAAGACTGTGTGCGTACATTGTACAAATCAACTTTAATTTTCGGAGTCAATGCTCCCAGGCCCAGACCTGGTGAAAGACCCCGCGCCATCGAGTTCTACCCCGCGCCTCCACCACAATTTGTCACGTAGGATGGGACACAACGGTAAAGAAAGAACTTTTATTTAGGGCGAACTTGTGCCCGAACAAGACGAGAGGAAACGAGCAAATGTCCTTGCGTCTCGTTCGATCTCCGAGAACGACTGCCTGCGTTCGTGGCGTGATCTCTTGCGTGATCTCCCCCTCGCAGTGCACGTGCGCTCGCGCCTCCGTTGGCGAACACAGACAAGCTCGCACTTCCGTTGCCGAGCTTGCGAAAGCACGCGGTGGTCACGTACCACGAGACACAAGGGATGGACAGACCCATGGCTTTAGGAGCTTCGCCCCTAAAACACACCAACGAGCACAGCTGCTCGAGGCCCCTTCATCGTCACTATTACCAGGCTGCAGGCCGTCTCTCGGATAGTGGGTGCCTCGACACTCCCACATTCACGAATGAGGAGCAAATCGTGACTCTGGCGATGAGAGAAGACCACGGATGGACCCAAGCCACCGAGGGCGTCGAAACAATGACCCCCGTTCTTGCTATCATGCTGTTGAACAGAAAACTCTAGCCGTTAGAAGGTGAAGGATCCGCCTGACCAGTCTACAAGGAACAAGTCCGCTTGTTTTTCCGTGCAAACAAACCAACCGAGCCGAAACAACACGACATTTTCCTGACCAGATGCCGGACCCGCGTCTTCGGTCTCCAGCTCGACCTCCTCAAAGCGCAATGCCATTGGACAACCCACTGAGTAACCTTCTCCCGACGCTACGCGGGCATGTCAGCCAGGCTCCGTCCACATTATTAGGGGGTTTCCGCTTCAACAACCGGAGCCACCAATAAAGGGAGAATCCGGGACAGCTCATCGCTGCGCTACGAAGTAACGTTAGCAAGTGCCTGCTCCTTCGGGAACCAGCTCGACTCACTGCTCCGGTACCGTTTCGTCTGCGACATCAAGAACCCCGCAATGTAGACACGACTCCTCCAGTTTCCCGCCCCTTGCATGGGCGATGCCGTGAAGGCACCAATGGCGATGGGTGCTGGGGTAAGAATGCCGGCGAGATCGCACGTGCGACCGGGTCAATGTCGCCAGAAGTGGTGGTCAACACGGCGGCGACAAGGGGTGGTACGTGCCGTCAATCAATCAATCAATCAATCAATCAATCAATCAATCAATCAATCAATCAACCAATCAATCAACCAATCTATCTATCTATCTATCTATCTATCTATCTATCTATCTATCTATCTATCTATCTATCTATCTATCTATCTATCTATCTATCTATCTATCTATCTATCTATCTATCTATCTATCTATCTATGAAACACCTTTGATCCTTCGAAAAGGAGAAGTACGGGACTAAAAAATATCAGCAGTGGCTTAGCCCGCTCTGCCAGGATATACGTATTGTGAGATAAGGTTCTGCTGGTGTTTCTTAGCTATCCTGGTTGTCTAGGATTAGCTTTATTATATTGCTTGAGGCTGATTCAGTGACACATGCACGGTATACGCATCATGTAACACTTGTATATTATTCAAGCGGCTCTTGCGCAGCGTCACCAATCGTCCCAGAGCTAAGCTGGTTCCACAGGCACACGCCGATGTTTCTGCGACGCACGAGCCATCGGTTCCACACACGGCCACCCCTCTCATGATGTTCAAGTGGACCGGGCCGCCACGTGCGGTAGGGAGGTCGGCGAAGGCGCTGGCCGCGTGGGGTGTGTGAGAGACGCTGGGCAGCGAGAAACATTTTGATCACCGTGTGACGTCACTTCTCCTCGCGCAGGCGCAGCACGGCTCACCAGGAGCCACTCAAAACTGCTCACCCTCGGCGAATGTTGAGCCTAAACTCATTCGAAACTAATGGGACCACAATTGCAATACTAAAAAAAAGTTGCCAGTTGGAACGACCTTAAGGACGAGAACGGTGTTTTCTTTCAAGTGACGGAGAGAGGCTTGCGTTGTTCGAGGTACACTTCTCCGCCAAAGCGTAAGATATGAAACACTAAACACACAGTTAGAATGGGGTCTTCTACAGACGATACCCACGAGATCATTACCATGACAATAAAGCCTTCGGTCGCTGTCGTACACGTAGCTTCTTAGTTAAGTCCGGCAAGTAGAAAATTTTCGCAGATGTATTTCATTTGCTCACATACACAGTTACGTACTGTTATGACAGCCGCACCCAAGCACGGACCGCACCGCTAATTAGCGCGTTCGTCGGTATCGGCTTGCGCCACGTGTCAATCCTCATTCAATATAGCGGTTCATCAACCCTGCCTGATCAGTGCCCCTTCACCTCCGAGTGACCTCCGCGGAAACGAGTAGGCGTGTTCCGACACCTGATCTCCTGAACCATCCCTGTCCAGGCGATTCTGGTGAAACAGCAGAGACGTCTTGGGCAGGGCAGACCATGAACTCTCTAATCGACAAGCATCATTAGTCAAGCCCCTCATTCACGCCTCGTACTGGGAAAAAAGGGTATTCTCGTACCGGCGGTTGTTGCGAGCCGCCGAGGTTCGCTCTTGGAGTTGCTGTTCAAGTTGCTTCTGTGGCTGTGACTGTTGCAAGCGCAGCGTCCTAACTTTTACTCATCTTGTAAATAAGTGTATAAAGTATTTCTCCTTCATCAGCAAACATCGGTCTCTTGATCAATGTCTCCGGTCACCAGTCACGCTACCAAGATGGATTCGCGAACCCCCGAGTCGCAACAACTGATGAACGCAGTGGGATCTGACTGTGATGGAACATACCCGCGAAGGGGAATGACGCCACATTCTACGCGAAAAAGCCGAAACTCAAGGCCAAGCGCCTGGTGATGAGTTGGAAGAAGAAGAGGTGAACGAGGCACGGGCGCAGGGAGCGAGACCCCAGCCAGGGAACAAGGCGGACGGTACGGGGCACGGCTCTGTGCGACCTCACGGCAAGACGTCCGGCCTACGTGCTACAGTGAGGCAACGCCGTCGCCGGTCTCCACTACGGTTCCGGGCGTCGCCGCCAAGGCCCAGGAAATCGTCGCCAGCACGGGTAACCGTCGACCGGGCTCCGGCGTTCCGAACGGCGCGTGACCGGGCGCGCGGCGGGAGCAAGCCCGTCAGCGGACCCGGCTGAGAGTCTTCTTGCTTCGGAACCTGGGGTGCCAACATCAACTACGCGAACACCGCTACGAGGGCGACGTCGGCACCCGCGTCCCATACAACCGACTGTGAGCGTTTCCTGCCCTAGGGACGTTTACGCGGGGACGGTCGCGGACTTTGTAGTTGCGGGCGCTAAAGCGGGCCGCTTGGGCTGTTTTTATTAGCTGAGTTTCTCCATAACGCTTCGTGAATTCCCTTTTGTCATTGCTTAAACCCTCTGTGCTGTCAAGTGTATAAATATGATGTCTTTTCCTCATCCGCCCGAAGAGCGTTCCCTTCGTTTCGCGTGATCCGGCCCATTTATTAACATCGGCGAAAATTGATTGAACGCTGTGTGCGGACGAGTGATCTGACAGTTTGAAGGTGGATTTGGAAAAGTTAATGGTAATAGGGTCACAGTTAGGCTTGACGGGACCCGAACTTCGGGAGTGGATTGAAATCAAGCGTGCGGAGGAGAGGTCTCAGAGGGCAGCCAAAAAAGAAGCCCTTAGAGAAGCGGCGGAAAGGAAAAAAGAAGCCGACGAAAGAGATTTGGCATTCCTCCAACTTAAGCTGCGCATCTACGAAGGTGCGCAAAACACTCCAGCAGTTACTGGAGAGAGTAGCGCTGGCCCCAACACGCTTGTGATCAACCCACAGAAGTTGGTACCCTTGTTCGATGAGAGGCGAGACGATTTGCATGCCTGTCTGCAAAGGTTCGAGCGCGTAGCAACGGGTCATGGTTAGCCCCAAGACAAATCGGCTGTTGCCATTAGTATGTGCTTGTCTGGGGAGGCACTTTCAGTTATCGGCCGGATGACTGCAAAATAGTCGTTGGACTATGCGAAAGTCAAGAACGCTCTGCTGCAACGGTTTAAGTTTACTGCCCAAGGCTATCAGGACAAGTTTCGCAAAGCACGAGCTGAGGATGGCGAAACAGGGAGGCAGCTAGCAGCTAGGATATCCGGGTATTTCGATCATTGGATTGAAATGACCGGGATACCAAAAACATTTGAGGTTCTCCGGGATCACGTCATTGCGGAGCAGTTCATCCGCTGCTGCCATCCGAAGCTCGTAGTCTTTTTAAAAGAGCGCCAGTGCAAAACTCTGGATAACTTGGCAGATTACACCGAGCGGTTTCTGGAGGCGCAAAACCTCCCAAATCTTGGGAAAGGCCCAGATGACGGGGAGAAACCGCCGAAGAATGCGCAAGACGCGCAGAAGAAGCAACCTCCCAAGTGCTTCTTGTGCAACCGGCCGTGCCACCGCGCTTCCGACTGCCGCAGAACCGCAAGGGATCCACCGAAGTGCAGCCCCTGTGTACGTGTCGGACACAAAACAGAGGACTGCCAGCCTGGGTCAGACGGGGAAGAGCAGTTTGCTGCTTGCGCACTGACCATGGCCTCTCCAAATCATCCCGTGCGTAGCCAGCAGAGTGCTTCCGGAGCAAGTGCTTATCCGTTCACCCACGACCGCGGTCAAGTCACTGGAAAGGACGCGTTTTGCGTGAATGGCATGCCTGTCATGGAAGGCCGTGTTCAAGTGAAGCCTGCTACAGTCCTTCGGGATACTGGAAGCAATACCACCATCGTTCAGAGAGATTTGGTTGAAGATGGTTGCTTAACAGGAAGAACAACACGTGTATCACTTATAGACGCCTCCATGAAGAAATTAGCCCAGGCGAGAATCCATGTCGACACTCCGTACTTCGTAGGTGAACTCACCGTATCGTGTATGGAGCAGCCGATATACGATCTCGTCCTCGGGAACCTTCCGGGTGTCAGAGCGGTGGGCAACGCGGATCCGCACTGGAAATGCCCCGATGGACGTTCACTTAACCTGGTGAAGAATATCACCAAGGAGGTTGTGTATCCTAGCAAGAATGTTTTGGTGTCGGCCGTCGCACAGGCTACCCTATCGAACATCAAGCACGGGAAAGTGCTTGCGATTGCGACCACCAAGATCGAAAGAGGACAGCTCGCCCAAGAGCAGCGAAGCGATCCTTCGCTAAGGAGCTGTTTCCGCAAGATTGGACAAACATTCTCACTAGGGATATGCCACGGCTACTGTTTCGCCAAAACCAGCGACGTCCTGTATCGTCACTTCTACCTTTCAACTGGCAGAAGAGTCCGACAGGTCGTCGTGCCTAAGGCACAAAGAGAAGCAATCCTTTGATCTGCGAACGAAGGCTTTGGTGCAGGTCATCAGAGCATGCGAAAAACGGCCTACCGCGTTTTAGACACGTTTTACTAGCCTGGTCTGCGCGGAGACGTCAAACGCTTCGTCAGATCGTGCGACTACTGCCGCAGAACATGTACGCACAGGGTTGCGATACCACCACGACATACTGTTGAGATTCAGACCTCTCATTGCGTCGCAGTGTGCAAGAAGAAAAAGTGCGACATCATGAAAAAGCATGTTCAATCTGTAGGCCATGGCATGAGTGGCTCCAAAGGATTTCGTCGACGGATCTTAGAGAAGATCCTGGAATTTGAGAGACCTATAACCAAGAGGGGCCTGCACTACTTTCTCAACTTGACTGGGTGCTACCGGAAGTTCATTCCGAACTATGCTGCCATCGCCAGACATTTAAATGACTTGATGGAAACAACAAAGAGAAAGAGTGTTGCTTGGAGTGCATCTCAGGAGGCCGCGTTCTTCACCCTGAAGCAAAAGCTCTCCCAACACTTGACAGAATCGGAAACCGACGCATCGGACACCAACCTTGGTGCCTCTCGCGTAGGCCACAGGATGGAAAATCCTTTGGAACCTGTCTCCCAGGCTCTTATGAAAACAAAAGGGCGGGAATAACCTATTTTGACTATACCTACAATCGGCTAAGCATGTCCACAGTTTTGCACTGTCGCTTGCCATTGTACGAGAATATTTTGTGTTAATTCTACCAAGAACTCTTTTACTGTATGAGCTTACCGTACTATTTGACGTGCCTTAGCACCTTGCATGCTTCCGTAAGACACAATTTTTGTAAGGACAATGTTTTTGTGTATGTTGGACTGTTTTGGACTCTGCTTGTGACTGTAGAATAGTTGTCACCCGAACAACTTTCTTAAGCAGGGGGTAATGTGATGGAACATACCCGCGAAGGGGAATGACGCCACATTCTACGCGAAAAAGCCGAAGCTCAAGGCCAAGCTCCTGCTGATGAGTTGGAAGAAGAGGTGAACGAGGCACGGGCGCAGGGAGCGAGACCC
Source organism: Haemaphysalis longicornis (assembly GCF_048455015.1). Lineage (NCBI taxonomy): Eukaryota > Metazoa > Arthropoda > Arachnida > Ixodida > Ixodidae > Haemaphysalis > Haemaphysalis longicornis. The sequence goes on from NW_027526445.1 coordinate 54,607,625, forward strand.
CAGCCAGGGAACAAGGCGAACGGAACGGGTCACGGCTCTGTGCGACCTCACGGCAAGACGTCCGGCCTACGTGCTGCAGTGAGGCAAGGCCGTCGCCGGTCTCCGCTACCGTTCCGGGCGTCGCCGCCGAGGCCCCGGACATCGTCGCCAGCACGGGTCACCGTCGACCGGGCTCCGGCATTCCGAACGGCGCGTGACCGGGCGCGAGGCGGGAGCAAGCCCGTCAGCGGACCCGGCAGAGAGTCTTCTGGCTTCGGAACCTGGGGTGCCAACCTGAACGACGCGAACACCGCTACGAGGGCGACGTCGGCACCCGCGTCCCATACAACCGACTGTGAGCGTTTCCTGCCCTCGGGACGTTTACGCGGGGACGGTCGCGGACTTTGTAGTTGCCGGCGCTGGAGCGGGCCGCTTGGGCTGTTTTTATTAGCTGAGTTTCTCCATAACGCTTCGTGAATTCCCTTTTGTCATTGCATAAACCCTCTGTGCTATCAAGTCTGTAAATATAATGTCTTTTCCTCACCCGCCCGAAGAGCGTTCCCTTCGTTTCGCGTGATCCGGCCCATTTCATTACACTGACCACTCAACTCGCAACAACTGGCATCAGGGTTGGGATTAGACCGCTCAAGTCACTTCAAGTGGATGGCGGCGGTGGAATGAAGCCACGCAACGGAACCCGATTACTACGACTACTACTACGGGAGTCTGACTTCATCCCTTTGAAGTTTACAAGGCTTGTGTGTCTCTTCCAAGTGTCTAAGCTTGGGGTTTTTTGTTCGTAGAGAAACGTGTCTGGGTCACGAATGTGCCAGTCTCGCGTGTCTCTCAGAAGTGTCTGAGCTGGTGTGTGTTGTTTGTCGACAAACGTTTTAGGTCACGATAAAAAGACAAGGAGGTACCATAATGTCTGAGCGCAGTAGTCATTGGTCCCAATTAGTTGATCAGAGCCGACTTGCTCTTGAGTTGCAACCCAAAATTTCCCAGTCTCGTGTGTCTCTTAGAAGTGTCAGAGTTGGTGTATTTTGTTCGTTAAAAAAATGTCTTTGTATCCCGAATATACCAGTCTCGTGTGTCTCCTAGACGTGTCTGAGCTGGTGTGTATGATTATTGACAAACGTTTTGGGTCAGATAGAAAGGACAAGGAAGTACTCTAGTGTCTGAGCGCAGTAGTCGTGCGTCTCAATTCGTTGATTAGAACAGACTTGCTCTTGATGTGCAACCTATGGAATGCTCTTGAGCCTCATATTATCGATGCGCCCTGATCGAGATGATAGCGAGCTAACTGGATGCTGGGAAGAAATCAAGGAGAATAAGTGCCGCGAGGCAGCGGCAGAGCTAGCTGAGCAAAGGAGGCAAGATTTTGAACTAGAAATAGAACGGCTGAAACTAGCACTCAATCCCGCCAGCTCGCAATCGCCCAGAGTAGAACTAATGGGGCAAGGAAGTGATAGCTACCCCGAGAAGCCGGAGAAGGAGACGAGAGGACTTGAAGAAGCGATAAATAGTAGCGAGAAAGCGTGCGAGTCAGTTAAACTTGAAAGTGAGACTGAAAACGAGAAAGCTGATCAAGAACAAAGCGCATGCGTGGAGGCTGAGAAACAAAGAATCAGCGCGCATGAGGAGGTCTTGCGGGGAAGAGAAAAGGCGCGTGAGGAGGCAGAAAGAGAGGAACTTGACGAAATTAGCGATCGCGCAGAACCTGAGTCTAAGAAAGAACTTGGAAGGGTAATTGACCTGGGTGGGCTTTATTACCTGCCGCGTGTCGAAAACCATGCCGAAGTGGTTTATCGCAACCTGCACGAACAGCATAGGCTGCTGGCGGATGCACCGGAGGTTGTAGCCAGTAGTGTATAAGGGGAAGAATGACCCCGAGCAGGTGGTCGCGTTTGCGGGTCCCTGTTTTTCCCCAACACCAAGCATATGCTTTTCCTGTGAGCGAGAAGCATTGCGACACATCCGGACAATGGTCAAGCTTGATCACCGGGCTTTGGAGCGATATATGGTAGTCACCTTTGACCCTCACCTTTTGCTTAACTTGAAGTTGTACACACATCGCAGGGCTAAATTTTCCAGATGCGCATTGGCGTTTCGGCGCTACAAAAAACGGGTCACTATCCGCGGAGGTTGGAATGGCGCGGACGCGAAATCCTGTTTGCAGAATGTTGCTACGGGAGACTATCAGTAAATATCCACCAAGCCTTGACCCCGCCGTGGCGTACGTGAACTGTTTCCGTTCGCCGGTCTGTTCACGGTCGTGTGCGTGTACAGTCGACATTATTACATCAGTTGTCTTTCTAAGTGTTTGCACCCTTCGTGGGGCTAGTATTCTTTGAGTGTGAAAGGCATTTGTTACTCACGTGTGCGGTTATAAAGCGAAATCGCTTTGGTGTTTCAATTTGCTGAAACGTTTCGCCCTTTTCAAGGCTGTTAGAGTTTGTTGGTATTCTGTTTAGCGTAGGGAGTGTCCTCCGTGGCAATATGGAGTTTGCGTTTCGCTCCCGCGTAGCGTTCAGACTACAGTACGTCTGGGAATGTTACACGTTGTGGATTAGGTAGCAAGTGCTATGAGATACTTTCTTGGTTGTTCTGTATTAGGATTTTCGAACCCACAGTCAGAGTTTAGTGAACGAACAACAAACTTGGTGGGGAGGTGTTAAGTTCGGCCACCTCACTTAGGTACCGCCTGGCAATTAGGTATCGTTCGTTGAGTATAGAGTGTACCCCTGTGTGGTATGTGTTTGCACGTCAGCTGGGCTGACCTGGGCGTGAGGAGAATCCGCCGAACCTTTTTTTTGTCCGCCCCGCTTTTGTGTTCACGACAGGAGCAGGCCCGGAAGAAGTTCTACGAAATCGGCGTCGGAAACCCACGGATACTTAAAAGCTATGTTAGCTTTTGAAAGAGGACTTCACGTAGTCCGTTTCGGAACCCGGAAGTGGGGGAGACCATGACGAGTGACGACCGGGATTACCACAGTAAGAATTCCAGCAGTGGACGGGGGCTTGAGGTCTTTCAGGGGGTCGAAAGACGGGCCGCCCTAGGCCGATGTCCGTCGGTAGATTGGCTTTCAGCTGGCTGACGTTCTGCGCTATACTTGTGCTTTCAGGATACCTTCGAGTTTCCGAATGAGTGTAAGAGAGATGGGTCACGTGATTATCTTGCACCCGCCGAAGTTGTTTGCCGTGGTGGCTAATAGTGTTGGTTAATCGATAGGACATCCTCACTATCAATTTGTAAAGTCCCTTTTGTAGGCTAGAATGTTTGTGATAGAACCATGGAGTTTGATGTTTTGAGGAGGAGGACTAAAGAGGAGAGCCTTCTCGACGCGGTCCTCGCCCGACCTCAATTATACGTTGCAAAAAAGATAATTGAACTCCCATGCCGACGGTTTGAGTCACTGCTTTCAGAGGTGAGTCAGCTATAGTAATTGAGGCTGATGGGTCTACTCTTTTGTTTAAGCCCATAAAACAATGTATCTGCTCAAACTTTTCCGGCGAATTTTGATCCATGAGGCCTTGACACGGCTAACTCTTGCTGTTCTTGCCAGCTCTCAGTTTTTATTTTGTTTAACCTAGAGCGTGGAGGATTTCATAGCGGATGTTGACAGTGCTCTGGTTGTTTGTTGACGAGGGTTTCATAAGTTTCTTGAGTGCGAAACTTCAGACAGTCCCCCACCCAGCAAGGCCAGAACGTCGACCCGTGATGCAGCCCTGAGCACCAGCTGGAGGACGGTTCCGGATCCAGGCCTCGGCTCTGCGTTAAGTGGTGTCGAACCCCACCCCTAGGTGCCCGAGCATTGGGCGGCGGAGGAGCCGTTATGTCCGGGCTGCGGACCCGCGCACCCAAGCACGGACCTCGGCGATAATTAGCGCATTCGTCGATATGGGCTTGCGTAAGTGTCAATCCGCGCAGAATACAGCGGTTCATCAACCCTGCCTGAACAGTGCCCCTTCACCTCCGAGTGACCTCAGCGGAAACAAGTAGGCGTGTTCGGACACGCGATCTCCTGAACCATCCCCGCCCAGCCGATTCTGATGAAACAGCAGAGACGTCTTGGGAAGGGAAGACCATGAAATCTGTAATCGGAAAGCATCGTTAGTCAAGCCCCTCACGCACGCCTCGTACTGAGAAAAAAGGGTCTTCTCGTACCGGCGGCGCCATCGCCTGCCCTCCTTCATGGTCGCGTGGGCAAGAAACCAAAACAGCTTCACGCGACGTCGGTGCCGGTTTGCGTGAGTCTCTGGGCCGGTTACTGGAACAGACATTTGGGAGTTGAATTTCCTAGGAGGACTCTAAGGACTTTTCCTTGAACACAGGCGGTGTTGCGAGCCGCCGAGTGTCGCTCTTGGGGTTGCTGTTAGAGTTGCTTCTGTTGCTAGCACAGCATTCTAACTTGTACTCATCACGTTAATACCTGTATAAAGTTTTTCGCCTTCCTCACCAAACATCCCTCTCTTGATCAACGACTCCGGTCACCAGTCACGCTACCAAGATGGATTCTCGAATAGCTGAGTCACAATGACTGGTGAGCTCGGTGGGATCTGACCACCCAACTTACAACAACTGGCGTCATGGGAGCGATTAGACCACTCAGGTCACTACAGTACTCCCCATACTGATATACGAAAGTTCTTGTATAGTATAAGACTTCCTCCATAAATTTTGAGGTTAAGTTACCCCTTAACAAGCCTTTCTAACCGCAATTTCCTTTATCTGGGCTTCAGCGACTTCTCTTATTCAATAAAGGAACAAACTTCTCCTTACAGCCGCAGTCTTCAAAGGTGCGAAGTTGCTCCGAGCCCGCAAAAACCATATAATTTAAGCTAGGCGCTCATTCATTTCGGCAAACATGGGGCGTGATTTACCACGGGTTCACTGATGATAGAGTCGTCGCTGACTGTTCATTATTTGGTCTCTTATTTGTCGACGCACTGGTGGCTGCTTCGCTATTACTCGTTTCTCATTATTGCGTGCGATCCGCCAGTTTTATATGTAATTTATTTATTCCGCCCTGTGATGCTGAATACAAGCTGTAGTATTAGCTTGAGAAACATACTTTCCTATCACAGATTGACGACGAAGTGAAATAAATGCAAGCTGTGGTTACCTCTTGGCGGATGTGTCATTTCATGTCCCTCACATAGGCGTGTGAGCCACGTGCGCAATTTTTCTGGCTATGCAAACTAATACGCCCATCTGTCGAGAAATCCTTCGAATACCCATATATCAAGAGTTCAGTGGAAGTTTTCTGTCTTTGTTTTAACGCCTCGAATACTACCATCTGATGTGGTGAAGCAACAGCACGAACCCATATCACAGCCATAATATAAGTGAGGATATTCCTAAGAAAGCCACTAAGGTCACGGTTTGCAAACTGGGCTGGTGAGTAAAACAGGTCTCGGGTGAACACGCTGAAACTTCCACAAAAATCTCTTTAAAACCCCCACCCAACCAGCTCTTCTTTCAAATGCACTTTTTTAACAGGGAAGCTGTTCTTGCTAGCCGTAATGAGTGCGGCGTCATCAGAAATCCTTGAGTCAAAACTACTTTCTCTGTTTACCCCGTATGAAAGCACACGTGTTACGAGGAGCACCAGGCGTCGTCCAGGATTGCGCGTGGTGCTCGCAAGGTATTACCAGAGTCCTTCAATGCTTTACTGGTCACGAAACTGCTCCGTAACTCAATAGGAGAGCTTCATTTGCTGCATTTGGCCGCCGCGCAGTGGCGCCACCCTCTCACTGAGGTCGCTACTCGGGCGGCGTTGCGCTGGCTCGAACGGCGGAGCCGCGGCGAGTTGTGTTTGTTTTGCGCGGAAAAAATGTAACGTCCATATCGCGCTCTTGTGATGCGACTTAAGTAGTGCAACGACGATGCCGACAATGTGTTGCGTCCCGGGATGTCGTTCTTGTACAACGATACCACAGATAATGTTTCCTTGTTCTGTTGACCGAGCGACGGGCAGCTGTATGAGAAATGGCAAGCAACGGGAGGTTTCAGCTTCGATTATAAGTGTGCGACAGTGTGTGGAAATGCACTGTGAGAATGGAAAAAGCAATGTACCGTTTTGAGAGCATCGTGGGCCTAGAATTGTACAAGGCTAACTTAAAGCCGGATTTTTGTCATATCAGTCAGGTTGTAACGCTGCTTCATTACCTGTTTGCAAACTTGTATTACCTTGCGCTCAAGCTCGCGTGTAAAAAAGCTTTGGGACATCCTTGTGCTTTACTTTTCCTATTTCCGCGAATTATCCCTTAGGGTTCCTTTTGTTTGTTTTGTAACCGCGCGTGGCCGATTCCGGTTTCTTATCTGGCATTTCAACCGGAGCGCCCGTTTGCTTTTTTTGTCGTACGTCCCATCGGGCAATATTGTTTGATATGGAAAGGGTACCACCTTGTCGCTAACTTGAATTTTTGTTTCTTCGACAATGTTCTCCATCCTATTTTCATGGATATGAAATTAATAACGTTCCAAGAGTAATGCATGCATAGCAAACGCCGCGCAGCTCACTTTATCGACGTTCATCTGTTCACGTCACACTGCGGACTGCTTCTTAGACGTTTGTGTTTCATTCTAGTCTTTTGTAGTGCAGGAGATCGCTAGCTCGCTGCGTTCAGAAAAGCTTTGCGTCGTTCTTGGCCACGTGGCAATATTCTGTTTCCTCCGTATACTGCACATCGCAGCGCGAAAAAAAAGATTTTTGTGCGCTGGTCCACGCTCTTTTGTCTCCCCTCGTAACAGAATTTTTTTGTTGCGTGTGATAAAATCAGTTTCATTGTTCTTTTTTCGCTTCCTGTTTTTGCAAGGATTGCAAAGCGTGGAAGCAGAAAGACACATGGAGTAACATATATCTCTTCGTGTTTTGTTCCTTCGAGTTTATGCAGTGTTTTTAGATGTTCTCAAGTATGTACCCACTCATCGAAACGACAATACTATTGGGCTATCTCTTTTAGCGTTCTGTGCATTACAGAGCAATAAACGGATTCATTAAGCGTAGTCTGAACGACGCGTACTTGGTTTCTTTCAGTTTTTTATTGTATTATCGACAGACCCGCAGCAGTCCGTCACTACACAGCTACCGTATGTGTGGTATTTACAACTTTGCTTTAAGAAACGAAGCAATATAGATTTAAAAATCAGTAAACACGACGGCGCAGCGCTTGTGCCAGAGCGCACAGAAGCCGTTGCCGTTCGCGGTCGAAGTCTACGGTAATCGAAAAATAAAACCCCATTGAAGTCAGCTGATAAACACAATTACTGGACTATTCATTGCTAACTACTACGAAAAAAAACACACTTAATCTGCGTGCAGACACAAAAAGCAGCGAGCGTTTGCACGCCAAGAGCTGGCAAATACACCGCACGCGCGCCGGCTGGATGACCTTCGTGCGGCGGTGGCGCCTGTAGTGGCGCGCGCGGTCCCTATATGAAGCGAGCGCCGAAGTTTCGTGACCAGTCAAGCATTGAAGGACTCTGGTATTACTAATAAAACAGTTAACCTGCGTCGGCGCCTAAATAAAATGGGAAGAATAAGTCAGCTCTCGCTAGAGACGCCCAGTTCGCGATGACGTTTACCGGTGGTTCTTGCACGTGCTAACCATTTCCACCTTTGGGAGAACGTAAAAGCTTGCGGATAAAATGATACGGCCGGTCATTCATGCAAGAGGAAGACGGCCATATAGAAGAATATGACGATGTCTACTACGACCGTAGTGAGAAGTGACCACGGAACATGTAAATAAACCATTTCACGGAAAAACAAATCCTTTACCTTCAATATGGTTCGAGCCTTGGGCGACTTAATGCAAGCTTGGTCAATTTTTTTCCTCCTCCATCTGCGTTTTTCCACGAAAGTTTCGGCTTGTGAGACCGAACTAGTGAACCATCTCGGAAAACATTTATTCGTGTGGAACTCATACCCTAAATTGACAGTTTAAGAGAGTGAATTGCTAGGATAGTTGGTTTATATTATTCAAAAAAGAGGGGGAACCAGCGAGCAGAACGCAGGTCGAGACGTGGAGGCACACACACACAACACCCCTTGACAGTCGACCACTTACCCACGAGTGCTACCGGTATAAAGGCAATGCACCGGTCAACAAACAATCTGTTCCAAGGCGTTAGAAGGCCTTTTAAGCCGTACTACTTTATTTACATTTTTTAACAACCACGGGGGATTTTGTGCATATTGCGTAATTTTAGTGGTTTGAGCAATTTAACTCTGATACATGTCCTTGCGTAAAGAGTTTGGGCAGTCAACGGCAGATATTACAAAGGAAGAATCCTTGGGGTCATAAACGAAATTTTCCAAGCCCGAATAAAAGAAGAAGGCAAAAATTAGGTCGCAGATGTAAAACGTACCGCATGAATTTGGCGATACGCTATAGCGGGGGTTGGCTACCTGCGGCGCATGGGGCAGTATTGTGCGGCCCCCAGCTCGTTTTCTGAATCCCCAACTCTCCTGCTGTAACTTTCAATCTAAAGACCTACACGCCAGTTTTGACCTCAAATGGGGTTTTACTGCAGGGGGACAACACAGAATTGATTGCTAGTAGTTGGCAGTGTTCCCCTTGTTAACACTTAGACAGAATATTGTCAATAGTTGTTAAATAATACGGTAAATTCACTCAATTGTTTCCCTTTGAGAATTTGAGAATGTAAAGTTTTTCCGAATTGACACCACCCGCCCCACATAGTCCGAGTCGCCGACCTTATGTCTATAAAGTTTCATTCATTCATTCATTTCCCATTTTCTGAAACACCGCCATCAGCCCCCTCACCCGATTTGCCGTCCGGCCCTCCCTCCGCCATGTTGGCTTCATGCAACTCGGCCCTCTACCTCCAAAGATCGCCGACCACTCCATTACAGCATGTAACGCGATGCGATCACGATGCGATCACAAACGGCTGATCGTTTTCGCGGGTACCTGGAAGCGCCCCGAAGCATCTGTTGCGGGCCACGGCCACCGGTGCTTTATCATCGACGATCAGGGCCAGGGCCCACGCTGTGGCGGAATAGGAAACTAGCGCTGTCACCACTGGCGGGGTGCATTCGGCAGGATGGACCTCGGTTACACTGAGCGGCCGTGCTACAGCCGACTTACAGCTACAAGGCCCCTGAGCTAAGCCTCGAGCACATCTGCCCGCTGTGGGTTTCTAGAGCGGGGATTCCACAAAGTCTCTGTACCAGGGTACTGCAGTTTCTGCACGCGGATTATGCAGGCGTGGAAAAGACAGAGATGAAGGCCCGGTGCCAAGTTTGGTGGCCTGGCTTCGATCAGGACATTGCTCGCATGGTGGAGATTCTGCAAACTCTGCCAAGAGAATCTGCGGGCGTCGCGTCGTCTGGAGATCACACCCTGGGTGTTCGCGGAGAGACCCTGGTCCCATTTGTGCGTGGATTTTCATGGCCCTTTCAAGGGCCACTACTTCCTGCCGTGGTGGAAGCCTTCTTCGTCAACAGGAGCAACCACATTTGCCACAGGTGCAACCATCAACAGGTGCAACCTCTGCTACGCTGCGCCCCAGGGGTGGGCGGACGTCATTGTGTGCGACAATGGTCTCGCTTTTGCCAGCACAGTGTACCTGGCTTGGCTCAGAAAGGAGGAATCCGCGAAATATTTGCGCCATACCACCAAGCTTCAAACGGTGCTGCTGATCCAGTGGTTCAAGATGGGACGTGGCAATCAAGAGGGTGTATTCAGAAATAGTACTTACAATTAAACCGTATAGTATTAACAAGTAAGGCAACTGCGATGCCTCAGGACAAGCACAAACACCAACATCAGCGAGCGCCTTCGTCTTCTTCCTCTAGCCTAAGTGTCAGCTTATCACAGAGGTGCGTAACCGTGGAGAGGGGTTAGACACCTGTTCGGTTTAGAGTTAAATGAGGGAGCCAAGAGAATGATCCCATGACATGACCCCCATGCGCAAAGCATCATCCCTGTGCTGACTACGGTAAAGGCTGTTGGCGGAGCTTAGTCGCGGACGACGTAGGGCTTCAGGCGTGGCACATGCACAAGTTGTGACGTTGGGTGCACTGTTGATGGCGTGGGGGTGATTGGAACATTTTTTTTAGGTTCCTGGAGTAGCCAGATGAATGATGCGGTAATAGTCTGTGAAGCGTGACCGTCATATTTCTTATAGATCAACAAGTAATGAAAGTAATGAAGATATCCACAGGAGGACCAGGGATCGAGGAGTTGGAGAGCACACTTCGCGTTGGGTCTCGTGGTAGCACGGCCACTGACTTGACTCTGGTGTCGCAATCCTGGCGCGGGTGAACTGGTGGGCCACAGCGCCCTGGGAAATGACGTCAACTGTGCATTCTCTTCTGGTAGTGGTCGAGTTTTGGCAACACAGTGTCGAACGGCGGGGAATGGTCATGCCCAAAAATGAGGAAAAATGAGAGTAGCCGGCAATGTCTAAGCGCGATAAATTATAGGTGAATTAACAGGATGAGGAGGGACGTCTAAGTCCTGAAGGCCGGTGGACACGTACATAGCCAGCATATCCGTCAGTGTCTTGTCAAAACGTTCAGTGAGCCTATTGGTCTGAATATGATAGGCCGTGGTGCGATTGCGCTTAGTCGGCAGAAGCGAAGGTCATAAGATAAGCTGTACCCGAGATAAGAGGCACCGACCAGGGTCTGTGATCAGCTGACGAGGAGCACCTTGATGAAGAAGGACAGCGGTGAGTAGAAAATAGGCGAAGTTCAAAGCGCAACTGGTGGGAATTACACGTGTGATGGCGTAAGGAGTAGTATAATCGGTGGCGATGGCCATCCACCGGCAACCAAGGACAGATAAGGGGAAAAGACCAAGAAGGTCCAATCCAACACAGCAGAATGGTTTTGCTGAAGAGGGTGTGGAGAGGGCCTGCTGGAGATGAGCGAGGTGGCGTGCGGCGTTGGCAAAGGTTGGCACAGACGTGGAGGCTCAGGTGTGGCTAAAACAACGTCAGGCTCATTCGCCTGGAATTGTTGGCGAAATTAGCCACCATTGCGCCTTATAAAGGCGTTAAGAAGTGGGTCGAATGGCTTTGAACTACGACGCTCTATGACCTGCCGTAGCAATGAGTCGAGTCATTGGTGGGCGCCTATGTTGTGGAAATCAGGCAAGCACGACACGCAGGGGTCTTCGTGGTTCCATGTTGGATTACGCGAGTCAACAGGATGACGAGACTGCAGTCCGCATACCTGCGCATTCGACCGGACCTGTACGCTACCCAAAAGTCATACTCCTGGAGCCGTAACGCCCAGGGGCGATGTCGTCCACAGGGATCTTTCAGCGTAAAAAGCCAACATATGGCATGATGGTCGGTAATGACCGCAAAGTATTTGCCGTACGAATATGGATGGAACTTGGTTACGACCCACACGAGGGCGAGCATTCAAGTTCCCTGATAGAATAGTGCTACGTGTACTAAGAATACTGAGTACTGCGTACTGAGTTCTGAGAATAGGACTGAGTACTGAATAGTACTGAGTCGTCTACAAGGTACTTACCAAGGTGATCGGTAACAAAATTTCTGCAACCTCAGATTTCAGTCAACTAAAGAACAAGCATGGTTCCGTAAAGGCTATCTAACAATGGACTATATTCACACGATCAATCAGGTGATAGAGAGGTGCATTGAGCATACTGAACCCCTATATATAGCCTTCATAGATTATGAGAAAGCATTTGACTCAGTCGAACCCTAGCAGTCATTCAGGCATTACGGAACCAGGGGGTAGATGAGCATTATGTAAGAATAGTAGAGGATATCTACAATGGGTCCACAGCTACCATCATCGTCCATAAGGAGAGCAGAAAAATACCTATAAGGAAGGGCGTCAGACAAGGAGACACAATCATTCTAATGTTATTGCCAGCATGTTTACAAGAAGTATTTAGCACGTTGGATTGGGAACAGGTGGGAGTAAGTGTTAATGTAGAATACCTCAGCAACCTCAGATTTGCTGATGACGATAAAATGAACTTAAACTTGATTGACGTGAATTAAAATATATCTTGCAGTGAATGTTATGCGCGTTGTTTAACAAGGTCCTGTCCGTGCTTTATAATTACTACAGTTGTATCACTGGGGTTAAAAGGCGAGAAATGGGAAACAATTGCTTTGACAATTAAATTCTACTAGCATAACTACAGTATTGCCAACATCCCCAATCATGTAAACATTCTGGTAGGTTGATCTGTGTTCTTAATTGGATTAAAATAGCAGTCATTTTTGCTTTTTCTCTGTACCCATTCGTATGAATGCAGCTTTGGTACGACGAATTTTTTACAACGTTTTTTAAAGCTTTGAAAAACAACAGCTGCTTGACGCAGATCATCCCACAGGAAACCAAGGCCAGGGCTCTTATTGGAACTGTATTGTATGGAATATAGTTTCGCCATTTTGTAAAGCAACCATTCCACAGCCTCCCAAGAAAAAAGTATTCTCTCACGCCCGTGCAAAGTCAACTGCAACAACCCAACTCCATTGTACTGAAAAGTTGGAGCACGGCTTTCATTTGTAAAGTGCTTTTTTCCCTTTTGCTGTTTGATTGATGGCCCCCGCGGCGAGTTTACAATTTAGCAGTTAAACTTCGAATTGACAGCGAAGTAACGCTACTCGCCACAATTAGCTCTCACTGTGCCAACTCGGCAGCTAGCGGATATGCTTCGATACCTAAAAAAATGATGAACGTCCCATCTCCTACTAACTGTACTTCTAACCTCCACGATAAGTTAAAAAAAATACCGAGACTATGCCACAGAGTCATGTCGAAGGAAGACAAGATCGAATGCAAAGAAAAAACTTTTAACACGTTTTCCACAAAACAATCGTTTTAAACCCTTTTACAATTAGGTCATTGCGCTGTGGCAAACGATACCGGTTAAGCAGACGAGATTGACGGCAGAAAACCTAAGCAATACTGTCGCAAGATTCATCGAGGTAACGTTTTGATCTTCTTGGGAAGGGGGCTTCCCCGTGGCGGCTGGCTTGTTGTTTCTGCAGAGAAGAAAACAGGGACCTTCACCCTCAAAGCCGAGAACAGCATTTGTTATAATTGACTACCGAGCATTTTGCCAAGGGTATCATCCAACAGGGCACACACAAACAGGTTCGTCTGGTGCAGTCTATGAGCATCGGTCAGAAAATGTCCTACCCCGCAACGATGTCTGCTAGAGAACTTTGGTCGCTTGTAAAACAGTACAGGGAGTACAGTTGAAACAACATGACGTCGGTCTCAGCCGTCATCACCGCTTATGTTTGCGTGGTTGATCACGGTGCTGCCCGAGACGTTCTATGGATAAAGGATCACGTCCCATTTTGGCACTGTGGTTAAATTAGAGCAAGTATAGTAACATACCATTTTAACGATACAGTGTTTTGCAAAATCGTTTTCCTACACTCGTGCACTTCACTTCCAGTGTGGTGCAGTGTGCCAGCTGCCGGCGGGAGCAAACAACCCCCCGCTAACTGTCCACGTTCCCTACGACGTGGCCATGAAGCTTGTGGATCCTGTTTGGACTCCAGATGACGGCGCGTCATAGGGTAATTTCTCTTGCCGTGAAGGAAGGTGGGCATCGGATCGGCAGCTGTCGGCATCAGTGACCACGGAGTGTAGGCTGTAATCTTTCAGCTTTAGCTGTCTGTGTAGGCATTTTACTGGACCAAGGAAGACAGGATCGCTAGGGCGGTTTTATTAGCGTTTTGTTTATGAGTGGCATTTGCTTTGAAGCTGGTCAGCATGCGTTCGTTTTCCTCCACACTCGCCCACGTGTTCGTCTGTTACCTCCGTAGCGTGCCATCGCCTTCTCCCCGTCCAAGCGCCGTGCTTTGCCCTCCATTTTCCCGGGTCGCCAACATCACATACTATAGCGCCGATTTGAAAGCGCTGACCCTCAGGTTCCACGTAAATTCTCGGCACGAGGGTTGCGCAGATCGAAACTGAAGTAAAACGTTCCTACAAGTGCCCGGACCTTCTCATTTTTTGCAAACGGAGGCAAAAGAAAGTTTACAGAGAGTCAAATACCGAGCGACTCCATTTCTTGAGTGTACAAACAAAAAGGGGAAGGGGGAGACACGATGCGTGCATATTGCGTTTCTGTAATCGTGAAGATTCATTAGCTTCGTCGGAACAGTTTTGTGACATTTCGCGTTTAACAGCTTGACCACAAGTGAGCCCTCATTGTCTGCAGCTCACCTGAAAAGATTGTAAAAGATCACACCTCTTTTGAATTGCACCTTAATAAAGTTCAGACCTCTTGTTCTTGAAAAGACGACAAAGAGTGTCAGTTGGCAGAATAGTTTGCAAGCGTTGCAAAAACAGGGGTACAGTTTCCTGCCAAAAGCCAACCCACAAAATCATCACCGGGAACGGTGCACTCGAGACTTTCAACTATTTCCGGTATTCCTAGCTTTGCCCCGTGACGATTTTTTAGTCTTTGACTATCGGAGGAGTAACTGCTTTCTTGAACTGGAGCAGTCAAACGTATTAAAGCCTTTTAAATCTATGTAAATATCTGTATTTCTTATTGCCACGTACCACCGTACATAAAAAGAGACAAGGCTTGCATAGCTTCCAGAGGTGCGACCTTCGAATCACCTGCTGCATGCCATGCAGAATGCATTCGTGATGTGTCTATGAAACCTTACGCTTTTGAAGCCCTCCTTGGCTCCACAAGCCCGCCCGTATTCCCCCTAAAGCGCGTCTGAACTAAGGAAGCCGTAGGCTGATGTTTGCCAACAGTGTTTTATTTTCATGCGTCGCTTGCCGTAAATGAAAAATCGTCCGTGCGAGGTGCACTGGTGATTTCTCAGTCGGCAAAGCACAGCTGAATAAAAAACCCGAAGTAGGCCAAGTTCAAAAGGCGAGCAAAAAAAGAACGATATACGGGTTTTGATTAGAGTCCTTCGCACCGTGCACCCCTCTCAGTATCCCGTAACCTATACTTTCAGTCCCGTTTTTATTTAGGTTGTTTTGGGTCTTTAGGGAACATTATTTTCCCCCTTTTTTCCTCCTTCCAGAGCCTTCTACCATCAGGTGTGGTTGTCGGTTGTCAACAAGTGGCATAAATCACTGAGGGTCTGTAGGGCACCAATCCCCACTCTGAAATTAGGCGTGGGGTGCCACACCCTTACATACCTTGAAAGTGTCCTCAACTTGAAACTTATCTGTCAAACGACATATCTGAATTGCTTGACAGTTAAGCAACGGGTCCACTCCACAAAACAAAGTCTGCAATAACAAGAATTTCTAAATGACTGCACAACCGCTGTCTCGTTTTCAGACCTTTTTAAAATGTCAAAAGCCCCAAAATTTAAAGACTATGCTAGGTCAATGCATATTTAGACATCCAAGATGCTCGTTAACCATATTGTACTTAATAACATAGACGATTCCTACCTGGCTAGGATACTATGTTTTAGGAATGGGCCAACGACCCCGTAGACAGAAAGAACAAGCCTGAAACACGCAAACAGCTGTTTTTAACCGACGAAAACGTGCACAAGACATAAGACGACGGGAGGTTATCGACAGGACGGCAAGCACAGGGAAAGCACGGCCAACAGTTCGATTGTATGCAATACAATCTAGCAGTTAGTAAAGTCTGAGAGCAATAGCAGATAAGCAAGTGGGCTCACGTTCCGTTGCGATATATTTGTAGCGGCCCAACAGGAGAAACGCGAGCACCCAACCGCCATAACGAAGCGCCAGCAGTCACCACACCAGCGCCATGTTGACGGCGCCCAAACACGCTCTTGAGTTTTGGTGGCGGGTAGCGAATGTATTGTTCAAGGTGGCCCGTCGACTGGCGTCCGTCTTGGTCTTTTCACGGTACCGTGCCCTGTTCGGCCGCTTGGCCTCCTCCCGTCGTCGTTCGAGCTCCAACGATCACTCACGCGCGCGCTCCCTCCTCATTGTTTTTGTCACTGAATTTCGCGCTGGCTCAATTGCGGAGTCAATCGCTCGCATAACCATTCTTCACATCAACCCCCCCCATTAAGAAAGTTGTTAGCGGAACAACTGTTCTACTATTCACTAGTCCGTAATCGAAATTGGCCACGGGAAACAGCGCACTCACGCGCCGCATGCAGTCACTTAAAAAAAATTACACCCTCTTCCCGTGGGGAACCATGAGGAGGATGCGAAGCATCATGGGGGTTACGTGTAGGTTCCATTGTGTTGCCATTATGTTGTTTCATTTATCGGAGCACGAATGGGAACGTAGTGTGAACCCCCATGTAGAGACAAAGAAACGTACAGAAATGAGAGACAGCAAAGAGACCGACAGAGGCGTTACCTGATCGAAGACCTTCTGGTTCTCGTCTTTCTTTATTGCGTGCTCACGCTCCTACCCCTATGCCCGCCCTCTTCGTCCTCTTCACTGGTTGAGCTGCAAGGCGCGTGGCGCTTCCCGCCACAGCTCTCCCACGGGAAATTCAACATCCTCCTCTAAAGTTTTCAGTTCGTCGTTTCCGTTGACGTTCAGCTTCGTGTGCCTTCGTTGTATCAGTAGCTTTTTGGCGTAATTTTGAATGAGTCAAGGACATAAGGCGCTTTCGTAGCACTTGCTCCTGTCTCGGTTTTGTAACGCCGTGCGAAGAGCGCCATGTACCTCCCGTTGCGGCCAGAGAGTCGTGGGATCGGAACCGGGGGCCGCTAAGTGTTTCTTTTTTATAGTGTAGGGGGAGAGGTACGGACGGATGGACGACGGACGACAGAGCAAGAGATGCTTCGCATCTAATATACTCAGTTGCATGATGACTTGTTACCCTTGTTAAACATGCATGAATTGTGGAAGCTGCAGCAATTTTTGATATTAAACTGCTTAAGTCAGTTGCTTGCATTGTGGCTTCTCTTTGAGCATACATGCAGCGGCAACTTTTACGTCGGTCGTTCTCTGGTTGCATATGTGACATGAGCGCACAAAGCGCTCAACATCATTTTACAAATCCTTCCTGTAGAATTCCTGCAAAACTCGCTCAGCAGCCTTGAGAATGCCCGCGTGTAGATGCGTGATGCTCTCATGTGCGGCTCGAAGAATTGACTTCCTGAAAATCTTTGGCACTACCAACTGCTTCAATGTTTTTCCCGCTGCAAATTAACACTCTATATAAGAGGGCCTCGCTTTCGAAGAAAGAGTACCGGGGACCTTGTGCGGAGCTAAACTCCCTTCCAACGTTTCGCTGAAAACACCACAAAGTGGATCTTTGCGCTGCTCTTTCGGTAGCCTAACTCGGCTGAAACGAGTCCCAGAGGATGGTGGCACATTAAAATCTGTGAAGTGCACTGCTTCAGTTCTTAAAATTGCAGAAATCAAATAGCAAGGTTCCGGAGACAGTGTTCGTCCTATGCTGCTCTTACCTTTTGCACTGGCTCCTACAGTCTCATATGTTCAGCCAGGATCTGGGTTATGATGTTCCCTGACACCTGGGGTGTTTCCGAAAACCAAGGCGTAAAGGGTATTCACAGTTCGAAGCTACACAATACCATCTGGCAGTTAGGAAAGTCCGAGAGCAATGCCCGATAGCCACGTGGGCTCACGTACCGTTGAGATGTATTTCCAGGAGCCCAACCGAAAGAACGGCAGTGCCCAACTGCCAGAACGGAGCGCAAGCAGTCCGCGCACCAGCGACACGATGACGGCTCCCTGACGCGATCGTGGATTTTGAAGGCTGTTAGCGACGGTCTTGTTCAGGATGACCCGTGAACTGATGTCCCACAGCGTTGTTCTGCGGCACCATGACCTGTCCCGCCACTTGGCTTCCAGCCACCGTCGTTTCAGTTCCTGGTATCACTAACGCGTGCGGCCCCTCTTAAGTGCAGTCGCGGCTCACCTCCCCGCTGGCTCAATTGCGCTGCTAATGGTTCACGTGGCCATTCATGCCACTATATACAGTCCATTCCCCAAAACTAAGACTCCTCAAACTGCATGTCTCTTAAAAACACAAGATGTTTTACAGCTCGAGGCCAAAATTATAGAACGAACGCACCGGTGCAGGTTGTATTACCACGTGATCACTACCGATGGCGCACGCTACTGAGAACGTGATTTGTACCTCAAGATTATGCAACTCTTCACTCGCATAAGACTCTTGAACATATTTGCTAATATTAGGCAGTATAATCAGATAAAGAAAGTAAAAAAGTCGGCACTTCTCTGCGCTTCTACGGGACTTTTTTTCTTAACCACTTTGGATGCTTCCTTATTTCTTTGTCCATATCTGTGTTGAGTGCCTCAGAGCCGTGTAACACTCTAATAAATGTGCACCATCCATTTGACCGGTGTGCGAGAGGGCTGAAAAGCACAATGTATATTAGTTGAGGTGTAAGCCTATGCCCTTTTTTATTGTAATTGGGGGAATAGTTTCGGTTTTATGCGAATAAGCATAAAACCTAAATTTTTAAAGGCCTAATTGTCGCCATGGGAAGCTATGTGCCCTCTTCTAATTATTCTGGCTTTATGACACTGTTTTAAACAAACTCTAAACCTCACCCAAATCCACCCATCTTACACGTAGACGTGGCTTGCCAGTCCAGCACCGGACAGCAGAAACTACCATGCTCGGGTTACGATGGTTCGTTGGGCTAGCCACAGACAGCTTATACTACACAAACTGTGCCCCCCACCAAGCGGCTCTCCTAAACTCTGTACTTAGTCCTGACTGAATAAACATTTGTTACTCCCTCACGCTACCCCGTCTAAACGGTTTTGAGCTCACACAACTGCCGTTTCGCGCTCTCGCAGATGTAGTCACTGCTGCATCTCTGGGACGTGCATAAGACACAGAAGCACGCATGTTGCTGAGCTATGCTGTGGGTCCTTGCAACCGGTAAATAGGACTGTGTGATAATCGGTGAACAACCCCCGTGATTTTCAAAGTACGTTTAATGGTACAGCGACTACAAGCTTCGTTGTTGTTTTGAAACTTCTGCGAAGTACCCAGACCCCAGCCGTAACTGTAGTGCCACATTGTGGCGTCGCATAGTTCGCCATGACTACGACATACTTACTTGTCCCAGAACTTCCAAGTTGCTGTGAAATATTGCAGAGGCGATGTCCGTGGTTATTCCAAGACAACACTTTGTCGTTTTGGTGTAAAAAGGTGAGACAGAGGCAGTAGTTTCCATTCGCAGTAGCTGAGCAATTAGAGGTGTTTTTGGGAAGACACAATATTACACGTGGGCACATGTTATTTTATTAGGAGAAATTTACACTTGGAACACTTCGAAATTCTACAAATATTCATGGCGGATCTTTTTCTTTCAAACCAACCTTCGTCGGAACAGAATATTCTTCGATTGGCAGTGTAGGGTGCACCCCCCCCCTACTATTCTATTCCCCTCTGGCTTTTTCACGGTTAATTCAGAGCTAATTTTGCCAATTATTAAATTTCTCGGACCTCACGCTAGGCAGCCCAATCCACTTGTCATCTCTCTGCTTCTACGCTGCATCTTCGACATACCGAAATTATTATGCTTGCCTGCTAGCAGTTCGGTACTTTTACTCTGATAGGTGGAGGTATAGCTCTAAAACATGAGAAAGGGAGAATTGATATCTATTCATAATAACACCACTACGGACACAGACAGAACAAAGAGGGCACAAACACGGTGCCGTGTTTGTGCCCTCTTCTTTCTGTCTGTGTCGGTAGCGCTGTTATTATGAACATGTACCAACTCGCCCAGTCTTCCGTTTTAGCTTCATTGATATCTATTGTTGCAAACACCGGGCTACACCACGTGCTCGTGGGCACTGCCTGGCAATCTCATCTTGCTCTTGCAATTCTTTTGTGAGTGATTCGTACTAATAGGCCTCGCCCACGCAACAGAATCGACATTGTGGGCAATATACTGCTATAGTGGGGAATATACACATACAACTGCATGTAAAGCACGTATGCTTGCCAGTTCACCATAGCTTCCCCAAAACACTACGGGCTCCACTAGCCGCACTCTTCTCCTGCGGGTTTCCATTGCATAAAAATGGCGCCAGTTTATATTTCCCAGTTACCTTTTTCCCGCTGGGTACCGCTCCAATTACGCCACCAACATGACCTACGCTCTTCTTTAACCGTGTCAGCTCTATTTTTTAATTTCGGCCGCATGACTTTCACCTGGGCGTTTATATTGCGATTTGGAGTCTCACCATCATCACGGTCAACAGCCTACTATGTCAACTGCAGGTCGATGGCCTATCCCATCCACCTCCAACTGCTCCGAACCTTCGCAGCTTGAGCCCATTTTTGTCTCCACCTTCCTTTATTTCGTCTCTCCATCAAGTTCTTGGGCTTCCCTTCCTTCTGGACCAGGCTCTGTGCACCCACTTTGTATCCCTGGACGTCGACCACTTGTGCTTTTGTCTAACAACTGGGACATCACAAGTCCGCGTCTTTTATTTTAACTATCATGCATACATGATTTTATTCTCTGATCCAAAAAGATGGCTTCCTTCACCCTAATGTTTCTCGTATCCTTCTTCTTTCCATTGCGCGTGGAGCTGACCAAAGTTGGCTTTCAGGTTGTTTAGTGAAGCGCCAAGTTCTGGTTCCATGTGTCATAACGGCAGGACGCATTGGTTGTATATTCTTCTGTTCAGTGATGGGGGTAACCTACTTTTCACTATGCGGGAGTTTTTGCTGCCTGCGCACCAGCCCATTCCTAGCCTTCTCCGGATTTTATTGTAGTGGGTGGGATATGACAGATAAGCTGTCTTGAGGTTGCTATAATTTTCTACTTGTTCTAGCGTTTCTTTACATATGCTAAAAATTGCGCTTTTCACGGGTCTATTCATTATTACTTCAGATTTATTCCTGTTTACGTTTACCCTCAGAGTCATTATTTTTTATTGTAGTTCCTCAAACATGTTTTCCAGGTGTTCCGCAGACTCGTTTAGGAAGATCATGCCGTCTTCAAGATGAAATGCTTCAAGTATTCCCCGTTTATTTGTGACCGTGTGTGTTCCCAGTTGAGCTTTTTAAATACCCCCTTCATATATGCTGTCAACCGCTTTGTCTAGATGGTCTATCCACCCTGAGACTTTACAAGCGAAAATTTGATAGTGCTTGTATTTTGCGATTTACAGTAGTGATATCAAATTAGGTGATTAGGATAATAAATTTTTAATTTCGAAGAGAAAAAAAATTATTTTTTTCGTAATTTTATGAAGCACTGATCCTACACATACGAAATAAAGCCAGTTGTGGTAGTATTTGTTAGATTTACAGCCATGCGTCAAAATAGGACTTCGGTCCCCCGGGTTACTCCGACTAAGCCTGGTCTTCACTACAACGCCTTTCTCTTTCTAGTATTCAGCTAGAAAGAGGAAGGTGGAAGGAAAATCATTTAAAAAGAGAAGGCATTGTTAAATGACATGTTGTGCAAAAAAACTGTCTTATTTTTGCTCTTGATGTGCTAGGGAAATTTAGAAAATGCCCTAAATAAACGACACCAGGACCAAAAAGGTCAAGTACATTTCACGTGATCTTCATTCACAGGTGGTGAGAAGCTTAAGCGCTATCTGCCTGATTCGGCAGCACGCAGGGAGGGACCGCTGCGGCAATTTGCAGCAGATTCGAATGCCTTGCTGCGTCTATATTAACTTGCGCTTGGTCGCCACACTCCTGACGCCAGTGTATCGAACCGAAAACGAACGCGTACCCAAAACCGCAACCAAACTGGTATTTTTACCGGAACTAAACCACAACCACCAAAGTTATTTTTTATCCCACTAAACCAAAATACGAAACTAAACTAAATCAAACTAAACTAAACCCACTAAACTGAATTGGAAAAACAAATAACGGTTTTCGGTTCAAAACGACATGGTTCGACGACCCGTTGTTTAGAATACGCAGTCAGTGTCATTTGCAATTTTTCCTTTCACGCAAGATCACCTTCGTAACATCACACGCACTCTTCCACTTCTGAGCAAACGTATACCCTATCGGCGCACTTTATGTGGCCGTAACCGTCACTTCCAGTACATTTTAATGACAAACGCATCAGCCCCGAGCGGCCAACCAAGCCCTTACTAGTTAATATTTGCCGAGTTCTAGCCTTACCAGTGCTTGAAAGATGCGACCAGTCAGTGTTAGGGTGGCGCGTGGTGGAAAGCGGTAACTAAGGCATAAAGTGATTGGCAACGGCGCTTACGTTCTTAATGCTGAGCGAACACCGCTACCTTGGCAATGTCCACCATTGGTTGCCTTGGCAACCAGGCACAAACCGCTCTTTAATTACTGACGGTCGGTTTAGTGTGTTTACTCTTCCACCCCGCTTACAGAATTGGGCAGGAACTGGTGTCTCCATCACTTTCCACATGGGAAGCGGATGATGCATTTGCAATTGACAAATTACAGGAGTCGCTGCCGCAACATAAAGAAACGTATCCACATCAGCGTTGAAATGGTATGCGGCTATGGGTCGCGCCAACACAGTGCAATGCTGCGCGAAAACATCACATATTTTGGCAACCTACAGGCGAAATAGAACATCCACTATGCCCTTTCGTCTCTTCGAGTGTATAGAGGTAATCAGGCCGCAATAGTGCTGCGTTGTGTAACAGTGAAGGCTCACATCCTTATTGTGCCTGGTTGTTCTATTTTATAATTTGTTAAAAAAAAGTCGCACTCCTGGAAGGTGCAAATACTTGACGAGTATTATCCGCAGGAAGGGTTAAGCAGCTATGCCGCTTGCAATGTTTTCTGTTTGAACACGCCTCCCAAGCGGTCATTTATCTTACCTAGAGGGAAAACGAAGACGTCAATGTGAGGATATTTCGACGGTCGTTGAAGATTCCAAGTCACGAAAATTTTCTGGCTGTCTACAATATAGGGTGCACCTCACAGTACATGCATAGCTGGAGAGCCTCGTACACCAGTATATTTCGGCAAGTGTATGGGTGCGGGAAACAAAGACAAAAGTCACCTCGCTTTCTTTTAAATTTTTTGCAGAAATTTCCCGAATTCCTACTGGAATACTTTCTCCTCTCCTTGCTGCCTTCGGCAATCTAATCAGCACAAAAAAAAGGTAAACACTTCTGCAGACGTTTCTTCTTTCGTTCGCACTTTGAGAAAACCATTGTTGTCATAATTAAGAAGGGAGTAGCGACTTGGTGCCTGGTATAATAATTAGATTTTTAATACGGGTCCATTGGACAAATATGTGCTGGCCATTTCAGGCTATACTTGGATGTGCTGAGCAATTCAGTATGTCACTGCAATTCAGCTAAGAAACTGACATATCGCGCTTTGCAGCTGCAAACATCTGCAGTTTATGCAAGTTTTTGTTGATGCATGTGACCTCCGAGATGCGTTAAATTTAAAAAACAATCAAAATGACTTTTTTATGTTGCCTGTAAAGTTCTAGCGAAATGACCAACTTAGTTACGGTGCAGTGATTTTTTTATCCCATCTTCTAATCCGCTTAAAATAATGTTGGCACCAAGTGTTCAAAGCGTTAGATGAATAATGATAAAAATTCATTTCCTACCTAGATTAGATGTAGAAAAACGGGACTCAATGTTTTAGCACTTCTTGAAAGCGTGTAAGGTCTGTAATGTTGTATTCGACATAACTCCCCCTTCAAACCTAAAATAAATACGTTCTCCAATTCAAAATTATGAAAATTGCAGTAACCTCAGTAACCTCAGCAACCAGAGCCTGTGTTTTTTTCTGTCGGCAAGTCCTTTGTTCTTCTCACACGAAAATAACTTCAGCTTGTTAATCAGCCATTATCATTGCTGAGAATGCCTACATTGCCAACACGTGGATCAGGACCGTCGTACGGCAAACGGGAGCTCGGTAACTATACCTCGGTGATCTTTCATATGTAATAAAGTTAGTAAGTTCCGCGTTGTGTCATGTATCCTTTTGTCCTCTTGCTGTTTTTTCACAGTAAACGTTCAATACATACTTCTTCGCTCACATACAGCACCTAGAAGTCCAACGGTTTTTTTAACAGCGGAGCAGATTATTCACCTGTAAGTTGTACAAAGCAAACAGATAATTTCCAATTACAAAGTTGTCGCTTCCCCTAGTGGGAATCAAACCTCGGTTCCCTCGCCTTATGAAACCGCCGTCTATCCGACTGAGTTATCATTGAATTCCGGTCACACACCGTGATTTCCCTTAGGTTATTTGTAGCGTTGGCTTTGAACAGCCCGGTCTCCTACGAAGGGAGAGGGGCAGCCAGCTCTGCTTTTTTTTCATCCTACCACCACTATTACAACATGCGCCATTTTTTTCTATAGAACCGCCTTCTCGTATGTTTCCGTTTATGTCGATGCCATGATATCAAGCAAAGGCGCAGACCGGTATCGGACGTAACTTTAAACCTTCCGTACGTTGTAATAGCACAAGCTTGGGTTTACATGGCATTGCACGCTCCTGAACCACAACATAAAACAGAGGAACCAGATAAAGGAAGGGAAGGTTAAGGAAGGCCAACACCAGCAAAGTCTTACAGCAAATGACGAGGCTCTGCAGGACATGGTAGATTAAACATTCACACTTGTTTGAAGGCAATAAAATTTAAGACAATATACGGTATGGTAATAAAAGCGACAAAAACGCGATTGAACAGAAGAGCTGTTGTTATGGGCCGTAAGTTTGCTGTTGCAGAAAAAATGCCAAAATAAAACACATAGCGCTCGTGAGCGCGTGCCTCGCGGCGAGCTTTGAGTGCTTGCCTCACACAGTGTCTTTAGCAAAAAGAAAGTGCTGCGTTCACCGTAATTGTACTTGCTCCGAAGGCGAAATGCATGTCATAGCGTACGTTCGTTCGTCCTGTCTCACCGTGCGCATGCTATCGGTATGGTAGAAAAGCTTTCGCGGGCGGCAGCGTCTACGAGACGTCCTGTTAGGGAGAGCTCACCACGGCTGCCGCTTTTTTCAGAAGCATTAGAGATCATTTCAGGCAAGGCAAAAATGTGCAACTCCTTTCTGAGACGGCTTGCATATCCCGCCACTGCTGCCTGTCGTCGATGAAGAAGAGTTGGTGAACGTCTACAATGCGAAGGATGAATATGCCACTGCCAGTCGCCGCTAAAAAGGCAACCTTCTTGACGGGTATCACGAGGGTTGCAATCGCCGCAACTATGCAAATAAACGATGATACGGAAACTTAACTATGCATCCGGGAATCCTCACCTACAACAGCTTTGCCTGTCAAGTCTTGCGGGTGAGCGCAAGCTTCCCAAAATTTGTTTTATTGTTCGAATGCTGCATAGTTTCTTCCGTGTACTTTTGGTCCTGCCGTGCCCCTAGCAGTGCCTTTTTATTGCATATGATGTCTATTGCGTATGCTCTTTACTCTTGTGGGGGGATGTTGAGCTGAACCCCGGGCCCGTGATCGAGAATATGCAGGACTTACTAGAAGGTCAAACCAGAATATATTTGGATATTGCTGCGATAAAGACCCAACAATACAAAATGTAAAACAATTATTTCCGACTGGAACCAGCGTTTTGCTGAATTGGAAAAACAAACTGCCAGTATTGGTGGGCTTGAGAAAACAGTGGCTTGGCTTGAAGCTAAAATTACTGATCTTCAGGACAGGAGCAGGCGGTCAAACTTGGTATTTTTCGGTATACCCGCGGAGTCTGAAGAAACCGAGGATATGTTGAAAGAAACAGTGCTGACTCAGGTTTTAGCAAACAAGCTTCAGGTACAATACAAATCAGTGGGTAGCATTTATAGGATTGGCAAACCCGGTAGAAATCGGCCAGTTATCGTATATATCAAAGATTATAACTAAAACCAGCAAATCATCTCGAATGCTCATAAAATAAAAGGGACAGACATATCGGTACAAAACGATTGCTCATAAGAAACGCTCCGCAAATGGAAGCTACTTTGGGATAGCACGAAAGATGAAAAGAAACAGGGCAAAAAGGTTAATTTATTGCACGACAAACTTATCGTCGATCGAGGCAAGTTTTTATGGGATGATTAAAAAAACTCAACGTTTCCAAGCCTAGTAAACAAAAACTATGACCCCAACGCCCTAACCGTAAGCAACTTCTGTTTTTAAACATTAACGCACGCAGCATCGTAAATAAATCCGTTCAACTTGAGTCTATTCTTCTTGGTAATAGCCCGCATATCGTTGTGATAGCGGAGACTTTGCTGGGTGACGCAATCAAAGACGACGTTGTTCCCCCCTCCCATCTAACTGTGTATATCGTCGTGATAGAAACCTAGGGGGGGGGGGCAGTGTTGCTGTCCTCGTAAAACTTACTCTTGATGCGACACTTTTTCATCAGATCGACAATCACGACAGCCTTACTTTAAAGGTATCCTACTGTGGGCGTTTCTTCCTCATTTTTGGTGTTTATCGTGCTCCTGATCCGGTTTTGGCATGACTTACACGAGCACATGGAATTCGTTTTGTGCAACAATAATAATTGGTATATACCATACGTATCACGGTGCTGTTTTATAGTGCTGCATGATAACATATTCCTCCTGGGTGATATAAATTTGCCTGGCGTTAATCGGGACTCTCCTTTCCCTACTCGTACAATATCCGCATGCTTCATACTTTCTAGATATAATGATGTGTCATAATTTGCGTCAAGTAGTAAACTATCCAACACGCGTCGACGTTACCTGTGCTTATATACTTGACCTTATTTTTTTCAGTAATTCAAACGAAAAATTTGCTGTCTCCGTGAAAAGGGTCTTTCTGATCACTCTATTGTGTCATTTTTATGCCATGTTGTTGCTGTGCAAACTGCTGCTCGAACGAAATGTATCCGCATCAAAGATTTTTTGCGTGCCCAGGACGCAACTGTATTAGACTTTCTAGAACTACACCTGTGCACCTTTCACGGTTCTGATGTCGTTCAAATGTGGGAGACATTCAAAAACTTGTGCCTACATTGTATTGATCATTTTATTCCGGACAAGGTGAAAAAGACGTATAAACCAACAACTTGGCTCTCTCGTGATAATATACATTTAAAAGTAATGTAAAACGCCTTTAAGCGAGGAGCGTCCTCTCGTGACATTATTCAAACCACACAAGTAGTCCTCAATCAAGCCGTGGCAACTGCTAAACGTAAATATTTTTAACACAAGTTACCCAACTTTCTTAAATCTGCCCCGCAAAAATTTTGGAAGTTCTGGACCAACAGAAAAAACCCATCGAAAAACTGCGTGATCGTGGCGCGCTCCTCGTTAGAAGGCGGACACCGCTGATCATTTCAACACCTATTTTCATGGTGTCTTTTCTGTAGCTAATAAGCCTATGCCCGAACTTGTTCCTCTTTGCGGAGCTAGTACTTCTATTGTGTCCATGTCGCGTTTAATTTCAGTTCTGCTTAACTTAAAAACGAAGACGTCAACTGTCCTTGAAGGGATACCGAACGCTTTTCTTCCTCGACACGCTTAAATGTTATCACATTTCGTCACATTCAATGCTTCATTAAGTTCAGCTGTATCACCCCCTGACTGGAAAGTTGGACGCATTACCCCTGTGTTTAAAAAGGGCGACCTAATAATTCCTGATAATTATCGTCCCATTTCCATTACATCATCTTGTTGCAAAAGTTTGGAGAACATTAGAGCTAACTACATTGCTAAATTTCTTAACGACAATGTTTTATTATCTCCCTTCTAGCAGGGCTTCCGACAAGGTTTTTCTACTGTCACCCAACTAACCTCGATCGTTCACAGTTTTGCAAGCGTCCTGGACAAGTCCGGCCGGATTGACGTAATTTTCTTAGATTTCCGTAACGTTTTTGACTTTGTTCCTACGCACATCTTATGCACAAACTACAGTCAATGGGACTTCCTGCGTTCATAACAAACTGAGTTTCTTCCTATCTATCCAACCGCGTGCAATATGTCAATGTT
This sequence comes from Haemaphysalis longicornis, assembly GCF_048455015.1. Lineage (NCBI taxonomy): Eukaryota > Metazoa > Arthropoda > Arachnida > Ixodida > Ixodidae > Haemaphysalis > Haemaphysalis longicornis. The sequence goes on from NW_027526445.1 coordinate 54,635,478, forward strand.
GAATATAGCTGTTCAAAATCTTTACCCGTGACACATCTGTTGTGCCGCAAGGCAGCGTACTTGGTCCGTTATTGTTCTACTGCAAAGCAGTATATGTCCAACCCCCCCCCCCCCCCTTAGTTTTCATTCCGGTGTCATCGATTTACTTGGCACCGATCCGGGTATCCTTTTCACCACCGCTGACCCCTCTTTTTCAACTACTTTCCCCCTCGCCTCCAACAATGCCCCTTTGGCAAGTTGCGCAGTCGGCAGCTAATAGCGGTATTGGGGTTATCACATGATAATAGCGGTATTGGGGTTATCACATGATTGCCAATAATAAACAGAAGCACGGATGGCCGTAAAAAAAAGGCGCTGACGATTAATATATTCCCTAATATGAAATTTATGCGCAGCGCGAGCTGCAGTCTTCTTGGTCACGGCGAATTTGTGCTGCGCCTTAGGAAGTGTTCGCATGATCAGCAAATGTACGGCGGCGTGCGCTACTCTGCTGCAACTTCGCAGTGCGCCGTTGTCGTTGCCCAGCATGTTGAAAAACGTGTTTGAACCTTTCGCGCAAATGTCACGTGGTTCGGCTGAGCCCCGCACAAGGGAGCAGCGAGCATTTGTTGCATATCGTGTTTGAACCTCCGGCGCAAACGCCACATGATTTGGATTAGCGGAGAATGAAACAGCATCTGGGGAAAGTGTCAGGGGGAGGGTGCCGTTCGGTAGACACTCCTTTCTGCTTTCTTTCTTTTGTCGCTGCTGCACTCGCTCACTTAGTTACGCGGACCTGCGTTCTCTGTGCTTACGCTCCCACAAAGCCGAGGGAACGGCTTCCAAAGGGCTGCCCCTAAAACGACTGAAACCTTCCGTCACCGTTTCTGCTCAAATTTTACTTCCCAGCGACATTTTCGCGGCTGTCTTTCACACCTAAGTATGCGCCATCACAGGTTGCCGGTTCATGCGTACAGGGTTCGCGGGTAGAAAAAGGGGGGCGTGCACGCACAGCTAGGCTTCATGCCGCTATCGATAAATTGCTGGTTGTGCTGGTGGGAGATTTAAATGGTATATCTCCAAATAACATGGCTTAATGTGGTTAGTCGGCTGTCCGCCTTAATTGAGTGGTCCGGGTGCGGGTTGATGTTTTTTACAGACATCTTACACAAGCCGTAACATGCATACGAGGGGAAAGGAAAGCGGACGGCCACATGTTTGTACGCGAGAATGGAGCTCAAGGGCTCCCAGGTTTTGAGTCGTTATGGGATAGGTGCGTGCCGTTCGCTTGGAAAAAGAGCACGAATTGAAGCATTCGCCCGAACACAAGCGCGAATGGGCGCAAAAACAACGGAAAGCTGCTGGCACCGCCGTTACCGCCTGAAGTTCAGCTCGTCGAATATCGGCGAATTCCTTTCGGATGAACAGCGACTTGCCCGCTTGGAACGCCGGGGCCAGCCAATATCGCCTCTTTAGAGTGCTTTCAGGGGATATTTTCGACCGCGTGTGTCACTTCTACGCACGCGCACATGATTGGTTGTCGGTTTATGCGTGCGCAGTTTTGTAGTTGAGATTAGTGGGAGGGAGAAGGGCGTGCACGCGCAGCTATAGGTTTCATGCGCGTGTTGATGAATGACATGTCCGTTATGCTGGTGCGTGGTTTAAACGCGGACGTTAAACGCCCAATGAGACCTGTCCGGTGTCCTTAGAGCTGGATTACGACGAGTGCGGCTACAGAGTCGTCTTTCTCACTGCCTTTCCCTCACACGTCTCATGCGTAGCCACCAAGTAGCCGTAGTGGTAGAGCGGATTGGGTTTGTGTGTTAGGCTATGTTCAGACTTATGTCGCAAAAGTCGTGTCGTGATCTATGGACGTAAAAACACGGTATGTCACGCAGTTCGGTTGCCTGAGACGTGAAATGACGTCATTCTTTAAAGTTATTGCGACAATTGGGGCAACAGTCTCACCCTGGCCTTACAGGAATAGTATGACGCTTACAACGCCGGAGGGACAAAGGCAGTTTCATGTTTATCTGCAAGAACAAAGCTTGGATCCTTCAGAGGTTGATCCAGCTAACTGGCTAACAAGTATGCTCCCTCGCCAATTACGATAAACGTGTGTTGTTTCGTGCAGCCTGTGGACTGCGTCCAGCTTTGCAGGTCATCCTTCTTCATAGAGTGGAAGGGTATATTTCTTAATATATATTCATCACATTGTGACTGTAATTACTCACCCAGTTCAAATCAGATTGTTTGCGGATGATTTTATTCTGTTTAACGAAATACCTCGCCTCGAAGACCAAATCAAATTAAATCCGCATCTTCTTAACGTTCACACATGGTGCACTAAGTGGAATATGCAGCTAAATGCGGAAAAATTCGACTTTATAAAAATTACCAAAAAGGAACATCGTTTGTCGTTTTGTAATGAACTCCCAAATCAACCGCTTTTCGAAGTCAGTGCTTAAAAGTACCTTGGTGTCACGATTACAAAGAAATTAAGCTGGAACGAACATGTTTCTTCGTTTCGCAAGCTTTGCCTTCTTAGATATAAACTTAAATTGGCTCCTCCAACTAATAAACTACTCGCATACACCTGGATGGTAAGACCAAAACTTGAAAAGTCATGCTCAGCCTGGGAACCGCACAAGGAATAAAATATTCGGTCTCGTGGAATAATACAGCGCAAGGCTGTTCGATTTATCTACTCGAAATATCGCATGACTGACACTCCCACTAATCTGACAAAAGAACATGGTATACAAATATTGCAAGCACGTTGTAAAATAGAGAGGCTAAAATTTCTTCACCAGCTGAAGACCAGAAAACTTGGAATTAACCCTGATCAGTATATTCAACCATTGACGTCTCGACGTACACGGCATCGACACAGCGCATCACTAACCCCATACAGTGCATGGAGAAACGTGCTCAAATTGCTCAAAATGCTCCGCGCACCATATCTGAGTGGAACGATCTGCGCATATCTGTGATCAGCTGCATAGATGCAATTGATCATTTGGAAAGTTGAACTGATATGTCTGTGTGTCTGTGTGTTTTCTTGATTTTTATTTTCCCTCTGTTGCTGTATCTGACCCTCTTTTGTGAGTGTGTTAAACTGCAGTGATTCTGCCCCTGCTGCTTGGAGCCTTTGTGGGGTCTGCAGTATGGCATAAATAAAATAAAATAAATAAAGGCAGAACCACTTTAGAAGAGTGCGCTCGATCGATCGGGCCGTTCCCGATTTTTTTGGCAACAACAAGTAGTGAATAGGCTGGAACTTGAAAATGGACCACATTTTCTACAAATTTTAGGCCTTTCATAGCCTTTTGCGACATACACAGAGCCTTTCCTCATCGTTAAGCCTACTTAGCCTCAATCCCAGAATTCCCAGAAGTATAAGGCTAAACAAACTGCGTACTTCGAATGGAGTAGAGCAATTATCTCTCCACGCGGCATTCTTTTTGCGGCGCTTGCAGCACACAGTAGCGCAGCGCGATCTGTGTACCACAGTTATTTAGCTCTCATCACCACGCGGTGACTTGATTCGATATCATATGACGGTGTACTCCCCCCTCCCCCCGCATGGCTATATGTGCCTTCAATCATCATCGAGCCTTTACGACGCCTTTATATAGTTGTCCTTACAAAAACTATGTACGTCCTTCTTACGTCTACCCAACTTCTAATTCTATCAACATAAAGATATGAACGCAAGGGTATCTTCAAGACTTCATGGATGCAAAGAGAGCTGCTTCCCAGAAGGACTACTATAGAGGCATGTTAGGCGCTTCGACGGGCGGCGGACACCGCAAAGCCATCATCCCCCCCCCCCCCTCTGTTGCCTCCATGATTTGCTTCCGCCTCAGATCTACTCCGTTTGGTTAGTACATGTGAACGTAGTTTACAGAAGCTTGTGAATAAATTTGTATTACACAGCTACTTAAAATCAGTGCACATACCTGGCCTTGGGGTAAAGGTTCATTAGCCTTCGAAGAATGCTTGGGCTAAATACTTTTCCGTCGTAAAACGTGCCCGGTGCAATGCAAGGCATATGGTCATCAAGACCTTATGATGAACAAACTCCGCATGCAGGTTATGCCGAGCGCGCCAAAAATAGTAAACGTGACCGATGCTTGAAAATTCTATTAGTATACCGTGAAGCACTTCCAATAAAATAAATTACACTACGGCAAGCAGAGTTTCAAAAAGCCAAGTAAGTAGAAGTGGCTGCAGCAAGAACATAAAATACGTATTTCAAATCCACGGGACTCTCCATGTGGGAAAAAAAGTTTTATTCCCTTCTTTCTTCTCTGCAGCTAAATTCTGTTAGATTTATTCGTTGAGCCCGTATTGGCTGGTGTAGCTCTGCAGTGCATAATCTAAGAGACTGAAAAAAAGTACATTTTGCAATTCAGTATTTGCACACTAGACACAGCCATCATAAATTGAAAATAGAAGCTATGTTTTTAACATGCATAAACAGCTTTATGCCATTTCTTTAAGCAAAACCATTGAAAAGTCATTTTTATGCGGCAAATGAAAAGCAATTTCTCGTTGTTGTTTTACAGATAATGGGGTCTGTAAAACAACAAATCAACAGTTTCTGGAGAGCCGTTCGAGTTGTTGCGAATTTTGATGTAACAAGTTATTTCTGAAGGGAACTGAGATTCAGACTGTACGTCCACGTAATAAGTGCTGGGAGGTAGGAAGTCCGAGCTTGGAAGAAAATCCTTTACCCTGGCGACACTAAGCGAAAAACACGCAGAATTGTGCCGTCTATTTTGTATGGAATCTTTACGGTTGGTTTAAGTTACCATGAGATAAATCACTGACTCCGCAGAGCACCTACTCTTTTTACTGCATTGTCGATTCGATCCTTGTCCTTTGTGTTGCGGTAGTTTTGGTGCGCCCCTCACATAAAAATATTTGTGCTAATTTTGTCGGTAATCTTTCATGTAGATTACAATTCTTAGATTCCTCCTCTACGCTAGACGTTATGCATAATATCTGCAAGTAATAACAGCGCTGAAGGTGTGCTTTGAACCCCATTACAATGTAACCAACACACTAATTTTCCAGAGGCACTTCCCTTTCCAAATGACCAAACCACTGGGTATCATCCTTGTCAAAGAAAGGTGCCTCTAGCAATGCAATTACACACTTTTAGCGATTACGGGCGACTATCAGCACTTTAAGAACTCGGAACTTCGCGGCTCTCCCATCTTGATATTCGTGCAATTAGGCAACCAATTCCGCACAGGTGTAAAATATTTATTCTCCATGAAGGCTGTGTTATCAGTGAGAAACGAGTGTTTCTCACTGATAACACCAGCGTAAAGAATGTTTATCACTGATTGACACGAGCATAAAGACAGCAAAGTAACACAAGTAAGGACATTGACTCGACACGTTGCGCGTAGACACGCTAATCTACCTCATGGAACTTCAAGCTCAAAATGTATCCGACACCTCTACCTGCATGCGGCCGAGGAAATGAGAACGTAAGAGGTGGTACATCCCAGCTCAGCATACGACAAGCACCCTCAGTAACATTTGCCAAGTTAAATAGAGGAAACGCTATCGTTAAGAAAGGTTATTTTAAAAACAAATCAAAACCTTTGGATTCAGAGGCGTTACCGCTGCTTCGATCTAAGTTGTGCGAAAGTGGCGAATTCAGCCCATGAGAATGAGTCGCTCCTGTCGTGAGTCAAAAAGTAGCGACTAAAGGTATTGTTGAGTCATTTGCATAAAATGTTATCTTGTTGAAATGTTTAATTGGAATAAAACCAGATAAAATGTGCCATCCAGAGCATAAAATTCGTAGACGTAATAGATGTCAACTTCTAATATATTGTTACTGATAACCCGTAAGTGCAAAGTCACCGCATTGAGAAATTATGTTTATTTCGACTGTTTCTGTAATGTGTATATTCTTAATTTTTAGGGTCATAACGGGAGGCGGAAAGCGTGCAAAGTGATCTCAGTAGCTTCCTCTCGTCGTTCTCATATCCGTGCTTAGTCTTTGGCTAACTGCAAAAATCCGTTACAATGGGGGCAACGCACAAATGATAAGACAATTTGTCAGACCCGCATGTGTTCGCACCTAAGGCCGCTGGATACAAATATTTATAACAAGGTTCAGGCACCAACCACCTAATGTTCTCTAAGAGTTATCTACTTGGATAGATAAAACACTCTCTATTGTGGTATAAAACCAAAGCTGGTACATGTCATAGACGGGTTTTATGGATCAGGCTTCGCATCCGCACGAAAACTAAAAGAAAGGTTGGTAGAAGCGCATCGGGTGAACGGTATAACTGATATCACCTGATTAGATCCTTCTGGCGCTGAAGGTTTCAATAGAATAGTATTCTAAAGCGGGTAACACAACATGATAATGCCCTAAGAAAAAAGTAGGTCTAATGCTGGCCGCGTGCCTATTTGTACGGAGTGAAAAATCCATTTGCCTTCTGGACGACCTTAATTATATATACAGGTAATCTGAATGAATGATTGTATGGTTTAACGCGCCGACGCAACGCAGGCGATGAGGCGCGCCGTAGTGGAGGGCTCCGGATTAAATACAGGTAATCTGTAGACATCCTCCTCATGATATCGACAAAGGCAGGCTCTTGTTTACCTCAGCCCACCGCAAAACGTATTAAAATATTTTTGAACTTCGATCAGAAACATTTGTGTACTAGACAAATAAATTGGTGATTCTGTGGCTGTTGCTCGACATGATTCGGAACAGTGGCGTAATTGTGGGGGAACGTTTGGTGGCAATTCCAGACAGCAGCCGCTTCCCTCGGCGCGTTTTTCGGGCCACCGATTTCAACATGTGAAACTTCCGTATAAAACTTTATTGCTGCTTCATGGCAGCTCCGGGCTCAGAGCCTTGAGGAAGCATTCCACAACTTTTCTTTCTGTCTACATGGTCGTAAGCTAGCGCCGAGCGATATCAGTGATCCACGTGATCATGGCTCCCCTATAAGTCCTTTATTCACGTGACCACTGCTTCCCTTTAAGTCATTCATTCACGTGAACATCGCTCTTAATTACTTATTCACGCGAACATCGCTTCCTCAGAAGTCACTACCTCACCTGATTATCGCTCCCCTATTGAGTGCTGTCACCCGCCTCCTTCGCGCGTTTGGTGGCGCAAATCGGACACAAGAATAAAGTTATCAGGCAGATATTCCTAGTTTTATCGAGAGTCGCCTTTGATGAAAGTGGTTTATCAGGCGATCGCGTGTGTTCTTGTGCTACAACGCAACCTCGAGGCGGAGTGTGGCACTTCTTTTCCGTAGAACACGCCTTCATAGTGGTGCATCGACGCTGGGTGGAATCGAAACCCGCATCATGCCACAAAGATTTTAAATGTTAGAGTGAAGCTATCAAACACGTTTACTGACAACGCAGAGCATTCTATCAACAAAAGACTGCTTCTAGGTGCCACAGAACCTCTCGCCACTTCCTAACCAAGGCACGTGTTTCCAGCGTACAATTATCTGGGGCGAAGAATTCCAACTGCATGTGGCATGCTTTATGAGTTCTGCAGACAACGACGTTTACTGTATCCTAAAATATATTCAAACAAAAAAGATTGGTGTAAGTAGTCGAAGTTCTTGGTCTGATTTGAAAACTTTGCCACTCCAGGCGAGGGCCACAGATCAACGTAATGAAAATTTTTATTCACGGGACCAAACTATATTTCTAGATACAGACCCACCAAGAATCAGTGGTTGCGATATGAATGAGGCCTCGTGTTCATAGTCATTTATTTTAAAATATAACAAAGAGAACCGTAACCTTAGAAAATTTCACTTGAGCATTTTATGCAAGTTATTGCCTGGCCAGCCATCAAACTGGTTTCTTGGTCTAGGTGTCTCCGACTGTATACCACCATTATGTAGCTAGGAAATTTCAAACTATCAAGGCTTGAATGATATTCAAATAGATCTGAAACGTTTTAATAGAGCGCTATCAGGCCCGACGAGCTTCCGGTATCTCCTGCGGAAATCATTGTTACCGCAAAATGCATACCAAGTCGTCACATGTGCTACTGTACTGAAGTTACCAATATGGCTACAGAACAAACATGGCGTTCCGTGATTTAACAATTCGCCTGGCCTGAAAAGTTCCCATCCTGAGCTAATAGAGGCAGAATCGGGGTGTGAAGAGATAAAATGTGCTTTCGCAATGCCATAGGATATTTCAATGGCATAGGTTGCAAGAGAATATATAAAACGTATAGTGGGAGAAAAGTAATGGTGCACAGATAAGCAATGAAACTGAGGCAACGAGTGGTGGTGCAGCGAGCCTTTCCACTCGTGCGCGGTTTTTGAGCGCCATGAATGGTTTCGTATAAATTTCATCTTTCTCTATAAAGCATTCGGGTTATCCAAGAGTTTCTTGTGTGCGTTTTTCTTGGTCTTGTTTCCTATGGAAAGGCTTTCGATCCATTTGGGGCCCATGTACAGTACCCGTGAGAGCAATTATGAAAAACAAAACGTATTGGAGACCTGCAGAAGTAAGAATACTTTACCAGCCTCCTTGACATAAACTATCTACTATTTCAGTGCCTGCGAAACAAACTTGCTTTACGTGACATTTGCGTTAAGCAAGTGCCTAACATTTACGTAACATTTTCTGAGCCCATAGTTAGGTAAAACAATGTATTGTAGATCCGCTATCTTGTTGTTTGTTAGATGAGGCCAGTAGGAGCTCACAAGTTTTGCCTTTATTGCGGACTTGTAATAACGCTCTTCCTGCTGAATAAATATTTGCTGTTTGAGTGATGTCACGGCTATATCTTTCTCTACAACCAAACTGGTAAAAAGACCTTTGGTTACGTAAAAAGTACTTATAAATGTTTCTAAAATGTCTTCTTTTATGATATCATAGAAAAGCAATCGTGTAAAATGCACTTGCCCAAAGTTGCCTTATATACGTTAAACTTTTATCTCTATTTCAAGGCATTACGATACAATACCTGCAGATAGCCGTAGTAGAAAATTGCCACCCGGAATTCCAGCTTGTAGTTGACACCAGCCACCACCTGAAACACGCGTATTAAAGGATCCAGTTTCACCTTTCTTCAAGAAATTGTGGTGACGATGTCATACTGCCATCTGTTCGAGGCCTATCGTCATTCGATGCGTGTGCACCTTAATTGTGTGATTACTAGTTAACAGTACTAAATTGTGCTATACACTTTTAGACTCCATTTGAAAAGAATTCAAGAAGGTGGAAAAGGGCTATTAAATGAACCGTGGGGAAATGGCAGTCTTCTCTCGTCGCTTGAAAGCCCCCCTAACGAAGCTATGTTCAGGTCTATAGGCTTACCGCCGTATTGTGCATCCCTCCTCTACTCGAGCCTCTTGTCGAAGATATCTTTGAAATCAAGTTTTTGATCTTTAAGCCACTGCAAAATACTACCCTCAGCCGAGTCGAGGAAGCACAGCGAGTGCAGGACAGACTCAAACTATAATTTTCAGACAAGACAACAAGGCTTGAAAAGTAATTTATAATTTAGGTATTTTAGCTTACACGCGATCGCAGGCTGCCTACACCAACACCCCACCGCTGGTGAAAAGGAGAACCACATAATAAGGCTCTTCCTCTGCTCACTTAAAAACCTACACAAGGTTTATTATTCCTGGTGTACACAACTAAAAATACAATAATGTTGTTTACGGAAACAAACTAAGGAGGAAGACTCACACCGTTATCGTAGGGGCACGCGTTTGTGTGCCCAAAAATGTTACAGTCATCGAGGTTTTTTTAAATAATATGCTGTACATGCACAATGGAGTATATATTCATAAAAAATAAGCATGACCATGTAACAGAAATACTCCAAACAAGGAACTGAAACTTCAAAGAAATCACGGCGCTGTTCCACCCACCACTCGTTTACCCTACCGTTTCAGAAAAAATCGGCTTCATCACATAGAACGTAGACCACCTTAACATAAGATTTCAACTTGGCACAAACTTTCTGTTTCAGAGAGTAGTCCTTCTGCTTACAGATATTCCCAGGCCAAAGTGGTTTCATAATTTGAAAACCTAACAACTAATATGTACTCGGACTAGTCCTGGATTTTCTAATATGTGCTGGCTACCTTCACGTTTAAAACACATTTACATTATAAATATCATTTGATTTATAGTCTTATAAGTAAGATTATAATGGTATTACTAATACCAAGTGATGTTCATAATCATCCGAGCCCTGAAAACGTTAATGGAGGAACCACCTATGACGGCAGGTGGGTGCACTAGGAGCTGTATCGCTGCGACTTTTATATGATCAGTGATGAGCACGTTTTAACAATTTTCTCTCCTTACGCTTCCCAAAATAATCACCGGTCTCATACGAGTATAGTGACCTTAACGGTTTGACTGATTGAGCAATAATAGTTATTCCGAGGTCTCTTATTGTTGATGGAAGTTGTGGCAACAGCTCGCTGCAAAATTCAGCCCATGCTTCTCTGCGACCTAAATGCGATGTTATGTTGTTTATTGCTCTAAATATTAGAGGAACATCTGTTTTATCTAACTACGTAACATGGTCCCCCTATCATTTTACCCTCCAGCTTGGGCTCCCGCTTTTCGAAGATTGAATTCAATTAAACCCGTCTCACATAACAAGAAGAACTAAGAAATTGAGCCCCACAAAATAATGATGGTAGCTTTAAACATTCATTACGTGCCTCAGCCACTACAAAATGCATAGTTTTATTGCGCCAATAGCCAGTATAACTCAATCAAAAATAACTAACATATTACATCGGTCATTGTCACCTCCATCACTGTTTTGGGGGCTTCCTGCGCCAACTTCAACTACCGTATTAAGTTTCACAAGCGTTATGGGCAGAGAAGCGCGATTCAAAAGCCGCAGGCCGCTAAAAACTTCAATCGGCTTACCTGAAAAGAAGCTTCCAATACGTTAAGAAATATTCGGTAGCCGTAAGGTAGGGGCCTCCGTATTTGAGTTGAGACAGCGTATACTGCGAGTTGCCGGGTTTTCGCATTGTCAGCTGGACGAATCTGTTTCCAGCCACCAGCAACAGGGCCAACACGCGTAGGAACTATCACCTCCTCAGTTGCGAGCGCCGTCCTCCATAGAACGCCCAACAGAAGAACGCAGAGCGAGCTGCCTAACGGATTCATTGTTTCGTTGCCTCTGGCCGTCGTCTTCTTTTCCCGCTTAAAATGATGCAGGGCTTCGTATTTCTTTGTTATTTAGGCAGCAGCTTCTCAGAGATCTTTTTTACTCCGCTGGAACACAATGTATTTTGAGTTGACGCGCATTTCTGTACAACATATGTTCAGTGCTAGGCACAACGTGAGGGCCGCAACTGCCGTTGTTATTGGCCATGAGATGTTTAATAAGCGGCGCCCCATGGCTCTGACGTCGGCTTTGGGACTCGCGACGCTGTCGTCTGCTACACTCCGCTTGTGAGGGGCAGCACTTCCTGTGCCAGAAATCGCGCGCTTTGTTGCTCTAGTGCATTACAAAGCATAGTTCTAGTAATCCAGTTATCTTTACCAGCTTCCGACACCTCTGAATAATTTCAAGCTGTATCCCGCACACGTTACCAACCCACGAGGAGAGACAGAACAACTTTCTTCATAGCATCGGTCAGAAGATTGCGTGTAACTCGTCCTTTCCAGCTCATTCACGAGGTTCAGCGGTCAGAGCTCCTTGACAAGTATTCGAAATGCGTAGGCTTGCTTACAGGATTTCCTAGATCCTCTAATAAAGACTCAAAACTCTGTAATGATACGCACCAAGCAGCGGGCCCCTACATGCGCATCGCACAGCACATAATAAAGCGGCTCTCTTTGATATTTTCGTACTTTTTGACGTGTATCAGATGAATGGTTTTCTTTCTTGTGCCCCAAGCATTAATTTTTCTTCACCGTAACCAACGCCTTATTAGTAGCTTTGGGGATGTTTGGGCGGCTCAAGAAGATCGTGGGATTATTTTCTTCAGGCTGTACGGCATACATTCCCTTCACAAATTCCCTTTCCTTATTAAGGCTGAGTACAAGAAGGCGCATATAGGCAGGGTGCGTTATTATTCACATGCGTATACAATGAGAAGGTTCGTGCTCCGCCACCGCGATCGCGCCCCCATAACGTTGTCCACAGTACTCGAAGGCGGCTTTTGTGCTCCCAATTTCTATCGTAACCGCCCTCATCATAACGAACTGACTCTTAACATGATTACGGCGTTGGAGGCTAGATATACTCGCTAACTAACGCAATAAATAGTATGCGTGCATATGTTACAACAATCAAAACCAATGAATATTTCCAAGCACGTCTTCATTGTTTTCTAATCCTTCCAGGCGTAAAAAAACCAATCTTGGTCTGCTCGAGATGGCGTTCTATGAATTGAAGAAAATTATTCTTACTCTCTTGTCCTGACTGCGGACTCGGCCCGCTAATCAGCTTGATTTTACTGTTAAATTAGGTTTCATCCTCCTTCTCCTCGTTCTCCTCCTTCTCCTCCTGAGTGCAGTTTTCCAATAACTTATGTGTGTATATTGGGAAAATATGGTTGTGTGAAATGTGCCGAAATACCCCCCAGGCCTGAACATCAGGCAGCTGCATCAGTGTTACTGCTACTGTCAGTAGCTACTGTCAGTGCTACTGTCAGTGTTACTGCATGTTTAGCCTAGATGTGCCTCGGTTTGCTCAATAAACCTCCATGTTGGTTAGAAGCCTGGTATAAACCACGCATGGACCTGTACACACAGTGGGTCATTTGGAACTCAACCTACATTTTTTGCGCGCCAAAGAGCATGTCAGCATACTTTAATGCCATGACAATGTAAAGTGATGTGATAAATTACTTTGGAGCATTCGGCAAGGTTGCCGAAACTGTTTTACATATGATTACCGGGAATCGTAATGCCTCCTGCCAAAGCCATCAGCCCCGAAGGCCTGGAATTTGTTTTGGTCATGTATTGTAGCTATTGCCCTTTACTAGAAGCTGCTTAGATTGTTCGAAAAATTGCTAGAAATATTGCAAAGATTGCTTAATAGAGACGCTGACGCCTAGCTCCGACTCTTCGCTCTCCGCACAGGATCCCCTTCGTAAGGAATCGTGCAACGCCGGCAATGTTTCTTCCGTAGCGGTATCCAAAGCTATACTTTACTTACGCCTCGAGTTAGTGTATGCGATTTTAAGTCTAGTATGATGATAAAAACTTACTTACACGCAAAACCTGGTGCGGAAAAGAATCAGACGTCAACCGAGCGCAAAGAAATAGCAGGGAGAGCAAGCCCGAGTGAAGCAGACGGCAAATGCGAGAGTCCTTAAGTCGACGTCATGGAGGCTTGCTTCGTAGCGCCGCCCGTGGCCGCGCTCACCGCCAGTATACAGCTGGTTCACCTTAACTTTTTTAGTACATAGGGTCAAAACCGAGGAGATCGACAAGAACGCTTACGCTAAGGTGGTCGTTACTGGCGTCTCACAAAAAGAACACAGGAGTTCTTACATTGCAGCTGAATTAATTTTAGAATGTTTCCTGCGACACCTTTTCAAATAGCTTACTGCCGCGTGGAACAAGAACTACGACTTCCTGTATCGCAATTTATATAATCTTAACCACGTTTTTAAATTATTGCGGGTAATATTTAACCTTGCATTTTCAGCAATCTACAAAGTATTCTGCCCGATAGTGAACTACCTCAAGGCCTTACCTGATCCCGTAATCTATTGTAAAACATTGATATCATATTACCCTGATTGCCTAAAGCGACGCTGGCGTGACTTGTAAACTTTGCGTGATTGCTTGCGCAAATTGTTGTCTGGTGTCTCTAGGCTTTGTTTCGATTACCCTCGCTGCGTTTATGCAGCTTTATTTAGTCGAACAATCAATTCGAAAGTGCGGTCCTTCTCTCTGCCTTCTCCTTGCCGATTTCCTTGGACGCCTAATGAGACGCACAATCGGGATGGCTTGGCTTGATTGCACTACCGCACAACTCACCGACCCTCGGACAGAACCAGTTGGGCCAGCGTTTAGTCGGCCGAGCGCCGCGGCTTGCTGCGATTTGTTCTCCCAATCGATACTAAGCTATGACGCTATTTCTGCGTGAACGAATGAGGCTTTAGTTTGTAAGTTTGTACAATGGTGAAGTGACAAGTCTGTGGGCGCTGCAAGCTCTAAAAGCGCTAGTGTGGAGCTCTAAGTAGCTATACACAAGCGCACACGCACCGCTTCGCTCTATATTCGGCAAGTAAAGAAATGTAATGTCAATTAAAGGCGGGAGATGGGTCAGCTAAGTTATTACACCTACTAACGAAATAAACACCAACGAAACTTTTATTCTGCAGCGTAAAACCAAGGTCCGGCAAACGTTTCTGTCCTGGATGAACTAGCAGAGCAGTCAGCAGCGTAATAACACATTTGTGATGTCTGTTATGCCTAATAAATACAGTCGCTAGAGGTGAGATATTTGCAGGATATTTGAGGCCGATTACTGCACGAGCGTTTTCAAGAAATAATATTCTAGGTTGCTTGTAATGGTACAGCAAAATAAAAATGTAAACGGGCTATAAATTGTACTCTTCATGTTCTCGTTTCTGACAACTCTGGCTTACTGTCGAGTGTTGTGGAGCAGTAAGGGCATTGTTTTGGAACTCACATTTTCGAATGCCCTTATTGCCCTTGCTTTTTTGCTTATTTCAAAGCGAAGCTTTTGCGTTCTCACAAATGACGCCTGTAACGCGAACACGCCCCGCAGGAAAGCCAACTTTCTCAGGCGATCGCGATGAATGATCGTGGAAGAAGCAAAAGAAAATACACTAACCGAACCAGCGTCCCCCGCGTAGTGAAACCGGCGTCAATCCGATTACTCTATTTTGACATGGTCGACGTGATACCTTGAGACGACAATTGATGATTGATTGATTGATTGATTGTTTGATTGATTGATTGATTGATTGATTGATTGATTGATTGATTGATTGATTGATTGATTGATTGATTGATTGATTGATTGATTGATTGATTGATTGATTGATTGTAGGGTTTAACCCGCCGGCGAAACGCAGGCGATGAGGCACGGCTTAGTGGAGGGCTCCGGATTACTTTTGACCATTTGGGGATCTTTAACGTGCGCCGAAATCTCGTACATACGGGCGTTTTTGCTTTTCCCTCCATCAGAAAAGCGGCCGGCGCGGCCGGGAACCGAAACCGCATCCTCGTGCTCAGCAGCGGAACGCCTTAGCCACTGAGCCACCGCGGCGCGCCCCCGACGCAACCAGAGAATCCGTCACGGGAAAGTTCACGTTCAACCATCGCGGTGGTTAGGAGTGTGCATCATTTTTAGATGCAACGCATCTCATGCTCGCCCCTCTGTCCTTCCTGCGTCTGCCCGGCGTTGTCCGTACAGGTGCGTCTCTCCTCCTCTCCTGTCTCCGATAGCGAACACTGTCTCCCAAACAGCTGCGGGTTGGCGAAGCGCGCTCTCACTCCGTTGCTAGGCGCCGGTGGGCGGCGCTGCGTATGTGCAGTACTCTCTATCTCCGCGCTGTCCCCTCCTTCGAGCACGGTGAATATAATGCTTGTCCCTGTGTCATTCGTCTTGTGTCTAAATTTGTTGCGCTTTAAATTTTCACTACGAATATAATGCGGCATGCCGCGCTCCGGCGGTCTCAGTCGACGGTCGTCCGCCCCCCTCCCCTTCGCGTGAGAATCCCTTCTATTAGCGTAAATCAATACGATGGAAAACGCCAATTGAACCCCCCATGAGATGCGTTGCATCACACCAGGGTTCCCGCGAGGGGAGGTGGGCGTAATTTTTAAGTTGATTTATTTGTTCTTGGGTAACATTTCCTATCCTCGATTCACCATTTTTGCGCTGCATAGTTCATTGCTTCACAAGCGACTTCGCAGAACGCGTGTAGACTGACACTGACGCACCGGCGACATCTTAATGGCATGCTGTTGCCACCAGCACCAACTGCTCCCAACCAGAGTGACAAATCCGCAGACCCTTGGCGTAGTGTGAACACGCCTCTTGCGATGCAGACACAAGCCAGGCATCTTCAGAGGTGGGTAGCAAAGCGCATCGCATTTAAGCGTCTATGGTGACGCGGAGGCAGTTCTTCCACTGCGTACGCATCCACTAGGGATCGTGAGGTTTCAAAGTGAGGTTTCAAATTCGCGCTGATGTTGATTCTCCCCGATCAAGCAGCTCCGTAATCAGATGATCGGGGAGAATCAACATCAGCGCGAATGGGTGTAAATACACATGAAAGCCGCCGCCACCGCCACCGCCGCCGCCGAGAATGTAGCCGCGGCCGTTGCCGCTTCAAATTCCACCTCACCCACTAGCTGCACGCCCCTGCCGGTTGGAAGCAACCTGCCCCGTTGGTACGCCATCGTGAGAATATTATTTTCCTTTAGCTTGAAAGCCATGCCGCGCAACAATGTCGCGTCGGCGGCCCTCGTTGAGCAGCTCGTCATAGTTCTTCTTAGTCTGGTCACATTGAAAGTCTTTCTCGCTCCATTCTCCAGTGTATATCATGCCTAATGAGGCGACTTTCTCCCGTCACCGGTTTAGGCTTGAACGGGTTGGTGGTGAAGGGAGGGGCACACACAGCCGGGATTAATGCCGCTACAGATGACATAACTGTTGGGTTGTGGGAGATTTAAACGTGACAGTCTCATGGCTCAACGCGCCCAGTCAGCTGTCCTGCGCAATACAGAGGTTCGGGTCTGGATTGGTGTGTTGTGAAAACAATGCCTGCGACTGGGCAGCGAAAGGGACACCCACGTGTGTGCCCACTAGAATAGAGGTCGAAGACGTCGATGTGTTAATTCGCTATAGGAAAGACGCATGCCGCTCGCTTGGAGGGAGAAAAGCGGAAACTTAAGAAGCGCCAGCCCGGACAGAACCGTGTATGGGCTCGAAAACCAGGGAAAGCCGCTGCCACCGCCGCTGCCGCATTAAGTTGCAGCTGGTCGTGTATCTGCGAATCCCTCCCAGATGAACAGCAACTGCCCCGCTTGGAACGCCGACATGGGCCAATATCAATCCTTCAGCTTAACTGACACAAAACTGACGCACTGACACGAAATATTGAAGGCGAGATACCTTCGGAGATAGATTGGTGGGAACACATATACATCATCTGCAAAATATCAGCGGCGAACACAGCCTAGAACATATTTAAAATCAATTTTAAAGTGTGCGAAACGCAACCGAGCAGCCAGCAAGGACCACGCGCAATCGACATCCCGAGGTTATTGTATAAATAAACAACATCCAAACACGTCACGAGTTTGTGTTTGCCGCTTCCGCACTGCCGGCGTTTTTCGCCGGCTCGCCCGGCTCGCCGCTCCAATCGGAGGGCCGGAGGGCGGAGCTTCTGCTCTCGAGAACGAACGACCCGATCGTTGGCGGCGGAGGCGCCGTGATTTCGTCAGCTAAGCGGGCAGCTGGCCGCGACCAAAGTTCTACATCGATTCCAGGCACTCTGTTTCTATTACTGTTTATTACCATTGGATGCGAAAACGCGCCGGAGGCACGAAAAGCGCACTGAGCTAGCCGCACGGTCGCTGTGCAGGCGGCAGCCACGGCCGCGAAGTGGCCCAGGCCGGCGCAGGTAGCTCGAGTGATAGCTCGTTACCGCTGCATGAAATTTTCCCCAAGTCCCGACCATGGTGGCTTACATGAGAAAGAAGTTAATGATGCGATGGCGGGTTGCATTAAAAATTGTCATCTGCACTGCTCACGAGAGCGGCACTCGAATATCCGCCGCAGTGCTGAGCCGGAAACATCTGTAGGCGGACCTGTAGGCAGACCGGCCGGCTGCTCCCAGCGCGCGCCTTGCCGCCCTCTGTCTCCAGCGTCGCGCGTCGTTCTTTAGCCGCGGTAGCATTTGCACTCGCAGCGCCTGCGTCACATCCACGGTCGCTTTTTAATTAAGCGTCTGACGAGATCAGTACGTGGGGGCATTCGCAGAAACTGCCGTCGCTGCGGATTCGACAGTGCTACGGCGGCTCTGCTCTGTGATATTCCTCCGACGGTCACGTGGTCAGCTTTGTTCACACAAAATCCACAAAATCCATCGTTTCGCGGCACTCGCTGAAACCGAAACTGCGACTGGCTGCCTTGAAAATGCCTCTAATTAAACAACTGTCGCACGATGAAGCAAATGAGGTTTCTACAGGTTATAAGTAGGTCACTAGCTACTTATCGCAACAAAAAAACAAGATACAAAATTTTTGTCAGTGCCCCTTTAAAGGGCTAACAGAGCGACATGTTCCACAGTATCCTTTACTTCTAAGCACCCGCTCAGGACCGGTTGCCGGTTTATGCGCGCGCGGGTTGGAAGGGGAGGGTAATAGGAGGGGGCGGGCACCCGCAGATACAGGTTTCATACCCTCACTGATGGCATGTGCGTTGTGTTGGCGTGAGGTTTAGCGTGGCCGTCAAACAGCCCAATGCGACCGGTCCGGTGTCAACTGTTGTAGAGTGGATTAGGTTGGCGTGCTACACAAACGTAATATGCCGACAACACGGGAGGGGAAACGTCAGCTCTACGTTTTTCCGCTAAATTAAACCTCGGGTCTGTTTCAAATTTTATTCGGGTAATTTGCTAGGAAGTTTGATTAGCCGTAACATGCAAACAAACGTGTTTTGTTTCGTGCACTTCGTGGAGAACGTGCTGCCTTGCAGGTCATCCTTCTTCACAGAGTAGAAGGACACTAAAGTTTATAAAGTTTATAAAAGAATACAGCAAAGCGTCACCGTTTTCTTGTGTTCCTGCCGCGGCATCAAGTGGACGCAGTAGCCAAATGCACTTGGCAACGAAACTTATTCTTCTGTAGTATCCTAAACCTAGTGCTCAAATAGCCCTGTTCGAGCTGAGGTGTTAGATAATTTGTTGTCTGCAGAATGCGATTGCTTAGTTTTGGTACGAGTGTAAGTATTTCACAAACAAATATTCAGCCTCCCCTGCTCTTGTTTCTACCAAGAGACATAAAACCGGCTAGACAACTTGCTATACGCTTACTGTCGTCCAGCTGTTATCGCGCTGCAGCTGCCAGCCGCAGATGTTGTTTTCATAGCCAGCGCAAGCCCACGCTGCATATTGTGCCCGTTCGGTCACCCTGCATCTCCGTGCTGTTTTGATAGATCACAATACCATTTGTTCTTTGCCCTGGTACCTTTTACGCTACCGTTATTTCCTTAACTTTTAAATCCACGCGTACTCCAAAAGTGGGTTTCGTGTGATACATTCGGCGACGGAAACTATCGGGCACTGAGCGCACCCCTTTTTTTTGCGCGCTTCTTAGACAACATTAACATTTTTTACGTCCAAATGCGGTGAGACATTGTGCAAAGCGGTATATGTTCTTTTTGTTTCTTTTGATAATAATGAAGTGAGGTTGCAACGCCCAACTTATGTCCGTAACAAATATTTTGTAACTTATTGTCTGTGTTTTCGTGGGCTTAATGGCATTAGAAATAGTCACCGTTATGATTTTAAGGATTTAATATTTTGCCAGTGTTTGTGTCTTGTAATCGTGGCGAACTTCCAAAATAATGAAACTTAGGCCCCGTTGCAGTTCGAGTCTATACTTCACTTGAAAAATCCTAATTTCAATCGAAGGGTATTTTTTTTATGTGCTTTTCAGAGCGTAATGGGATATTTTTAGGAGCTCACTACAAATATTACCTTGTAAAACGTTCCATCAAGCATTTCAAGATGGCGTAGATTAGGGATGTTTTTTCGACATTATCGGCTTTGAATTTCTATCAGTATTTGTCATCGTAAACCTCTGCGAATTCCTGCGGTAACCAAGATTCCGCATATATACAGCAAGAAAGAGTTGATCAACGGTTTGCTTCCTTCAGCATTTTTTAGTTCTGCTGAACAAGATGTTTTCCCAATCTACTGTCCTCCCTCACCCCCCCCCCCCCCCCTAGCAGGAATAGACATGCGAAGCTTTGCAAAGCATCCAGTTGTGCTCTCTATTAAGCTTAGAACTTGTTCTTGCCCCGACTTACATGGACTTATAAACCTCGTATGTCAAGCAACATTTTCTGTAAATCTGTGTGTGTCGAAATATAAAAAACACACCTAGGTTTACAGTAAAGCCCGCTAATATCGAACACGGGTATATCGAATTATTGCCAATATCGAACCCTTGTATAATTCTGATAAAAATTACATGCGTTTAATACTTTTTATATCGAACGTGATTTTTCTCACAATTGATATATCGAACTCTCCCGCGCAGGAATAGCGAATGACGAGCAGTGAGAGACCGTGCTGCTAAGCTCTGATCCAAAAGACCAACTCTGGGCCGTCCAGTTGGCTGAAAACGCCGCCAGGGCCCAAAGGCTGCCGGCCGCCGTTTAGGAAGGAGGACTCCTTACAAACAACTGGACAAAAATATTGTCTCTCTCTCTCTCTCTCTGCTTAGGCATGCGGCAGGCTTTTCCGCAATCCATCGGCGCGCAGCGGTGGCGCGGGTGTCGCTTGAGACTTCCGCGCGAGCTCGGGCGCGTCCAAACGGGCCGTGGCAGAGTGGACCAGCTCCACGCATGCTTGCCGTTGTAAAGCCCCGCAGGAGCCGAAAGCGCCACATTGGGCGCTGCGGGCTGCGGTGTCACCGAACTTCAAGTCCGCGCCACTCGCTGCGCGCACTTGCTCGGTTCGCTAGGTTCGCCGTTATTCGCTTGTATCAATGCTTGTCTGCGCTCTGTCGAAGACGCCGAGGACTCCCTACCGCTTCCGAGCATGAGCGAAGCCATTGCTGCCGTGGCCCTGCTACGGAGATACTGCAGTGCCATTGAGGGCAGCGGTCTTGTGCTTGTCGACTGTCTAGATACCGTGGAGCAAGCAGTCACCAGCAAAGCGTTGCGCTCCAAGAAGCAGGCTACACTCACGCAGTTCTTCCGCCCCAATAAATTAATGTTTTCTTTCCGAGAAAGTGTCGTATCAATAGTGAACTGCAGGGTGGTAAGAGCTCAGCGTTAGATCGTGATTCCGTCGGCAAGATTGTCCTCATATAGGTTTTTTTTGCTTCACTTTCTATATCGAACTTTTGCTATATCGAACTATTTTACAATACTCGCGCTGTTCGATATATGCGGGCTTTACTGTATTTTAAAAGCCAAAGTTTACGCGCCAAACAACACCATCACTCAATCTTTAGTCTCACTGAACTTACTCATCGTGAGGCTGAAATGAACGCTCTCCGTGCTACTTACTGGTATAGCATGTTTACAAAACTCCGAAACTTCTGCGACAACTGCGCACGCCCGGCTCCTTCAAGGACGCCTCTCCCTTCGTACATAGATGGCAAAGGTGAGAGCGGTTTTGGTTGGCCCTCTTTCCACTTATCTTCCTATTCGAGCGATAAGTCACGAAAGTCAAGATTTCTGCGTCAGCATTTGGTAGAAAAAGTATTGGTGGAAAAAACCAAGAGAACTCCGAGTGCTCGTGTGTGCGTACCTCACGGCGACCGCCCAGCTACCTGGCCCACGCTTGCAAGCCAAGTGTACACCTTTAAGGAGATCGGCCAAGGTTGGCCAAAAAAACTTCAGCGTTCACCGTGATCACGTAGCAACACTTGCTTGTTACGACAAAGACGCGTCATGGCATAGGCCTCTCCAAGGTGATGTGCAATGATTATTGGACATAACCTGAACTTGTTGCTACAAGTTCCCACTTATAGCTAGAATGAAGGAGTAAGGGTCGTGCAGCAGCGAAGAAGAATAAAATCGGCTGATATCGTGGACTTAAGCCGTTGTGATGGTCGTGGAGGTTGCGTACAGCTCCGCTACCTTCAAGCCTTACGCGTTAGTGTGAGCTTCCGTAATTTTTTCGTTACGCTGAGCCTATTTTGCAGCCGTTTCATCACAATTCAATTGTCGGCCTTTTTTTCTTCTTGCCGTGACAAGCAGTCTTGCAATCTCAAACCTTCCGCAAAACTGACAATCAGTGGTCTGGGCGTTCGCAGAATGCGTTTACATTTTCCCGTTCTATTTTTGAATGCACGGCAGCGTCATTGTGCAGATTTCGTCTCTGGCAGGAGCCCCTCTCACCAACACTTGCATGTACCCCGCAAGGTGGCAAGTTGAGGTGGCGCTAGGGGCGGGCTAAATATGCGGTGATCCTGGCGGGGGCAAAGCGAGCATGCTCTTTGGCGCCATCCCCTTTTACCGTAAGATTACCATATCGACAAAACATAGCCCGGTATATACAAATTAATCAGCAAAGATATGTCTAATACCTGAACTAGCAGCAGATGTACATAAGAATAAAGTTTTAAAACACGGAATCTTCCAGTTCTCTATTATCTCTCCAAGAGGTCAAGTGGGTCCTCCATCCTATGACATAAACGTTTCCAAAAATTTAAAAGGGAATAAGTTGCGCCCCTTCGCTCAATATGGTGGAAAAGGCAGTGGTCACAAGGATTAGCAATACATAGCACGTGTGGTCCGACGGCTGCCTCGCGGTCTTCCTTTGTGTGAGAAAAATGTGGGTAAGGCATCAGCTTCACATTGCTCTCTTCGTTCCATCGATCAGCCCACAGGCAGGTCAAGCATGCGGAAAACGCATCCTTATGCACGAAATTGGGCGTTTTTAACTATATATAGCGGGCAGCGGGCACGTTAGCGTAAAGTTCTTGAAGGCATCGTTTAACTAGATAGTCACGTGACAACGTTCTTCTTGATACGATTGCTAGAGTTTAGCACAGCACAGTGAAATTGTCGTATAGTAAATAAAGAAATTTATATAGCCTATTGACTCTCTTCCGCTTGTCTTCGTGAGAAGCCATGAAGTTCACAAACAGGCACTCGGATCAAATGCATCGCTTACTACGCAGTAAAATCAATGCTTCGTCTTGCTGAACATCGAAAAGAAAAAAAAACAGATCACTACTTGTTTACAATCCTCAACTTTGAAGCCACACCTAGGCGACAAAGAAAACAGACAGCGCTGAAACTAACAGCAGCTATTTGTGTAGTGCATAAAAACGTTAAGGTACAACATAACATCACACATTTTAAAGCGAAATATAAAAGGCGCGGAGCGGTAACTCTTGAAGAGTTCGCACCATAAAAACTCGAGCTTGAGACAACGTGGCTTGTGCTTCCTGTCCAGTATGACACCTCACTTCTCATATTCGCGCTGCTTTGGAAATTTCACAATTTAACCTTCTATATTTTGTATCAAAGCAGCAATATTTACTTTTTATTCGGACTAACCGTTACAGTTACAACAGTGTTCTTGTAATATACGTGAGGTTGACTTAAAATGCCGAAGCCCTGCGCAGAACAGGTAATGACAACTAGTTATGTTTACATCCTTTCTTTGTCGCTTATGCCTGTCGCGATTCATAGCGCTCACATCGTCATATCACATAAATTTACATCATGACCCGGTTGTCGAGCCTCAACTGAGCCGGTATATCTGAGGCAACTGAACATGAGCCCCAGGAGCTCATTTTGGGACTACAAACGTTTTCTAAAGTGAACTAAAAGACGCGGAAGGGCTGCATACCTCACCCTGAAAAAACTTGGCCCCGATGTAACTTCGAAAGTTGTTCTTTCACGCGTCAGCAACGTCAAAATTGCCAAATGTTCCCCCTACACCTTCGAATGGCGTGCCGCATTACCCCATTCCATGTCCCAGTGCGGCACGTCATGCTACAAGTTTGGTTTTACACTTCCCGGGTACCACTCTAGTTTATATTCGTTCAGAAGCAGGGTGGCTGCAAACTCTGCGCTCCACTCACCGATCAAGACCTACGCCTCATAGGTGCCATGCGACGCATACCTTGACTTCTTTAAACTGTTCACACAACAGGAATGTGCATATGCTGGATATGAAATCATGGGAAAAAAAGAAAAAGAAAGTGCCATCCGCGTATTTCAAATACAGCGCATTGTAATCGTACAAGCAGTTCTGCTGTCCTTCATTTCCCTCAACTATACTACTTTGGCGCATTCAAAAGAACCATTTCCCTTGGACTATTCTCTAAGCAAAGCCAAACTTTTCACAAATCCGTTCGCTCAGTCCGACCTGTCCTCCTTGCAAAAGTATACCATGCGCTATTCGCCCGCACTATTATTGTACGATTTTTTCAGAACATGCACCAAAGATAAGTTCAGGTTTGTTTCATTTTGTGAAATATAGGATAATATACATACCGAAACAAATTGTTACCGGGCTGAGCTCCGTTTCACTGGTTTACAAGGAGCGGAAGGACCCGCAAACATAACTTGGAGGCGGTACGTATTTTGCATTTGGGTTAAATCAAATATTTATTGTAGGAATACACCAGACACAAGGATGGCGTGGCGCTGTGTAGTTTCTTTTGCCCTAGCCCTATATTACTTTTGGCTGTTTAGTTTGCTTTATGGCTCCGTTTCATAGAGGCGCAAACAAAATGGCGTGGCTTGTACGCAATAACGCGACGACTTCCGTTCGGCACTTGGCCGTTGCCGACAAACACAAGGCATCACGTCCAAAAAAAATAAATTCTATGTGCACTGCTGGCATTCCTAATCGAATTTTTTTAGTTAGTGAATGCATTTGTTCCTCTGAAGTCGTCTGCCGGTGAAAGACACCTTTGCAGGTGGTCGACAGAACAAAGACATGTTGACATTCACGGGCTCACGAGCATTGCTACCTGTCGAACAGCACTGGTGATCCCACTTCCAAGCAAGTTCTGAAGGTATCAAAGATGTTTTCTAACAGCGTGCAGCCAGTGAAGCAGAATAAAGTGTTCTAGATGATTGGATTGATCGGTATCTTTTCGGCAGTTTTGTCAAAGTCTTTTTGAGGCTACAAGGAACTAAAGACGTATTTATTACTACTGATTTATGACGTTGCCTACAATTTAGTAGTGTGACATGCAGAGCTAAGTATTTGGACAATTTTAGACTCGTCATGTTGCGTGATATTCTTTGAAAAATATTAGGAAAACATACAGCGAGAGCTACTCTAATACACTTCATCATCGCTAATTAATTTTCTAAGTTGCTCCAAGAGAATTTTGACAAAAAATGAAACAAATATAAGCTTTAGATGTGGATGATGTCATCCTATCGGAGCAGGTTTTTCCCCTTTCAGATGAAAACGCAGGAAATAAATCAAGCTTTCTCAGCAATAAGAAGCCTTATACCAGAAAAGAAGCTGTTTTGTGGAAAGCGATGAGGCCAGTCATTGGTTTCGAGCTTTCCGCTTTAGACGACGTACTGTCATTAGCCAGAAATATGACTGGGTTCCACATTATGTCCCCAATATAGATCCTAAGAGCATTTCAGAGAAGAGTCCACAAGTGCCAACCTCGTAAAATCGCTTTGGTTGGTGTGTAGCCTCTCACGCAACACCACAGGGCGAAACAGTGACGACCGAGCAAGGAGAAAGACTGCGAAGGAAACCTTTACACCCACCTCAAATGCAGCCGTACGGCAACAAAGGAAACCTCCACAGCTTTGCTGTACAGAAGGATAAATCTGCATTTGCCTGCCTCCCAAGTACTCCAGCTACCTCGGTGATGGATGGCCGGTATAAGTGACTAGGGGGCCCCCAGCACCACCCGTATGCGCCTATACGGGGAGCGCAGCTGGTAAAGCAGCCAAGCGCGAAACCGTAAACCTGCACGGAATTTAAAAGAGATTCCTGATGAGCTCGTTTATAGTTGTTCACTCGCGGAGAATAATCAAGCGACGCAGGGAGCAGGAAATGTACGCCGCACAAGTAACAGAAAAATGACTGTTGTTTATTTCTACATAAAAATATAACCAAAATGTAAAGTCACTTTGATTGGCTTGAGAATTTAAGGCCCGAAGAAGCCTGCAATACCGCTTGTAAAACGTTTCGGAATGCCCTATCACCCGTGTGGGCTACATTTTCGGCATAACAAATCCGGTGGCCACGAGAGCAAGGGCAGAGCGTTTACTCTGCGGGCACAAATTACTTGGGATGGTTCACCAAGTGCGACCGCCGTAATACATAGAATCCTTGATTCATTCATCGCTTGGTTCCTAATATTAAAGCGCGAGCGTCGTGTCTGCAGGGGTGCGTGGCGCAGTCACACATTCAACTGCTTATGAATGGTTATCAACTACACAAATCCACGTGTGCCCCGCCCTTCGTGTATTTCTTACGTTACAAGAATACCACCATCAGCACGGTACGCTCCAGTGCTTACGCACAACGTTGTTCTTTAAGGTAGCACTACCTAAGGCGGTCGCCGCGGCGTGACGTACATTGACCACAAATACTTTACCGAATGGCTACTGATTGAGTACGTCACAACTGAAAGAGTTACTTTTAGCGTAAACTTTTAGTTTTAGAGTAACCTTCGTTGCCTTCATGATAAGCGTTACGCTATTATAACCAACCACATAAACATTTTATGTCAAGTACAGGGAGCTGGTATACGCTTTAATCTCAAAGCATAGCGTAAGGCACACCCGTATGTCATGTACCCGCGTCACCCCCTCCCTCTGCTCCGTGTCACCTTTTATGCAATAAACCGATAAGTGACGTTCGACATGCGAGTGTTTGACAGTCTTAGCTTACGACTGTTATCCGAATAAAATGAAAGAAGAGTATTTCAGATTACCAGTCATTAGTAACATTTATTTATTTATTTATTTATTTATTTATTTATTTATTTATTTATTTATTTATTTATTTATTTATTTATTTATTTATTTATTTTTTTTTTTTACACAATACTGTCAATCCCTCAGGGGGATTATTAAAGGAGTGAGCACATACATTTAAAGTTACAGAAAAGATGCGCACCTTGCGCAGGCAAAGTACCAAGTTTATTGCAGTACTACAGTGCACCTTCACAGTAGGCATAATCAAAATAATACAGTAAATAATACTATCCCAGAAGTAATATTCGCACATTGCGCGAAAGAGGAGACATCGGCGTAAGAAGGTGGCTTCTAAACTTTCGTGACGACAGAGTGATCAATATGAAATGCACGGGCTTCGAAATTATGAATAAATAAATAAACTCATTTACACGTGACTGTTCGAACGATGAATACGGCGAAAAAGTCAGGAAACTGATTGCTTGTTTGGTGGGGTTCGACATCTTCGCCCGTCGCCTTCTTGCAAGAATCCTTTTTTTGCGTTCCTTCCTGTCGTCGCATCATCAAAAGGGTGTATTAAAGCACAAGATAGAGACCATGCTGTGTGGGTACGTCTTGCGAATGGCCAGAACCAGGTGCAGGGGACATAATGGGTCAATCACGCTCGGGGCTCGCCACACGCCGCTCCACAAAGGGTCCCGGTAAAATAAGATGATATTAGCGCTAGGAGAATTCTCAGGATTATTAATCAAATGGTTCTAGTGTATAGCTAATGCGCTTGCGTTGGAAGTCCCAGAAAATTACCTAACTCAATTTATCTGACAACTGGAGGTATCTTCGGTCGTGCTTATTTCATTCAGCTTGTATACGTACTTGAATTCTTCCTGTGCTTTTAACTATACTTGCGTGCCACAATAACGTGTGGTCTTTGGTTCGAGAGAACTGCTCTAGTGGGGTTCCATCTATTGTCCTGTTTCCCCGCTGTTTTCATTCGAAGTTTCCTACAGCTGCACATGCACAACTGCTGACCTTGGTGACAAGTCGTCTCAGATAGATTTCATTGTCTGAAAACAAAGCATTCGTTGTTCCTGCTCTTGCCTGCTTTGAAAAAAGTGCAGAGTGCGAATCTCTTCTAACCGTAATTCAATTCTAAGATCTAAATCTTTCTATCCCTTGTGCATGATATACTTAAATAATACAGGAGAAGACGCCCGTTGGGCGCGAAAGTACATCATTTGACGGTCTGTGTACACCGGCGTACCATAAAAGCGTCAGAAATATGAACCTTATACTTGGGAGTTTTGTTCTGATCTTCTTCGCTACAAGTAAGTTGTTCAAGCTACGCAGCTTTTGAAACATTTCGGCAATCACATTGTGTCTAAACCTTGACACAAACGAAATACTCCAAAAAATGTTTACTGCTGAAAAGTTTAAATAAACCTACAAGAGGTCTTTCTGCCAACGTAGCGGGTAGGAGCCCCGTGTGCGTAGTTTCGCTTTTTGTTACTTAAATGCAAAAAAAAGTCCTTTCGTTTTTTTTTCGTTTCCAAGTGTTTTTTTTTGTATTTTTGCTTGTTAGGCGCCTTACCAAACAGCAAACCCTTATGAAAATATGTCCACCTGGTTATCTGCCCAGAAAAAGCACCCTCCAAATTCATCGCTCGTCTGAAGTGTTCAAAGGCTCTGCAAAGGCTCTGCCTTACCAAATACACACCATTATCAAAATTTGTTGGCCAATACCTATTCAATATATGGCTATTATCTTGAGCTAAGTACATGAGCATGCCTGCTCTAACCACGTTTCCACCAATTCTTCTATCCTCACTCCAAAACTTGTGTGCTATCGAAAATTGCGACGCATACCTAGGTCTCAAGGTGCACTCGCAAGTTTCAGGCATGTGTGTAGCGATTGCTGCAAAGCTTATTGTAGATGGATACCATAACAGATATCCTTCCTGAGAGCTTCATTTTTAGGGACCCACATTAGAAAGCTTCTTATTGCCTCGCGATAAGTCCGTCCAGAGTTGTTGCAAAATAAAGTATCGGCGTTTCAATTTATTCGCTTGTTATAAGCAAACAC
The DNA here is from genome assembly GCF_048455015.1 of Haemaphysalis longicornis. NCBI lineage: Eukaryota > Metazoa > Arthropoda > Arachnida > Ixodida > Ixodidae > Haemaphysalis > Haemaphysalis longicornis. The sequence goes on from NW_027526445.1 coordinate 54,664,154, forward strand.
GTATATATACCACTCCAAATTTATTTGTTCAGGAATATGAGCATGCCTTTCGTGCAATCAGCGTTCACTCCAAAAACTTTATTAAGTGCGAATGCACTTTATAAGCGACCCCAAACCTTCCACCGCCGGCGGCGGCGGCGGCGGCGTCGGCGGCGGCGGCGTCCGCAGTCCTCCTCTCTATATAAAAAAAAACAGCATCCGGCCCCAGGTTTCGATCCGAGGACTTTGCGGCCGCAGCGCGACGCTCTACCGACTAAGCCACGGACGCCACGCTGATATCAGTGTTAGTAACGCGCCTTATATCTTTAACGCATTCAAACTACGTCGTCAGCGGCGTGCGTTGGCGACTCAGCGGCGTTATAGCGGCTTGATAACTGCGTGGTGTACACGTGATACTACAAACCCGATGGAAGAGATGGAAGAGAAGGCGGCGAGGCGGTGGGCTGCGGGGGCCGAGCGCAAGCGCCGCAAGCGGGCCGACAACCGTGCATTCGCACTTTCACATTCTCCCCCTCGGGGAAATGCGGGGGAATTTTTTTACTCCACATATTTGCTCCCATTTTTGTCTCTATGTTTGTTCTTGTAGATTCCCCTTTGTACTATTTTTGCTTTCCAATAGCAGGAAAGGTGTCTATCTAGAACCACGATATTCTTTTAACTCCTGCCAATTTCTGCCATGGGCATTATAATACTGCACTTCAAACCCATTTCAAGCTGGAACAGCGCAGCTTTAATTAATTTGGGCAAATCTAGGGGACACCTCACAATTCTCACTTTCGAAATTGCGAAAGCGAAATAGGTTGTTTTCAGCTGTGCGCACCTTTATTTTTACTTCTATATTTGTCGGAATGAAGTGGTTTTCGATCGCGGCATTGTCTTTTCAGGATGGGGATATATGTGTTGTGTATTCTGTACATTTAGCTGCTTCAGTTGTTTCGGCAGGAGGTTGATATATAATAGCCTAGCACGTTTCTTTTTCTGCCGTCGGGCAGTTTGGTTTTGTCTTGCACCTCTTTCTGACGCTTACTTCAATAAGACACCATGTATAACAACAGCCACGGAGTTAGCTGCTTCCGAGTCCATCGCACCAGATATAGCACAGATACACAGAAACGTACACACTAGACTGAATGCCAATTTATTACCATTGTAATTATAAATTTTCAATTGACTCGCATTGCTTGGTGTTACTAGAAATGTGATCGCTTCAACACTAAACGTTTTAAGCAAAACATATTTGCTTTTGTTTAGCAAGTGCCTGGCTATCTTTGATGAGTAATATGCCAAATTTCCTATTTACGCCTGCAGTTGTTGGATTTGGTTCTCGTATTTTTATCCCTATGGTCTTTCCAATTGAGCATTTTGGTCTTTTCTTTTTTATAGCTTGGAGGGTTCGCCAGTGTACCAGCTTATTCTCACCTTTACACACTTGGATAAAACACTCTTTGCTACCTTCCTACTTAGAATGCTTAAAACACTGTTAAAGGTTTCAGTGGTGCGAAGTTGCGGTCTCATTACTGTCGTCAACGTCCTTTTCGCATTTAGTCGTTTTAGTGGTCGCGTTTTTTGCTAGTTGTTTAGGGTATAAACCATTTCTTGGGAAAAAGTTTGTTTTCTTTTCTTTTTCCTACCTTCCCACCTGTACGTCCTGTTCATTAATCTTGGCCGAAAAGAGCTTTGCTACTTCTATAATGGTATGCTTGAAGTATCCTTGACAGCTAAAAACAAGTTTGTAATGCACGTTTAAAATTGGAGCGGTAGAACATGGTCATCACGTGCCCTTTGCTTTCCTGAGCTTTCCTCGGCAAAGGTGCCGCGGATTTGCGTCGGCTCTCGTTCTCTAATTTACGGGTTCAAATTCCAGGCCAACCAAATTTTATTTTCCTTCTTTCTTCCCTGCTTTCGCCGTCGGTCCATCTTCAGGCCATCTTTTTGGTACCGATACTGCGCTCGCCGTGGAACTTGCAATAATAACTGAATGTGGGCCTGAGTGACTCATGCAATCCCAGACATATACGCCCAACATAGGACAGTCTGCCCAATCTTGAACACGACGGTGTGAAAAGAGTTTTCGAGGATTTCGGGCAAAGCTGTAAAAAGATACAAACAATGATAATCAAGGGAAGAATTAATCAGCACCCCAAACAAGTCTAGAAACACTTCCAGACTCAGACTGGAGTCCATAAGTGCAGCAGATCAAATAACGCGTGAGCTGACGATCTCACAGTTGGTTTTAATAGTTGCACATGACTAACTGCAGCGAATTTTTATTTTTCCAGCAGAACTCGGATCAAGCTTCGTCTATCCTGAATCACAGCCAGATGAAGATTTCACTCGACCCTCAGCCAGATATGGTTTCCCTGGGACGTACTTGCCGCGAAACCCATTCGACACTCCTTACGGGAGCCGGCGCCCGTTTCGTCCTTACTACGATCCGAATCCTTGGTTCTTTCCAAGTACATATCCAAAGCCTTTTCCGTGGCTTGAACCAAGGCCCTCCCGTGATTGTGATGTAAGTATATTGCATAAAAAATTTAAATACTTTATCTGCAACGGAACTATACTATCGTAAAACACGCTGACGAAATGACAAGCCTCTCAAGAGTGCATTCGGTATTCTGTTTCATTAAAAATGAAGCGACATCAGCCGCTGGCGAATGAGGTTGTTACAAGTAGCGAATAAATGAATTCATCGAGGTGAAAGTTTTTATATTTAGGAAAATGGAACGATGTCTAGCAGTGCAAACACAAATTCTGGCACAACAGACAGGCGTCCTCCAAAAAAGCTTTCAGATTCGCACTACCACTCACGTTTTGCCTGAGTATACACAACTTGCATACTACGCAGACAAACACATGATACGGTTCAAGGGCTTCTTTCCTATAACTAACATACTAAAGTACGGAATCAAACTGTGCGGCTCTGATAATTGGGATGTTCTTAATATTCGGCGTGCAAAGGTAGAAATCCCTAGGTTTCGTCATTCGTCAGTCAGCTGTTGTGCAGCACATCTGCAGCGGCTGTGTAATGAGAGTACATTGCTGTGGGATCACTTTAAATCCGGCCTCTCACCTGGCGATATGTATGAGACGTCTTTGCTGCGACAACTCGCGGGTATCGTTTTTTAGTTCGCTGTTTCTTCTGTTAGCGGGCATTTTTCAGCAGCAAGATTGAAAACACTTCCAGCAACACCTTACACCTTAGTGAGACTAAATTCTGCATACCGCTGCTTTAGCTATTCTAGCCTCGCGCTGTCGCGTTCACCCGCACTGTGCAATGCTGCAAGTGCCACACGCTCTCTGGTGACAGTTGCAAACGCAAACGTGTTATTTGGCTTTGTGGTAACGCACTCAGCTCCTACTCTAGAGTACGAGGACTAATACTCCCGGACAATACTCACGGACAATATAATCGTCAAGTTGTCTGTGTCACCCAATTGTAAATTATTCCAGACCCCAAACCCCTAATTCTGTACTCGTTTCCGTTATCTCGAGCGGCGGCTATGTTTTCATAAATCGGCAACACCACTTTTTGTACTGTGAAGCACTCAAGGCTTTCGCCTGAAAAATACACAAAACCAAAACAACTTTAAAAAACGCACATACCACATAAGAAATAAAAAAATCTTTCCAAATAACTAATTTCACCTAAAAGCCAACACCTGAAATTTAAAAAAAACAAGAACCCCATTAAAAAGAGGAAGAAATTAACAGAAACCAAAGTAAATAAAGAACTCTATACAAGCCAAGCAATCCCGCCAAAGGCGTTGTCGTTGTGACCGAATCGGGTCCACAGCGCAGAGTGATTACCGATGCTTGTTGGCCTTTTTTTGCGAATTAAGCGCGTAATTGTTTCTCTCGTTTCGCCTTTTCGCTGACGACTGCGTGGTTTACAGAACAATAGTTAATCGGGATGATGTTGCTTTACAATCTGGTCTAACAAAGTTAAAAAATCGGTGTCGTACTTGGCAAATGGAAATAAATACGGATACGATAAAATATGTAAAATTTTCTACAAGTACTGATCAATCCCGTAATAGTTACATAATTATTCATACGCAAGTTGACACAGTTCCCTCATTTAAATATTTAGGAGTTATTCTTAATGCAGACCTGACTTGGAACTCTCACGTCGAATTGATCATTACCAAAGCGCTGAAAAAACTTGGCCTCCTAAAGCATCGATTACGGCAGGCTAACTCTGACACCAGGCTTCACGCTCATCTTTCGCTAATTAGACCTTCATTAGAGTATGCATCAATAATATCGCACCCCCCCCCCCCCCATCTTTATCTTACAAACTTACTAGAATCCGTTCAAAATAAAGCTGCAAGGTTCATTTTATCATCATACTCCCGACAGCAAAGTGTATCTTCCATGAAAAAATCTCTTGCCCTTCCACCCCTTGCCACACGCAGAAAATTTTCCAGACTGTCATATTTCTACTCTCTGTATCACAGCGCCCACCCGTTTGCACGCACTCACATTCGTCCAGCCCCGCACGTTTCATCTCGCCTTGATCATGCGCATAAAGTCAACCCTATATTCGCCACAACAAACGCTTACAAAATTCCCCGCTTCTACTCAGCTCCGCCGAATGGAATTCATTGCCATCCCACATAGCCATCTTGACGCAGACTTCATCGTTTCAATCTGCACTCTTAGTCTTCCTTGAAAATGAATATTTATGATGTTGATGTTTTTTTTACTGTTTCACATCTGTATTTCCGCTGTACGGCGCTTCTTGTGCCTAAAATGTTTTTTTTTTCCCTTCTTAGTGTTGTAGTTCCTATTGTTCATGTGGTTGATTTATTGAACTGTGTTGCCAAGAACTGATTTTATCTGTTTATAATTTAGTCCCCTCTATGTAATGCCCACGAGCCCTTAGGGTATGTATATGAATGAATGAACAAGCCGGAAATATTACTGGTGGTAGAGGTCGTAATCGGCTACTCGCCCACTGGTATTTACTAGTGGTCGTTGGTGACGGTACGGGTGAAGAAGGCGAAGGAGATGGGGAAATGTGAGTGAAGGAGAGAGGGGGCGAGAAAGTTAGAAAGAGTGCGAGGGAGAAGGGCACGGCGAGGAGAGGACTTACGTTGGGATGGGAAATTGAAAATGAGGAGGAAAATTTTAGAGGCAAATATTTGTGGGCGGAGAAAAGTGAATGGTGCAAGTGGGGACGCATAGTATTTGCGAGAGGAGGAAGTGGACAAACGAAAGCAGGCAAACAGAGTCGCATTAAAGAGAAGAAGGAATAAAGGAGGAGCAGAGGAATAAAAAGCTTCTTGTAAAAGTATACCGTTGGTCTAGTTGTTGCTGTTTATGTAGACAAACTGCGCGTAAAACGCTGTAGGACGAAAGTAACAGGATTAGTGTTGATGTCTCCTTTGTCCTAGTTCCGTCTTTTGTGCGCAGTGTTTGTACTTAAAGGAAATTTCTAGTGGAAGTAGGTTGGGTTCCTGGGGGAACGTGGAGGAGGCAAAGAGACAAGGAGTGTCGCCAGAGGGGAAACTCAGGGCTACGAGTTAAGTTAGGGGCTTGAGTGGTTGGGGTGTAGTTTCGCAGTGGTAATATAAGAAGAACTGGCGGAGGAACCAGATGTTTAAGAAAGGTGGAAGGGGAGTGTTGTGAACAACGAAGGAAGTAGAAATGCAGAGATGACGAGAAGAAAAAGAAGACTGGGTGGCCTGAAAGTACCAGAAGAGAGTAGCGTTTGAGAGAAATAGGCAATGAATAGGTAGATAAGTAACATTTAGTAAATAAAAAAGTCTGCTTGAGAAGGCATGGAAGAGAACGGCGAAGAAGCTCCGTAGCAGTAATGGAAGTGGAAGATAAAAGATGGTGAAGATAGGGGAGAGAGGGGATGTATAATGGAAGCAAAAATATGGTAAGGGTATATGAAAGGGAGAGAAAAAGTATTGCATAAACCTTAAGAAGTAACAGAATGTGACCACACGAAGAGGAGAAAAGAATTTTAAATATAGTACTAGAGAGGTGGGGAGTTCAAGAACGTGGAATGAATGGAAGAGCATAATTCCCATTTATGAGGGCGCAGCGAAAGTAACAAGTTGAAGGGGAGGGGAGGGGATTTCCAGCTGGTGGTAAAATCAGGGTAGGATGGACAGTCTTAATGGTGTAATGCAGATGGAACCAGTAAAAGCGGGAGAGAACGGGGACAGGGATGAGCGAATAAAAAAATTAGGACGGAAAAGAAAAAGCGTTAGAGAGGGTATTTGCAGGCATCCGCCGCTCTATCTTTTCCCCCCTGCAATTTGCAGCGAATCAAGCCTACAACGGCCCAAGCCTACAACAAAACCTTTTGCCCTGTAACTAAGTATTATGCATGTGACCATAACAATTCAACAATGAGTCGACTATTCTCTCGAACAAAACTTCAAGCATGGGAACTGTGCTTGAAATGTTTTCTCGATTTTGAACGCCGGATCTCCAACTTACACTGCCGTAACCTACAAACAGTGAACTGAACGCTTGGGTCTAACCAGTTCGATGGCACACCCAAGTCTTGGAATTCTGTTCAAGGCCACAGTGGGCATCACTACGATGGTTCTACGGGATCGTGTTACTATATAGCTATCGAGCAGAAAGATAAACTGCTGTGTAGTTTAAAAAACTGAAGATGCGTAATAAGTAGACTGTACGGAATAGTCATTACAAGAAAAGCCGGTGAGCGGTGTCGGTGTGATCAAGAGATAGTTCAAAAATGCCTCTAGGGGAAAAAGTAACTGTAACAAAAGATGTGTTTTAGTTCTTTTATTACAGCCGTTAGGCCTAACGAATTCCAACTCGAGAGGAATCGCCCTTTTTATGGCCGATTCTATGTTTTGATTACTAAAAGTGAACCATGTTGGGTCTTTGACTAAACAAACGCGTGTTTAAGCCAGGTGCTGAGGCATAAGGAGTAAGCATAAGTAATAATAATGATAAGCAAGTGAAGAAGACGACCCAGGCATGAATGGTCCGAGGCGTGGTCGTGGCTAATATTGGAAGATGCAATAAAAGAAGCTTTGCCCACCGCCGCTTGCTCAGTAAAATATATACCCTAGTTAAATATTTTCTTCAAGTTGCACAAGTTGCATATTGTTTCCAAATTTTCAAAACTAGTAATACCGTGATAAATGTGTTCGAAAGGACTGCTACTACAGGACACGTGATGTGTTACACACTTTTCACTAGGCGATTAAGTACAAATGTCCTTTTCCTGTGTATTTAAGCAGTGCCAGGCAAAGAGGTGTGGGCCGCTTTGCACACATGTTGCGCATCAAAGCACGCCCCGCAAGGAAAAGAGAGCGGACATTCAAAGGCTCATGAAGTAGTCACCTTTTGGGCTGCAATGTACCCGCTGAAAAGTGTTCAATAATGATTTTATGCGAGGAGTAAGCCAACTATAAGTCATTAAAGTGATAGATCATGGTTCAACGCCGAAATCACACGGAACAATCTTAGATGACGCATAAGGAATCTGACAACATTAGGATGTGGCATAGAGTATTGATGCAAAATTGCAGTTTTACTAGATTTAGATGTGGGTTTTCAGAAAGTATGCAACGAACATTGCCTGCACCAGCGAGCTCTTTTCGCAGACAGCCGTTTTCTTCTGGTTTTACCAGCACAATCGTTACCTCTGGGTTTGTAGCGTTAACCGCTGTACTTTACATAATCTTCATTATGTAGTTTTATTGAAAGCCTTTTTCCTTCATCTTTTATTAGGGTGTATTTTGCCCCGTGGGTACTACTTGCGTAAGGAGGAGAGTCTACTGCTTCGACGGCGTTTGCCGGCGACGAAGAAGGTGTAAGTATTGAATTTTTGTATTTCACAGCAAAGACCAAGGTTTGGTGCACGCTAGTGTCACTAGATAAGGTGACAGAGTATCAGCGCTCTGTTATGCTATTGTTCCGTGCCGCCTCCATGATCATACGTCGATCCCCATCACGTGAAATTTGTTTACACTACGGTGGTTAACTCGCGGCCCCATTTTGTTGTTCACACGTTTTAGTCAGCCAACTCTGGTAGACTCAGCTTGAGGCCCCCCTGTGCGGCGGCTGCGCGAGATTGACGTCGTTCCAATCGCGAATCAAAGATAAGGCGTGTCGCAGCAATCCAGCCTCACCAGTGTGTCCGAAGATGCCGTTTTGCTGCAACTTCCGTAATGTTGTTAACAAACGACCCGGTTGAAGTTAGCGGCCGGGTCGTAGAAGTGGCAATGTCGCAACACTAACACCAAAATGGCCGGCCTTTCTGAATTGGGTACCTCAGTGAAGGTGCTCAAAAACCAAATACCTTATCGTGTGACACTAGTGCGCACCAATTGATTCGACCCTTTATGCGGCGCCGTTACTATTAGTTTTTTTTATTTTCCAAATTGATTAGCTACACGTTGTGTGTGACATCTTTTCATCACAACTGCTCTCGGGCATTGCTAAACCATGCCGTTCCTAATTTGGAAATACCAAGTGGCTGAAAATTCGTTGTTGATTATCCCGAGTAATCTGCCTGGAATGTTCCTGCCAACTCCTAACTTTCTTCGATTGTCGCTTACACTATCGAAAACTGCCCCGTAAAAATTGCCCCCGAGGCCATTTTCATTCCTCAAAAATGTCAAGTTAAAACAACTGGTCATCGCGCCAGCGGGATGGGGCATGCCGTTTTTAAGAATAAAGGAAGGTAATGGTTCCAAATATATCCCGTTGTATGGTCTCAACCATTGCGCAGTCCTCCCACATTCTTTCCAACAAACAAATTTCAGTTGCACTTTTTTTTCTTCCATAAATGCCCTTGTTGTTGACCAATGAGTACCTACTTAATAATAACCTTGTTTTCGTCGCTCAAAGTCTTTAAGATTATTGTTCGCAAACCTCTCAAGGCTCTGGCGCAAACCACGCGCAAACTTGGCGCAAAGCGTGCAAACCTCTCCAGACCCATGCCTCGTGGGTTTTAGGTAACACTGAATGTGTTTGTGGGGATTTACGGCTTATTTGACGACATAAATTGTTTACTGGCTGACGATTCCTTTTCTTGAAAAACCAATAGTTGCCTCAATAAAGCACGTTGTTCAGCTGGTTGGTACATACTTGATGAACATGTACTAACTAGCATTGTGATGAGTGGCTCGGAGGCCACACGCTGAAAATAGTGAAAGGAGATAGATTTCACATCGGGCGAGACACCAAGCGGCCACTAGGAAAAAGACACCACCGAAAAGAGAAAGACAGAGGCGTGGTTACAGCAGGAGCTGCGAACCTGGGAAGCGCAGGGCGACCGAGACAGGACATGGTTGGATTGGGCATTCCCACGTCAGACGTCTGGTCGACGTGCCTTCTGTTACGAGACCGTCGCCATCGGTCACCAAGCGAGCTGCCTTCTAGGTGTGGCTACCCGCTCAGGCACGAGTTACCGCCAGACACTGCCGCGTCATCCCGCTCCGGTTTGAGCCAGGGTTCCTGCTGCTGTGAGACCGAACGGCCGGCCAAGCTATGCGACCCTCACCATCGACGACCACTGTGCTCCAGCAAGGCATACCTGTGAGCGGTGCTTAAGGCAACGGTTTTGCGGGCTTAGCGCCAGCCAGTGCCGCGGAAAGCTATCTGAACCCTCTTTGTGACCGTTTCTTCTTGAATTACCGTTATTTTCTTTGAGTGGTCGTCCAACGTCTGGAATGTGCTGTAAATACACTTCGACCTGTATGTGCATCCGGAATTCCTCTCACTGCGTTCTGCATGATCCTAGCGTAACAAAAGTAGCGAGCCTGCCAGAATCCGCCCATTAACATCCGCAGAACTGAGTTGGATGCCGACCGCATATTCGTGACGTGAGTGTAATAACAACATAGATGTTGAGAAGTTATTGGAGTTAGGGACGCAGCTAGGACTCTCGGGGCCGGAACTTCGGGCGTAGATCGACACGCAACAGGGCGGAACAACGTGCTGAGAGGGTGGCTGAGAAAGAGAGGCTTAAGGAAGCTATGGAACAAAAAAAGGAGGAAAGGCGTGAAGCCCCCGAAAGAGCTTGGGAAGTCGCCGAGAGGGCAAAAGAAGCTATGGGGAGTGAAATTGGAATCCTCGAGCTGAAGGTCTGTCTTCAAGAAGGATCGCAAAACGCCGCACATGTCACTGCCGAAAGTGAAACTAGCCCCAATGTACCCGTGATGAATCATCAAAAGCTCCTACCCCTATTTGACGAAAGGCGCGATGATCTTCACACGTATCTTCAGCGTTTCGAGTGCGTGGCAACGGCCCAGTACAAATGGGCCGTTGCACTCAGTGTGTGCTTGTCCGGTGAAGCGCTCACTGGGATTGGGAGGATGACTGCGGAGGAATCGCTGGACTACAACAAAGTCAGGAAAGCATTACTGAAACGGCTGAAATTCACTGCCAAAGGGTACTGTTACGAATCGGCCAACGCCGCCGTATTTTCCCGCATCAGCCACCACGTGGGAATCGACCACGTGCGCCCGCGTGTCGGTGAATCGTACTTTCGTGTCTCGACATGCCGGGTCAGTCACCTCGCTTTGCAACGCGCCTCCGGCGGCTGCCACCGGCACGCCCAGGCATGCTTCATGACGTTCGCCACACCCTTCAGGCACCTGCGCGTCGGTGAGTCCTGCCTTGACCTCCCGGGCCCAGACGTTTCGCTATCGGCGCGATCAAACCTTCGATAGCGCGACCCCGGCACCTTTCAAGGACACTCTCCCCCCCTCTCGGACGCCACGTGAGGCGAACCGATGAATGACTCACGAACTATGGAAAGAGTGTGTGTGTGTCTGTGATTTCGTAGCGTGTTACTCTTGGGGGCGTTTTTTGGGTATAAATAGAAGCAGCACAAACGCTGAAAATCTTTTCCTGTCGGAGCAGCGAATCCATACGGTCGCTCTGCTCGTGTCCTGTATTGTAACCTCGCCCATGAGGGCTTTGTATGTTTTTTTTTGGCTTCGGCTCACCTCTCGCTGTGAAGTAAACAGTTACGTTATCCTACTGCTCTGGACTTCTCTTCACGGCTGCAACACCGGCTGGCCGCTCGTATCATACACGCTACCCATCGTATGTTGGAGGCCACGGACAACGGATCGGGTGCCCCCGCCCGGTCGCAACAGTACCAAGAAAAGTTCCGCAAAGCCCGAGCAGAAGACGGCGAAACGGGACGGCAGTTTCAGCCAGGCTTTCGAGATACTTCGATCATTGGGTTTAGATGGCCAATATTTCTAAATCTTTTGAAAGCCTCCGCGACGTAATGATCTCGGAGCAATTTTATCACTATTGCCATTCAACGCTTGTGGTGCTTTTAAGAGAACGTGAGTGCAACAGCTTGGATGGGTTAGGGGATGTTGCGGACGGCTTCTTGGAGGCACAGAGCCTCTCTAACCTAGGGGAGCTTCTAAGTGACGCGCTGGAAGGTCCGAAGGGTGCGGCCGACCCACCGATAAGAGCAGTACATTCTTGTATCATCGTCCCGGACACCGCGCACAGGACTGTCCCAATGTGGCCAGAGGAAACACCACCTGTTCTGAGTGCGGCAGATCAGTTCACAGTGCCGATAACTGTCGAAGCCGATCGGGAGGCAAAGACACGGTAGCTGCATTTAGCATTTACTAGTCTCCAGAAAGAGCCGCAAAATCGAAGTCCTGCAAAGCCCAGCGGTCGGCGTGAATGGAAGTGGACCCAACTCTAAGGACGCCAGTGACAGGAATTCGCCGTTTCTGGTGAAAGGGATGCCAGTCGTTTCCGGACGAGTGCTGGGTGAAGCCGCAAGAGTACTTAGAGGCACCGGGAGCAGCACCGCCTCGTCCGCCATGATCTGGTCGACGACGACTGTTTCAGAGGAAAGACATGCCAGATTGTCTTTCTAGACGGGTTTACGAAGGAACTACCGGAGGCGAAAATCCAAGTGCACACGCCGTATGTTGTAGGAGAGATTAGCGCTGTTTGTATGGCCTGTCCCCTTTACGACCTGATTCTTGACAACATTCCAGGCGTCATGGGAACTTCACGATCCAGATCTTGACTGGGAGTATGAAGTTGCTGGTGACAGTGAAATGGGTACAAGCAGCCTAAGGCGAACGCTGCCTTCGGATCCGCTGTACCCTATTTCCGCCGTGGCAAGCACTGATTCCCTGCAGGACACACGCTTAGGAGCGCCGCTACTCCTGCACCCTAACCTCGACCGGGGAAAACTAGCCCAGGGACAGAGAGAATACCCCACTTTGAGGTCTATTTTCCGGAAAGTTGAGAAGGAGTCTCGCTCTGCAAGAGGCCACCACTACATTTTCCTGAAAAGTGACGACCTCTTGTATCAGGTCTGTCGCCTTTCAACTGGAAACGTGTTCAAGGAGATAGTAATGCCTCTGATCTTCAGAGATTCAGTCCTTCGAGACGCGCATGAGAGCGTCATGCCTCCACACGCGGGCATCCAGAAGACGACTTGTAGGATTTTAGAGGAATTTTACTGGCCGGATTTGGGACGAGGTGTGAAGCGTTTCGTGCGATCATGCAACGTCTTCAACCGGAAAATGCCTGAAGCGCAAGTTGCTGCGACATTTCTGCTCAACGCTCCGGGTACCGCGACATGCTTGCAGTAGACCGCTATCGCAATGGCAAGATCTAATCAACTTCTCGAGGAACCAGGAGGGGATGCAATCAGGCGTGATACACGAGCTTAAATTGGACACCTGCGTACGCAACCTTGCTTCTGGTGGCAAACTCCGTGCACCTCCCAGAGTATCGAACGACGGCAAAAGGTTTTCCACAAGTGAACAGGCATCCAGCAGTGTCGTGTTGTGCGGCCGCGTCTGTAACTCAACGGTGACCAAACGACGCCCGACGTAGTTTATTTTTAATTCACTGCATGCTGTTCGTGAGTGCGCTGTCACCCGTGCCATTCTTTACTCCTGCGTAGTGACTAGTAGAATTGTTGTTTGGTCCCCTAACCACTTTCTTAAAGTGGGGGTGATGTGATGAGTGGCTCGGAGGGGCACGGTGGAAATAGTGAAAGAAGATTTTACATCGAGTGAGACACCAAGCGGCCGCTGGGGAAAAGACACTCCACCGAGGAGAGGAAGACGAAGGTGTGGTGCGAGCGGAAGCTGCGAACCCGGGAAGCGCAGGGCGAACGAGACAGGACATGGTTGGATTGGGCATTCCCACGTCAGATGTCCGGTCGACGTGCCTTCCGTTACAACACCGTCGCCATCGGTCACCAAGCGAGCTACCGTCTGGGTGTGGCTACCTGCTCGGACACGAGTGATCGCAAGACACTGCCGCGCCGTCCCGATCCGGCTCGAGCCGGGGTTCCTGCTGTTGTGAGACCGAGCGGCCGGCCTAGCTCCGCGACCCTCACCCTCGACGACCACTGTGCTCCACCAAGGCATACCTGTGAGCCGTGCTTAACAAAACTGTTTTGCGGGCCTAGCGCCAGCCAGTGCCGCGGAAAGCTAACTGAACCCTCTTTGTGAACATTTCTTCATGAGTTACCATTATTTTCTTTGAGTGGTAGTCCAACGTCTGGAATGTGTTGTAAATACATTTCGTCCTGTATGTGCGTCCGGCACGCCTCTCACTGAGTTCTGCACGAACCTAGAGTCAGAAGCATAACTAGCGCCTGTACCAACGCCTGTGTCTGGTATTACCAAGCAGCTGTATCGTCTGTCACCGTCCTCACTTTCTTGGCGCTAAGCCCGCCATTAATAGAACAACGTGTTGAGTTTTTATATGATGTGTGGGCGAATGTTTCACGGTTTTACCGATAAGCATTTTATCTTCGCCCCTATCATCATCACTCACTTCCTGGAGATGGCGGGATTTTTTATGGGAAAATAATTTGTGTTCTACAACACACGAACCTAATCATGCGGAAAAGATTCTGAAACATCGCGAACAGTGACTTGCTTACGAAAATGGCAAAATAGCTCCTTTTCCACAACATTTATTGATGTTTTAAACTTGTGCCTAATTTTACTTGACGTACTTCGATTGCACCAGAGGTAAAATTTTTTACACCCCGTCTTCAAGAATACATCGTCAACCGTTGAACAAAGTTTTCTGCAGATCATTTGGTATCTGAAATGTGCAAATGAGCTGCCATTTTTGGGCAGAAAACTGCAATGAGAAAGGTTATTGAACGACACTTCTCCATTGTAGTACCAATCATTTGTTTTCTCTCCTGTCATTTATGCTTCCAAAAAATGTCTACAATATGGCATTTTCAAAATTCCCGGGCTTAACTTAAACTATGATTAATGCCGGTAACATCTGAAAGGTTTGAAATTTTTTCCTCAAGTTTCTTCCCATGTTGGATGGCAAGTTCTCCGGCAACCGTTTGGTTAATTACTAATACTGATATGAATTGCTGCATTAAATCCCCGCTGTCATCTGAGTATATTTTAACACCGATTTTGTGACGATTTCGTTATATCTACTTGTTCCCAACATCCACGTTGTCACCATAATTAAACAATAAGCTTTTCCCCCAGGTAAGCCGAGATGTTAATTCCTTCAGTTGAACTTAAATGGTCCTCTTTACAAAATTCCGGTGCCCCATTCATAGTTATTCTGAACAGTAAAGAACTCAAAGCACACATGCGTAATCGCTGTGACTTAGAGCACTCTGTTTACCAATTGCATTATAATTTTGGACTTGGTCTTTCACGAAGTTGTAAATACGGTTGATGCATTATTACAAAAAGTTATTTTTCGTGAGTAAATGGTATTCTTATTGTTATATAAACACGTTCCTCATATATAAAAATGGTAAACCATGTGTTTCTTAGGTTAGGACGCCCACCGAAGGCCAGTACATCGTTGTCGGCAGCATAAAAACAAAAAAACGCTGCCTCTAAAGCCTTCATAATGGCCTTCATGTGCACCCATCACAGCAATGTTTATTCCCGCCGGTGAACCGATAGACTAACTCCACCGTTTTGCACCTTCGGAAAGCTCCTAATCAAGCACATTGCCCCTATTTTATTTTTCATTGTGTATAACACCGCCACCACGTTATTCGTTATTTTCCTAGGTCTTTTTTCTGGCCTATCTGCGGAAAAATAAAATGTCAGGACCACTGCACAGGGCGTGCAGTGGTCCTGACATAGAACCTCGCTGAGCAGCCACACAGAAATCTCTCTACCGGCTTCGACAGAGCGTTTAAACAAGCCCAATGTTCTAAATATACTGCCGCGTATGGTAATAAGACCAAGAAAAACGCTAGAGAGGTATTCGGATGGCCTTCATTAGCGGCGCCTAACTTGTAAATCTTATTGAAAAATGTCTTCGCTGTTGTACCGTTACAGAAAAGCACTTACTTTGGACCAAATATCGCATTCATGAAATGGCTTCAAGGTACCCTGAAATCTCTCGTAGGAAGCAAACGCTTTATGCAGAACGAAAGAAACATATCAAAATATCGCGCAGAGCCCACTAGGCTCCACGACAGAAATATTTGCTTCACTGTTGATAATTTCCTCGTGTTCTCGCCGCTAAAACCTTACATTTATTTCTCCTGCAACTGTAACCAGACATTTTAATAGAAACATGTATGCAATGTTCTGGCTACTGGAAACATGCCTTTACACTGATAACAGCGTTGAATGAAGAAGAACAGTCCCGGATAGTTAGGGAAACCAACATCGTTTTTCGATCAAAACAAGTTTTGCGGTGCTGCATGAACATTGAGGGAAATTCACCTCTCCCTTAGAATTCCAGAAACCTGGCGCCGAAAGCAAAACGTAAGAAAACAAACTAAAGGATAAGGTTCCCGAATTACCAATATATGAGAGGGCATCCGCAAGGCGCAAAAATAAAACGGTGGTGGAAACCGTCGAACGTCCTTCATATACCATAGTGCGCCCAGACATAAACAACATGGACGACGTCGGGACGCCTGTGTTGTATCGATGTCCCGCAGTAACCGTTGAAGACACCTTTATGGTCATGTTGCCCAACATGTTGTGAACTCCTTTTGGTCTGAAATATTGTCGGAGGAGTCTCCAGCTGAGGCAACTTCATCAGAACCGAGTTCAAACCGATACAGAAACAAATGGATGATACTCTGTATATGAGCGACGAAAACTATGTCATCAAGAACCAACGAGTTGCTGGTAGCTTGGACAAAATCAAACCAGATCGCAGGCTTCGTCCAAACTGGGCAAGTACACTTGGAAGTCGGTGTTGATGTAATCCTATTCAACGTATCGCACCATGGCGCAGGCGATTGCAGTCCGCTGTTCATCCCACACAATCAGTAACGGAGTCATGAACGCAGTTTTATGGAAAGCCATGTTCTACGCACCCGTGAAAGCGGAGAGAATTTCACCAAGTGTGATATGTCCAACCTTCACGTACGTAGCATATCAGCTGTTGTCCTATTACGGCGTTCGTTAGTCCATTCGTTTAGGTGTGCTACTCAGTGGTTCTTTTGTAATCTGTGCTGCTGTAGCGTAGACGTTATTGCGTGAGCTCTGCGTTGAAGTCCACTCTGTGGTATGTGATCACGATTTAAGCAATTTTACGACTTTTTTTACAGTCTAGTTGGGATGAGCCGGGGTATGCTCTCCGTATTTCTCGTCCACTTCAATTTGGAAGTAGCTGGTTTTCAGATCATTCAAACAGCAGTACTTCGCTTAGAGAAGGTTTTAGTGGGTGGCGTTGATTTGCCGTAGGGGGTACACGTCCGCTTTGGTAATCTTAAAGTCAAGCTTTGAGGTTATCTCTGATGTGGTCTGTATCCACCCAAAATGCACTGCAGAAAGCCAACTTCGTTTGAGGATGATGATGATGATGATCACTGGTGAAGTAAAAAAAGTACATCGCTTCCTGTGGAAGGACTAGATCGTCGGTCCCTCCCGTAACAAGCCGACGTCATCCCTATTCCGCAACTGCGGCCCTGTCGAAGGAGTTCGGATTTCGAGAGAGGTGCACGCACCCCCCCCCCCCAAAAATTTATTTTTGAATACGTGCCCCGTAGTACTCAAGAAATACCAATTCTGAGCTGGATTTCTCTATCGTTCTTGGGGTCAGCACCTACCATCGGTCGGAGGTAGTTATATTCTTTTGCTTCTTCTAGCATTTGGATTGATAAGTTGAAGATGAAGTTTTTGGCACGCTTATTCCTGATTACTTCAGATTTATTCATGTTTATTTTGAGCCCACGGCAGTTCGTTCTGATTTTGGTTCCTCAAGCAACGTTTTCATATGTTTTGCAGTGTCACTCAGCTAGACTATGTCGTCTGGAAACCTGACATTTCTCAGGTATCCCCCGTTTATCTTAACACTAAGTTTTCCAATCAAGATTTTTAAATATCCCTTGCATGAATACTGTGAATAGCTTTGGCGAGTTGGCATCTCCGTTTCTTACTCCATTTCGGATCGGAAATCTATTGCTTTGCTTGTAGAAGGTTATCCTACCCGCGCATTCTTTACGTCTTCTAGAATTCTCATGTACGTCTCCTCTATTCCATAGTCTTTGAGTGTACACTGGGGGTTTTTCTATCACTGGATTGACGACATAAATGTGAGCCATGGTTGAGTAACCTTTTCTAAACCCTGCCGGCTCTCTGAGTTGTTGAGAATCCAGGCTGCCACATATGCGGCTAACTACAACTTTGGTAAACAGCTTGTAAACAATTGAGAATGGACTGACAGGTGGGTTTTTTTCGATCCCTGAGATCTCCTTTCTTGTGAACCTGAATAATGTTGGCGTTTTTCCAAGCTATGGGTACTTTTAGAGTCTTCAAGCATTCCGAAAATAGTACAGCAATCTTTCCAGGTAATATATCGCCTCCTTCCTTCAAAATATCCATGGTTGTAATGTCACCACGTGCAGCTTCGCCTATTCTCATGAATTTCAGAGCCTTTCCAGCTTGCTGTTTAGGTACTACTGGTACACGCAAGTTGAGCTCTCAGTAGCTTCTCCCGGCCTAATGTTGAGGGCATGCAGCCAGGAGTAGAATCTTTCTGCTACCTTTATTACTTCGTGTAAGTTGTCATTAATATTACCATGCTCGTATCTGGTAGCATACATCCTGTGTTGGCCGATGGCTAGTTTTCTTATACTTGCTTGCAAGCTTCTCCCTAGCTTGCAGCGTTTTATCGTTCACTAAAATGTTATATGCACAAAAATCGTTTGTTTTACTTCTTTTAATCAGTTTTGAAAGTTCGGCTAAGACAATCCGATCCGCCGTACTTGACACTTTAAGGTTCTTACGTTAGCAATTATATCTTTTGTTTTTAGTTAGCTTTCCGCTTTGTTCCTTAATATAGCTTCTGCCACAGCTGCTGCCGGTTCACTAGGTGCCATTGCTAGGTTGTCATTTAACCTGTCCACACTGACTTCGTTCTACTTGTTCAGAAGCGCGAATTTGTTTTGAAAAGCTATTTTAAAA
Organism: Haemaphysalis longicornis; assembly: GCF_048455015.1. Classification (NCBI taxonomy): domain Eukaryota; kingdom Metazoa; phylum Arthropoda; class Arachnida; order Ixodida; family Ixodidae; genus Haemaphysalis; species Haemaphysalis longicornis. Next base: position 54,682,543 of record NW_027526445.1, read on the forward strand.
TACGGCGATCTGGCTCTGACTGTCTCCAAGCGAGGTTCTTAGTTTTCCCGAGTTCCTTTCTTTCTCGTTTAAAATTCAGCCTTACCTTCATCTAACCACCCTATGATCACTGCTCATAACCTTACTTAGCACCTCTATGTTATGCATGCTACTAAGGTGGTCACAAAAAGTGAAGCAATTTTGTGTTTAGAGCAAAGGTTTCTGCTTCTACCCCCGACGGTTTCTTCATGGCGGGCGCGACAACAAACTCCAAACGCGGCTGCGGAGGGGGTGAGCGGTTTTGGCACATGGTGAACAGCGTAGATTGCGCGAGGAATGGTTACCCAGCGTTCACCGGGCACAACTGCGTCGGCGGGCGCGTCGGGCGCGTCGGCGGTATGGCTTTGTCGACTGCTTTAAGGACGGTTGTATTGGGCCTGTTTCGGCGCACCTTCGCGTGCAGTGCGCGAGTCCTTCGCACGGCTTGACCAACTTGTTCGAAAGCACCTCCTGGTTAGCCTGGACCCGCCAGGATTCAGTCCCCTACTGAAAAGTTCCGTATATACGGAATTATGTTAATACGGACTTCATACGGAGTGTTACGTACCCAAGCGTAATGAATGTAGATATTACGAAAAACACGGGAATTATAGGAGTTTCAACAATATGAACGTTTGGCTCAGTTTTCGTGTTTTTATTTTCAATTATAAGCAAAATCGTATATACGGAATTCATACGGACAATGATTTCGCGGTCCAAGTGATCATACAGACTTAAAACAGGTGTCAAATATTTCAATAGGCATGCACTGTTTCATTTTCATGTGCTTCTCAAAAATCTTTCTTGTTTTGTGGTGGCTTTGTGTCATGCTAGGAATGTACTCCACATTCCCCTAATATCCGTATATACAGAACGTTTCAGGAGGGTCGTACAGCGAAGGCACGCTAAGGATTGGTTTGCAGAGTGGAAAAACAAAATGTACAGACCACATACAGACATCTCGCCGCTAGAGAAACGCTACCTCTTGCGCACTGCTTGCCACGAATAGAACTGTTTTCTAAAGTGGTGAATGCTAATTTGGTTGTGCTTTAAGAGAATGCTAATTCGGTTGTGCTTTACGAGGTATTAGAAAAGGCGAAAAGAGCAACTGGTTCTGATAAATAGCAATAATGAAAGTTCCGTCAGTTTTCTCACAATTCTTGACCTTACTAAACTGAATAATTTAAATCGGTGTAAATTCCAGTCACTAATCTCACATGCTGAATTGTTTCGGTGTCTGCGCTTTTATCGCTTGGTGGTGTAGCCCCAACCTAGCACATCAGGATTGCTAGGTTTCGCTGTCTCACCTTTCGAAAGACGCTCCTCTCCGTTCTCTATTTGCCGACGAGCAGTTGGGCTTTAGCGGTAGCGTCCGCCGCTCTATCCTGGCCGTGGGTGACGCTACTGCGTTCGGGACGCCGCCCCCGCGAATTCCAGATAATGGCTGGCAGAATCTCGGGTTTCATCTCTGTGAAGCCATAAATGTGAATTTAAATGACGCTGCATGGGCAGTTGTTAAGGGTGTCCTTTAATCTCTGTGAAGCCACGAATGTGAATTTGAATGACGCTGCATGGGCAGTTGTTAAGGGTGTCCTTTAAAGCTTTGTTTTCCAAACACCTTCACAACACGGTGTAGAGCCAACTTTTTCGTTTTAACATCGGAACGTTTCCATGTTGATTTCCTATACTTTTTTTGTAGATGGATGTGTTGATCAACATCAGGTTATTTCTCTCTGCAGGTCCTACCAGTGTATCTCCTCGACTGTTTGTTTCGATGGTCTATTCAGAAGTTTCCCACTCACTTTTCAAGTTCAAGTTCAAGTTCAAGTATAAGTTTATTTGCCAACATTACAGTGTTGGGGGTCCACCAGGCGAAAAAGCGGTCAGTGACCACTTGAAGGGTGCCTGGCAGCCCGTAAACACAGCAGTTGTCTGACAACAGTAAAAAGCATACACATGCTAATATATACGTGAAATTAACAGATATATACAGATGCATAAGTGTACATGCAACAACAATGCATAAGTGCACATACTCGTAGATAATATTAATCATGCCATACATTAAGTAACAATAGACAAAAATGCATAGACACAATAAACACAATTCTGAAATATAACAGAATCAGCTATACCTTATCCAAGGCATGCGACACTTTACTGTGCGAAAGAAAAAGAAACCAGAACAAACAATAAAAGCCTATACAACTCCACACCCATTTGTTTCTTACTGACCTTTGTGTCAAATTTTCCCGTCACAATAGTGAACTGCGTTGTTGCCTTCATTGCTTATTCAACGTCCTCGTAGAAGCTCTTTACGGCTTCGGCATCATAGGTAATCGTTGGTGCTTCGTCCTGTATATGTCCAATCTGCATCGCTGGTTTAGCTTGATCACAAAAGCTGAATTTCATCCGTGTTCTCTCTTGTCTTAAGGTTTACTGTAGCATAGAATATGCCCGCAAATGAGCTTGATGCCTTCTGTCCAAACCTCGTTTAACAATATAATATCCCCCTTAATGTCTGACAGGTCTTCTAGTAGTCCAGCTAAGCTTCCATCACTAGACAAGGTGTTTGCTTTGAATGTTTCCAGAGTCAATTCCCAAAACGTCTTTCCGACCCCAGAGATCTGTAGCACCCTCTGCTGCGTCCCTGTTTTGACCGGTGCCGTGGACAGGTGCTCTACAGCTGCTGGGAACTAAGGGCCGAGAGTTCCGTTTGTCAGTCAATCCAACAGAGCTTTAGTTCCTAGCATAAGAAAAATAAAATGTGCATTTCGGAAATATTCGGAAAATTAGTACCGGACCCCATGGTGGCAAAATTGGTTCATTCAAATTAGACCACATCATTTTAACACATGAAAAGCCGTCTCATATATTTTTATTAAAAAATCCAGCATAAAACTTGCCACGACGATACAGCGAGTCACAGATACAATGGGTAACAAAATTAAAGCACGCGCCGGGACCTGAACGCGCTAGCGGCTAAGTACGGCCCAGACCAGGCGGCAGTGCATCGCAAACTGGTCATGCCATGAATGGGAAATTACCAACGAAAAGTCAAGCAGTTTATTCGTGGCAGGAAGAGTCATGAGTGAGTACTATCAGCGGCGGAAATACCAGAGCCGAGCGTAGGTGACAATAACACCCGCATTTAGAAGTGGTTTCACAGAGCTGTTATTCTGTCACTGTGTTTAGGGCTCGTCGGAATATTACCGCTGACGCCAAATTTCAATACCATATTTACACAATTGTAGCACCATTCGTATGTAGGTGGACCACCTCCCCAACATCACACACCAAAAAAAACATACACAGAACCCGAGAGCTTTTCACAATTGCCGAAAATGATTGGTCACATTACCAACAGCTCATCCACGCTGGTGCCTTCACTAGTGCTGCTGCTGCCTTCATATCCTCTGTGGCTTCACAAAATGTCGTGGTCGTCCAGTGTGACCCCACATTTTTCAAAAGGCCGCAACACAAAATCTTGTGGAATGGGGGAACATGCCGAAAGGAGCTGATCGCACAATGTAGGCTGGTAGGTTCTCCTCACAGTGAACCCGGCTAATGTAGTTTTCGATTGTCTGGCGACAGCCACGCACTGTATTCCCGACGCAAAAGGTCCTTGCAACACTTATTTATGCCCACGTAAAGCGGCGTAAGTTGCGCCGTCAGGCCACAAGGAACACCAACATCACCACCGCCACCACTAGCGACACGACAGTCCTCCTTACAGCACCCAGGACTGGCCAAGAGACAACGCCATGTGACTTACCGTGAGCCCAGAATGCGCAGAGTATTGTATTTTCAACGAGCTTTCGGTAGGTAAAACCATATGCAGTAGGAACAGTCGGAAATCAAACGCACAGACGCAACTACGCCGTGGGGTCCCCGATTTCTGGTTTGCCTGCCATCGCCGGTGGTGCAAGCTGTTGTTTTGATTTTTGGCCGACTCCAAACTTAAAATATTTATATTTTTAAAAATGATCGGCCTAAAATTGTGTAAATGCGCTAGTTACGGTATTCTAAGTTCTACATCCTGGAGCCAAAGTGCTAAAACGCGTTCCCAATAGTGAATTGTTTTTTCTTCTACATTGCATCTTTTGGTAAAAACAGAGCCCACTTTCTTTATTTGACTGGGTAATAAGTAAGGAAGCCCTCAATACACACAGCAAAAACCACACGTTTTTATGGCGCTGCCGTTGTCTTTGTTTCGTTTTGAGGCGCTGATTTACATCCTGATCGCTCACCCGTGATCCGAATGTAAGCTTAGAGTCCTAAATTAATGTGGCGTGGCACAGCAGAAAGCACAAACGCACCAGATGCAGTATCTGCATGAAGCAGATACTCTGAAGGAATGTGTTTCTGGAAATAATGTTATTTGTACGATATTTTTGTTACTTGCGTTACCTGTATATTTACAACATACATGCTCCCAAAGGTAATTTTAGCGTTAACCAGGCATTTGTATATTTTTAAGAAGCCTCTACGCGCACTAATCACCGTTTTTTTTTCAGGTATGCCCAATCTTGGCCCAGTATTTCCGGAACCTACACTGAGTTCAAGTCGAGAAAATGTGGAACGGCCATCGTACATTTCGTAAAATATAGCATTATTGGCCGTGTAAAACCACGGCTATCAGTTAATTGCTACAGACATATACGGAATACTGAGATTTTGAAAGCATGTGCAGAAATGCTCAACCGAAGAGGATATACCGTTTGTTCAGCAAACCAAATTATCAGGGCTAATTTTTCTTTAAAAAATTAAGTGATACAAACAAATACAAGGGTTAAATAAAATAAACACGTTTGGTAAACACTTTCTTAGTTCGCTTTCAATCGCGTCAATTAAGCGTTTGTGTGCAATTTTCTGTTATAAACCTACTTTAATTTAAGCAAACCACAACCCTCGTTGTTTCTAGCATCGCCCTTATATTAAATAAATGTATTCAAAAATAGCATGTCCGAAATACAAGCGGCATGCAGTTGCCTAATGAAGGTAGCGATGTTGCAGTGCGCATATACATACAAGCAGTCGCGACTTAAAAATCGCTACAACGAAAACAAAACGTCTGCATGGTTGTGGCTGCGGACTTTTCAATCTCTCAGTTGACGTCAGATCTCTTGTCCTTCTGGTGAAGTAAATATAAGTTCAAATGATCGATATTAACCACCACTTATGGAACTGTTTATTCCACTTCCCCTCGTTGCGGCGCCTTATTCTCGTTACTGTGTCATGCATGAAACGGTCACGGAAAAGAAGAGTAGTATGTTAAAAGCACTAATACAGAAAACGTCTTTTTCCTTAATCTTACTATTCGTCACAAAACTGCTAGAGATCGCATTCTGAGTAATATATCTCTAAAGGATCGCCATGATATTGTGATTTGCATTACTTATATATCTCAGAAAAAGCACCACAGAACAACGTAACAGATGGGTAACTGTGTTTAACTCCTAACCTGTACTCCTATCGGAAAGAAATTCTTTCTCGTATGCACTCGTTACCAGTGCCCTATTGTCTCAACTAAAGACACCGGGTGATGAGGTACTCGGCTTTATAGTGCGGCTACACAGATTTACACTGGTTAATTGTAACTCTTTCTCCTATGTATGCAACAAAACCCCATGCAGTCCTTCGTCTAGATGCAAGAAAACAAAAGACAATTCCAAACAAAAGCAGTGTATTTCCGACTACGGCTCCCGTATGTCTGCTACCCGACTGCAGTCACGGAGTAGTTCACACAATGCTTACCACGTAGATATCCTCTCGCGGCCGAAGTCACAGTGAACCACCGTCGATGTTTGGTAAGGCGAGTGACCATGCCGAAGACTGTGACATTGTCGGACCGCAGTTCAACTAAGATATAAAACAAATATCAGATCCAAGCTAATTAGTCGCAGTGCCGATTTATCCCCACTTCGAACCTGCTGTCCTCGCGCGCAACTCACGCGAAAATTGGCCGAATCCTCTACCTATGGCTATTCAGTGCCTACTCCCCGCCGTGATTGGGTTCTGGTTGCTTAAATTTCATTCACAACGTGCTTATATGCGTGCCTGGCGGGATTTAAACTAAGGTCACGAAGGCAATTACCATTCCTACGAACCTGCTCCCCGGAATGGAACACTTAGCCGACCCATTTTATCATTCGACCATTTGTCATTCATGCTTCCCGTGTGAAGCTCTCTTCATTATCAAACTTTTTGCTCGAAAATAGGCACGCTTTCATTCTGTGAGGCTAGGTTCCCCACTCCACTGAGCAACTTGACTCCAGTCTTTATTTCCTACATTACAAAGTGAGGTGAAGTCAGAGTGCGAGTATTGCCTCTGGATGGTCGTTCAAGCAGGTGGTAGTGGCACAAACTTTCCGAAACGCGGTGCTACAGATGCCACATGAAACATCATAGCCGGATACCAAGGAACACGCAAAGCAACGGGAAGAATTTTTAACAAATTTTGCTGGCCGAGTATGCACGCCAATAAGAAAAGATTAGCAACTTCGTGCGATATACTTGAGGAAAACATCGATTGGAAAAACAGGTGTAGCACCATTCAGGAGCATGCGGTTAATCGACACTCCTCTCGGGACAGTATCAGAGAACCTAATCTATCTCAATGTGCCTACTTCGGCAAAATTCTGATCAAGATACATTTCGCGAGACGCTGTGCAGGCGACTTTGCGATGCCGCCCGGTGCTGGTGCGTACAACCCCTGGGCAAGTTTTCACCTTAGACGCGAGAGATCGCCCCAATCACCGCCGGCGCCTTGCGCATGCATGCATGCATGCATGTTCGGAATGTAAATTGCCAGCAGCTGCTCTGAAATCAATACGCACCTTTTTATGAAGCATGATCCGCCAGCTTTTAAAATGTCATATATATATATACAAACAAATAAAACTTCGAACAAGGTAGAAACCACGATTGTTGCCAACGTTTCAGGAAGGAGACTTGCCTTCGTCAGGGAAACCACTCGCCTGGCTGGCACCCTTTACATAGGGGTAGGTACCCAGGTGAGAGGACAGGAGGAAGTGTAATTAGGAAAGCGGATTAATTCGGGAGTATGTAGGGTGAGATATTGAGGGGGAAAGAAGGTTTTATGGTTCGAGCCACGAAATCGGTAAGAAGGAAGTCCGCCGGAGGTTGATATTCTGGGAAATTCTTAGAGAGAAAGGATGCGAGGATGTTTGTTGCCCCGCCGCGCGGCCTATCGAAAGGTTCTCAGAAACGCCGAAAGCAAAACAGGCGGTGAGAGGAGTCCTTCTCAGAAACTATCTGCAAGCATCAGGTCAAAAGAAAAGGTAGAGAAGGGGGAGAATAACGACGTCCAGGAAAAAGGCAACGTCGAAGAAAACAAGCAAAAGTGGAGGAAAACCACACACACACAAACACACACACACACACACACACACACAAAAGGAAAAGCAATAACGGCTCAACTGAAATGGCACGTGTCGCAAACAGCAAAGTTCCTGGAACAGGCCTTTCCCGAATCTCAAAAACAAAAAGATAAAGTTATAGGCACGCACGGGGCACAAGACAAAGCGGAGCAAAAATATAACAAAAAATAGAATTCCAGAGAAAAGGTTGGAGGGACTCCTGCGCGTACTGCACTGGACGCTAAAGAGTGACAACAAAAAGAATTAGGGGGCCACATAAGGAGCAGAGGGAGGGGTCATATTCTTTGGATAAGGTACAAGCAAGACAGTGCCTAATGCTGTATTCCCTCTCAATAACGCAAGGATTCCAAGTTGCCCCTAGACGCTTTAATTCCAGCAGGTCCCAGGGAGTTGAATTTGTGAATTAAAAAAGATTCTCGGTATTAACTTCGGAAAGCAAAGGGGGGAGCGCGTTACGTCATAGAGAGAAATGAAGAATTTTTTGAGCCAGAAAGAAAGTGGCGAAAAAATGCGATTAGTTTGAGTGGCGCTGGCTACCACCCCAAGTGCAGGGAACAAACTATACCTTGACACAAATACCCGATAAAGTGATAGGGAAACAGTCCCCCCGGTAGCGGAGTGGTTATAGCACCAGACCGATATTCTGGAGGTCGGTGGTTCGAATCCCACCCGGTGGGCATTTTTTCACCACTTTCTTTCTGACTCAAAAAATGCTTCATTTCTTTCTATGACGTTACAGATCCCCCCCTTTGCTTTCCGAGGTTTTTTTGACTGCCAACCCTTATTCTGTCTTAATTCACGGAGCCCCTCATTTCCCATTTCTGATTCGCTATATATTTATACGTATATATATATATATATATATATATATATATATATATATATATATATATATATATATATATATATATATATATATATATATATATATATATATATATATATATATATAAAGTAACCTCCGTAACAGCAGCATAACAGGAGGGTTTGTTTCTACGTTTCGACTTGAGACGAGTCGAACAAGACCTGTCTCAAGTCAAAACGTAGAAACAAACCCTCCGCTGTTGTGTTACCGAGGTTTCTTACTTTGTGTTCACCACGCCTTCGGCGCACAAAAACTTACACAGAGCGCGAGAAGATAAGGTAAGTAGAGACACAGACACACAAGGAAAATATTCAAAAATAACAAATGTTTACTGACATTTCAGGAAGAAAACTTCCTTTCTTGAGAGTACAGAATAAATTGGTATCAAAGTTGTAGTACATATATAGAAAATGTAGCAAGAGTGAGGGCAGGGCAAGGGAAGGGACCGTTTGTTGACTGGAATCATTGTTGGTGGGCAGCGAAAAAATGAGAGAAGTGCAAGTGGGAAAAAAGGATAACGAGAAATCACAGTCACGCGGTACGAACATGAGAGAAAGAACCAAATAAGAAAACAAACAGTACGAAGAAAAATTTAGCAAGGTATTTCGCCCTTTCCCTCTTGACAACAGGGGTGAAAGAGGGGTGAAAAGAAGGTATTAACATGCACGCATTTAACATAAGCAAAAACATCACAGTCACGCTGAGCGAACATGAGAAAACAAGAACTGAGAAGAAAAAGAAACAGAACGGAAAAAATTTCTTAAAAAGGCATTTACCCTTTCCCCGCTTGGCAATAGGGGAAATGAGAGGGGTGAAAACAAGATATGCCCTCGCACGCATTTGACATGGGCATGAAAAAAGATAACAAAGAAATCACAGTCACTTGGTACGAACATAAAAAAAGAAGTACGAGCAAAAAAATTAACAAGGTAATTGGTATTTCCAGTGTCCCATGGCAACTGGGGGCAAGAGAGGGGTCAAAAGAAGATATGCCCATGCACTCATAAGGCGCACATCTGGGCACACACATCCGTTCTACCAATGAGGCTCAGGTGACTGAAACATGAGGGTACTATACTTGGCTGCTGTTGGCGAGAAGGAAGGGTCGCGCACAACAGCAGTCAGACCGGCAGTTTCAACAGGAAATGACGGTATATTCTTATACAAAGAGCAGAAAAAAAGCATAAGAGGAAAAAAAGAGATTGAAAGAAAGGAAAGGAGAGAAAAAGAAAAAAAAGACAAGAGCGAACAAGTCATGAAAAGGAAGATAACAGAAGATAGGTGCACGCGCATGACGCGCACCTGGAGGTACACATCTGCTCGACACATGGTACCAGTTCAAGGAACGTCGAGGGAGTCAGCAAAAAAGGAAGGGGAGCGGAATGCAATCACACACCCTCGCGTGCACAAATCGATTACGAGGTGGGAGTATGAAAGCTAACAATGGTATTGCAGCCGTCTACCTAGAACATAATGTCCATAGTTCCTGGTGAAATTTGGTTTTGTGAAGCCACTGCGCTAAAAAACGCGGTGCTACCGCGTTTCGGTGCTACCGCACCAGTGCTCCCGCTACCGCAATTCGGTGCTACCGCACCGAATTTTCTTTTTTCTTTCTATATACTGCAGGCCTTCCCCTTCTCCTCAACCCATCTCGCGTGTTCATTCTGCTATCGGTGGCCCACAGGATGTCTGTTCCTTTCACGGTGAAAATTTCGACATTGAGGGCTGCCTCATTTGCTGTTCTGATTATTGCCTTCACTTGATTTTCTTCGGCGCATGTACCTTTCTATTAAGGTAGGCTCTGAGATAAACTGGGCTCATGATCAGTGACTTGGTGTTTCTTACCATTTGTTATCACATTTATGCTCTTCTCGTTGCTAGGCGTGTAATATTGTGGCGATTGTTTAACTATTTTCTTTTTTTGGCGAATGTAAGATCCGCTCTGCTGCTTGACTCTAGAGCCACGCCGAGCACACTTAGGTGTCTGTTCTATGGGAGAACCTCCGTACTTATTTTCGGGTGATTGCAAACGTGACGTCATGCACCATCTGTTGTTTGCCAAACAGATCTTGTGGGGGAAATAAAACTGCGGCAATAGTGAAAGCCAGCTTGAATAATAATGTAATTAGAGGCTATATACAACGTTTTATTTTCTTTTGTTTCTGTCCATATTACATGCGTTTCTTACTTTTTGACACACCGGCGTCAATATTGTGCCCCCTGTTTTAATTTGGTGACCCAATGAAGGTGCCGACATCAGTTATAGTGAAAAACCCACCCCGTTGGCTTAGTTGGTAAGGCGTCGCGCTGCTGAGCTAAAGGGCGCAGTTACATTCACGCCGCCGCGGCATTTTCCTAATGGAAGCAACAAACAGCAATGCCTGCGTGTCGAGTTATGAGCCCAACTTAAAGATTCCTATGTTGTCGAAATCAGTGCGGAGCCCTACACCAACAGCAGACCTACACCAACATAGAGCAGGCGCGGCTTTGGTACGTGAATTACCGAAAATTATTTTTGTCTGGTTAGAGGCGCTTTCGTGTGATGGCGACAGTGTTTTGCGGGAACGCTGCCATCTAAAGGGTATATAACGGACTTCACTGTGCAGGTGTGGCAGCCGATAAAATTGCGGGTCGTTTGTTTCACCTCCGCCGGAGTCTCATTTTCCTCTTTTCCATAGTTCAGTTCCCGCTCCGTCGTATTCTATCTACTTGGTAGTGCGAGCGGCGAGCCTTCGCATCTCACTGCTCGAGTCGTGGTTTCCGAGTGGTAGCGATGACGTATTTTCGTGGACGCTTGATGGGCATGGCTGATAACGAACGGCCAGTAGCCATAGGGAAATCTAAAAATGAGCCTAATAATGCTATCGCGTTAAAATGCGCTGCAATTCACCCTCAGAAAGTGGGTCGGCGGTTGGTTGAGCTTTATTGGTGAAGCACATACGTGGAAACCCTTTTTTTATAAAATAAAGAAAGCTCGAACACGGTGTTAGACGATCTCACTCCTGCTTCAACTCTGCGGCCGCGGACAGATGTAAAAAGATCAGCGGCAGAGACAGAGGGAAAGTGAGATGGTATGCGTTGGTGCGAGCTTTCTTTAATTTTTATAACTCCCAGCGCTTGTGCAACGCGCGCACATGGCCGCTACACGTGACCTGCGGGGAGCGCACAGCGGTGAGAGCGGTCGCGTGGAGCTATCACGTGGCATTTGGCGAGAACGCCGGGGGTAAACCCGCAGATGCACTCGGTGAGTGCCCCGTCTGTCTCCCCTGTCTCCGCATGGGCTTGAAACTCAATAGATAAGGCAACGGACACTCGCTCCGTGTCTCTATTCGTTCCAGGTTCAATCCCTGTTGGTGCCACTCTGTTGACACTCATGGTCGCGACAGACCCATTGGGGGTAGAGGTAAAACGCTTCGCCTTAATAACAGTGTCTGGGAACATCCAAAGACAACAAACCCGCTTGAAACAAGCCTTCAATACAATATTTTTACCCCACGATGACTTGATTAGTTGTTTTTTAAAAGGAAAAGCACAGCCAGTGTGCAATAATTCCCCGCTGTGTGGCCGCTTTCTCACTTACTCATTCACTTTATGTTCCACGTCAGTGCCTACGTCCCACAAGTATTATGCTAGCTTAGCAACAGGGGCTCAGAAAATTAGGGCCGCAGCCTCGAGCCAATCGGTTTTCAGAAATACGGTGCTCAGCCTGCTCAGGTCTTCGCACGATCAACCAAATTATGAATAAACAAAATTCCTTCAGTGATGCAAAGCTTAAGGCCGAACCATTCCTCATTCGCCATGTTTCCTTATATTTGGTGAGTTGTTATAAGGCACTACTGTCAAACGTTTTCTGTCCCTTTACAGAATATTGGTTTGATTTTTTACATAAACTGTATCACGCGTGAAGGTGCTCGCAAATGTGTTAGTTTGATAATTACAGGTAGATTTTTCCTTGTCTCTTTACAAATAGCCCTAACTGTAGCACTGTGCAGCTTCTTCAAAGTATGCAGGTTGCTCAACGCTGCGAACCACCCTACTCCTGTTATTGTCCCTTAATAAGCATTGGGTTTTCCTGTATTGCTATACATTTTAAGGTACAATTCTCTGTAGTGATATATTCTTAGTAAAATCTTTAATGAAACTAGCTTGAACTTATTTACAAACACGGCCAAATACACAGATTTTTTTTCACAATAGTTGCATGGATGTATGCAAAGCATTTGAAAATTTCCAATTGTTTGTGTACTCCCATTCGAAAATTTCTGGACGAGGTAACCTTTAAGCTAAATTTATGATATGCTTCGCAGATGTGTACTCACCAGTCCAGCGTTATTGTCGTAGTTATCCACAGAAAGAAGACCAAATGTGGGGAAGAAGACAGAACATTTATTATAAAATAAGTACAAAGCAGTATTTTGTGTGTAAGCAGATGCTTAGCATGACAAAACCAGTCGGCTCAGACGTGACAAAGAAGTAAGCTTGCAGGGGTCGGAAAAAGACCGCGTTCGAGAAAGGAGGGAAGTTGAATGAGCCCCAGCAGAGACATGGCGAGTGCTTGAAGCGGTGTGTTCGGGAGCTACCGCCTGGGTGAGAACGGCCAGAGAATCCTGCTACCAAGCCGCACGTTACTCCCGGACTGGCAGACTGAAGACAGACATGGCGAGTGGTCGAGGAAGTGGAAGTGGTGTGTTCGGGGAGCTACTGGCTGGGCGAGAACGTATAGGGAACTCTCCTACCAAGCAACACCCTACTCCTGACCGCCAGACTGAAGAAAGACGTGGCGAGTTCTCGAGGCAGCTAGAAGCAGTGTTTTGGGGGAGATGCTAGCTGGGGACACCTTCCAGGGAACTCCCCTACCCAGCCACACCTTACTCCTAGACCGCCATATTCGAGAAAAACGGGGCGAGTGCTCGAGGAAGATGAAGCGGTGTGTTCGGGGAGCTGCCGGCTGGACGAGAACATACAAGGCACTAGCCTACCGAGCAATACTTTATTTCTGGACCACCAGACTGGAAAAAGACGTGACGAGTGCTCAAGGCTGTGGAAGTAGTGTGTTCGGGGAGCTGCCAGGTGGGCCAGAACGTACGAGAAATTCTCCCACCGATCAACACCTTACTTCTAGACCACCAGACTGAAGGAAGATGTGGCAAGTGCTCGAGGCAGTGGAAGCGGTTTGTTTGGGGAGCTGCCGGCTGGGCGAGAACGGACAAGGCACTAGCCTACCAAGCCACACCTTACTTATCGACCGCCAGACTAAAGAAAGACGTGGCGAGCGCTCGAGGCTGTGGAAGCAGTGTGTCCGGGGAGCTGCCAGGTGGGCGAGAACGTACAAGGAACTCCCCTACCGAGCTGCTCCTTAGTCCTCGGCCACCAGACTGAAGGAAGACGTGGCGAGTACTCCAGGCTGTGGAAGCAGTGTGTAGGGGGACCTGCTAGGTGGGCGAGAACATACAGGGAACTTCCTCTACCGATCCGTACCTTACTCCTCGACGATCAGACTGAAGGAAGACGTGGTGAGTGCTCGAGGCAGTGTAAGCGGTGTGTTCGGGGAGCTTCCGGCTGGGCGAGAGCATACAGATAACTCTATTACCGAGCTACACCTTACTCCTGGACCGCCAGACTGAAGACACACGTGGCGAGTGCTCGAGACAGTGTAAGTGGTGTGTTCGGGGAGCTGCCGGATGGGCAAGAACGTACAAGGAACTATTCTTCCGAACCACACGTTACTTTTGGACGACCATGCTGAATAACGACTTGGCGAGTACTTGAGGCTGTGGAAGCAGTGTGTTCGGGGACCTGCTAGGTGGGCGAGAGCATACAGGGAACTCCCCTACCCAGCCGCAACTTACTCCTGGACCACCAGACTGAACGAGGACGTGGCGAGTGCTCGAGGCAGTAGAAGCGATGTGTTCGGGGAGCTGCCGGCTGGGCGAGAACATACAGATAACTCCCCTACCGAGCTACACCTTACTCCTGGACCACCAGACTGAAGAAAGACGTGGCGAGAGCTCGAAGCAGTAGAAGCGGTGTGTTCGGGGAGCTGCCGGCTGTGCGAGAACGCACAGGGAACTCCGCTACCGAGCCGCATTTTACTGCTGTACCGTCCGACTGGGGACGGACGTGGTGAGTGATCTAGGCAGCTGGAAGCGGTGTGTTTGGAGTGCTATCGACTGGCCAAGACCATCCCAGAAACTTCGATAGCGACATTAACTTTACTCTTGGATCACCAAGCAGGTGATGACGAGGCGGCGTCCAGAGAGCAGCTTCCACAACACAACCCCCTTCGAGCACCGGACGCACTATTGATAGCAGCCTGTCACCACTTGGCAACGACAGCACCAATTGCCAGAGTAGTCTTCTGTTTCTCACCAATGCCATTGACCTGATCCGTGCGAGCCCGAACTTAAGTTGCAGTGCACTCTTGCAGTGCTCCCGATTATATTGACATGCACAGTGTGCGTGTATCCCCGTTTTGATACCCCACGTCTAAGCATGAAGAAAACTTTGGGACTACGCGCTGATGCACCACTGAAACTTAGCAACGCCATCGGTCGATGGCACTCGACTAATGTGCTGACACGGAGTCATGGTGTCCATGACACATGGTGTCATTTCTCCGTGACTCCTGCGTGAACGAAACTGTGTGAACGTTCGCCTTAACTTTATTACTCTTGACGTGTTCAATTTGTGCGTTCCCGGGCTGATAGTTTTTCTGCGTTGTTCTGCGTCTGTTAGTGTTTGTATGCGTTTTATTTTCTCTTGACTTCTTTCACTTATTTTCTCCCTTTTCAAGTTTGCATGGAGTACGAAGCGAAGGTCTTTTCTAGAATTTCTTCTTATCACAGAAGCATCCCTCCGTTTTCCCTATTACATCTAAACGTTTGTTTTGGTGGAAGAAGGATATTTCCAGTTATTGGCACAGATAACACATGGCAAACTCCACTCCAGCCAATTGACCAGATCTCAGTGCGAACGCTTAGCTCCCACTACACGTCTAACGCGGACAAGAGCGGCCAGTTTGAAGTTCCCGCGACCGCGGTTTTTTCCTATACAACATGAAAACAAAACTGTAGGAGTGATAATGTGCGCGTTGCCATGGGACTACCTTAAACTTTTCTTGTTTATTCAAAATCCTTCTTGACGTAACTCTTTCTTCCCGGAACTGAGAACGCCCTAGATAAATGCGTGGAAAGCAGAGGCCGCGGCATTCAATTCACCGGCGTTAGCCTTAGCGCGTCTTCCCGCTGAGTGCTACTAAAGACGGACTTTTAAAGCGAAGCTTTTTTCGTCTCACTCATTCCTAATTTTCAAAACGCCAAGAAAAGTCAATTTTGCACAATTTGATGGCATATAATGATGACGATAATAATAATTTAGTAATATTCATGACGATGATGTTGAGGACTATGACGAAGTTGATGACAAGAAACAAACACGAAAAAAGGCTTTTCATGGCAAGAATTGGGATAAGAATGTTGGACTGAATCAAGTGCAGTAGGGTAAATTTGGAGCATATCGTCGTTTCTAACTTCCATGAAGTTAAGAAAATCCGGTTGCACATTTCTTGCGTGTAGGGCGTGTCCGTTCAATGGGGCAGGGTAGCGGCGAAGACCAACGCCTGGAGTGATGATGGTAAACCTGCATATTTTTTTTATTAATAAAGGCCTCCAGACTAAAGCAGGAGTTCCCCAGTCGAAGGACCAAGCATCCACCTCCTTTCTACAAGCTCTCCACATCAACAGGTGTACAACACCAGCTATCCAGTGTGTTCAGTATTTTGGCACACGTTAAAGATCACGTGGTGGTGAAAATTAATCAGGAGATCACACTAAGGCCCGCGTCATCGCCTGTGTAGCGTGGGCGTGTTAAACGTCAAGGTCACTCCGCACCAGCTCTCAACATAGCATGCGGTATTTTATTACTCGTAGTTTGGGGTACGGATATAGGGGGCTGCTGACTCGATCCGCCGAACCCAGGGAATGAAATTCAACATGAGTCGTTCTTTAAAGTGTGGACATTAGGCTACTTATAAGTCGGAGTGCATTCAGCGGATGATGTATATTTGGAGAATATTGTCGTCTGTGACGGCTTCGGGGATAGGAACTCTCAGGCGAAGTTGTCGTGCACAGGGAAGAGTTGTGTGTCTTGCGCTACGCTGTTCGTGAAGTGCTTTACAAAGATTTATGTTCCCCTCTGCAGAGCGGGGTCTGGTACTCTGATGGTGCATGTTGAGGCTTTGCACTGTTCCCTCCGGCTCCCGCCCAAGTATTTCCTTCCATAGTATCAATTAGAGTACTTCTAATATACACATACGTAGCGAACCACACGTAATATTCCAGTTTTTATGTATCAAAATGGGATAGAACAGCTTACAAGATAGATGCCGACATTTTATGGACGACGATTGTAGTTTTTTATGGGAATATCCGCATCCGCTTCACGTAAAACAACGATACTACAGCCACTGTCTTAGGGGTGATAGTATTGTGAGCCCTCTTCACCAAGCTACCAGTGTTCCCAACCTTATACAATAACTTCCTCATGATCGCTGCATCATCCTCAGCACTAGCTCTAATGACCGCTCTTGTGATCATCACCCCTATACAACACTCAAACCCATTTGGGCAGTTCCTCCACCCGAGCATCTCAATAAACGGTCGTCCAACCGTTCTCTCGTATATTTATAGTCTCCTGCATACCTTGTCACGTGGTAGCTTGTCATGCATGTCGTGCGCCGCGAAGGCCCAGGAAAACGGACAAAGAGGAGCGCAGTTTGCGGAACAATATTGTCACCCGCGTCGGCTTCCACTCCCCGAGGACCGAGGGACAAAGTCAGTGGCGTTTCAGAGCTCACTGTCCAGGGGATGCAGAATAGTTTGGACTGAGCGCGCTGAATGATGTGGGAATGCGTTAATTTAGCAACGTTTCTAAGCGAGGACCACCTTTTCATCCTTCTCTCCTACTAGAGTATGCCTGAGCTGTCTTTACGGGTTTTGTTAAGGCCAAAGCTTTAACTGCCCCATTGAGCAGATTATACGCCACCTAGTGTATTGTTCTTTGGCGCGAGAAACAGCTTATCAAATTGGCGATGACGAGAGTGGACAGAGTTGTTTAACGAGTGAAAAGAAAATTTGAAGAAATTGCGCTCTAATAAAATTTAATCGAAACCTTCCGACTTGTCATTTTTGCACTGTTCAACGTCCTTTTGGCCCAGTGTCTCTAGAGCGCACTGTATGCTAACTAGCCCTCGTATTATGAAGCATTGGCAGCTGGTACCGGCACCTCGACGCACTAATAGCTTGATGCACTGCAGCAAACTGTTAGATTCAGCATTGTGTTCTTAATTTACAACTGAACATGCAGCTTACAAAAACCCTAGTAACGTGGAATAACTATGATTTGTTAGTGGCTGCTACCCGTGCCGTATGCATATTTGACATCAAAAAAAGGGTATTTGCCCAACTAGTAAACACCTGGACATGCCGATTGTTTGTTCAGCTCTATTGCTGCGTGCATTAACTTTTACCGAGAAAACGTATCCAACGAGTCAGGCCACTGCGCATGGTCGAACGTATGGTAGTGTCAAGAAGTCTAATGCTTCAACGTCGTTGACGGCAGCATGCTCCCCAGTAGCATACATGAGCCATTCGCACAAGTATCCCGAAGATCAGGGAGCGGGAGAAGGGAGCAGCAGAAGCACACGCAGACTCAGATAACTTACTCAGATAACATACTCTACCATTGCGCTCAGTGAAATTAAAAACAATTGAATTCCAAGCAAAAAAGTCAATATTTACCGTATGTAGCCAATGTGCTGAAGTACAATCTCTGAACGTAATTCTCGCCAATGTAATCAGAAGTCTGAAAAGCGTACTCAGAGCCAAACTAAGAGAGAGAGAGAGAGGGAGAGGGAGAGAGAGAAAGAAAGAAACTTATTGAAATTTGAAGACGGTGACACTCCCCCGCTGTCGGAAAGAACAAAGCATAGCGGACTTTTTATTTGAGTTTTTTTATTGAATGTAGCTCCTGTTACAACAAAAGACAACGAACATGAGCGGAGAGACAGCTATCACTCTAATTATGTAAAAAAAGGCGGTCATTAAAAAGCGTGTTTTCAGTAGCAGAATGCTCCTTATACCACTTCCTCAACATTCCTCTTGAAGCGAAAAAAATCGAACGCCCTCCTATTTATACAGCCTTGACAATCTAGCCGTAAAAATACGAGACTGAGTCGATGGATACCACTACCTTGAATTCGTTTTACTGTGCTAATTAAGCCACAGGACGAAAATACAGCTCAGAAAAAGCTACTAAGGGCCGCGAAGGAATAGGCCAAACTTGTAAATAAGTGACAACAGAATACCTCTAACTAGTAGACAATAGAATATAAGCACTTCACCCCTTACTGAACATTTGTAAAGGAGGTTTCTGGCAGCCCAACAAGCAATTAACGAGTTATTATAGGAGTAATGCTAATATACAAAAACCGAGTGACTTGGACAACGGAACTAACTTGAGTGAATGATATCGTAGTTTGTTAATGGTCTCGAGATGGCCATGCAAAGCTCCAAAATGGCAATGTTTTTAACTACTATGATAGACCGCCACGGTAACGAAGTGACTGCCGAAAGGCATAGGGGAAGACCAATAACATGATTCAGGGAAGCAGAAAATGTATGGGTAAAAAAGGGACTCTGGAAGCACAGGAAGTAGCGATAGCATATTTACGGGAGATGCGCGCGTGCTGCATCGGGCGTTGATAAGCTGATGATGAGGACAGTATTGTGCCCTTGAATCATGTAAGTGTTTAAACACAATATTTCGGCATTTTTTGCACGGTAGGCGTTTAAGAAACCTTATTTACAGTGTGAGCCGAAATTTTCTTGGTTGTCTAATTACTACCAGTAATACTATTCCTAAGGCCTGAAGGAAGACGCGCATTTATGAATTTTTAGAACTCAAGAACAATTGCACCTCAAAGTTCACTGCTGCGTTTATTGTGTTTTATATGTGCACGGTGGTGGCATCAAACTTCAGCACCTAATTGTGATGCGTAAATGGGTGCTGTAAAGTAACCGAAAGTGCCCTAATAAAAAAACGTGGATCCTAAAAAGCTCTACTAAGCTTGACAAACCAAGAATTACGACTTTCTTTAGTATTGACAGTTTAATAAGAACTACAAGATGGGGCTGTTAAGGGGCCTCATTTTTCCGAATAGGCTTGAAAGGTAAAACACAATGCCTTGAAGCAATAATGGAACTTCCTCAGGGTGTAAATATATCTTTTGTCTCCGCAATCAGATCGAAAGGATATAAAGGCAAGGCTGCGTAATAATTTTTTATCTTCATTTTTAAAGGAATACCAAAGATTTATGTAGCGTCGCCCAAGTAACAGTACGAAACAGAAACGCAATGCTGCTTAATTGCGACCTTCATCTTAGATCTAACAGAAGATCCTCAGTTCCATTTTATATCATTTGATTTATATATTCGCACTGAGGACCGCAAGACCTTAAAAAGAGTAGCGGCATCACTTTGACATGAGTAAAAAGCTGTAACGAGAAACAGTTTTTGAAACCATTAGTCGCTCAGTGCCGACTTCAGATGTACTGGATCTGTCATGGTGGACATGTAGGTTGGATGGCGGTTCAATTCGGAGCTGGCTTCGGGCACGAATGAGTAAAACATTTGCCTCGGAGTCGGGTACTCCAACTTTGAACGTATGTCCTGGACGGGAATAAATATATGAGTGGTGCGAAAAGAGTGCAGGTTTAACATATTCGGTCTTTGCGCGAAAAAGGCAACACACACAGGAAAAGAGGTTAAGGTTCAGCGCGGGTGAAGCGACACGAAGGCACGGGAAATTTTAGAGGCCTACCATATAAGAAAGAAGGGAGAATGATGCGTGAGTGACACATCGGTGTTTCTTCTTAAACCAGAGATTGTATTTCTTGACACGTGTCTGTAGCGTTATGATAGAGCTGCCTGTAAAGATTCCATTAATTGTAGGAACGCGCATGAGTGACCAGATAATAGCGTACTTATGTTTGCGTGATCCGTCCAATAAAGTTTACTTGAGAGTTTGCGCTCGCCCCGTCCTTACGGTGTGTGTTGTCTTTGTCGCGCAAAGCCCATGTTTATTCACCAAGATGTACCAACTCGCCCTACAACAAGTTCTTCTTTAAGATATTAGTTGTAAAAACATTTGTGACACAAGTTAAAAATTGACACCGACCACGACTGTTCTTTTTGTGTTTGTTTTTTCTATAACCACAGGTGGTCGCGTCAGTTTTTAATTTGTGTCGTGCGTTTCCCCGACCAGACGGGCTTCCGTCCAACACTTGATTCAAAGCATGCGGTTTTGTACGAGGGACTCTTGATGTTCTACAAAACTACAAAAATTGCAGAGAATAAATAAAGCCGCACTATTTTGCATGTGCAGCTTTCCCCCTCATTGCAGTTCTTTCCAAAGGGATTAGTCTATAGTTATTTAGCGAATTGCGAAATATTTTAGCGCAGATAATATTGGGGGGGGGGGAGAGAACTTGCTTTGTGCACAGTTCCAAGTGTAGCACGTCCCCCGACTAAGCTTCAGAGCCACGGAAACTATCCGGTACAAATTCATGGGGAGTAAGACGTGACAGCTAATTACACACAAAATATTCAAAATCCTAGAAACTTCTTTGCGAGTTTTCATCTCCTCGTTCACTTCTTGTTTTATGCCAAATATCACTTTCCTGAAGTGGTTTTCCTAGGTTCCTAAGAGGTCGAAAGTTTGAGCAAGAAAGCTGGGGATGGAGTAGGGTTAAAATAATTAGTAGTATAGGGAGAATAGGGGTTCCACACGCAAGAAGCGTATCCTTTCGTTCTAACGGGTGTTTTTTCAAGTAGAAGTTTTACCAGCAATGATAAGAAAACAGTGAATAAAGCCGACCATGCTGTTAGCCTTGTGAGTAATGTACCTTGTACGTTCATGCCAAAAAGGCAAAACGGGGAGATTAGCTCGTTAGATCTGATGCATATTTAAAGCGCAAAAAGTCGTAACACAAGAAGTGCTCGTGTGTTGCTCTTTCCTGTGTTACGTTGTTTGCGCTTTAGGTGTGAACAAAGGTAGGTAAATGTGAACGCCGAGGGTATTTTTACTTGTTAACGGAGTCAACTGGAGAACCATTCAAATTACATGCAGGTATGTTTGAGATAGTTGCGATTGGGTTATTCACATTGCTTTACATTCACCAACATTTTCTTTCATTAGCCACGTGCCACAACAACCAGTGATGCTACCGAGATTATTCTAAAGGATAGAGGGATAGAAGTATCCATGAACGACCGCCGGTTTTCATGCAAGGAACGCTCAGTTACCGTCTTCTATAATAAACCGTTGTCCCCAATGGTAGTACCGAGTCCAGACAAAACGGAACGTTACTACCCGATTTCCTGCCTTGTTGTCTAGCCCAAAGCGCGGTGCGCAGACAGTGATCGATCCTTGCTGAACGCTGCCGGACCACGTCAATGACAACGTCCTGTTAGGTGGTTTCCCAACTTTTTCGCCACATGATTATCAACGCCTAGATACAATAGTATATACTTAATTCTCTGGTCGCGCTTTCCTTCGTTTGTCAGTGCCAAATAAAGCCCTTTTTTATTGGCAAGAGGCACTGCCACTGCGAGGTAGATTTTTTGTAGGCGGGCTTCCGCCGAATCAGACAAAAAAAAATTCTACCGTGGGAGACACTCTCACGGTAGAAATTTTTTTTGCACCGTGACCTCACGGGGGTAACATGTTTGCCAGGCTGTACTTTTTAATATATACCAAATCACGCGAACAATCACAAAATATATGGGCGGCAGACAAGAAAATCGTTACTTGAGGAGATTTTAGCGTCGTTAATAATTGTGCGGCAATCTGCATATTGGCTCAATCACGTATTTCGCCTTCGATGTCTGACGCCGTTAGTAATATTTAGGTACTTCTCTTTAAATCGTACCATTACAGAATTTTTTTTCCTGAAGCTTCCGGGCAATACAACTTTGTGTAAGCGTGTCTTGGAACCTCTGTAGACACTGAAATTAATTTTTATACCACAAAACTAATTATTCCTTTGAAATCCAAGATTTTGGGCCACTTTAATAAAGCAGTACGTGTCTATATTTGTGGGTTGCGGTTTCACTACCGCTGCATCATATATGGCCGTCGAAAACCGGAGACATCGGTTCATAAAATATCGTGGGTTTAAGGCGAATTGTGTGTAATTTGTATTTAAAGGACATGGGCCCCAGGGTTCTTTGAAAGAAAATTTCTACCACATGTGAACTTTTGCGTCATACATTAAGGCACCTTCAAATGAATGGTTGATGTAACGGTTACGAGAGGTCGGAAAATTTCGTCTGGTTATATATAGAGATTTCACTCGACACTACGTACCGAAGGACGAAGGGAAGCCACGATTTACGGCGGCTCCCTTCGTACTTCGGCTTTTTTTGCACAAGCAAGATTGAGCTTGCCTGTATTCTACTTTTCAACATAACTCTCTTTCTTTAGCAGCAGTCGACGCAAGGATTCTATATATGACAAAGTTTATAAAGAGCGCTTAACGTGAGCAATTTTTTTGCCTCTCGTAAAAAACGTGTTTTAACATCTTAAAAACGCTGTAATAAAAACACTTGGACGTACTAACACGCCAAAAAATGAAACAGCTATGACGAGAATAACAAAAACCACAAAGAGTACCGTCTAAGGTATACTTCACACAGCCGTTTTGCACCCCGTCACGTCACTGTCACGTCACCGTCTTCCGTCATGGGCGACGGTTTCTCAGGCGATTTCTCGCCGAAAACGGTGCGACGGCGACGGGAAGTCGAGCTCTAGGTTTCCGTTCTGTCAACGCGACGGGTCCACGCCCCACGGTAAACCTGCCAACCAGAAAACAAATTTTAGATGCAGAGCATCTGATTCACTCACCTTGTCCCTCCGGCGTCGTGGTCGTCGTCGTCGTCATCGTCGGCGTTGTCCACCCATCCCCCATTCTCCTCGCCGCGCCAGCTGCGCTCTCCGCCGCTCACCCACTCTCCTCTCCGATAGCGAACACTCTCTCGCGAGGGGCATTGGGTTGGATTGGCTTGGCTTGGCTTAAATTGGATTGGATTGGATTTGGATTGGATTGGATTAAAGTGGATTGTGTTGGATTGTGTTGCGTCATAGCCGCGGCACGTTGCGTCATAGCCGCGGCAGACGCGCTGGGGCCGGTGCATGTGCAGTACCCTCTCTTCCGCGGTTTCCTCTCCTTCGGGCGTGCTGCGCATATAACCGGTGTGCCGTTCTCCGGCGAAGCAACATCCACGCTTGGCTCAAACACCTAGAGTCCACGCCGCTTTACAAGTACGCCAACGTCGTCATCGACTGGGACCGGCTTACGCAGTCCCCTCAACGTTATGCGCGCTATAAAACGCGGTCCCTTCGCCGCTCCGCCTATGCGTCGCATGTATACAGGGGTTCCCGCGAGGGGAGGTGGGAGTTTTTTAAATGCAGAGCATTTTAGTAACTCACGATGTCACCCGCGTTGGCGTCCGTAGTCCGCATCTTCGTTGTTATAAAGAGAAAATACTATCCGACGCCAGGTTTCGATCCCTCGACCCTGCGGGCGGAACGCTATGTACCTAGCGCTGTAACCACTGCGCCACAAAGCCGACACAGAATCGGACGCTATATACGCGCCTTATATCGTTGACTCATTCAAATTACTGCTGACGAGCGCTCTCTGACGAAATTTCTTCGACTCATTCAAACTACGTCAAGAAGCTTCTGATACAACGCATTCACTACCACCAACTCCCCAAACACTAAACGTTAACGCAATACACCCACCCCCTATGCGACGCATTTACTCGAGTCCCCCTCGCGGGGAGATGGGCCCAATTTGTCGTTCGCGCCCGCTGGGATCGCTAACATCTGTGGCGTGATCGTGACGTCAACATCCCGCGTTCGTGTGGTGGCGCGATTTCGGCGCTATAACACTCTCTCGCAAGGGGCATCGGATTGGATTCGATTGGATTGGCTTGGATTGGCTTGGCTAGGATTGGTTTGGATTTGGATTGGATTGGATTAAAGTGGATTGTGTTGGATTGTGTTGCGTCATAGTCGCGCCACGTTGCGTCATAGCCACTCCATGTTGCGTCGTAGCCGCGGCAGGGGGTTCACGGCACGTTTCACCATCAACTTCATCGACAATGTTTACGCTGGAAGAGAAGGCGGCGCGGCGGCGTGCTGCGGATGCTGAGCGCAAGCGCTTCAAGCGAGCCGCCGACGCCGAACTTCGCCAGCGAGAAGCCGCAGCCATTCGTGAACGTCGGGCGGCGGATGCAACGCTGCGAGAACGTGACACTGCATCGAAACGCCGACGTCGAGCCGACAACGACGACGTTCGCGAATGCGAAAACGCCGCTAAACGCCAGCGCCGAGTAGCGCATCCGGCCATGCGGCAACGAGAGGCGGCAGCAGAATGTGCTCGTCGACTCGCAAATCCGGAGGCTGCCGCCGCTCGAAGTGCGCTTCGTCGAGAGGATCCCAGCGTACGTCAACGAGAAGCCGAAGCCGAACGTCGTCGTCTGGAAGCGTACCCGGAGGCCGTTCGCGCGCGCCAGCGACAGGCCCAGGCGCGCTTCCGCGAGCAAGGCGGCGCCGACGCCCGCTTCAAGCGGGAATTCCTCGACCGCAGCTTCGGCTACAGCTGCGCCGTCTGCGACCGACTCTGGTTCAGCAACAACCTCACCACAGTCGGGAACATCCGGAACGCTACGCACCAGAACAACTGCCTGCGGGTTCTTTGGAGTGCGTTCGTTCTGGACGCGGAGGGCGCGGCTGCACTGCGGTCGTCGTCGCTGGCGGCGCCGGCTCTCTGACGAAATTTCTTCGACTCATTCAAACTACGTCAAGAAGCTGCTGATACAACGCATTCACTACCTGTGGGCGGAACGCGAGGTACATGGTGCTCTTCCCACTGCGCCACAAAACCGACACAGAATGGGAGGCTACGAACGCGCCTTATATCCTTGACTCATTCAAACTACGTCAAGAAGCTGCTGATACAACGCATTCACTACCACCAACTCCCCAAACACTAAACGTTAACGCAATACACCCACCCCCTATGCGACGCATTTACTCGAGTCCCCCTCGCGGGGAGATGGGCCCAATTTTTTTACTGCTAAATTAAGCGAAAAGTGGGCGCACGTAAAAATCTAAGCCACTCTTTTTATTTTTCAGATTGAGCACACTCAATTCTAGGCTGAACTGATCAAGCAGACCACACTTTACTCTGACGGAGAGCTCCAGTACGAACGCTACTCCATTACGTCTCCGTCGCGGTTTTTTGACGTGACGTTGTCGTGACGGAGAAGCTGACGGCTGTGTGCATGAGGCATAACGTGGCGTCATGTGCATTGCCATAAAGACAACATAACATTGAAATATCTGTACAGGTAACACAGCGCAGCAAAATCATCTTTATTAGGTGGCACTCGAAGTATTGAAAAATCTTTGACATTTCCTATTTCCGGACAATGCATGAACGGCAAAACAGTAGTAAGTACGCTCCAAAAAAGCGCTGCATATACCTATTGTGAGCAACAATATAATTTCTTATATTTCAAAGAGAAATCAAGCACAGAGAAAATAAGGGGTCGTGCCAAAGTCTTGTGGTTGCATGCAAAAACTGATAGAGCGCGTTTTGTACAGGGTCAAAATACGTAGAATTGCTAGCCTTATCGGAGTTTTATTGGCGAGTTAAAGTGATTTTTTTTTTTGCATGAAAGCACAGATCTCCGCCCTATATGACATGTCTGCGCCACTGCACTACCGCCAGAGGGGACGGCAGCACGTAGCACGCTGCTCTAATAACACGTGTACATTCTCTTGTAAGATAAAGAGATAGCGAAAACATTTTAATGAGCTCCAAAGCGTAGTGAAACCCCAGTCAGGGAATGTATGTTTAGTCTTTGAGCACCATTTTGACAGTCTGGTCCTCCAGTCAGCATCTGGCCCACAGTGTGTCCCACATACTAGAAGAGCAACAGTTAGAGAGAGATGGTAAGGCAGGGCGGTGTACTCACTCCAAGAGTATATGTCGTAGTGTGCCCAATTGTTCGAAACCTAACACTGCCACTCCATCTGTCGGCGTCCCGGGTTGAGGCACCTTGATGTTTATCTTTATTGAAACTCCGCTATTATTGTTTCAAGCCCAAACGCTAACTCACAAATTGTTACTAGGAAGCCTAAACGCACGCGGGAAGCATTGCATTGTTTTTTTTTTAATTGTGGCTGTGACTAAGCATATTAGGTTAATAAATACCAGTGTTTCATACGATGGTACCAGCTATACAGGACCGGAGCCATATCAAATTTTATAGGACAAAAGCTCTACAAGACATTGGTTAAACATTAAGTGGGTTAGGGGTTATACTGTAGGGGCTTATGCAGTCTTGGAGTTATGCCGGAGTTGTAATAAATAGGCACTATGGATGACCTGCATGGGAAAGCCATACCTAAGGTCGCTATGAAGGACTAATGTCGGAACAGCGGTTTCCCATAAAGCTCGCTTATGGTGATGCATAAACCGTTTGTCTTGTAGCGTTGTTTTCGCGTGCTTTGTACAGTAGGCAGCCGCCGCGTAGTGGCCTTACATGGTCTCGATCGCGCGTTTACTAATATAACAGTAAAAGAACAACACCTGAGCTATCTATAACTCATTCGTTTCGGTTATATTATAAATGAGTACCCCTAATAAGATACGATAAGATTTATTAAACTCATCATTGTACAGCAATATAGTCGCGGGCAAACCTAATCCTTCAGTAGGCTTGTGTTGTGACAACCTGCAGCACTGATAGTTTCAGAGATGGCGTAGACTTCTTTGTCCACCCAGTTTGATTGTCTTCAGCTGAGTCTGCCCGTCCTGCATCGATACAATGCAGCGCATGTTAAAGAAACACAGATGCTTTATTAGGCTCAGCTGCCATGCGGCGTCAATAAAGCAGCGAAACGACCCCGGCACGCGTTTCAAGCAGCAGTCCTTCACTTTCAAGTTTGCCAAATGCTAACCATATTACAGACCCCATTGACGCTGGCAAGGAGCATTTCCCAAAGTGCGTATATCTACAAGTGTTTACCAAGGCCCGTGATGAGAGGAATTATTTTGGAATACTCCAGCTTGTAAAAAAAATCCAGATGATGTTTCAAACAGACCATGCATATATTGGGCTTGTGCCATTGATTCCTGAATAAATCAGGCATCCCTGGTTGTACCGTAAATTCTTGGACGCCGGAACAGGGGGGCAGGATCGGCCAGGGCCTCCATAAGCATATTTGTGTGCGCGCTCGTCCCTCCCCCCCCCCCCCTAGTTTCTGCTCCATTGACATTTTTTGCGCAACTACCTATCTCAACATTCCATGGAATTGGGCTGCTTCCCCCACGGCATTGAATCTAATTTTACATTGATAGCACTCACAAAACACGAAAGCAGCCTTGGACTGCCTACCGGACACGCTGACTCCGCGGTGCTTGGTGGCAACCTGAGCGGTGGTTGAGGAACGTGGGAGCCGTTTACCAAGCCAGAAGACTCAGAATGTTTTGTGTGGGATTACTAGTGTAGCGACGAAGCTTCGCGACACGGTAGGTAATTGCCAGGCGAAGTCGTCGTCCCCGCGGGACAAAGCAACAGTGGACGTGCGCGGCTCCAAGTCAGAAAAGAAGACCGACTCGTCAAGCTAGGCGGGTGAAGCAAGTGCTTGCCCTCCGTAGTTGGAGGCGGCAAACGAGAATCGTTGGTGAAGACTGCTACCGTAGAGGCTCGAAGATGTGTCGAAGATGACCGGCGAACATTGTCGGTTTGAGCAGTACTTCGTGTGTGCGCGCTTTCACCGAAAGGGGCGACGGAGCGGACGTTAACCCCAGAAGCGGCGGCTGCAGCAGGCAAACATTCCCGCGATGAATGACCAATTAGCTTTCGCAAGTGGATGTCGAGTGGGATGCGCCGCGTCAAAACCGCATGAGTGGCTTTAGGTAAATGCACCAACCGGCATGTCTGGTTTCTTGGTAAGATATGCCTGGGCGGTGTCCTGGAGCCTCAGTGAATCAAGCGGACTGCAAAAGATGCCGCACCGCAGTGCAACAGCACTTATAAGTTTTAGTTTCTGCGCTATTTAGCCGGTTCTCCACAGTCTTTCATGTCGTTGTCTGTCATAAACTCGAGCATACGACGCCTAAAAGTACCGCATATTTTTTTTATTTCATTGTGCAGCGTTAAAAAATTCGTGTTAAAGTCGTCCAATTTATTCAGTTCGGTTCTATACGCCCCGAGAAAATGCTGGAACTCTCTCTAAGGAAGAGGCGGTAACGCAATCACTCGCCGGCTCGCCGGCAAGAAAATACAAAAATAAAAGCTCCGCCGCTCAGATTTCACCGAAGCATCGAGTTCTTTCGAGGGGGCCGCGCATAGCCTTGCAAGTGCTAAAGCGCACCGATGATTCCAGAAGGGAGAGAGAGGGAAGCTGTCCGGTCGACGGCGGCGGGCGCGTTGTGTGTTGTGCCCTCTCTCTCCACGCCGGCACTGTTAAAGAGAATCCGCGCCTAAGCAAACCAGCTACGTTTGGACGTCGTGATGTGACAACGGCTTCTGCCAGTTTGTGCACCACACCATCGGTGACCCGCGCCCTGGAGGACTCCAACGTACTCCCGGGTCTCGAATCACCGTGATCGTCTCGGGCGGCCTGGCCTACGACGAAGCCACGCTTTACAGGTAGCCGAATCGCCTCCGACAGTGGTGCATCGTCCGGCCAGGTCGGTGAATATTGTGGCACTCTGTCTCTCATACGCATCGAACTGTTCGTCTCCTTTTTAGATGCGACTGCATCTTATTCACTCGCCTTGTCCATGCAGCGTCGTCGGCGTTGTTGTCGTCCGCCCCTCCCAATTCTCCTCGCCGCGCGAGCTGCGCTCTCCGCCGCTCTCCCCCTCTCCTCTCCGATGCCCCTCTGTAGCGAGGGGCATTGGATAGGATTCGAATGGATTGGCTTGGCTTGGCTTGGCTTGGCTTGGATTGGATTGGATTGGATTGGATTGAATTAAAGTGGATTGTGTTGGATTGTGTTGCGTCATAGCCGCGGCAGACGCACTGACGCCGGCGCGTTCCCTCACTGTTATGCGCGCTATAAAACGCGTTGCCTGCGCCGCTCCGCTCCATCGTTCCAGCGCCGTTCCTCCGCTGTCCAACGCTGCAACGTGAACCCCCTATGCATTGCATCTACACAGGGGTTCCTTCGAGGGGAGGTGGGAGTTTTTAGTTAACTGCTCTACTTCGTAATATCTATTTGTTAACGCTCCTGAATGTATCAATTTGTCTGATTTTGAACTGTTTTCGCATTTGTATTCGATTTAAGTTGTCTCTCATTAACGTTACATTACCTCGTGCTTGTGCAGTGTTTTGCCTGTCTAAATATAAGTCTTTGTTCAAGGCTCTGACTAATTCTTGCCGCTCTAGTCGGCGAAAGCCGCACATCAGACGGCCACCGCCTTCGTCACCTGTGCCCTGTAGATTCGCTGGGGTTGTTTGCTCGCTTGAGTCGACTCCCCACATCTTCTAACAGCGCCCCCGAGTAAGGAAACGGTGACATTGTCGAACCCGCAACAGTGTTGTTTGTATGTTGTAGGTGCGCAGTACTGACGTTTACGCAACGGGTGTTAGCTCTCCGAAGAGGACAAGGAACGGGCAGGGTCAGCGTAAAACGCTTATGGAGGATGTAAAGTTCGGCCACCTCACTTAATTCTTTACAACTGCCCCGCAACCAGATGTGTTTAGTGTGTTTCCAAGTACTGTGTTTGTTTTGACGCCATCCGGGCTGACTGAGGCAAGAGCATGGCCATACGGTGGAAAGAAGACCTTGTTTCTATCGAGCGGCCGTGGCACGAGGAACCTGAGGAAAGTTTGCAGCAGCCTTTTAGATGCGAAGCATCTCATGGTCGGAGCTATGTCCCTCCCTTGTTGTTGTTGCGCCGTCCACACCTCCCTGCGCATGCTCAGCTTGCTGAACGACCGGTGGTGTCTTACCCTTTAATGGATCTTGGAGCGGCGGTGTTGCCGGTGTCTTCCTGAGCCACCACGAGACCAGCACGCTTCGGTCTCCTCCTCACAGCCGTATACAGCAGGTGTGCACACGCGCAGCGCGCTACTCCACTGCGCATGTGCGTCTCTCCTCCATTCTCCTCCTACCAGCCGTATAAACCAGGTGTGCACACGCGCTGCCCAACCGTTCAGTCTGCTTCCAACACCCGTCTTCGCCGTGTCTGCTACACTGCTGCCACACCAACCAACCCCCACTGCTGCTTCACATCCTCTTCAGGGTTCCCCCCACGGGAACATGGCGTAATTTTGTTGTTCGCCACGCTTTTGTGCTTTATCGGCGAGCAGGCCAGGAGAAGACCAATACAAACGCGCCGGTAACGCCAAATTCGTCAGAAGTGATGCTAGCTTTTTAAGGCGAGTTTAGTCTCGTTCTTTTTAGGAAACCGGCGGACTGGGCAATTGACTTTGTAACCACCACATTAATATAAAATCAATGGGAACCCCCGCGGCGAACGGAAGCTGTGAGGTCATTCAAGGGGTCTCATTCGGTCCATGTCTGGCCTTGACGACTAGGTTGCGGGGATACGCCAGCGGGTAGGCGGCCAAGCTTTTAAATGCAGAGCATTTCAGTAACTCACGATGTCACCCGCGTTGGCGTCCGTAGTCCGCACGCTCACTGCGCATGCGCGTCGAGTCGAGGCGAAAGCGAAAACATCTCTCGCGAGGAGCATTGGATTGGATTCGAACACTCTCTCGCGAGGGGCATTGGATTGGATTCGATTGGATTGGCTTGGATTGGCTTGGCTTGGCTTGGCTTGGCTTGGCTTGGCTTGGATTGGATTGGATTGGATTGGATTTGGAATGGATTGGATTGGATTGGATCGGATTAAAGTGGATTGTGCTGGATTGTGTTGCGTCATAGCCGCGGCACGTTGCGTCATAGCCGCGGCAGACGCGCTTGGGCCGGCGCATGTGCAGTACTCTCTCTTCCGCGGTTTCCTCTCCTTCGGGCGCGCTGCGCATATAACCGGTGTGCCGTTCTCCGGCCAGGCAACGTCCGCGGTTGGCTCAAACACCTACAGTCCACGCCGCTTTACAAGTACGCCAACGTCGTCGACTGGGACCGGCTTACGCAGTCCCCTCAACGTATATAAGCGGCGGAGCGCGCGTTCGGAATTCAGTCAAGGGCGTCTTTGCATGGCTTACGCTTGACGTGACGCTTTGCTTGACTCGAGTAGATGCGACGCATTTACTCGAGTTCCCCCCGTGGGAAGATGCGGGCGGCTTTTTAATGCGCGCCACCTGTTACAAAAGCAATGAATTTTCGTGGCGCGGAACACAATCATAGGCGTACACAGTAGGGAGAATACTTTAAGACAATCCGCCCAAAAATAGCGTCGAGGACGATTCCGCAGTTTCAGCTGATTTTTATGTATGTTATGTTTGTATTTTGCGGGACACCTTCGAGTTTCCATATTAGAGGGAGCGAGGTGGGTCACATTTGCCACTGCGGCCAATCAGTGACCTAGGGTGTGTTATTCAATAGGTCATACGCACTCTCAAATCGCGACGTTCCATTTGGGGGAGGGGGGGCTAAAACCGAGGAGTTTGATGTTTTGAAGAGTGGGGGAGCCCCGATATGGGTCTTGCTCGACCTCTTTTTCTGCTATCTTGGCTATGAGTTTCCACCTATAAATATTTCCTTTAAATAAATTCTACATTTGCACATCTTGCTTCCTGAAATAGCCCATCGTTCGCTACATTCGGTGTATCACGAGCGAACAAGTGACCGTTTCTTTTGATCAACTCTTCTACCCCTTGGTCCACAGATCTATTGGGCCAAATAGAAACTTCCCTGAGGGACTTTAGTTCAGCGCATCCAGGGGCATGTGTAGTGTGGCGCCAAGAAAACTTCGTAGGTGGGCCAGGGCCATAATATCTTGTTAATGATGCAGACACCAAAGGATATCGCGGACGCGTTCAACACCACCACTAAGGTATAAGTGTTGCACTGTGTCACTTATGTTTCCCAAGCTATATTGAAACGATAAGAGCCGTCAGTGTGTTTGTTCTGGTTGTGCAGTCTTACACTGTGCCCGAACGCGTCTTCCTTCTGAGTGTGGTGCTGCTGAGAGGGGAAGACTTACTTGCACGTTTGGGCAGTATTGTTTGTGGACACTTCCTGATGTTGGGAACCACGAAACGACGGGTAGATAAATAGGCCCTGCTGCAGCTCACCATGTGCGTTCGCACCTTGATTCTCACCCCGACCTGTAAGCACATTAAAAATATGGAAGTTCAGCTTGCACGAAGCTGCACCAGTCTTGTCGATCACAAAGGCATGATGGCTATGGGCCCTACGAACGGACGGACAGGCAGCGCGCGTTAAGGTACCTAACGTTCTCTGAAATTATTATTAGTTCGGTAATCCTGTTCAGACTTTCTCATTTAGCAAACTCGTCACTCTTACACTTTAAACTACAAACCTGCTGGGTCCGTGGGAGCAGTTTGGGAAGTGAGAAAGAAGGAGCAGCCCATAACAAAAACATTTTTTGAACATTGAAAGTCGGCCTTTTTCTCTCGAGCGAAACTTACATTTGAATAACATAGTAAATTTCATGTATACATTAAAAATAAAAGCCGAATTTTCGCTTCAGCCCCCTCCCCCTATAAACATAGTTCCGGCGTCACTGCATACATTTTCGAAATAACGAAAGTGAGGAATAGCATTTTACACCAATTGGTAAGCAGTAATACTTGTCAGTAATTTAAAGGTTTACAAAAAATCCGTGAACATGGTCTGCCTTTTCTCCCTAAACGTTACACGAAGCCCTTTTTACGGCCTCTGCTTCCCGTTCTTCGACACTGAGGAATTCACGGACGGCATTCAATTCTGCCATCAATTCCCAACAGAGGGCCATGGTGGCACTCCGTAATTTTCCTTTTTGTCGTCACTGGCACTGCAAAGTCCAGCACTTCTTAATGATTAACTAAGGTGTAAGCTTGGGCGTGTGCATATAGCATTCTTGGAACAGCGCAAAGGGACGAGGACGAGCGTAGACTGGACACAGCGCAGATTAACAGCCCTGTTTATTGCACAAAAATTCTTGGAGCTGCAGTGACGGTGTCAAATGTCTATGTGTTTCCTCCCTCTTCCCTCGTTCTGTCATTTGTTGCAACATAATTCTGTATTTATAATATTTTGTGCAGTAAACATCTGTTGTTAGTCTGCGCTGTGTGCCGTCTACGCCTCGTCCTCTTCCCTTTGCGCTGGTCCAAGAATTCGGAATGATGTTCTTATTTGAAAGCCCACAACACCCCACTGCACTTGTGTTCGCAGAGACAAAGTGCGCAAAAATTACGTTCTTCAAAACGTACGCATCAAGAGGTTCAACTTGGTTTTACCATATTTTGTCTTTACTCTTTCTTTTTTCGGTCTGAAGACGACGCACCGTTCCTGCAGGCGGCAGGCGCATTTCTCCAGCCATGTGCCATGCACTATCCACCGGCACTGTGCCGTGCGCTTCCAATTATCCGTGGAAGACTCTGCCCACTTTCCAATCAAGGGGCTTTTAAAATATCCTGCTCTAAATATTCTGCGAACAAATCATACGCTCGAATAATCCATAAATTCGATTTCTTGAAATTTGAATGAACAAGCTTTCACATTAATGTATTCATGAAAATCGAGCTTAGACGCCTGGCAATGGTTTTAGAGGACCGTGCCGCTTGCCCTGGTAGCAGGCAAAAGGCCGCCAGTACATTTACTTAAATATTCCCTTAGTAATAAACTGCGTTGACCTAAGCCAACCATACTATAGCGAAAAGTTCAGGGAGAGATACGAAATTTCGGGGGGCTTTTCTTTCGCCACTCTTTTACTAATAGGTGGAGTCATCGTCGCGCTAGGATGCCCCTGTGGGCGCGGCCAAGTTTCACGCAGCCCTGCATGTCGGTCACAAACGGGTCGAACTGATTGCGAAACATTGGCAGTGTTCGAGTTGCGGTTTTCCCGCTGCCCAGTGACTCCCATTCGGATAGTCTCCCGAGAAAGAAAGTCCGAGCAGCCACTCAATGCTCAAATTGCCCAACATACGGTTCTGTGGCTATCGGGGGAATATTTTCAGTGGAATAACCGTATTCGTCGCCACCACCGCAAGAATTATAGTTATGTCTCACCCACTGCATTCAAAACAGCACCGCAGCTTCTGAATGTACTCCCGCATGGAACACCGGAGGGAGTATGTGAAGTGTTTGCAGGGGATAGGGATGTTGTGTGGGGTTTCCTTATTATCTCTCTGCATGGTGGTCGGCCTCACTGCCTTTACGACCAGATTTCTTATCCCTTCCGGCCGATAGGCATCTGTCTCATTCATGAGACCTAGCTAAGATTTGAAACATTGTCGGTTTGTCAGGCTCCAGTGGGGTGTTACCCCGATGTCCAGAGTGACCTCGAGGGTTAAATCAAGCAGGTTCGTGCCTTGTTGTGGGTTATTTATTTAGGCTACGACTTCTTTCATTCGTTCTTTTTGGCTTTGTGCTATTCAACGATAATTCTTCCAAGTATCACGTGGGATGGTGAGGTGTCTTGCCCAGCTTAGAGAGATGAACGCACGAACGCCGTTGACGGGTTTAACAAAACACCTATTTATTCCGCACACTTGAAAAACCTTAACTCAAATCCCTCAAGAAACAGCAGAAAAATGATCAAGCGTAAACACCTAACTAAATATCCTAAAACAGAGTTCAAACCAAAATCCAAAGTCTCTACAATAAAGTTTCTACCAAATTAACTCCACTGCAATCATTGGTAACCACTCCCACTGTCCTAAGCCAAGGCTCCACAACTACTGTTTAGTTGTGTCTAAGACATGTGTCCTTAATGGACTGCCTTAACGCGCGTCGTCGGCCCTGACTTCTCGCACCCTTGCGTGGCCGCGACGCGATGATGATGATTGTTAGATTTTTTATGGCGCGAAGCCGACTAAGGGCAAAAAGCGCCAAGGGAAAGTTGTTTTATGAGAACGAAGTGATGGTAAATGTAAAACATTTAGCTAAAAATATACATGAGCTGACATAAAAGACAATGTAGATGACTTGTGTAAAGGGCCAGGGTGTCAATATGCATGGTGAGGAATGATGTGTAAAAACAGGACATCATTAAGAAACTTAAAAGTACACTTGTGGGTAATTATGGCGTCGTCCCGTAAGAAGAACGTTGGGTGTAGCAGAATGTATTGTGAGTACAGTTGCGCAAAGTGTTTGCGTCATATTGTTTCTAGTGCCTTGCATTGTATGAGGATGAGGATCACGGGTAGGACCTCTCCGCACCTGCTGCGCAGAGGTCTTGGAGATTCAGTGAGAAGGTGCGAATGCATTGAGTGTGTGTGCCCTATCCCTAGTGTAGCCAAGGCGACTTCTGTGTATCTATTGCGTGTGTTGGTGGTGCGTGGTCCCAAGAGTGGTTTTATTACGTGTAACTTGTCTGTTTGTTCCCTCCAGTGTGTTTGCCATGTTTTGCAAAGTTGTCTGATGTGTGGCTTCACATCGGTGTAGGGTAATGTGGTTATCTCTACTGTATTCAAGAGTGTAGCAGCAGCAGCCATTCCATCCGCGGCTTCGTTTCCGGCTATACCACAGTGACCAGGGGACCCAGCAAAGGACCAGTTCAAAATTGTGCATATATACAGGCATAATACCCTTGATTATCAGATTGACAATGTGGTTTTTGGAATACTTTGTTGACAATGCCCGCATAACACTGAAGGAATCTGTATAGATAATGGATTGTAGGATGTGGCTTTGAAGTATATGTATGATTAACAACAAAATGTACACGTTAAGCCTCTCCCGTAAAGATACTAGTATTACTATTTAGAGTTTTCAGAGCGCGGAACACAGAGGTGACAGTTTCAGAGGCGTCCGTATAAAATTCAGAACACTGATACTTCTACTGCAAATACAAGAAGTGCTGCAGAATTGCACATCTGGGAGCTCAGTTTTTATCTATATGTGTGAACGATGTGTGGCGTGATACAAGGCGGAGATGCTATGGTGTTATAGAATCTGTTAAAGAAGCTTGGATGGTATCTAAAAAGTAGACAGCAAGCTCTCACGTTTCCTCTCTCACAATGTAAGAGAAGGGTGCAGTTAATGATGGTCGATTTACAGGCGTGCAGTCATAGAGGTATCATAAAAAACTGATTTAAAAGAATGGTGAGGCATGGATGAAATTTTAAAAGCATGAAGGAGATCTGCGTACGCTCGCTGACGTTGTAGGTTCCATTTATTACACTCCACATAGAGGCTTTCGACCGGGCTAGTGCGGAAGGCGACATATGCCAGGCGACGCCCCAGATGAAGTGCTGGGTCCAGCATTTTGAGAGATGTTTTACTTACTGATAC
This sequence comes from Haemaphysalis longicornis, assembly GCF_048455015.1. Taxonomy (NCBI): domain Eukaryota; kingdom Metazoa; phylum Arthropoda; class Arachnida; order Ixodida; family Ixodidae; genus Haemaphysalis; species Haemaphysalis longicornis. The sequence continues at coordinate 54,719,347 of NW_027526445.1, forward strand.
ATAAACAACACTTCCATAGTCTAATCGTGAACCAATCAGGCTAGTAAAACACGTAAAAGAAGTTGTTTGTCAGCACCATATGAAGATGTGGGAAAGAACCTTGAGTATAGTCGTAGCCTTTAAGCATTTGTGTTAAAGTTGTTTTATGTGTGAGATGAATGTGAGCTTTTCGTGAGGAACTACACATAAAAATGTTTGTTCATTTTTGACTGGAATCGAGACACTATTGAGTTTGATGTCTGGATCCGCCCGAAGGCCCCGCCCTTTCGAAAGCAGAATACACGTACACTTTCCGGGATTAAATTTAAAACCATTGCTATCTTCCCAGGCAGCGAGCTTGTGAACATCAATCTAGACTCGACGCTCGCAGATAGACAGGTTAGAAGACCTAAAGGATAATTGTATGTCGTCTACATGGATGTAGCAGGAAACTGATGGTGGCAATGCCTTTATGAGTGAATTCATTTTCACAATAAACAGAGTGCAGCTCAAAACGCCGCCTTGCGGTACACCATTTTTCTGCACATGAACACTAGCGAGTGCACATCCCACTCTTACAAAAAAGGCTCTTTCGGACAAGTAACTGTTACCCGACGGGCCAAAGGACTTCAGGTCCTTTGGCACGTCGGGTAACATCAGGTCACGCAGTATCGTACACTTGTTCCAGGTAACAGAATACTGTCATACAATACTGCTTGTGGAGGAAGGCATCTTTGACATACGGCTCTAATGTAACTAGTTGATCGTTGGTGGATCGTCCCGCCCTGAAGCCTGGCTGGCAGCTCTCGACAAGGCCATTGTACTCATGAAAGTACATCAGTCTCCTTTTTACCATCTTCTCGAAGAGCTTACACAGGGAGCTTGTTAGAGCAAAGGTGCGGTAACTTGCGGGAGAGGAAGGGTCCTTCCCCTCCTTCAAAAAAGCCACCCTCCTTCCGGGGCCTTCATCCAAGACCCCGGAAGGCGCCCCGAAAGAAATATTTTGTTGTAGAGATGAAGGAGTGTTTCAAGTGTGTCTGCATTTAAGTGCTGTATCATAGTGTATGTATTGTTGTCTCCACCTGGAGCTGAATGCTTGCAAGTATTGAGTGCAATCTTCAGCTCATGAAGTGAAAAAGGGGTGTTGTAAGGTGAGGTAGACTTATTATTATCTCGCGCAGATGTTTATTCACAGGGTGTTTTTTGTTTCATGAAAGTGTTGGTGTAGTGTGCTGAACTGTACACATGTTGAAAGTGTTGTGCGAGTCTGTTAACCTGGTCTTCCAGTGTGTCCCTGGTTGTACTAACCAGGGGCAGGCTGTGTGTTTGTTGTTCTTTGAGTTTTCGTATGTATGTCCACACTTTGTGAGTGTCTGTCTATAAATTTATTGGTGTGACGAAGGTGTGCCAACTCTCCATTTTTGTCACATGACGCACGCGTTTCCCAAGTGCTTTTGCCTGTTTAAATGAAATAAGTTATCCGACGTAGGGTACCGACGAAGGCCACCCCACGCCTTGTTCTGGGCCTCCCGGTCCCGCCTGCTGTCGTCGGTCAACCAGGGCCTCCTGGGGTTGCGCGGGGCACCGGACACCTGGGGAATGGACTTTTAGGCAGCGTTGAGAAAATGTGCCGCGTGTAGTTGGGCAGCTTTTTCCACGTGTATGTGTGTAATGGATATGTGGTGTAGTCTGGATGTTTCTGTAAATGTACTCCAGTTTACTCGAGCTTCACTGAACCTTTTATGGGAAGGGTAACTGTTCGGGCCATAACCTATGTGCGTTAATATGGTTGGAAAGTGGTCACTACCTTTTGGGTTAGTGCCAACGTCTCACTCAAGAGATGGAAAGAGTACTGCAGAGCCAATAGCCAAGTCGAGGTGCGAGTAAGTATTGTGTCCAATATTATAGTATGTGGGCTTGTTTTTGCTAAATAGGATGCCCCTGAAGATGTTAAAAATTTCTCAATGAGGGGACCACGGGCATACTTGCGGGAAGAGCCCCAGAGTGGATTATGCGCGTTGAGGTCGCCTATGAGAATCAAGGGCTCGGGTAGCTGATATACAAGGCCCTCGAAATAAGAGCTCAAAAGATGGAAGTCAGGGGCAATGTAGATGGAGCATACCGTTATCAACCTATTAAATATCGTGCGCGTTTCCGGGTCACAATGGCCACACCACGCGAAGAGTGTGTGCAGCCCACCCTGTCCTTTCTGAATACCATGTACCTATTTAAGAAATTTGTTTGTTTGGGATTGAGGTGTTTCTTTGAGACACATGGTGCTTGGGTGATTAGCACGCGGCATCTCGTAAACATCGTCAAGATTTTTAAGGAGGCCTCTGCAGTTCCACTGAATGATGCTTTCTGTTAGCAATATTTACATTTTAGGATGACTGGAGTGTGTGTTTGTGAGTGTGTGTGTGTGTGTGTGTGTGTCTGTGTGTGTGTGTGTGTGTGTGTGTGTGTGTGTGTGTGTGTGTGTGTGTGTGTGTGTGTGTGTGTGTGTGTGTGTGTGTGTGTGTGTGTGTGTGTGTGTGTGTGTGTGTGTGTGTGTGTGTGTGCGTGTGTGTGTGTGTGTGTGTGTGTGTGTGTGTGTGTGTGTGTGTGTGTGTGTGTGTGTGTGTCGTCTTTCGGGGTTTGTATTCTCGCAAGGGGCTTTTTGGGCCTCTGTGTTGGCTTCGACGTCAGGTTCGTTCCTTGCGCTGCGTTGCAGGGAGGAATCACGGGCGGTGCGGTGGCAGTAGGAGCCAATTCGGGGCCCCCGGTGTCCATCCCCTCAGCACCCTCCAACGCACTGGAGGAAGGAGAGGCAGTGGCGGGAGCGGCACCGGTCCCGACGGAAGCGGTTGGCACCACAACCGCTGCTGCCTCAGCAAGCGGGTTTGACGACGGGTTTGGCTGCCTGAGGCAACCCAGGCGAGGGGGGGGGACTAAGTCCGACTCGCGGTGCTGGGTTTCTTAGAGTTTAAGACAATTACCTTTTACGCTGTGAAGCCGTCGCAGTGAGGAATATAGTAAGAGAACGCCAGATGCTATTCGATAACATCGATATTCGCGGACTTGTAGAAACGGAATTAAAAGCAATGGCGCATATGCCGGCATATTGCGAACTTATATATTATTCCGCTGCGGGTACTCAAACATTTATACCATGAGTGCTGGTCGGCAGAAATTATCCTGACACAAGCAGAATTTTGATTAAGATGTCTTCCTTAGGAAGCTTGTGCGGCCCCTTTTCGACAACGTTTTCTTTCTATCAACGCCAACGTAATGTGGTTTACTTCATACGTGCATGATGGGCCAGAACGCCAGCAGCTGTTCAAATATCGCTATTCGTTCTACACAAATTCATGCTTTACAACAGCACAAATAAACGTTTCTATATCTATTCCAGCCAATACTACAGCCCCTGGAGCGTTTGCCCCAGATGACGGCAATCCTCTACCATGTGGTTAGAAAGTGCCAATAATCTACATCATTCACACTTAACCTTAGTTCAACTTGCGAGCAGTGGGTGAACCCGCTGTCCATCTTTGACCTCGCGACCAAGCACCTAATGAATTCGGCGGAACCACAAGCAGAGAACAAATACAATGCACCCCGGACAACAGGACGCCCCTTCCCGCCCGCCCCCCTCCCCCCCCACTGGGCCGGTGCTCCCAACGTCAGTCAGTTTTTATCTGGTAATAAAATATCTTTGTTTTTTTCTATCACACAAGACGCACTCTATCTGTGACGAAGCCAATACACGCTGTTCACCCTACGAGAATCTCCCGGAAGGAGCTTGTCAGGCTTCTTAGAGCAGTCCTAGTCGTAAAACAAAATGTTTTTTTTCTATTTATTTATTCTGCAAAACGGAGCTATCAATCATCTATTGTGCAATAGCCTCTGCACGTGCTGACCACGTACGCCACCAATGATGCACAAAGGCTTTAGAGGAAAGTATACAATTTTGGCATTTTCTGCCATTGTGAAACAGTTATGATAGACCACTGGACACAGCACATGGCACTACCCCAAAAGCTCCTGGACAAACGAAAATCCCAAGGCCGACAACGAACAAAGACAGCTATAGTTCAGTCTCCGACTTACTAAAGTTAATTCCCTCTCCATGACACGCAGAACTCTTAGCAAGTGCAGTAGATCTGACCTTCAGACAAAACAATTGCGCGTGTTTCCTTAGTACTTTTGGGGGGAAAGTGGCAAGAAATCTTTAGCAAGCAAACAATTACAAGATCTGAATTGTTTCTTACTTTATTTTTAGTGGAACCACCGCTTAAGATGAACTTGTTACTTTTATTACACGAAAAAGGGACGTTATAAGAACATCATGGCATTATTATACGCCTATACCTTCTCTACTGCTAGCACGTGACGTGGAACACAATGGGTGCTTAAATAAGTAAATGTATTTGTTACGCATGAAGCACTGTCCAAAAAAAGCGCTTAAATTTGAGAACAAATGCCGCGAGCATCTACTTGTAGAACTCAGTGAGTACCGCAACCATGAAGCTTCAAGCATCTGCTTTGTGCGTCGCCCTGCTAGCGACCGGTAAGCATTGTTTTTGCAAAACCGTTCTAACTTTTCCCTGCACAAGTTAAGATAGAAGGATTTCGTAACGGTAAAAATTTGACTTCTCCCAGTCGCACCTCCATGACCTAGCAAAAAAAAAACACATAGAGTCACTCTCAACAGCTATATTTCAAAGAATTTTTATTCATCTCGATAAACAGGCTTCAGAACTACGGTTACCATTTGTGTTCTTGGTGGCAGCTATGTTCAAAATGCTCTCATGGGTTGATTATCGGAGTGTGTTTCAGTGGTAGCAAGAGTTTGGGTTCGCTGCCAAGTCAATTCTGATGTCGTTCGTTTGTGTGTTCTTCTGCTGTTTGCTCTTCTTTGTTGCCGACGCATTGACGAGTCCCTGCACATGTACTAGACATCGTTTGCCTTTGTTATTTTATCGCACGGTACCTACTAACCTTCCAGCATTGCTCGGCGCCGCAGAGTATATTGTAAATAAATATTTCAGTCCTTGCTTTTCTGCAGTATATACACTCACGAGTAGAATATCATGTTTTACCAGCGAGTATCATGTTTCCTGTCTCAAAATGAAATTTCTCCGTACCAACGCAAGGCCGTTTTGGCAAGACACTTCTCGACTGTTTGCCGCCAAATGTAGACGATACTTTTTCTTTATTGGTTAGATGCGGATACGTAAAACCATTACAGACAGGTACTATTGCATGTGTTCTCATAATGCATGGTGGCATCTTGATACGCTGGGATCCCGGAGAAATTAGGATTTATGAGTGCGGTTGCGGTTCTACCACAATTTTGTACTGATCAAAGTAATTCAATTCAGTCACCTGCTTTACCAACTCCTTTTCCCATGATTCTACTGTATCGCCTTCTCGCCACTCAGCTCTCACTTCCCTTTGTGGCTAGGCTTCACAAGAAGAAAGAAAATAGTCGCAGGCTAAGCACTAACGGACACAAGCAAAAAGAATGAAGTAGGACAAGTATTCTAATCTATGTAATGAAGACGTGAACACGCGCGTGTTGCGTGCTCGGCTATTATTGCCTCTGCGCGTTTCATTGAACGCTGTATGTCTCCCGGCAGAGGTTTGCGCCACGCCATCGGCGGCGGCACGACGACGTTCAACGCAATTACCTGTCATTCTTCTGAATGCGTGCCAGTTAACCTGCCAAGTAAAGCCAGATCAATAGCCCTCTCGCTTCCAGGCCACTAGACATTCATTTGGTTATTTTCCAGCAAGATTCACAAATAAGTTTTTATAATAATGTCGAATGACTTTTCTGGATGTGAAAAGCTACATGTGTACTGAAATAACCGCGACTTTTGTCTGTAATGTATGTCTTATTAAAGGAGCAAGGATAACTGAAAGGGTATAGCTGATCCTAAGCTCCAACTTATGTTTCCTAGGATACATACCTACCGCACAATTATACGCGTTGTTGACTTGGAACAATTTAAGTATTACCACATTCGGTAATCTGCTATAACTTAAATTAACCATGAATATGTTTCTACACAGCTTTGAACGGGTGCATCGCACAGTACCTGGCAAGCTACTGGTCACCTACTACCCTTGGAGGGTACGGCAGCGATCTCTATCCTTGGTCCAGGACATCGTCACTTTACATTCCCGGCATAAGAACTTACGGACCTGGGTATTGGCTCCCGCCCTGGCTTCGGCACTACCTCCCACCCTGGCTGAGGCCGAGGCTATGTGGGGTAAGTAATTACCTCCTTTTCAAGGCTCGCATCTACTCCTGAGCCTTGCGCATGTACTATATTTCACCAGCAATCACACAGCCAAGCAATAAAACTTTCGGAGCGGCTGTTGGAAGCACGTCGCTACAACGCAAGGCGCTAATTCACGCTGACATGTCATCAACGCTCTCCATATGGACGTTGGGAAACATGAGCAACCAATAAGCTTTCGTGGAAAGGATGCAGCGCGTCAAAATTGTGAATCATGCAAATGTAAAACCTTGATTTTTTGCCAGGTTGTGCGTGAATAAAAGGTACGCTCCCCGTTTCTGTATACCTGATGAGTTTATAGCTGTGTCGTGCAGGCAAGCTCGGTCCCGCGATATTTTTTCGCCATACCAAGTCCAACGTGAAACTGAAAGCATCCAAACTGCGAACTTTTTATTGCGGTCAAACACGACAGTAAGTGCAATTGCTTGTTTAAAACCACTTTTGCAAAGACGCTGGTGTTTCAGAGCATGCGTATTTTGGTAAGGCATCTGCTGTTTCTATTACAGTATTAGAAAATGTTCCAAACACTATTTCACTCGGTTATAGCTGGCACTTCTACGATGTAAATAAATGTTTTGTGTCTCGGAAACAGACAAGTTTGATTTAGTTTAGGCGGCGCTGAGGATTGAATAGTGGGGGCTTTCTTCAGTGAATGTTGTATTCAAAAATTAGCAGTGGCCTAGCTCGGCTATGCCAGGATATACGTAGCGTGAGCTAAGGTTCAGCTGGTTGGCCTTACCTGGTTCGGAAACGCCCCGATAAGCGTATACCCCAATGATACGTCTGCGCATGCGCAAAAAGTGAGAGGCTCCGACACAGCTTCAGACTTGCCTACTGCGAAATAGAGGCGCACAGTTGGGCACGCGCCGGCGCCAGTGCTTCTGCCGCGGCTATGACATCACTCCTCCGGAGTGCACAGATCGGCGAGGCGCGCGCGGCGATGGCGGCTCCGAAGCGCCAGCTGTGCGCCGTGTGTCATCACTGCTCCTCGCGCATGCGCAGCACGGCTCCCAGGAGCCACGCGAAACTGCTCAACCTCGGCCAGTGTAGCTCCCGCTACAAAACACCACACCAAACTACGACCCATAAGGATTCAATGTAGAAAAAGTGGTATTCCTCACATGTTTCTACATAAACAGTGAAGTGTAAACTAAAAACCTTGCATCCATAAAAGGAGACTCAACATGTAACATACGTCACACTTGCGATTTAACTTTTGGTGGGTAATGTTATAGCGGCTATCATCATTATCTGAGCACCGGAGTATTGAATCGAATTTGCGTGAAATATAATAACTGCCCTTCTTCGCAATATCTTCGGTTATAAAATCGTAAGTTAGCGTTGCTTGCCCCCCACCCGGCCGTGATGAACAGAAGGAAATTTATACGTGCACGATCGGCAGCTACAGCCTTACTCACAATTGGGTACCGATTTAAAGTTCAATGCAGACTTCCCAGGTGTAACTCATACAACGCATCGCTTCATTAGGGAGCGAGCTATCGTTTCTCAAACCTGCAGAGCATTAAATTTTTTAAAGCATACAAGCAGGCTTCTGTAACGCTGGCAACCAGGACACTTCCCGTTACAATGTAATAGGCGCACCGGCAAAATTTGGCTTAATGTATTGTAAACCGTATCTGGCAGGAGTTGACATACATTGTTTGCTTCCTTGGCGAGGCTAATAAAAACTTGAGGCACCTCAGGGAATGGGATCAAATTACCGAAGTTGTAATAGCTGTAGGCGGTTGCGTATTTGTCTTTTGTTTAAGCTTGGTTCTTGTATACGACGTCGCGTACGTTCGAACTTATCATCCATAAAATGGGCAGTCAAGCACAGAGTATACATTATATCTTTTTTGTAAGCCTATGGGAGTGCATAAACGACAATGACAATACAGAAAAATGGCAGAAGTGATACACCATATCAGGCGATTTTTTTTTTCGGAATGAGCCAGATCCCGAAACCGAAACTAACTCAAATAAAACTGCACTGATAAGAAAAACTCTGTAGCTATCCCGTATAAAAGGAGTGGTAAGAAAATAGGTTACATAACGCCCTGCAAATGTGTGTGCAGATGGCAGTTAGTATCAAAAGTGAGCAGGATCCTGCTGCTTCACGGACCAAAATGAGCCAAATCCTTTTGCCCAATCGGAGTTTGCTTTAGGCTTTGTTCAGCTGTTTCGTGAGTGTTTTCAGAAGTTTGTTTTTTTTTTTTTGCTTTTCGGAGCTGGTTTAACATGAGTTCCGACGGCAATTAGGAGATCGGCGAAAGGTTTGTCCCTGGTTGTCAACGACGAAGTGAACGGAAGAAGAAGTGAACAAAATGAAACTGAGAGATTTGAAACAATGAATTCATCTCGTCTCTTCCGTCCCTACGGAGTAACTCTGGTTATATTTGGTTTTTTACTTCCATATTTGCCACTGTAGTATTTAACTAAATAGCCGCCGCTTAGAAGCCCAGGCAAATCTCCCCCCCCCCCCCTTCCCACCTCACTTTTCTGAGTGTACCAACCACTTCATTAAGGTGAAGAAGAATATATGAGCAACCTTCTCGTGAAGGGCTTCGGAAATGTATGGCAAGGCAATGAAGACCTTGCTTATTTTCTGAGTGCCTTCAGGCGTGCATAAGAAAATTATCCTAGTGAAGAATTCGAAAAGGCCTGCTGATGGAGCCAATAGAACTCACCTGCTCTCCATGTACATTTCTACTGTTATTGAAGCCTTTTTGCATATGTTTAACGCCTCTTTCACCAAAACACAACCCCACCATTCTTGAAAGTCAATATAAATAAAGTTTTCTTACGAATACCGCATCAAATTGAGTGTTTCAATTCAAACTTATCACCCAATATTGCTGAAATTCACCGCATAATTTTTAATTACTTGTGGCCATAAATATCCTCTAGTTGATAGGTAACAAATGTCATATAATAGCATTGATAGCGTTGCGTTTAGGTCAGGTAACAAGCTACCGCTTGTTTGTCAAATTCTCGTTTGGTGGATCTGGCTCATTTTGGGGAAAAAACACCTCTATATCTGTGCACATCAAACAAAACACTTTGCACGGTCCTTGCCCACTGCCTCGCTTTCTGGATACCCCAGTGAGTGTTTCAATTACGTTTGCAGCACCAAGGCGCAACCGTAATATATCTCTTTTCGCAAGGCTCAATAGGCGGATACCAATGGCGGCTGGTCAAAACAGCAGCTTTATGGGTATTCATATTGTCACGAACCAGGCCTTTTGATTTACTTATTTATGCTTCGCTAAGGAAAAGGCCTTAGCAAAGCCCGCTGTTACTGCTGTTTTTGTCCTCAACACCGGCAGTCAATTGTTTGGCTAGGGAAAAGGCCTGGCGTTTCGGTCGCTTTGTCGGTTTAGTCTAAACATTTCTTGATTTAAATCGATGTTCCTTCTAACGAGAGCCCTGTAAATAAATCCGTGCACAGGAAACGCATCGTAATTCGGCTAGCCAATGGTCATCCGTGCATGCCGCTGTATGCACCGCTTCCATGACGCATTTGTATCCTTTAATTTCTTTGCGGACCACAAGTTCTCTGCAATGTGCGTTCATTTTAAAAGAACATTGCTTTCTTCTTCACGGCGTGACAAAATCCTATGGCTAAGCAGTATAGAAGCATGCGCTCCCCGCCCAGAAAAGCGCTTGCGAACGTTGTCGCGTTTATGAACTGTACGCCAGAAGGGGGCTGCGCTTCGAAAATACTTTGTCGTGAACGACCACAGGCAAACTGTGCACCGGCACGTCTACTTCTGAGTGGACGAAGGAAGCTTTCAGCGACTGCTATAAAGAATACCGGCAATACAACATGGCATCTAAATGCCCTACTTTCCAAACACCTGACAAAAATAGTTACGGGTATAGTAACAGGTGTATTTTCCCGTATTGATTCCTCGCTACGGCAGACTTCAAACAGCCTAACAGCGTTGGCTGGTTTCTGCTGTGCTCGCATGCCCCTAGTGTGCCGGTTGACTTCCCCCCTCTCTGGCCGGAATCAGTGGCGCAGTATATGAGGAGTAGTTTAGCGAGGATGCGGAGAGCCAGTTGGTTAACTGGACACATTGGGATGGCGAGACGGATTCAAAACTAATGAGAATATCGTTCCACAAAGTGAACCCAAATTTTAAGTGCGAATGCACTTTATAAGCAACCCTGAATTCCGTTGACCGCCGTCCGTCCACATAGCAACAGCTGCGGGTGCGCGCGCTCCTCATCTTCCTTGGCAACGGGGGGAGATGGCACATACCCACGTGGGAGATCGGCCAGGAATCTCCTCGTCTTCCTTGGCAACGGGGGGAGATGCCGCTGACATGGCACATACCCACGTGGGGGATTGGCCAGGAATCGGGCGTGAGAAGGGCTAATGCACCCGCTTAAAGGAGTGCTGACACGAAATTTCAAAGCTGAGATCCGCTCTAGCAATCAAGTACAACGACAACAGAAATAGGTGTCTGTGGGCACATACCCACGTGGGGGATTGGCCAGGAATCGGGCGTGAGAAGGGCTAATGCACCCGCTTAAAGGAGTGCTGACACGAAATTTCAAAGCTGAGATCCGCTCTAGCAATCAAGTACAACGACAACACAAATAGGTGTCTGTGCATGGCACATACCCACGTGGGGGATTGGCCAGGAATCGGGCGTGAGAAGGGCTAATGCACCCGCTTAAAGGAGTACTGACACGCAATTTCAAAGCTGAGATCCGCTCTAGCAATATAGTACAACGACAACACAAATAGGTGTCTGTGAATAAATGCACCTTTCTTTCTTTGTAGTTGTGTGTGTGTGTGTGATCTCTCTTTCGCGAACATTACCGAACCGCGCAAATTCAACTCCTGCATTCGCACTTTTACATTCTTCCCCTCGGGGAAATGCGGGGAAATTTTTGAGTTAATTCTCTCTCATTCGTACAGTCGTTGTTCGTATCGTCTATACACTTCGCAGCGAGTCTTCACGGATTGAGCAGGTAAGGTTGCGCGTAAAACTGAAATTCCTATCCCTAACAGGAATGCCAGTGGGGGAGTTTCAGCGGAGTAGCGTCACTTGGTTGTGCTCAGTAGCAGACAACGTTGTTTGACCGGTCTCGCCTGTAGCGCTACACATGAAAAAGGTCTCGAGTTGCGCTGCATGTGACTTTCGTGCTCACTCGGCGTCTTTCTCCTGCATTATCTTGGTTGAGGTGCGTTTCCCGCGACAGAATAGTGCCGCTTAGCAAAGCTTCTTGTCCACTCATATCGTCGACTTTGGTGCACCGGGTTACCGGATCTTGAAGGTGGGGCCATGTTTGCTCAAACTGTAATGAATGTCAGTGCCTGTTTACAGTATCCGTCCGTACGTGCGACTAGCAGCTCTCTGAATTGTAGGGACGCTACGGGGCAATGCAGATTTCACGGGAGCTTCGTCTCCAATTCTACTCGCTTTCGTTGCCTAAAGCATAAACCAAGCATAAACCATAAAAAGACCATTGTTATAATTTGTTTTAGCAGCGATACCAAACCTCCCTTTTCTCTACGATGCCTTCTGGTTAGTAAAGGAATGGCTAATATGCTGAAGATACAGTAGAGCAAAAGACCGGACCAAGCAATACATACAACACACGGGTGCCACCGCAAATCTGTGTGGCCGTGTCTTTCATCCAGTCCTTTGGGCTATTCTACCTTTGTGTTCCACCACCTTCCCCACCTCAAGCTTCCGTTGCTCATATAACCCGGGCGACGGAAAATGAAAGGACACAGCATGCTGAGCGACGTGTGTAACTTTTTTCCATTGTCCCTCTTTTACCCCTATTGATCGTGCGCAATAAAAAATTGCCAGACCCAGCAGTTGTCCCCTCTATTTCGAAATACATTGCCTCCCAAGTACGTAACCAGTTTCTTGTGCGTTAAATTATAGCGCAGTAATTGAGCACACTGAAATACACCCATTAAAACACAAATCGCATCGTGAAAGCCGATACACTTTTGTGAGGCGCAGCTGTAGTGGGGTACGCGCTGCGCTCATTTTCTGTACAGCAAAACTGTGCGTCGGGAGTATGGTTTCATTGAGGAATAATACTTATATATAATAGTTGCCATTACATCTCTGGTTCAAAATCATTCCTGTCAATAACAAGTGGTTTCTGGGTTATTAGAGCGGTTAAATAGCCAAGCGTGGAAGATAAAGATTGTCCGGGAACATAGTAGCTTACTGCGTAGTGTCAACTACAATGTTATGACGTCAGTTCCGCTTATGTCGCCCCAGGAGATAACTCTTTCCGCCAAGCACAACTGTAAACGAATTCTCTTCGATGCAGAAGATTTATAGGCGGCTATCCGTGTCTATTCCCTGCCTCCGCGTGGGCAGTTTGTGACGCGGAGCATGACAGCGGATGAGGGCAGAGTGCAGTTGAAGTAACGTGCTGAATTATCGTCGAGTGTGCTGATGAGTCTCCGGGAGTGAGGTGTCTTTACTGTGCAAAATGATATGGCCTCGCAATATGCCTCGTCCCACCCCCGCTCTGTCCCGTTAACAGCTAATCCTTATGGTTACGGGATTACTTTGCATAGAATTGCGTGAATATCGTGCTTCTTTTTAAAATATCAATGATAATGAAAGAAGCTACGCTTTGGGTGAGGTATGACAATAGCTGGCTTTCTCAGAATTTACAATATCATATTTGTGGCGTCAAATGCTAAGGTGCGTGGTGTAACATTCGGTTAAACCACGCACCAAAAACTTTTTTTATTGTTTGAGAACCATGTTATGTGGAAACGTTGACTCTACCTCCAAAAAGGTTATATTTTATTGGTCTGTACAAACGCACACCGAAGAAGGCAAATACTTCCCATTACGGCAACATGCAATATTTGGAACTTACAAAATTTAAGTTTACATATTTCCTCCCAATATAGATTCTTGAAGTAAAGTATATAGGACAAGAATCAATTTTACTACTTTCTCCTTTCCAATTCACTCCAATACAATTTATGTGGAAATATACATACAAAGCGCTTCATTACGACGAGCGTATAGACTTCCCGGTTCTGTTCCGCCAAATTTTGTTGAAATAATAGTCCCGCATTTTGTATATCTTGTCGACACTGAACACCTGGCTGTGTAAACAGAACCTGCATATTTTCTCTTTATTTATCTAAAAAAAATACTTATTAACCACTGTTATGTTCTATCACGAATCAGCCTTGCTCTTATTATCCATGCCTATTCATCTAAGCTCTGCTACTCTGGTCTCAAAAGTACTGGCAGTATTTCAAATTAAAAAAAAAATTATATTTATTTTGGGTTAAACAATTTTCGTTTCTTTCTTTCAGCGCCAAATTTGCCCTGTTGGTTTCCGTTGCAAGGAGCAGAACGTTTACTGCTTTAGAGCTCCGTGTCCGTCACCCTTGAAATATTGTAAGTTCCAATACTGCTTCTACAGATTTCAACTTTCTTGCCCATGGTTTTATAATTAAAAAGTATAGGGGCCCCAAGGTTTTCGCCGTTAAGGCGGCATGCCTGAGAATCACTTTTGGTTTGGTTGCGGAAGAATGTTTTGGAAACTATACTGACGTCGCTGCATGCCATTGAACTTGGAAAACGTTGATTGGCTTCTTCAAATTTGTGAAATGGTATCATGTAGTTGAATATAACTGGAACAGAGAAATAATTGGCCGTCACCTTCTCATAGCAGCTGCTGTCTGTGGCCAATCTCATCGAATGGCCCTGTAAGAATTGTAGGTGCGCACCGCGACGACAGAGCGAAAAGCGAATCGCACTGCCTATTGTGTGGGCCAGAGTACAGGATAATGTTCAGCAGATCACGAGTGGTTGGTTCGATGACAACATTCGGGGGCCTCAAAAGAACGTAATGTTCTTCAAAAAAGCGCCAAAAATGATCATGGGCCCTTCGAAAGGAACATTTTGCTTAGAGATCCGGAGCAGCAAAGGGCATGGGCGTTCGGTAAAACACGACTCATTCGTTAGAAACTGACCAAATGTCTTGGTACGTGGCAGTGTTGTACTCAGTTGCTTCTATCCGCTACACGTGACCACTACCTCGATTGATAAACAACGATGGCGGAAATGGTCGATGCCAAAAAAAGACTCGCGGGTTATTTCAAAATATTTTCGGAAGATTAACCGTTCTTAGTCATGAACAACCCTTTGTTGGAAACATTTAGCAGTATACAAACGTAGGCGCATATGGTGCTGAACGGTGCTTTTGCTTAGTTAAACATATAAGGACTGTCTAGCGCGGCACTGATAAGTGCCTAACAACGAAAAAATCTGGCGCCTGCATTTTCGTGACAAATCGGCGCTTGTTAAAATAGCGAGACGCGTTAAAGAGACACCGAAGGCAACCAGAATGTTGATTTCAAAAGCAAGTCTGACCTTCCAACTGGAATCATCATCATTGAGCATAGCACTGGGGCAATGGCCTTACATTAAGAGAGGGCAGAAGACAAGGAGGAAAAAGCAGGTCTCGCTCGACAAGGGCTGTTTTTCAGAATGACAACCTCTCATCGTTGAGTAGAGTCCGCGGCAAACACAACAAGGGATACAATCACAGCGACAAGAGCTTTTTCATAACTAAACATTTCATTCCTGAAAATATATAGGCGGGAATATCGCATGCGCATGCACGCATTGCGCAGAACGGGAAATACAAAAAAACCACATGACCACAGCGCCTTGAAAGTGCAATACATTAAAAAATATATATGTGCTAAATCTATCGCAATGAACAGCCAAAGAAATTCCATGTCTGCAAGTTCAAAAATTTTGTGCACTCTGCCGCCGTGTGCCTTGGATGTACACTCAGTGAAATGTTTGTGCTTTTACTGACATGTTTGATTGCAAGAAAGTGCTTGTCCTTATCTCTTCTCTTCAGTGATGTATTTGTTGGGCGCTTCAATCAGAGATGCAGGCCATTTCATCGTCCCCTTAAATTTGGGCCTTCGCCTGCACTCACGTTACAAAAATGAACTTCAAACGGCCGCAACCAGCCATCTATGAGGAAAGGGGATGCAGAAATGATTAGTCACTGTGAGCACGTCGTCTGCGTAAGAAGGAACTGATAGAGGAACGAAGTGTCACGGCTACTACGAATGCTAAAGAAACCAAGAGAGAGAAACGGGGGCGTTTTAATTCTATCACATGGCGACGTTACATGTGTATTCAAGGCAGAAATTCAGGCAAGTTAGGGATAAATTCTTCACATGGTAAGAAACGCGGAAAGAGGGCAATTCAAAACGAACACTTACGCTGGACGGTCGATAGCGCCCCGTGTACGTGTTCTTTCGGTGTTCCCGTCTTGTGCTTTTGGTCATGTCGGAGGGCTATAGCTGAAGCCGCACTACAGAAGGAACACGGCAAAAAAGTCCCTGATTCTGAACTCGTAGCCAACGGAGAGTTCCCTTGGATGATGACGAAGCACGGATTTTAAGGTTGCGAAACAGCGTGTGGTAAGGGGCAAGAAACCAAGACGGAAAGGAAAGGAGAAAAAGCCTAGTGCAATCTGTAATCGCATCCCACTCAGCAAGGTGCTGAGATCATCATTACTGAAAATATCGATGCGCTAATCGGAGTAAAGTAAAAGAGGAAAGACGACAAGAAGAAGCAAGAAGATCACGCTGGCGAACGACTGAATTTCAGACCGAAGCTTAACCGCGGCACTACACGGGTCTTTCTTTGGGGCGGTCAGGTGGCACGGGGCAGTTGTGAGGAGGCTCGGATACCACGCCACCGGAAACGCTGGACCGTGGTGTTATATTCATCGCAACCGACCTAAAATTGTCTTCGTTTCCGCCTCTTCGCTTTTTCCTCAAGCTAGTCTGCCCCGCCTAGCGCCTAAAGCCCTCGACTCTCTCGAAAACCAAACACCGGTTGCATGTCAAGAGGGACTTTCTTTTTTGCGTACTTTCTCTCGGTCCAGTTTCCTCATTTTCTGTTTATAACATCGTTTTCGTTGCACTCTGTGGCGTAGCTTTACTTGTACCTTTACGCGTAGCTTTACTCATGTCATTTAATGTTCCGTCTTTGCGTATCGTCTGTCGTAATCGTTAGTCATACTCGTTCCTACCAAATCCCTACTTGCTATCCCTCATTCCTGCGTACCTGCTACTGGTCTTTGCGTCCCCGATCCTTGACACAATCACAAAGCGATCGTCATGGTAAAGTAGCACAGGGCATACACAATCATGACGCGAATTCTACCATCAAAAATGCACCCGCGTGATCAGAAACAGTAGCGAAACTACCCTCGTGGCTACTACTATAGATAAAGAATTCTCGAAAACAATTCAGGAAGCTCGTGTAACATTTGGTACTTTAGTTTCGGTCCAACGTCACAAAAGCGCTGCCGAATCAATCGGCCACCGTACACGAAACATTACCCCAAATCATTTGGTATAAGTTAGAGAAAACGGTTTACAGTAGTGAATAGAATCTAATTGTCTCATATGTAAATGTCTGCCTCCTTTTCAGCCCCGTCTTGTTACTCTGGAAATTCTGATGAGGCGATAATAGTGATACCAATTGCAATAGATGCCTCCTCTGCAGCGGTGCGGCAGTGTTTACCGTTTCGGCATTTTAGGCACGTTTCCCACTTGTTCGGTTCTTGAGTAAGGTTCACGACAAACACTACAAGAATGCAACAATAGGCTTCGCACCACTCGAGTCCCTGAAGAGTATTTCTACTTGTGTCCAAGCTACGTTATCTCTCACTTCCCCGCCCATCTGTGTTATCGGAACAGATCCTTTATATACTTCGGCAGAGCCATGTAGTTTATTTTTCCTTGATCAGAAGCCCACAGTGCCGTAATGTAACTCTTCCCTTCCTTATACATTTCATTTGGCACAGAAATTGTCTTACGTGGCAGCTATGGTAGGAACCACTTTCGCTTCAACTTGTAAATCACTAGATTACTGAAATACCGCATTGTTACTTAATGATACATTTTAAAGCCTCGGTAATAAAAAGCTTGAAACACTGCTACTGTTTCCAGAAGAGGTGGAAATACAAAACTCGTGCGTGAAGCCAGTTAAATTTCGCCTCTGCATCTTCTTGGCGAACTGATGGAGACGAAATAGTGATGTTCTTTTGATGCGCGAGCCGAGAGGACGATCTCGACTCGCTCCGATGACCGACGACCGATGCTTGAAGCGGGATGAGGGATGAGGACTGCCTTCCTTGCTGGGTATTAGGTTTATTTACACTATTTACATTACATCAGGTCAGAGTGACGGTTACATTGTCACTCTGACAGCAGCAGACTGTTCGGCCGAGATCTATACTGAACTAGATCCCCTCTCGACCGACCCCCGAGAAAACCCAACACTCCGGTTTTGATAACAAAAACCAAGCCTCCAAAAAGGGGGCGTACAAGAAAGAGAGAAAAACACTTTAAACAATTAATAGAAATCCCTTGATTGGCCACAGGAACCAGCCAATCACACATGTGTCCCCACCTGCGGTCACGTGACCCAACACTCTCTCGTATACACTCATAGCGCGTTTCCCACGCACGCTATTACACCCGACAAGTAAATACAGGACGTCTGCGTCCTAAAGTGGACACACATTACGTTCAGCGGGCGGCATCTGCACAAAAGCCAAGCCGAGGGCCTGGAGCGGTCCTCACGCGGCTGACCTCCCTCCGCGCGACGCAGTGCGTCTGCGCGCGCGGCGGGACAATGAGGGTTGCTAATCCCCTCCCAGACGAAGGGCGCCGCCTCCTGCCGCCAGTCCCACCGGAAGACGCGCTTCAGGCCCACTCGGTCGTCTCCGAGGCGATTGACCCGTCAGCGACCAACGCTGCCGCCGGAGTCGAAGATTCTCCAAACTTCCACCGCGCGCGCTTTCCGACACTAGGAGACGCACCATCATTCAGCTTCTCGTCAGCTTGTCATGCCGAATGACCCAGCCACCTTCGACGCGACAGAGGTACTCAGGCTAATCGCCCCCGTCCTTTGACACACAAAAGGACGGGCACAACACCCGCTCTCCGCGTCTCCGAACTTGGCGTCCGTGCGGCTACATGAAAGGGATCCGGGAAAGCAGCTACCAGCGGAGGCGACGCGGATACATGAGCCACCGGCGGCCTTCATTATTTACATTCGGAGCCCGAACTTACAACTTAACAAAGCCCCAACGCGAGCACTGTACAAGCGAAGTATCAGCCGTTTTCCCACCTCGTTTTCTGTGCTCTTTTACTGTAGTCTGCATTGTCCTCACGCACAAAGAGCATTCACGGTATTCTGACATTTTTGCTGCGGATTTTGCGACATGGCTACACGACATCCCGCAATCATTTCGCATTTTGTCCACTAGTATAAAACAAAATTTGAATGATCTGCTCCATGCCTTTATTCATATAACCAACCTTCAATGCATATTTTCAGGTGCTCCTATTGATTCCCGACGTCACCGCTTGGAGTAAACTGCTATGTGACACAAATATGTCCATCCAGAGAGGTCCATCAATTGCACAGAGATCGTCAGTGGTGTGGTCTTCAATAAAATATGAAAAGGAAACTTTGTCTGCATTCGCTATCCTCGTGTTCTGAATTTTTGGCTAGTGGTCGGGGGGGTAGAACATTTATTTGAAATAAAAGAGGTTCGTGCTATAAAGCCGGGGAAGCCCTCATTTCAGAGGCCCTGCGGATGCTGTGGTCGTGCGTGGCCGGTCCGCCAACTGTCACTGATCATCAGGGTCTTAGCTGCACAGCGCGGCCCAACACTGCTCGAAGGTGGGAGGGTGTGACTAATGGGGCTGCTTGCATATTTTGGCAAGCCCTAATGGTGTGGTAGAGTGTTCGATGTTCGCTGCAGTGAGGGCATGTTGCTTGCTATAATCTTGGGTGTACGAGATGCAGGAATCTAAGGTGGGGCTATATGTTATTCTGTAGTTGCGGATAGGCAACAACGTCCTGTCGGGTGAGCTTCTGGTGCGGTGGCGGGTAGGCGTATCTGGGAAGGTGGTTGGGTTGCAGAACGGCACGATTCTGGTTCTGAATAGGTTCTGGGTCACGGAGAGTTATTTGCGGTGCCCGGAGGGTGCATTCTCCGGCTGTACATTGCTCGCTCGTTTCCGTCGAGCGAGCACGTGTCGTCTTCTGACCCACCACTGCCACCATTAGTCCACATCGTGATGTGATCTTCGTAGAGTAAGGTTTTATAGCCGGGATGTTGTTAAGTTGTAGCGGGAGTTTCATCACAGCTATATTTAATAATGTTGGGGAAAGCACCACTTCTTGTGGTGTTCCTTCGTTGGGAATGGTTTGAAGGGCATTCATAGTGGTCCGATGCTTACTGTCGCCGCGCGATCCATGAGGTATACTGGAGCACTCGCTTTCTACCGTTGGCGTCTTTGAGGTTTTCGAGGACGACATCATGGCTTACATTGTCAAACGCTCCGTTCAAATCTAGAGCGAGGATAGCCCTGGTAGGGTGAGGGGAAATGTCGGCCAAGGCGTTTTTCTTTAGTTCAGGAAGGATTTCATGAGTTTAAAATTGGGGCTGGGAGCCGAACATTGTGTGCGGATAAATGTTTTGGGCGTCAATGTATGGTTTTAAACGTGTTAGTATCACACGCACAAAAGGCTACCCTACGCACAAGGTTAGAAATATGGGGCGCAATGTGTCCAGCTTTGTATGTTTGCTTGCCTTCGTAATGAGCCCCATTTCTGCATGCGTCCATTGAGGTGGTATTGGACACCGTTCCCATTGCTCATTGAAGTACGCCGTTAAAGCTTGAATGCTTGCGTCATCGATGTTACTGAGTAGCTTGTTTGTGGCCTTGTCTTTGCCCAGTGTGGTGTTGCGAATCAGGGCTGTAAGTGCCTGCCCGACCTCCTGTGTCTTTATGGGTTGGTCCAGCTTAGGGTTGGGACGGCCAGCGTACCTGCGAGGAAGGGCTGGAGGTAAAGTTGCGCCCATGCTTTTGTCTTCAAGCTCGTCCACTATGTCGTCGTGGCATCCAGCATGGGAGTGCAGCAAGCGCTGGATTGCCTTCTGGCTCTCCAGCTCAGTGCATGTGGGATCTAGCAAGTGGCCTAGGATCTTCCATGTCTTCCCAGCGGGCCCCGAAAGCTGTCGCAGAGCTTACGCCAGTTTTCTCGCGTAAGCTCACCTGCGTACTCCGCTGCTTCCCGCGTGATCTCTGCTATCCTGCGTTTCAGTTTTCTGTTATGTTTTTGCCTCTTCCATCTTAGTTGAAGGCTTTTGCGTGCTTCCCGGAGATTGATGAGGTAGGAGGCCACTAGAAGAGTTTATTTGATGAGGAGATCTCTTTCGAAAATTTGTTTGCATCCTGGTGCAGGTCCACCACCAATTCCTTAAGTGAGTTTATGACGATTGTGTCTCTTTGTGTCTGTGCTTGCGAAATGTTGTCCGGTCAGTTATTTTCGTGGACTTGAGTGTTCGACGTAAAGGAACGGTCGGTAGATAATCTCGACAATAGAGACCACTGTCCAGCGACACTTAAAAATTTTCCATTCCGCTGGAGCGACGTTTTTGATCAGCGCAAGGTCGCGACTAGTATCCCTTGTGATGCTGTTCCCGAAGCAAGTTGGATACCTTGGGTCAGTGAGCATGGTTTGACGGTGTTGCTGAATGGTAGTGTGGGGATTAGTGCTCTTTGGCATTGCGTACCCCACACCACATGCACTGCGTTGAATTATCCGACAATTACCAAACTCTTTCTGCCCTCCGCGCTCTTTGCTTTCATTATTAAGTATTCGAAGGCATCGCGGTCATGGTTTGGCGGGCTGTAGATGTTCAGCACAACAACACTCGGCTGACCCCTGGTCCTAAGTATGAATTCTGTGAGTGCATGCTCAATGCTGCATCCATCAATTTGGTATTGCACGACTGTAATGGTTCGTCACGTGAGGGTGAAAGGTTCCTGGACAGGTGTGTGACGTAGCCTGCCTGGTGTGGTTCGTTCTGTCTTCTGTAGTGCTATCATATCGGGTTTTGTGGTTGCATTGCTTATGTACTGTCTGGGCCAGCCTTGTTTGTACGAGTAGCTCCATTGTCAAAGCGAGAGATATTTCTATTGTCGGTTTGGAGCCCTAGACATGCTGCTGAAAATCGGAGGTAGTGAGATTTATGGTATGTCATGCTGATGGCTTTTCACGCTTCTCATTGCGCACAGCAGTAGACGTCGGAGTCGTAATTTCTAGTCTGCATCCTTTACCCCGTAGCGTTAAGCTTAGTAATGGTTTACTAGATGGCCAACATGATCTGCTGTATGAGGGCTTCACTTTCGCGTGGTAAATGCAGCGCATGTGTGTCGACGTGCCTAGCACATCGAATATTCACACGCGTGGAACATGATTGTCGCTGTTGGATGATGGGATTTTCATTGGCTGCTCAGGTATGAGCCGGCTTTCTTGCTCTTTAGCCTGGAGCGCTTTTCTCTATAGCTTGTTTGTATTTTTTGCCACCTGCCACCAGTATTTTTTGCCACCTGCTGTTAAACTGTATATCTATAACTCGTTGTTTATGTCTCAACTAAATTACTGCTTTCTTGTGTGGGGAAACACAACCAAAACAAACCTAAACCGAATGCAAGTGTTACAAAAAAAAGCAATACGACATATCGCTGGCGTAAAGCATAATGCACATACTAAAAACCTATTCAACAAATTCAATTTGATATCAGTTCACAACCTTTATAACTTCAACCTAGCAAAATTATACCAATCTCACTTACATCATCATGACACTTTCATAACATCAATTGCGAACCTAACAGCAAAAGAATACAAATACCCAACGCGTTCACAAGAAATATGGACTGTACCATTTTCGCGTACTACCTTTGGAAACAACATGATTCGACACACTTTGCCTTCCTTGTTAAACCACCTTGTCGCCCATGAGATTACCACTGAGCATGCAAACAGCGTTGTATTAAAAAGTTTTCGTTACAGCGGAACAATTTCTAAAAACTTTGTATAATGATGCCGCAAAAACGATTTTCTCTGGAAAGATGTACTTTTGTGATGCCCGTTGCTGTCTGTAACCGGGGCTCGGACTTTGTCAAGTGAATTAATTTCACTTTTTTCCGAGCCCCCCGCTTGTGGGAAATAAAGTTTTATCTTATCTTATCTTATCTAATTCCGGAGCTCCGCTCTTTCAGCTTTGACTTTCGGTAGTACTTGTTTGAGTAGAAGTGCAGTTTCGGAAGAGATGTGTGTTGTGTCATGACCTTAGTGGGCAGAAGTTTGAGCGGTGCGAGGCAGCGCTGTGCGCGCCGCCCAATTCACCTTGTTGACACCAGCGCCTTTGTCGGCGGGTGATCGGAATTCATGGTACGCGTTGACCGTGTGGAACTGTACTTGCGTCTCACTTATATATGGCTTTGCAGTTGGATTGGGAATGACGCTTCACCGTGGAGAGAGCCCAGCTCTGGGACAGCGAATTATGTCTTACGTTGGAACAGGCCTTGCTCTTGGATCGCGAATGACGCTTCGATGTGGAGTGAGCCCGGCTTCGGGACCGGGAACGGCGCCGCGATTTGGATTAGGTTCGGCAGTCAGACGTGGATGAGGGGAGTTGCTTTCCGTCCCCCGAAGGTGTACGCTTTGCCGATCAGCTGCGTCGCAAAATTCCAGCAGGCAGTGCCTCGCTCCCGTCGTGGGTTGCGTTTTGGAAGTGTGTATGCTTTCGTAGTCGCGCCAGACATGTCTTGTACACCGTAGGGTGGTCTCCATGGCAAAGTTCGCAGGAGGACGTGCAGTCATGACTTTCCTTTGGGCATGCTTGTTTGCACTGTGGTCAGCGGTTCGTTTCCGGATTTGGGCAGATATCTTCTCGGTTACCTACGCGCAGGCATATTGTACAGACCTGTCGCGTCGACTTGTACGGGAGGCAGCGTGTTTCCGCACGGTAGTAGTAGACGTAGTGCGGCGAACGTGTACGTTTTGATGGTGATGACAGCCGTCTGTGTTTGACCCAGCATCGGCGCATACAGGAGGATTTCGTTCGGGGCTAGAAGGTAAGCTTGGAGTTCCTAGGGCTGTGTTCCAGGCTCGATAACATGAATCACGCCCTTGGCCGTGTTACCGGGTGGTGCCACGTAGTCGAATACAACGTGCTTCATGCCGGCGAGTCTTATGTGCGGCAGTTTTCGAAGTATATCGGCCGTTTGGGAATGCGGTGTGTTGATAGCCGCTGCATTCGTGGTGAGGTTGTTCCGCACGAAGAGGCGGTTTTCGGGGAAGCTCGGGTGGTTATTGCGGGTGAGTGCAGTCCTTTGAGCTACATCATAGGCCTGTCAGTGACTGAGGGTCAGTCCCTCGCGGAGTCGCAGAACAGCTTTGTAACACTGCCGCGCTAGTGGGAGCGGGTCAGGTAGTGGTGGTGACTTGATCAGCCTAGTCACAAAAATAAAGTTAAAGTCATTAGCAGGTGTTTCTTGGGAATACGAATTCAAAATCCATCACTGGGACATCAGCAACATGACAAGAAAAGACGGTGGGTTTAGCCGAGCTGCTCTAAACACCAAGTGCTAATTTCCACCTACGATGAACATCGTATTGCCGCTGCCATGTGAGAAACGTGCGTTGTGGTGGTGCAAATGTGTGAGCACCTTATGTTTACTTACCAGATTGCAGTATAGGGCTTTGACTGCTCAATTAGCACGATATTATCGGCTTGGCCACCCCGCAGTCAGCAGTGGTTGCAGCACTGACATCGCTTACCGCTTATCGCGTTGAGCGAAAGCCCACGGGTCAACAAAAAACATCCAAAACGTTATTGCTACAGCACCTCTGCCAATCTACACGGCTCTATTAAAACTGCTGTCGTTATTTGTGTTATAATCTTCGAATTACTATCTTTCTTGTAATGAGCACACCACACGCCGCTGCGTGCTTTATAGAATGCGCGCTTTTACAGAATGTTGCATTTCACACATAAACGAATCCTCAGCAAACCTACAAGCATCAACCTACCCGGCGTCAACTTAAAATCGCGCTTGTTATCTAACTCTGCCTGTGTGAGGAGAACAACGACCATGAGGTTTGGTCGGAAAAAATCCTCTTCCTTATTCCGATCAAAGCTCGCGTGAACGGTAGCGTTCTGACATCAGGTATCATATTTTCCTGTTCAGACCGGTTCTAAGCAGCTCCAACAAGCTCCGTATTTTTTTTAAATAGAATAGTATGGCGGGAGCAGTTTCCGGCCGACAACAAACTGTTCAAGGCTCCTTTGGGTTTGCAAATAAAAGGAACCAATTGTATTCTACTCCAGAAGTCGATGAGGAGCCGGGTAGATAAAATGGCCGAATCCGCCATAATCCCCACAGCGCCTCCCAAAATGAGGAGCTCTATTGCTGCGAGTGCAAAAGGCTGTCGAATTTTACGAAGGCCGCTGTGAGGTAGTATGGACTACAATGTTCAATTATTGTAGAACGCACGTTCTCAATAGAAGGCTGCCGGCTTCCGGAGGAAAAAAACGACATATTGATTCAGGTAACAAATGCAAGTCTTAACTTCCAACCCTGTAAGCTGCCACTCATGAATGCGAAAGCTTTGTTGAGGGACCAATGGCGTTCTGTCAAAAAACTACTAATTTCCCTATGCACTGGCTGATCGGCCGAAAAGCTCTGATAAGACCTCTGGAGGCACGGCGCGTGCGTAAAATCAGGCTTGCATCGTCTCAAGACGGTTACTTCAAAATAGCGAAAAGGGAATAGTTCTAGATGAGACACGACACGTATCGGTCACAAAGAAGGATTACAATAATATAGCTTTGTCTCATAAAGCATGTTTCGGTATATATTCACATCGTTCATGGATACGCTTACTTTGTGCGCGAAAACTCGTCGAATGGGTTTATTTTTCGCTAGCGATTTCAGACTTCGAATTTTTGGCGGTCACTCGGCTGCACTTTCAGCGAAGGTTGGGAGGACTTGTAGATTATAGATGGACTTATAGATATAGACGGACTTATAGACTTATAGACCTATTGATTTCGGGCTTCCCTCAACTCTCTTTAGGTGGAGATATTTTTTTTTGCGTGAAACTGGCTGGTGCATTTATCGCCCAAAGGCAGAGCCGTAAATTTAGACGCGATCAGGTGTGGTAAATGCTGCCTCTCAGCACTCGACCTTCGCTGTGGGGATCTCCCAACACCCCACACCGTAAATGAATGGACAAATAAACTAAGTACCTGCGAGACGTCTGCAGCACAACTAATGTGAGGTAGAGACTGCAAGTCTTCACCCGTTTCAATTTTATTAGCGATAGCCCACAGGAAATCTAATGGGGCCTTCTCGTTTACGTTACGAATAGTGCTCGGCTACAGCCTGTTCAAGTGCCGCTAAAGTGGCGTACGGTTTTTTTACCCCCAAACTGAAAACTTTTTTCGCAGAGCATACTGCTGTCTTCTCGTCCATGGCGCATAGTTGCTTCTTCTCAGAATGTGGTCGCGGGATCAGCAAACGCGCGGCAATGCACGCTACTTTGCCGTTATGTCGGAGCGCGTTGCCGCCTCCCAGAATGTTGTCAATCGTGTTTGAACCTCCCGCACAAATTGCAGCGACGGCAAGCCTCTGCTTCGGCGGAGAGAACTGCGTCTCATGATGTCATCGCAATCTGCGCCTCGGGAATTGACCACGAACTACGTCTCACAAAGTGAACACGCAATCGCTGCGCTATAGCAACATCTAGGACCGTGTCGCCACCGCCCAGAATGCCTCACTGCCTCTCCCACATCCTAAGTGCCGGACGAGTGTTTCACGGTCTTTTCCTTGCCGTTAGTATTAATAGTGTGTACTAGCTTTTCTTACAACGCATTTTGCTGAATTCCGTAATTTATTGACCGTAGGGTTTAACGCGCCGACGCGACGCAGGCGATGAGGCGCGCCGTAGTGGAGAGCTCCGGATTAATTTTCACCACCTGGGGATCTTTAACATGTGTTTAAATCTCGCGCACACGGGCGTTTTTGCGTTTCGCCTCCATCAGAAAAGCGGCCGCCGCGGCCGGGAATCGAGCCCGCGACCTCGTGCTCAGCAGCTCAACGTCTTAGCCACTGAGGCACCGCGGCGGGTCTGAATTCCGTAAAGGTGAACAGACATTTTGTTTCTAAGGTATGGGGATACGCCGTATGTGACACGTTTTCTGTGCACATGCGCCGTTGTACCAGTGTAACTGCGGTTATGAGACTATCTGAGTAAACTGTTTAGCGCATAAATTGCCCTTACATCTATTTACCCCCTATAATGTATTGTTAGCCAAAACGCCAGGACTTTCTTTGTAGACATTGGTAAGTTTTATACACATGAGCCAAAATTTGTTCATATTGAGAGCCAGGGGTCCGATGCGACGTTTATTACAGAAGCTCAGGCGCTGGAATTGGCCGCCCACCATGATGATGATTGTGTACAGGAGTGAAGATGAGGAAGAGCAGGCATAAGAGGTAATGTTGATGATTGTGTACACAGGAAGACAAAGCACTAGTAATCTGTTCATAGTCCCCTCGCTGGTGACCACTGGCGAAATAGTAAACAATGCTTACAATATATCAACGTAACAGGTATCCGACATCCCGAATTTTCGAAAATAGCGATTCGGCCTTTTACGGTAAACCGCAACAGCGTACCGATACCACCCTACCCCCATTTGGATTAATGGCGTACTGTTAAGTTTGACTTAACCAAACTTTTATAATCCACGGAACGAAACCACTGTATAAATGTACTCCCAAAGTTTAAAGTCTCTAGGTCAAGCCTGCGTCATCTCGATCGAATGATAGAGGATCCAATCAGTCGCGAAGGACTGGACCAACCTTGTGAGCCCTTCTTCACGCATGCCCGCCTTCTTGGTTGACACTCGCTGGATCAGACGCAGGGTACTCGCCGTCTTGGTTGCCAGCTTCTTCAGCAGGTTGTCTTTGCTGCCATTGCTGCTGATCAGCATGCCCAGCACTCTGATCTCCGAAACCTCGGGAATTCTCTGGCCCATCTTGCGTACACGGCGGCGTACCACACGTGGACGCAGACCGACAAGAATAAGATCGACGCCATGATCCGTAGATTGTACAAGACGGCACTCGGATTGCGCGAGTCTACGAACACCGAGAGGCTGTTGCAGTTGGGCATCCACAACACGGTGGACGAGATCATCGAGGCGCAACTGGAAGCTCAGCGAGAGCGGCTGGCGGAGACTAAGACGGGTAGAAGCATCCTCGAGACCCTGGGCTACGGCTACCGGGTCACAGGAAGACACCTCCAGGAACTCGACGAGAAGGTGCGCGAGAAGGTCCGGGTGAGCCCCATCCCGAGGAACGTGCACCCGGAGCACAACCAAGAGAGAAGACCGGCGAGAGCAAAGTTTCTCGTCGAACAGTACTGCGGGGACACGCGGACTAGGTACGTTGACGCGGCGGAGTACGGGCAAGGAAGATACGCGTTGGTGACTGTGAATGCACGCACAGGGCGGATTTCCAAATCGGCGAGCGCGAAGTGCGAGAACGCCACCGAGGCCGAGGAGATCGCCATAGCCCTGGCGATGTCTGAGGGAGGTTGCGACACAATCCTGAGCGACTCACAAGAGGCCGTCCGCAACCTGGAAAGAGGTCGAGTGAGCGGCAAGGCGGCTAGAATTATAGAAAGATTGGGAGTTAGAGACGGAAGACGAGTGGAGGTCAGATGGATCCCTGCGCACGCAGGAAACTGCTCACCGTACGCGCCGAACCACAACAAGACGGCCCTCAGGGAAGCGCGCGCTATCACTCACCGCGCTCCCAACGTGGGCACTCGTCCCGAGTGGGAGTGGTGGACGGAAACCAAAGACAGAGCCAGGGGCTACGGAGAAACACTGAAGGCCCTACGTCTGGCCAGACGAGCGTACCCGCCGCCCCACCGGGAACTGGGCCGCGAGGAGGCGATACATCTAAGAAGACTCCAAACAGCGTCGACAACGTCGCCGGCCTCCTTACACCAAATGTACCCGGACGAGTACCCGAGTGATCAGTGCAGTGTGTGTAAGAAAGGACCGGCCAACCGGTGGCACATCATGTGGGACTGTGCCGCCGACCCAGACGGCGCGCACTTCGAAGAGTATCCGGAGGAACTCCAGAGAGCCATCGAATCTACAAGCAAGACAGACCAGTCATGGGCCATCCAGCAGGTCTTCGCCGCGCTCGAAAGGCACGGGCTCCGTAAAACGGGCTTGTGACGAGTAGGGTCGCAGAAGAAGACGCGACGCCAGGCCACGTCGAGGCGGAGCCGTAACCCGGCTCCTGCCTACTGCAGGGTTTGTTTAAATAAAGTCCTTTCCAGTCCAGTCCGGATCCAATCAGTCCCAAACTCCTCTTTATGCATATAGTTGCGTTTCCACCAGCGCCCACACGTGGCCTCTATTTTATGCTTCTTTATTGCAATATCCATTAAACCTCAAAATTAAAACGAAGCCACCTTTTGTAATCCAAACTGTGAACTCCTTGTTGGCGACAAAGACGCCCCTTTATATAGATCTTCTAACACAACTGCTGCAGTGGGCTATCACATTTTCATGTATATGTATTTCACTCGCGCCATGTTCTGTTGCTCTTTTAGCAATAAAATGCTCCGAACGCAATGTCAGTCTATCTAAGCAAGCCGTTTAAAGTGTGTTTAAAATTTATGAATTGTAAATGCACTTCTACTTGCAGGCCAGTGCTAACAGGTAATAAGTAGGC
Organism: Haemaphysalis longicornis; assembly: GCF_048455015.1. Classification (NCBI taxonomy): domain Eukaryota; kingdom Metazoa; phylum Arthropoda; class Arachnida; order Ixodida; family Ixodidae; genus Haemaphysalis; species Haemaphysalis longicornis. The sequence continues at coordinate 54,748,303 of NW_027526445.1, forward strand.
CAATGGCTTAGTATTTGTGATGGAACGCTTCTTTAGCTTCCGGTTTCGTTAAAAGCCCCTCATCAAGCATAAATTAAGAAGTATATAATGTGGATAGACCGATACACTCCACATTGTAGTAAGAACAGAAAGCATTAGGAGCGTGTAAGGTATAAATGTTACGTAAATTAGGCAGCTGCAGAAGCAAAAGACGGCGCACTTTATACATGACTTGTGTGGGATAATCTTCAAGTGTTCGTGAGATTTCCCCACGCCAAAATTTTCCGGTACATGAAAATATTTCTCTTTGTCTCAATATCATGGCACAGAAAGCGGTATATCTAATGCTTTCTGCTTCAAACCAGGCAACGTTCAATAGGATGACACGTAAAACTTCTGCAGGCACTTTCTCGCATACACCTCTGGATAGTTTCACAGCTCATTGCCGATCGTCTGGGCAATAACTGAAGAAACCTGAAGTTTCCTTACGAAACTGGAGCTACGATTGCCACTGGACATGATAAACTGTAAACAGTTTTCCAGCACGCAGGCTACCGTCATTTGGCCGACATACATGGTTCTCATTATATGATGCAAATACCATGCAATTGCTCAAACCAGTTTGTGCTACAACATAAAGCTGCGATGCTGAGAAAGCAATGAACTGACAGCATGTTCAAAATTGGTGCCGGTTAATTTTGAATATAGAATATCATTATTCCTGAAAGCACCTTTAAATATCGGAACAACCTCTCAGTAGTCGTCCATATCACCTCCAGCAAATCTTAATTTTGCCGAACCCATGCTACGATGGTTGTACTGTGCCAATCTCTTGTTTTCTCTTAAAATTAAGCAAGAAACAACCGACTGCGCGTATAATGGTCGCTTGTGGGTCAGGGAAACATTTAAATAAAGACAGCGGCAGAAAGCCTGGCTCTGACATAAAAACGAAAGTGAAATGTGAAACAATACACATGCTTCATGGCTGCTACAAAAGAAACAACGTTTTTGGATCACCATCATTAAAGCGAAAAATACCTGTGTTTACGCAGCAGACGACGCGACCTCTGCGTAAGTAGCCCAAGCAAAATAACATGTTCCACAGCAAAGAAATGAAAAAAAAAGCCCACCTTATGATTATTTACGTCAAACCATTTCCGACATATGTGATTTCCCTGAACAAACATTGCACCCGAAGATGGAGATATTTTCCCACACGCAAACATGCACGTGCATATGCACACGAAGGTGCATATGCAATGAAAATGTTTCACGCAAATTCACCAAACCCTCAGGATCAGGCATGATAAAAGTTCCGAGAAAAAAATTAATAATTATCCCGCGCACACACTTACTGTGATGACTATGTCTTACGTACGCTAACATGCACCTGCACCAACAAGTGCGTGTATGCACTTCAAGTTTTACGTAAACTGTACGAATGTTTAGGATTAGGCATTGTGGAACGACCACATTCGAACGATCACGTGAGAGACATGTGCCGCTGCTCTCTCCAGGGCGGAGAACACACGGCGCTCTTCCTGCCAGCGTGGGCAGGAACGGTCGAGCACCGCATGGGGACCCCCGCAGTTGATGCAGTAAGGCTTGCTGACTTGCACACGGCTCTCTTGTCGCAGCCCGCACAGCGCCAGCACCTCCTCTCGCTGATGCAGTCCACTGTGGGGGGTTCCAGCCGGCAGCACCTGTCGCATTGCAGCGGACGCGGTCGGCATGGCTGCACCGGTCGACGAAACTTGTGCAGCGTGACCACTGCAGGAAGGATGGGCACCAGGAAGCGCAAATACACTGTCGATCCCCTGCGAATAGCCGACTGCACCGGCACGGCCGACTCGAGACTGGAGGCAATTGCTCGGCCCTAATCGTCGCGTCGTCGACCACAATGACGCCCGTGATGCTCGAGGACGGCTCGCGGGGGCTCACGTCGATGTTTCGTCGAATTTTCACTCGGACGTCGATCACCCCAGCCCGCGCTGACAGCTGCCCTGCCATTGCGTCGCGTGCTAGCTTCGCAAAAGCCCTCGGCTGCTTCGGCAGAAAAAAGAGCGTGCTGAGGGCAGGGGAGCCATGGTGGTAGCTTCTGCCCCTCGTTGCGAAGCTTGCGTGCCGCTGTTTTTTTTTTTTGTTTGTTTGTTTAGAACGCGGCGCCACCTCCTTGCACGGCTTTTCACGGGTTTTTTTTTGCCTTGACTGTTACCGCTGGCCGCTAAGAAGAAGGGTGCGCCGCGCTCGCTGCTTTGCCAGGGAAGCTGGGCGCGCCGCCATTCGTCAGTCGCCTGGCGGGCTCCTTACGATTTTTCTACTACGATCGGTGGCGGGTGGCCGTGACGAACTTTGCCAGGCCTTGAGCGCAAGTCCTCCGGTGTAAATCCCTTCTCGTGCGTCCGCTTGACCGCCATGTGTCCCTGCTGTCGCAAGGCTTCCCGGTAGCTCCACTGTGCATGCTGCTTGCCCGCCTCGTCCCCCGGCAGAGCAGCGGCCATGTCCTCAGTGCTGGGCTTTCCCTGGGGAGGTTGGTCTAAGTTGAAGGGCCCGAGGGTGGCCTCCTGCGCGGCAGATGTCGCACAAAGCCTTCGGGCAAGTGCAAGAGCGCCTCTTCTATGATCTGGGCCCTCATGACCGCCGCCACGTGGCCTAGGGCTGCCTCACTCCCAGATCCGTCCAAGATGGCGTCGCCGGCTTCCCGTGCACCTCGCCGGCCCCGTCGCAATCGAACGATGGGCATGGCGTCTAGGTCGTCCATCGCCAGCCCGGCCGGTGCCAGGGATAGCTGGCCGTGCTCGCCTCCGAGTCCGCGATGGCCGTCCCGCACTCGCAGTTCAGCCGGCGGCGCCTGCCCGCCACAGTTCTTCGTCGCTCGTCGCTAGCGCAGCAGCGGCCGCAGCGTCTCCGTCGGCGTTGCCTCCGCGTGCGTGGCCCAGTTGGGATGAGCCTTCGTTTGCTGCAGCCTCGCTACGCCGTTGGCCCCGGGCGTCCTTTTCGCCCGCCGCCACGCTAGCTGCAGAGTTGTGGATCACCCTGCCCGCCACGAGGGCGTGCGCACGCTTCGTTGAGCTCGCGCGCGAGTTTCTTGAGCTTAGTGCCTACCTAGAGAGAGGCCCGAAGTGGCTGACAAACAATGAGCTGGTGCGAGGTCATATACAAACTGTCTGAGCGTATAGGGGTAGGAAGCTGCTAGGGGACCCATCCTACCCGTTCGGCTGCTGGAGAAATCTTGACTTCTTGTCAAATTAGCATGTTTACCACCTGTCTCTAAATTGGTTGCGCGTATAGGGACGCACCATAAGTAAAAAATCCGGGACTCCCCAGTGCCTCAAAGCATAGCCAGCGCCTGCCCAATAAGAACCCGCATGGGAGGCACTATTGCCCATCGGAGGAATGGGCGCCAGCTCAGTCTTTATTTCGAGTTCCGGACCTTCCTTCAGGCGCCCTTACCCGCCGGCCCTATCAACTCACTTTTACGGCCTCACGGTAGGCCGCGATTCATTATAATCGCACCTAGAGCACATTGCGCAGGGGATTTACGAGGACGTAAATGACTGGATGATGCTATTACAACGCGTTGCCAATTTAACCAAGTGGGAGGATGAAAGAAACCTCCGATCTGTATTTCGCATTAGCGGCAGCGCATGTACTTGCAACGGAAATCACGAAGCCGTTGGCTACAGGAGCACCTCTTCCCATCTGCCGCAGAAACGGTTTACGGCACAAACCGTCAAAATCAAGGGCTGCGTTCCCTGTAAACCCAAAGCGGGGGACCCTCGGGGGCAGGACGCCTCGGGGATCCGACGCGCGCCGAACCCGCCGACGCCGGCGCGGGGCTTTAGTCATCGGGATGCGATAACCGCGTGAGGCGGGGATCGGCCCTGCGCGGCCCATATCCCACGCCTACTTGTTGGCCCCAATAAAGTGTTTCTCTCTCTCTCTCTCTCTCACCATGCATCTCGAGGACAAGGCGCGCCCATTTTCTTGCGATGGTTCGGCCGTGCCTAAGCCATGAACCTGGTAATGTTGCGGCCACATTTGACTTCTACGGCTGCTGTAATGGCAACCAAAAAATATTTGGACCATTATAATGCGGTATAGACATGTTTCAAGACAGCTCACAAGATATTGCTTCGCGCACTTACGTGTATTGATACTCCAAGCAAAGGAATATGGTTCGGCTGCTTTATTAGCTAGCGCAATTTGATAGCCAGGTGTTACTAGTACTCAACAATTACACCTGGTTTATATGACAAAAATGTTCTCTACTGTAGTGTACATAAACACGTTAGCCATTTTCAGCCACAACCATGGTCAGCTCCAATATCTGACTTTGCAGGATGATTGAAGTAAAATCCCTCCTGTACCTATGGCTTGACTCCTGACGGTTTTATTATACTAAACAATTTGTCAACACGCGGAATAAATTTATCCCTAGCATTTCACAGGGCGTTTCAATTTAATCTGTTACAGTGTAAGATCAATAGTCTCTACATGCGCAGCCTGTACTAAAATACCAGCAGCTCTCAGAGCAACACTCCTTTATATAAGCGAAAATCCCGCTCGGCGGCGGGCAATTCTCTCGGATTCCCGACCAGCCTTCCCAGATCCCAATAAGCCGCTTCATTGCCGCAACCAACTTGTGCGTTTTTTGAAAAACATACACAAGCGTCGTGCGCGAAGAGATAAAATTAAACTTGAGTGGGCACCACGGCTACATGCCGTCTGTTGTGCGGCTGCCAGGGAGGCCTACAACCTACACTACGCCGTTGGGATTGTTGGACCTCTGGGTCCTCCAGCTACGGCGCGCTGCTCTGGAAGCGGAACGACACGTCTTGAGGGTATGGAGCTTTAATGGAAGCTGCTAAAAAGGGGCGTGAGCCGGTTCAGCCACACGACTATGCGGCAGCTCATGACGAGCGTAATGAAATGATGATGATTAGCGTGGTCTGCTACAAGGGATGACAAAGAGGAAGTCACAACAGTCTCCCCCGCCGACAGATGACGCTAAGTTGCCTCCAAAGGGTTGAGTTGCAGTTTGGATGGCTTGACTGTAGTGCCGCAGGGAAAACGTAGACTGCTTGACCTGACGGCTCCATCACGTCCGCCGATCGACTCTCCTATTCATGTCAAGGTCTACAGATGTCTTGGACGCTAAGCTTTTCCGAGTCGCATACAGTCCTTCAGTAGTCAGCGGATTTATTTTTTTGCTGTTCCAGTTGAAATTTCCGAGCATCGATCCTCTAACATCTACCGAGTGCTTCCTACGCCACCGGTGTTTATACCACTTAACCCGTTCCTTCTTGCAATTTGTCCATGGTGTTTCGCAAGCCAGAGTCGAGTGGTGAAGGTAGGAGCAGAAGCGGTTTCTAAACCAACGAAAGTTGCTGCAAACGGAAACCTTTTCTTGCAGGCATCGGACCTTCGTTGAAGACGTGCTTTTGCTGCCTATTCTTTCTGTTTGCCTCCATGGACGTCTATGCATCTTGACTTCGGTCTTGTTCCTTGTCTGCAGCGCAACACTTTTCCCTTGATTCCTCACTTTGTGCTCGTCATGACGTCTCCTGGTACGTGCTTTCTTTTTGCGTTGTCTTTTCGACTCGGTCGGTTTTGTAGACGTCCACTCGCGAAGAGTTTCTGTATCCTTCGACGCCTTTTCAGTGAAGTAGTGGATGATCTCTGACTTGAGCGAAAAGGTGTCCGACTGCTTGTTCTGTTAGCGATTGCCTTGGTAAGTATCTTGTAGACGGCTGTCAGTGATGTGATCGGCCTGTACTTTTTCTAGTGCTTCATGATGACGTTCTTGGGGATTAGGATAATGTTCGAATTCTTCCAAAATTCCGGTACACTGACGGTCATTAGGCATTCTGTATACAGGTTTTGAAGTTTGCTAGTAGCATTTGCCCGACATACATCAAGAGGTCTGCTGTTATTTCATCCTGACCGGGTGCTTTGCCCCCTCTCATTTCTTTTAGAGCCATCTTTACTACATCTTCCTTCTTCTTCACTTCGTTACTGGTGGCATGTCTACCACCTCTAAACTACTTCTTCGCTCAGTATAATCCTCGACGTCGTGGCTACCTTACAGGTCCCTATAGAACTCCTACAATACTATAACTATCTTATCGCTATTTGTGATTGCATTGCGTTGTTTTTCTTCAAGTGCATACATTTGATTTTCCCCCATTCCTAGACGCCTCTTAACTGTTTTGAGGTTGCCTTCATTCTTTACAGCAGCCTCAATTTTTTCTTCATATTATACTTCCGTATGTCAGCTGTCTTACGCTTCTTCAATAACCTCGAAATCTCTGTTAGTTTTATTCTGTCAGCTGGGGTGGAGACTGTCATTCTTTGCGGTTTCCTCAATAAATATATCCTCCCCTGGAAAAATTTACCAGTGTCGTGTCTAGCGATTGTACCTCCAACTTCTACTGCACACCCCGTGATAATGCATGTTAGATTGTCACTCGCTTCCGCTATCGTAAACTTTCCATACTCTGTTAGAGCAGAATATCGGTTCTGCAGCTTTTAACTAATCCCTGAGCACACCCTGAAAACCCTTGACGTTCCTTTGACTTTCAACCAATTGGCCCGTGCTCTTCTTCGTGCCGACAAAAGCACCGCTGACCGAACCAATCCGTGGTGGCGACAGCTTCTGCAATAGAAGCGTATTGTTCAAAGGGCAGTGTTGCGAATAGGGGGACACCGTGAAAGAGTAAGGACGCGTGCCAGCAGAAAGTGATACACTAACAGGCGCTTTCACTGCGCCTTCGCCTCTACAGCGACGCTCTGCCTATCATCGTCTGTTTTCTTTTGCGAGCGGATGCTTGGGCCTTAATTATGCGCTCTAGCCCAAAAACGAAGTTTTCGCTCGTCAATCTTCGCTTAACCGCGTTCAACCGCTGCAAAATGTATGGCTACTATTCCATGTATGTATCGCGTCCGAGATGCATAACTCTTTCTTAAGGACGATGGCAATTCGCGTTTGGGAGAAAGAATAAATTTATTCCCACTTTTCACCAAAATTTTGTGCCGCCTCTGTGTTTTGTGGTGAAGAGCTTCGGGGATCATTCATCGTTAGATAGTGGAATCTCTCCTTTTTTTGTGCGTTCGTCTTTGCGTGCTTGTGGCACCGCTCCCTGGGTATCGCGCGTGACACTCCCCCTTTTGTATGTGCAGTTACTTCCATTTGAAAACAATATTCTTTTTTTGTATACTAAACTAGAAAATTCTTGTCTCTCTGCCCTTCTGTTTGTATTGGTGTATATCCCAATCTGTCTGTCTGTCTGTCTGTCTGTCTGTCTGTCTGTCTGTCTGTCTGTCTGTCTGTCTGTCTGTCTGTCTGTCTGTCTGTCTGTGTGCCTGCCTACCTGCCGACCTACCTGCCGGTCGGTCAGTCAGTGTTTTTCCCTCGATTTAGCCACATGTCCTAAAGGTACATAAAATTCTGAAACAAGAAGTTTATGTAGAAACCCCTAGCGAAACCAATGAATCTGGTACCATACTTCAACCTTGTCAACATTATTGAGTAAAAAGAAAACATTAGGCACATATGATGCGAATCATCAATACAAAGCTAAGTGGTACTTGGAAGCATTCGCTTAGTTTAAAATGGGAGTGGGCTAGTATTTGAGACAGAAAGAACAGATTTTGTTAAAAACAGTACCTAAACTCAAAATACAAAAACTGCACGCGCCCGAGTCCGTATCTGGTGACGTATTTTAAGTTCAACAGTAAAAAAAGCACCACTAGATTGCGGGCGAGCATTGGAACACAGAAAAAATTGAATTGACTTGAGAAAACCTCTATCGTGTTTGGCATAGAAAGGGCGAGACGGGACGGAAAGAGCGTAAAATGTGGGTGGGAGAGAGCAAAGATGCATTTACGTGGCGAGAGGGAGTGCAGAAGAAGGCTATAGTTATTTCACAACATTAGGAGCGAAGAGTGCACATAAGGGACCCATTTTTGTAGTAATATATGCAGCTTTACGGGGGGTTTCAATTCGCTTGCCCAGCAATGTACGATATTTCTTTATAAAACTCAGGAGGGATTCGTTTTTTAATGGTTCATCTTAAATTCAATCACAGTATATTTTGCCCTAAATTAGGCTCGCAATATTACCCACGCCACCAATGTCTGAAATGGGAAAACTTGTCTCCATATGCACCGAATGTGGATGCTATTAGAATGGTAGCGTTTTTTTTTTAAATGAAAGATAATCTTGCGAGAAAACTCCACCTGCCAGTGCGTTCAAGGCTAGTATCGACTGCGTCACTGAAACTTAACCATTTGATATTCCGCTTTCTCATAAGAACGCTCCTAGAGATATGCTTTGTGTAAACCCCTAATGGCCGATGCTTCACATGCCACATTTTTCCTGCGTTTGCCTTGACCGTTCCACCCTCTGAATGCGTCATGATCTCGCGCTTGGAAAAATGAATGCGGTCAATGTACTGTGTTGGCGGGCTAGGGTCATACACGTGTCTAGCCTCATGGCATGCATATAAACTAAAATATAGGAGCACTGCAAAAATAAGTACTACCAGTGAACTGACTGCGATGTATTGTTCGCTGCCTGTACCCTTTATTTCAGACACAACACCGCGAACAAAAAGTAGCAAAGTGACTCACTAATCGCAGAGCTCATTGTGCCCAGATTGTAATCGCAGTTCGGCTTCGCCGGTGTATAGAAAAGATTAGCGCTCCAGGGTGATCTGGGGATATAGTTCACGATATATAGGTAAACAGGTCATGTCTACGTCAGGAATCTTATTTTTATGCACAAATGCCGTGCTACCTTTTATGCATACCAAATATTGCTCACAAATATTCTTGAATACATGATCGGGACAAAAAAGCGAGTGTTGCAGAGTTACATGCCTTGCGCAGAAGACAATAAACCCTACATTTCTATCTTCAGGTGCTGCTTTTAATACCAGGTTGAGGACGGCAGTTGACAAATTTCGCGTGGGTAACGTTTTTTTGTATTGAATTTTGGATGAAAGCAGAGTTCTGTGCTTTAGCCTTCTGGCTACGCAAAGCGTTCTTTATGCCAACCGGGAACTAACGCTCTTAGAGTTGCATATCTGAGTACAGTGCGTTCTCAGCACGCTGCACGGGTACACATCGTTGTGGCAATAAATGTGAAGTGATATATTTGGGATGTTGCTGTTTATAGTACCATTTTTATTGCTAGGTTCAAACTGATCATCAACCTTGGCTTGGAATGCGTTTTGCAATCGCGCCTTTTCGAGTGAATAAACGAAGTTTGAAAGAAGTAAAATGGAGAGACGAGCTATTTGGTGAACATCCATGAGTGAAAATTAAGCGCAAACAGACGCAGGGACGAGATAGGGAGACGACACCAGCGCTTTGAGGTTACGTAACACAAAAAAAAGCTCGCGGAACAAGAAATAAACTGAAGAAAAATAGAGAGACGAGCTAGTTGGTGAACCTCCATGAGTTAAACTTAAGCACCAACAGACACAAGGAACAGAAAGGGAAACGACAGCAGCGCTTGTGTCGTTTCCCTATCTCGTCCCTGTGTCTGTTTGCGCTTACGTTTCACTCATGGAAGTTTGACAGAGTGATCATCTGTGCTACATATTATGTAGCGCAGATGATCACACTGTTAAACTTTAGCGCGGTTGCTACGGCACTTCAAAGCTTTTCCGACTCCACAGCCCCAAACTTCTTCTTTAATTGCCAGAATTTTTTTTCTTCCTTTCTTGATGTACCCAATTGGCCCCGAGCGGCACTACGTGGGAGGGATCAGGGTCAAAAGGTTCAACAAGTATTATACAAAGGATCAGCCTACACCAAAATCCACGCTTAGAGATATGCATATATACGGCAATAAAAGAAATCGTACATTTTACGGTGAACGGACGAAGTGCATGCTACAGAAGAAAAGCAATGAAACAAACGGAATAAATCAGAACTGATTTTAACACGTTTAAAGTCAAGTTTCATCGATTCGCGTCAGGTGGTTTTGGACAAACAATAGTCGCAGTGTTCGAAAAGATGCTCGGTCAGTTGCAGAAACTATGTCTTCGGGCAACATATTTCACTTCGTAATTCCGAGACCGACAGCTGTATTCAGGTATTTTTGTACTTGCGAAAAATGCATCAAGGTTCCGGAAATAGTTGATTCGGCAAGGCACTTACAGGAGCCATGAAGACAAAACATAAGTTTGTGTTATTCGAAAGATTTTGTGTTTTATAGCGCCGTCAGCGCTTGTCCGAATGCAAACGATGCTTTATTCACTGAGAAATTAATTATTTTAGGTTCCTGTTAATTCATGTAATTCATGTTATACCTTATAATCCGTCAACACGCAAGAAAAATAAACAAAAACCTTAGAATAATATTAAACTGCCGAAGCTTGCAGAAATTAAGTCAAGGGTTCAAACAAAGGGCTCCTGCTCTGTAGTTTTCGCGACATGCAGCGCCCTCTCGTGTCCGACGCACTTGCGTAGTACAAAACCAAGTAACCCTCGCCGCCCTGCACTTGTTTTCAATAACAAGCCAGAGTATATGTTGGTTGCACTTTATTTATTCGCATTCTGGTGCGTGTAAATGAATGAATACTGAATATAATAGTCCCTAAAGTAGTTGCGGATGCTGAACAAAATAATATCCGCCACAACAAGCCAATGTATCGACTTTCTTTTGAGCGAGTTGTCGCAATTTTCGTGCTACGGGTCGTTATCGCCAGGTCGGGTAGTCTAACTTCCGGAAATACTTATCATTTCTCAAAAGAGAAAAGTTTACAAGTACTTTACAAGTTGTTTATTCTACAGAAGAACGTTTACAAGCAGCATACGCACACAACGTTGCTCTCCTATAGCTTGAGGATCTCTCCTATCTCTCTTATATATAACGTTGCTCTCCTATAGTCCACACCCCCACTGCGCATGCCTGGCCAGGCACCCCTGATGATGATTGTGGCAGTTTAGCCTACGTAAAACTTGTCAAAGTTTAAAGTAGAGCTCCTACGCCCCCTTACTGAAGCTAACCCGCCGTCAGTTCGGAATGCTGCTGAATTTGTTCAAGCAGTAATTTCACGGTTCTTGGAAGACAGCGAGAAAATATAGTTTTTTTCGTGATTTCCTTTTTTACTAATATTCCGATTGGGCTTCCTACTGACATTTTTGAGAAGCGCTTACACGAGGATGCTACACTCGCGAACCGCACTTCCCTCGACCTTGACAACATCATGATTTTGTTGAAATTTTGTTTAAAGCAAACACACTTCCCATTTGCTGGATCTCTATCACCAGAAAGAAGGTTGTCCGGTGGGAAGGCTTGTATCTGTGACTGTACCGAACTTTAGACTGTAACGAACACGTTCAGCTCTTTGCCATTCCGTGTAAAGATGTACTGCTGCGATATTGTCGACACTTTCGTTGTGATACGACAAAAGGGTGTAAGTGCCTTACAGGAGCCATTAAATTCTGCCCTCCCCGTCATCCAGTTTACATGTGAAAAGGAAAAGAATGGTGAGTCGCCGTTTTTGGATACGCTTGTTAGCCATGGCCGAGGGGGTTTTGCCGAGACAACAGTGTATCGAAGACCCTGCGATGAGGGTCTCTGCTGCACTTTTTCATATCACCCTGCAGAACACAAAATAGCTTCCGTGCGTTCTCTGCTGTCATGACGTGATGCGTTGTCATCTAATGAGCTACGACGAGCACAAGAATTTGAAAACGCTGTCTCTGCTCTGCATAAGCGTAGCTAGCCTACATCTTTTTTTTCATACCATTTGTTCGGAGGGTGTCTGAGTGCATTAGAAGTGCTCTCAAGCCTTTGGGTGTTAGGACTGTTTTACAATAGCATTGCATACTCTCGAACTAGTTCCCGAAACCAAAAGAACGCGCCCCAGCGAACGAGCAAAGTGGTGTCGTCTACAATGTTGAATGCCTGGGCTGCGACGTATCGTATATCGGGGAGCCCGGGAGGCGACGAGGAACAAAAATGAAGGAGCATGAGAAAGACGTGTTGAATGCTACAAATGCCACACGCGCAAAGACAGAACTGCTTGCTTTGCCTATGTCAACGCAAAAATACTAGAAATTGAACAGCGGTGGGGCCCCCAAAAATTTATGGCTTCACGATTTATTCGCCCGGACCCAACGGTGTGCGTTGTAATCGTGGCCCCCTTCCGGATGTTTACGGTGCTCTCGATAAATAGGTTGTTTGCATCTCGTACGCGCCAGTTTGTTACTGACAATGCCACTCGCATAGGTGGCGAAACGTCTTATGATCTTGCTTTAAACGCTGTTGCGGAAAGCCAGTGTTTTTGAAGCCAGTGTTTTGTTTTGTCTGTCTTCTTATATCCCATCAAAAAGTCGGTCCGCAGCACCGAAAAGGGAGAACCGCCGCAAATTCTTGCGACAGTGTGCTAGTTTTGGGTGTTGGCGCCCTAGAACATTCGTACAAGCCGTTAACTTCCCCCTTCCAATTCCCGGCCTTTGATTTCTCCCTTTCGGGTGCAATCCCTCGTGGAAAACTAAAAGCGTGTCACAGATAGATGGGCTGAAAGGACGTAGATGTAGTGGCCAATTATGCTCATTAGAGATATTTGGTGAGTTGGAAAACTGTGCTGTAACCAGCGTTTTGTAAGTACCCCGTGCGTGCTACTAGCCTTGTCTGTTGCGTGCAATTGAGGGAGAGAGAGATATTTTTATTCATAGAACAAAGGTAACGTATGGGCCTCCCCCCGGGAAAGGCATACCTATAGTCCAGGATTTCTTGACTTCGACTGCCACTCCTTGCTGAGGTCAGCAGGTAGAGCTAGGCGTCCGGGTCTGGAAGGACCAGGCAAGTTCTCTATCAAGGCAAGTCTGGAGTGCGTCGGCACGTCCATACAATCTGCATGCTTTAGGGTGCGAGTCTTGGGGCAGTAAGCACAAAGGGAAGGTTGTTGGATGGGGAGCTGGGGTTGGATGGGGTGCAATTGGGAGAATCTGATTATTAAGGCACAAGCCTTAGATCTCTCAACAAATACAAAAAGCAAAAAAGCAACTGCAGATTCGTCGTCATCGGCGTCGACACGAATGGTACCACATAGCTGCCTCCATGATAGAATATACAAATAAACCATTTTCATTCCTGCAGGATTACAATTTTGGTCGCTGGTGCAGCAGCCTAGAGCGATAACCGCAGTGCTAACCAGGCACCCCGCCAGAATTGAACAATAATTAGTCTGATGCGAGCACTGTGACACTTGAACGCGACGGCACTTATGAGAGACGTGTGCACGCTAAAGAGAGCTGTCTCTGTGGGGAAGCTGCCGCACCATTGCACCGGTAAGGTTGTTGGGGCAATTAGGGTCAAAAGACAAAAGACGCCATCCTAATAAAGCACCGACGGATTTTGTAATCACCGGATTCCGTTTTCAAACCCCGTACTCACAACTAGATGCACAGCGACTAATAATGTTGTCTGTATGCGATTGGGACCATCCGTGTGTTAAGGCGATCCCCTTACCATAGGAGGTAACCCTCGCCGTAGTTTATTGCCACCTCAAGACTGAAAACCCTGGATGAAGCGCTGATGGCGTGCTGTTTTCCCGAACGGACAATATTGGAGTTTAAATACCGTTTCCCTTGTTTGGGAAACATGTATCTGAAGAACTCTTTCTGTTTATGCCATTTCAAGCCATTAAAAAGTAGGTCTCATGAGTCAGAACTTTGGTAGTTCTTTTGCTTTGCTAAAATTGCCTTTTGAAAATCGCCATATAGGGTCCGTGTGAGAAGGCCGATGCACTTCTTAGAAAATGTTTAGATTACGTACCCTTATATACGATCAATCAAATTCGTGTCGCCTATATGAGCAGTAAAAACTGCATCAAACACCTTTTTTTCTTTTCACTGTCTGTTCTTTTGGTGCGAGGCGTGCTTCTGATAGTATAGGCAAGTGTGGACGATAGCAGGCAATAAGGGCTTGCTTCGTATGGGCTTTTCTCGACTTCTGGTCAGCCATGCTAATGTTTATCATCATCACGCTACTCAGTTCCACTGCAGGACGAAGAGAGTGGACCTCACCAATTGACCTCCACCCGCTCCGGTCTAGCGCTGCTCGAGTACGTAGTTTACCCCGTTGTTTCTTTATTTCATCCCTCCATCGGTTTAATGGCTTTCTCCTTCCTCTAGACCAACCTTTTCATATCCCCTCTGTTACAATTGTCAAACGGTTGTTGGTTCGTCTCACTGCATGGCCGGGCAAAGTCCATCTTTTTTCTTTATTTCAACTAAGATATATTCTACTCTAGTTTGTTCGCTGATCCAGGTAGCTCGTTTCTTAACCCTGAGTTTTATTCCTAACTATATTCGTTCCATAGCCCACTGAGCCTAGCTAAAGATGATTTGTATTTTTTAATAGGTGCAAAGTTTTACCTCAGTATGCCGTCATCGGCAGTATGCACTGGTTGTAGCTTTTCCTTTTTAGGGACCGAGGTAGCTTACTTTTCGTCATTGGCGAGAACTTCCCGTGTGCTCCCCAACCTATACCTATCTCCGCCGGATTTCTCCTCATGTTTTGAGTCATCACTTGCCATCTCTCCGTGGTAGTTACGTTCTTTTACTTCTCCTAGCGTTTCATTTCCCAAGCGGAAGAGGATTTTTTGGTATTCTTATTCCTCATTAGTTTAAATATATTCATATTTTAAGCCCCACGAGCGTGCTTTCTGATTGTGTTTCCTAGTGCATTGTTTGCATGTGTTCTGCACTCTGTCAACAAGAATGAGTTGTCCACAAACCACAAATGGCTCGAGTATTCCACCTTTATAATTAATCATATATTTTCAAAGCTTTCTAGATATCCTGTTCAGGCAGGCTGTGAATAGTTTTATAATAGCCTGTCTCACTCTATTTTGGATCGGAAATTTATCGCTTTGTTTTTGGAGGGTTATCCTGCCCGGGCATTCCTTATATATGTATTCCAGAAGACTTACATAGGTTTTCGCTATTTTTTTGTTTTTCAGAGCTTCAGGTATGGCTGCTGTGAGTGTAAAATGAAACGCTTTCTCGTAATCTATAAATACCAGGTAAAGTCTGCGGATTTCTCGATCGCTTGATTGACCACATGGATGCGACTGATGGTTGAAGACCCTTTCCTAAACCCAGCCTGCTCTTTGGGTTGTTCAAATCAAAGCGGTCACCCATACAGGTAACCATAACTTTAGTAAACAGCTAGTAAACAAATGAGTAGTCTGATGCGCCTGTGTTTCTTGAGGTTTTTGGGACCTCTTTTCGCATGAGTCTGAATGTGTTGACGTTGTTCCTGGCTATGGGCACTTTTTGAGTCTTCACGCATTCTGAATATATCGCAGCCAGCTTTTCCAGAACAATACCTCCTCACTCCTCCAAACGCTCCTCAAGTATTGCGTCATCACCTGCAGCGTTTCCTATTTTCACGCCTTTGACATCCTTTTCAACTTCCTCTTCAGTTACTAGTGGGGCACCGCTAGTCGAGCTTGTACTCTCAGTAGTTTAACCTGGTCTAACTGATCAAAAGGGCGTATAATGGGGCTAGCTGGTGATGCCTCCTACTGAAGTTCGCTACTTATAAAGACAAATAGGACGCTAACGAGACTGGGTCGAGGATGAGGCGAGAATTGCGCATCGTCCCAGTCCCGTCAGTGTCCTATTTGTCTGTATGTGTTGCGCAATTCAATATTAATACTCTAACTGCCCTGGCATACACCCTAGTGTAGAATCGTTCTGCTACCTTTATTATCTCTCCCAAGTTAAACGTTCTGTTACCTTGCTCATGTCAGAGTGAGTACATCGTGTCTGCCGATTTCTAGCTTTCTCTAAGTTGCTTTCAAGCTCCCCCTGTTTTACCGCGTTTCCTCGAACACTGCCATCTTGTATGCACGAAAGTGGTTTGTTCTACTTCTGTAATCAATTTTGAAAGCTCGGCTATTTCAATGCGATTCACCATGCTTCACACTTTCATGTTTTTACGACTGGCAATTATTTCCTTCTTTTTCCTAATTAGTTTTTCGGTTCATTTTCTACATATTGCTTCTCCCACAGCAGCTGCTGATTCCCTGAGTACCGATGTTAGGTTGTCATTTAGCCTCTCTGCACTGACCTCGTTTTGCTCGTTTAGAAGCACGACTTTGTATTGAAGAGTTATTTTAAACTCCTGCGAACTGCCTCTGACTGACTCCATGCGGGTTTTTTCGTTTTCATGAGTTCCTTCTATCTCCTTTGAGATTCAGCCTCAGCTTGCCTAAGATTCAGCTTCGCTATGATCGCCGCTTCAAATCTTACATAGCACTTCCTCGTCTTGCATGCTACCCTGGTTGTCACTTAAAATGAAGTCAATTTCGTTTTTTTTTTTTTTTTTGGTTTTGCCACCGGGAATTTTCCATGTACATTTTATTTTCTTTCGTTTCTCGGGGACCGTGTTCATCAAAGTCAGGTTACTCTCTGTGCGAATCTCACCAGTGCACTCGCCTGTTGCTATTGTTTATTCCGAAGTTTACTAGTGACGTTTCCCCCATCTGCTTCTTACAGACCTGTGCGTTAAAGTCTCTCATGACAGTCTTGAACTGCGTTGTTGCCCTCTTCATGTCTGATTCAACATCCTTGTAGAAGTGGTCTATGGCGCTGTGGTTGGTCGTTTCTTTTCCTAGTGTCCGTGCTCAAGTGCGCTACGTTCAAGATGTCCCATAGAAGTTGTCTACGGCTTCGTCATCACAGCTGGTTGTTGGCGCATAGACCTTTATTGTTCAGCTTTTAATGGGCTCTTCCTAGACTTCCTCGGTGAATTAAAAATCCCATCCTGTGTTCTTGCTTCTCTTGTGGTCCACTGTAGCACAAAATATGCCAGCTAGTGAGCTCCATTAAGCCTCCACCTGTCCTTCTAACTTGTTAATGTCATTCTTCAAAAACCTCTAACTGAATCATGAAGCTTAAAGCATCCCTCCCCTCTCAGGCGCCGTTGATAAGGGAGCCTTCACGTCGAATTTACATCGAAGAGCTAGTGGCCACCTCTTCACGGTCGCATCCTATAAATTAACTGGTGAACAGAGCAGGACCGGAAGTTGACCACGGAAAGTGGCTACTCCGATTCCGCGAGGACATCTTGTGTGGTCCCAGAGCAGCACCTTCACTGCGGCAGAAGTGGGCGAATTTGCGAGGCGACTAGCAGCATCGCTTGGAAAATCCTAGCTGAGACTCGGCACGAAGCAAAATTTTAGGGAGAGGCTCTGGAAGCGAGGCTTCAACCTCAAAACGAGAGAATTCCTATGGACCTCGGAAGTTTCGAAATCAATGGCACTAGCCACGGCAACAACCCAAAGTCGGGTGTAAAGTGATCGCTAACCAGGAGAGACTCCGTACGTTTTACAAAGTCCCGGTGGTTCCTCACCTGTCTTTTTTAGGTTTACCAAAGCAATTGTAAGAAAACACCGCGGTGTACGAACACAAATTCGAGTGGCTCGTCGTAGCGTGAAGCCTCGCGCAATGCTGACAGGTCATTCCGTGAGGCTGTCTCATTGCCGTAGGTGCCAAGACGCTAGCAGAAAGAGGCCAAACCATCCGCACCTTTAGGGCCTTCCTGTTGCTTGCTTCCCCGGGGGTGTTTACTGGAGGGCCCTGAGTGGTGCTCGCCAGTTTATCGTGCAATTGTGCAGTCGAGAACGTATAAGAAAGCCCGTCAAGGAGAGTCCATTCATATCGGGCTATCAAGGCTACGTTGGCAAGGCAAACGTGTTGTTGGAGGCAACCTAAACTGAAGCGGGCGTTAACAATCCTAAACAACAACAATTACATTTCGATACATCTGCGTGGTTCGAATTACAACAAAGTTTTCCTAAAAAATAACATTGCTCAACCGCAAACGTGAGTAGTTTTAGTCACTTAGCAATCATCTATTCACACTGCTAAATCTTAGCGCCTAGTAGTACGACACTGCTGCAATGGCATCTTTTCTTCTTGTAGTACTTTATAAATTGAATACGGTTTGAGGGCCCGGATAAGCGAGGAACCGTGGGTTTATTTGACCAATTTATTTGAATATAGACTCAAACATATGGTAGACGAAAACGCTCTATCATTGCTTTATAAATTTCTTAAGACAGTGCAGTACGAAACAATGACAAAACGTATGGGACAGGAAACAGACGCTGAATCTAAAGAAAACGTTATTCAAGACATTTAAAATATATATGAAGGTTTTGCATTTCCATCAGCCTCAATAAAAGAAACACTGAAGTAGATGGCGAACATTATGCAATTGCTGTGCGATTTAAGTCTAGAGTACCTGAGTCATGTTTCGGCACTTGTTTTTACGTGTCCCGAAATTTTTGCTCAGCCCTAGTAACACACTGCTTTTACCCAAACGAAACTTGAACAGCTCCGCAAACTTTCTATTCTGCTTAATGTCCCTCCAGAGGAACGCTAAAACGAGTGGTCGGCACAAAAATGAATAAGGAACGATATTTAATCAGCCAGAGAATAGTAGTAAACTTCATTACTTCGTGCCTTATGTTCTCATATCTGATCTGGGCACCCGCCTGTTAGAGTCTTCCACTTGTCCGTGACTTTCGCCGGGTACCCGGGATCTCTGCACCACTTAACGCTGGGAAGAAAAGTTTAAGTCAGCCCATCATTGCTCATATATGTGGGTTAAGGATCAGGACGAAGGTATGGGGTTCGTTGACGTTTACATACTAGATAAAGCAAAAACAACC
Source organism: Haemaphysalis longicornis (assembly GCF_048455015.1). Lineage (NCBI taxonomy): Eukaryota > Metazoa > Arthropoda > Arachnida > Ixodida > Ixodidae > Haemaphysalis > Haemaphysalis longicornis. The sequence goes on from NW_027526445.1 coordinate 54,766,995, forward strand.
TTTACAATCCTCTTAAGGAATACATTGACAACATGCCACTGATGAGGCTTCGGTAGATTGTGCAAATATCTCTGAATGGTTTTAGCCTTATTTCAAGGGTTATCGGTTGTTCTTACTTTGTGGATTGTGTTATTCATTTTTCGGTTTCGCTTTTGCTTATTTTCAACATTCCAAACCCATGTGTGCACATGCCTGCCCGTCTCGTAATTAGGCGGGCAGCGAAGGCGAGATGTAATGGTTTTGTCACGGTTGGGTGCCTAAGTTCATTGTGAGGTTTATTTTTCTCGCGCTACAATTGACCCATTGGGCTCTAATAGTTGGGAACATTGCTATCTGGCCTTTTTCCCTCGTAGGTGTTGCGCGATGCGTGCAATTATTTCCAATTGGCTGCATATGTTACTGTTCCCCACCGTTGCTAAGCCCGCAGCCATCAGGCCTTTGGCGTGGGCCAGCGGTTTTGAGGTGGACTTGACGGCGTACAGGTCCCTTAGCACATTTTGTTATTGAGGTGCGCAATCCCAACAACTGCTCGCCACTTTCCCTTACACTTATTGTACTAGAATTTGCCCCCTCTCCACATCACCGATGACGATAGTTTTCTGGTAAAGCTCCACGCAGAACTCGAAGCTCAAACACCTCCGTTGGGAAAGGGCTGCTTTTTAAAAATCTTGCATCCTAAAAGTACCCTATGGTAGACAATCTATGGAGTCCACCTTGCGAATGGAGTAGAACTTTCAAGCCGTGTTAATCAGGCGTAAATATTGACAATAAACTTCAGGAGATGTTTCTCCCTATACAACAAGATGTAAAGCAAAGTTACCGAACTTTTACATGGTGAAACGCTGAAAAGGAAAAGAATAAGACAAGACCAAATTGCATTCTATCTCGGTGCTGAATTTAGATACCCGGTTACTTTTATCGTGTCGTAATAAACATTAAGGAGCCACAAAAGGATGGGCACTGTTTTAGCAATGTGTGAAATATAACGGCAATTAGCAAACCAGAATTTCGAAATAATTTCTGGATACGTCACTGTGGGAAATAATAGACCCCACAATGGAAGGCCCAAAATTGGGACCAAATTGGATTATTCACATCGCACAGAACGCGGACATCACTTGCGTTCTTTCGCTGATGCCACAGTCAGGGTTACACTTATGTTCTTTGATTGAGCTCCCTGATAAAAAAAAAAAACCTCAAGGTATCAAAACTTTGGAGGTGGCAAGGTCCCCGGACGAAATAATAGATGCTTCTGCAATATTTGACAAAACACACTGTGCATAGATAAGGACAAAGAAAGAAAACACACAAACACGAGCTCATGTATTTTCTTTTCTTTGTCCCGTGCACATTGTTTTTTTTGTCAAAATTTGCCGCTCTTGTGTTTTCCTTTCTTCGTCCTTGTCTACGCGCAGTTTTTGTCAAACTGTGCAGAAGGACCGATTAGCCGAAGTTCCAAATTTATTCGAAATATTTAAGGCTACCGATGGCGGTATCTTCCATGTGTTTTCAAAAAAGCATTTACACAGGCACACCACGTGCCCTATGCCAAGGCTGCGGAGCGGTTACGTTTAGACAGCCATTCTGGGCCAAGTTTTCAACCGCTGTACATTTTGGTTTAACATATGTTGGTAAAGCTGCGAATTCGCCCTGACCCTATTAGGTTCAGCGGAGAATTTTGTGGTCCACCAAGTCGGTTTACCACGCCGACTGCAAGTATTCTCAACTGACATCTGTCAATCCTAGTTTAGAGTAGCGTCAGTATTTTATATATGCGCGTGCATGCCTGTGTTTCCGTGGGACAGACAACCGCTCAGCCCCTTCGGTATCGCTGCGGGAAAGCCGAGCTTGATAGAGAAACGCCTGGGAAATTTTCACTGACCGTTTTTGCGTCGAGTAGGTAGCACTGCACTGCCTTAGCCGTTAAAATGTCACATATGTAGGCTTAGTTTCGTTTCGGACCGGGCCCTCGCGCGTACAGCGGCAAAGGCGTAACGCTACACAGGAAAACAGCGCGGGATGTGTTCGTCGCTACGGAGGTAGCATTTCTGATACAGACGAAATACGGAAACGTCATTGACGTCTTTGGACGCATTAAAGAACCACAGTGGGACAAATTGTTTAACATATTCTCTACACGGCGGGCATTACCATCTTACAGCTTCGGCTACTTACACCGTTCAAGGAACATTTTATCCTACGCTATGGCTATTCGGCCCAAATGGCCGAGCGTGCGCATTTAGGACAACCTTTTATTTGAAAAGGCGTTAAAGTAACTACACTCTCGGGAGTCGTGCGAATGGGCGAAAAAAGTTATTTGCCATAAAAATGTTTCGACAACGAGCTCGGAAGGACCGCCGCGTTTTGGCCGCTGTTCCGGGGAGTGCTGCAGTTTCAGCGGATTAAAATGAAAGTAGCCCAAAATTATTTTGTGTCGACAACATTTTCAATCTGTCTGTGCCTATCTGCAATTAAAAACCTTCACGTACACGGTGCCCCACCGAACGATAACACAGCACCTGCATTACGGCCATCGTAGCTCGGCGAGAATACAGGTCCTCGTGGCGACGCTCAGTCTGGCGGCGTTCTGGAGAAGCGCATGGAATGGCAAAGATATGGCCTTGCCTCCACGCGCAGTGTCAACATCTAAATATTCTTACACAGTGGGTTGGACCTGCTATTGGCTCAGTTCGTCGCAAACGACCGTTCTAACCTTAGGAAGTAAGTCGCCTGTTCTAGAGTCTACGAAGAGCAGATTTTTTTACGTCTAGTTTTCTTTGTGTAGCAGCGTAAAGAAACCATTTTGCGCGTTTTGCTATCGTGATCCTTCTAGTCACGTCGACACGGCGATCCCACTCGCCATACCATGCTTATATGAGGCCAAACTGCTCTTTTGTACGTCGGAAACAGAGCAAGAGTACTCCGCCAAAGAAAAAGTCTTGCAAGAATTGTGGCACATTGCTATAGAAAACGTCTACAAGATTAAAGGAAGAACGACGGCATCGGCGGCTGCTCTGCGTGCCACGGCCGTGTTCACGCGGAACAAGGCCATCGCTGCCCAATATGCAATTACAACCATGCCCTGTGATGGCGACTATCCCCGAGAGCATTTGTGACGGGCACCACATAGGTACTACGTAATATCACTATTACGTAATATAATTATTATTTTCATCATCCTATCTGTGCCCACTGCAGGTCAAAGGCCTCCCCCATTATTCTACTATTATGCGGGTCCTGATCTAACTGCGACCAATTTATCCCCGCGCACTTTTTGATCGCAACTGCCCATCTAACTTTCTGCCGCCCTCTGCCACGCTTGCTTTCTCAGGGATCCCGTCTGTTACCCTTGATGACCAACGGTTATCTTGCCTTCGCATTACATGCCCGGTGCACGTCCATTTCTTCTGAATTTCTACTAACATGTCCTAAACACGCGTTTGTTTCCTGACCCACTCTGCTCTCTTCTTGTCAATTAATGTTACACCTATCATCTTCCGTTCCATTGCGCGCTGAGGCGTCCTCAATTTAAGTTAAACCCTCTTATGAGCCTCCACGTTTATGTCCGTAAGTGAGTACCGGTAAGATGCAGCTGTCATACACTTTCTTCGTCAGCGACAATTGTAGGCTGCCATTCATTATCTGAGAATGTCTGCCGTATGCACTCCAACCCATTCTTATCCTTCTAATTACCTCTGCCTCATGGTTGGGATGCGGGGTCACAACTTGGCCTAAGTAGATATATTCGCTTACCACTTCCACTTCCTCGCCACCTATCACAAACCGCTGTGCTGTCCCGAGGTTATTGATCATTACTTTAGTTTTGCGGATGTTAATTTTCAGGCCCACGGTTCTACTCTGGTTGTCCAGTGCGGTAATTGCAATTCGTCCACCGAGTTACTTAACAAAGCAACGTCATCAGTTAATCTGAGGTTACTGAGGTATTCTCCATTAACGCATACGCTCACCTGTTCCCAATCCAATTTGTAAATACCTCGTCTAAACATGTTGTGAATAACTTTAGAGAGATTGCGTCTGCTTATCTGACGACCGCCCTTATAAGTACTCTACAGCTCTCCTTGTGGAGAGCACTAATATAGGCCACTACAAATGCATTTTTCAATTGTGGCAACTGCCCTTGAGCATTTAGGCAATACGATCAAACAGAGCCAATATTGCCTCTATAATCGCTCATTCATCTTTCATGGCGCTAGATTAGGTCAGCGGCCGCCAATCTCACTAACAATACTGTGAAATTGTGCGCAAAAATTGCCACAAAGTGACTTGGAGCCGGCACTGCTACAGACGTTTTCTGTGTTACCTCCATTATATGTGTAAAGCTTGCTGTAAACTTGGCATCCTTGTTTTGGCGACGAAAAAGCCATTTATATCAACCAAACTTATGGGAGGGAGAGCCGTAATGTGCGTTTTTCATATTTCACGGGGGTTTTTTTGGCATTTCAAATATTCAGTACATATTTGGTACGTGGCTGAAAATACTGCACACTTAGATTTCCCTTGTGGTACCTACAAGTGCCTCCTTGACACTTAAGTGACTCGCACAGTACCGGTGGAGTTAAATATTCAACCACAATTACCTAATTCAACCTCATTAACGAAAAAATTAATGGCCGCTACTCCATTACACAAGAAACATAATCCACTAGATTTTCTTTGAGTAGCACCATTGTTCTCTTTTGAAATCCGAACGCATGATAGTTCAGACATCCTGGACAGGTAAGGAGCATGTGTGGAGTTAAGGTAAGGAAGTTTGTTTTGATAGGTAAGGAGCACCCATTGCCAAGCTTTCAAGGTAGTAAGTTTGAGCAATTTTGGTACTATTTAGGCGCAAAAACTAAGGGGAAGGGCTCTAAGCCAATTTAGACATTTTTATTTTTTAAAGAAGGCCAAATTTGATATTGGCTTTATGAATTCAATTTGATATTTACAAGCGATATGTATTTTTGTCAGCAACAGGATTTTTAAACAAATGGGCACCAGGCGTAAATTGAGCACCCAATTTACCAAATGCACTTATGAATATTTTCGTAGATAAACGTCGCAAAATTTGGACGAGGCCCGGGACACGTAGCGCAGAGGTATGCCCTATTAGGTTCCAAGATTTTTTTTAGTTACGCAATGTTTTTTTCGGAGAAAATATTGGTGAATCCGGGCATTTCAATTGTTGGGAATGACCAAAATTTTCGAACAAGCAGCCAACCGTTTTGTCATCTTATATGCAATTATCCGATAATCGCCACCGTTTACGTTATTTAGGATCACGTTCCCGTTTTTGTAACACGTATTTTAGTAAGAAAGTGTAAAAGACGTTCCTGGTATTTATCGCCATCCAAAGTTTAAAGAAATGAAATGGCTACTTAGAATAGGTCCAGCAGCATCGAAAAAACTCGGGCGGTTTATCGTAACCTAACCATCACTAACCATCTGAAACTGAACCCACTAACCACCATTACTAGATACTATGTTGGTTAGATCGCTACTGCATGCAAATTTTATCGTTTCGCTGGTCTTGAATACCCGAACTGATATTCATCAGCAAGGCGCGGACGTTCTTTTTTCACGCTTTTTTCCTTAAACTTTTATGTGAGGATAGGCTTCAAAAGAGTTCCCGGAATTTCTTTGCAGCCTGCGGAAAAATTTATTGGGCACTTTTTAGCACCGGCGTATTGATGGTACTATGTTTGAGCTTCATCTTCCGTGGCAACCCAACGTGCTTCCCATCCCTACTAAATTTTGAAGCAGCCTGTCTTGATACGCACCCAACTGGCCGTAGCCCAGCCGCTTTTTTAATGTTCCTTCACCATTTTCAGTTATGGATAGCCGGACATAACACTTGCGATGGCCACTGCTGCCGAAACACCACCCATAGCGAAGGACAGAAATTAAAAATGAACGGAAAAGACTGCGTAGGGATACATTTAGAGGCGTTTGCGAGGCGCCAACCGATGTCATTCGCGGATGTTCAGGCAGGTGGCCACTCATATTATATGTCTAGTTCTTTGATGTTGATGGATATGATGATGATGACGAGTTTTTTTTTTGTTCTTGCTAGCATGACGGCTAGTCGATTGTCGATATCATCAGTACAACTATATTGAGGTTTTTGTGTGAATTAAATAAGTTGGTAGTTTGCGCTGCTGAGCATGAGGTCGCGGGTTCGATTCCCGGCCGCGGCGGCCGCTTCTCTGATGGAGGCGAAAAGCAAAAACGCCCGTGTGTACGAGATTTCGGCGCACGATAAAGATCCCCAGGTGGTCAGTCAAAATTAATCCGGAGCCCTCCACTACGGCGCGCCTCATCGCCTGCGTTGAGTCGGCGCGTTAAACCCCACAATCAATAAATAAGTTGGTAGTTGAACTATTACCTCTTTCCCGCGACGCTGGTATTGCCAAGAATATAATATCGGAAAGCCCCATGCCAGGAAATTGTAGCGTAATAGTCTCTCTTTTGCAGTAGATATACGCTTTCCTTTACTGCAGGTATAACCACACTGCACAGCTTCTGGAAGCCAGAACCTTTCCTCTGCAGGCACGCAGAATTTGGTTATGCTATTTAAGAAATTTGAGCGGTCGTTTGAAACCGACGCTTTTTTTTTTTTTGTGGTTAACACGGACATTTTCTAGCTTACTGCATACCGGGCATGATGACGCCGAACACTGGGGCTGTAAAACTATGGCTCCTCATACAACCCACACCCTCAGTTTTTTTATCTACGCTCTATAATTATCTTATGATGAGCTCTTTTCGTCGGGTCGAGCCAACGCATGACTCACACCTATCGAGAAGATTCCCAAAATATTTTTTTCTAATATTGTTAGGCTGCTGCTCTTAAAAATATAAAAAAACAGTTTTCACGTCTTTCATCTGTCTGCAAAAAAAAACAGCTATCAAACTATTCACATTTGCCTAGTTGCTTGCGTTGGGCACGCATGCCAACCATGCTACACAACGACTGTTTCAACAATTTTTCCTCATTGCGAAATACACGGCTACCAGCTTCAAATCAGAGAATTTAGTACCAGAACCAGAGAGAATCAGAGAATCCCGGCGGGGGCAAAAAACTATGAAAAGTGTAGTTTAGTTACAACTTGGGCAAAATTTACTCCTCTTTCGAAGGCACGTCAAATTGTTGAAAAAAAGCAGTATACTTGAATTTTAGTAGGAACAATGGTGAGTTAACCTTCGAGCAGTCCCTTGTGAAATTCAAATGGAAAGTTTAAAATAAGCCAAACAATCGCCATCTAGGACTTGCTTTTCTAATGGATTTCCCAGTGCATGACTGTAAGCTGCCCTCTAAGACAATGCCATATTCATGAAATGAAAAAAAAAAGACACTCGAAAGAGGCAATCTCTTTTCTCCACGTCTACTTTCTCTGTAAATAGCACGGTCAGCGATGCGAGACGGGGGACGTCGAATACAATGAGTACCGCGGCAGTTTATTATAGTCGTAATAGAATGGACAAGGCATGTCCAAGACAAGCCTTAGAATCCCGGAATAAATTCCTTGAGCCTTAGTTTGCTGCGGGTCGTTATACCTGCAACCATGAAACTCCAAGCTGCGTCCTTGTACGTGGTCATATTTGCGGCGGGCAAGTAAAACATTTCTGAATTACCAAAACCTTTCTAACCGCGTCCTGAGAATATGTACATCGAATAATTTATTATCGCTAACATCTACATCCTTTAAGCCACTTCCCCTTTTCGATAACCCCAGTGGAGTGATTTTGGGAAGTTAGCGCTAAGAGCGTTCTGAATTTTTTGTTCCGAACGTTCATTCAATTGGTAATGGTAACAACTGCTTCCTTGCTGGAAAACGTTTTCGAAGCGTTAAGGACGGCCTAATACGGCCGAGTATACCATGGTTAGTGATTTGATTGATTAATAGGAGGTTTAAAGCCCCCACGCTACACTGGCGGTGTGGCGTACCTTAGTGGAGGGCTGGACATTATTTCTGGCCACCTGGGGACCTTTAACGAACGCCAAACTTTCAAACACACGGGTGTTTTTGATTTTTGCCTGCCACGGAAAAGTGGCCGCCGTGGCCTTGAATTCAACGTGCATCCTTATGCTCAGCTACCATGGTCAGTCGAGCTAACGGACTAGAGTACGCGCTCCTGCTGCAGCGCCGATACCACAACGTTGACGCTTACGAAAACGGCTCTAATTTTACCACAAGCGCCCTCGCTATAGGTACCCTTACTGCGCTAAAATGAGGTGCATTAACATGTTGGTATAGGGTGAAAGTGGGTACTTTTGACCAAATCCAAAACAAAGGGACTTCCATGTATCATAGTATTCTGCACCCAACTGTATCAGTATTCTGTATCGTCGAAAAATGAACACTTTCGATCTGTTGACAAGGGAAGGAGTTGTAGTGGTGGTAATATTCTGTTGCCCTCTTGCGAGTCGTGCTCCTTTCAATATTTAATAACGTTTTGATGACAAGGAGGCGCAATATTTACCGTTGCACGCCGGTACAGGTCCCCTATAACCGCGACGTCAGGGCTCATTTAAAAACTAACTTCAAAGAAACTTCATATGAACGAAAATGATTTTAGCCTACGTTTCACAACATCATGATGAAGGATAGCGATTCGTAGAGAACGGAGTACTCAAAAATATACCAATCTGATCACCACCTAGCGCTAATTTCTTGAAAGCCTAGTAATTTAGAGGAAAAAGAAGCGGTTTCTGCATTCTGCGTCCGCAAAATGAATTTGGATTGGCTCTGCTTTCACAAAAGAGAGCGCGATATCTCGTGACTAAAGCAGCAAAACCTCAGCGAGACTAACTACATATTTTTATGTAACGGTCGTAGAATAAGCTTCAAGGTGAGGAACCTGTGCGTTGTTTCGAAGCAAGTTCCGTACGCGCATTATGTGTATTACTATTGTTATAATGTTATTGGCCCACTATTGGTATAATAGTATAGCCGTTAGGTATAATACTTTGCAGTTGTTCAGTTATTCGTTTCGATGTTTTGCTGCCCCTATTGTGGTCATGACGCACTCAAAAAACAATTTTCTTGTGACTCTTCCAATGATTCGGCTCCTAGGGCAGGGTACGTTTTCTAGCTGATGCATTGCATCTTTCGCACTTGACAAAAACAATTTTACGGTTTTCCAAGAAGAATAAAGAAGGGTTGCCCTTCCCCTGCTGAGCTCTGTTACCATGAACTCTTAATTAATGATCTTACTGAGGTAAACAAGATATGTCTAAGTGTGCTCGCTAACGGCTGATATTTTATGAAACCCCCCTTACACTTGATTATTGCAAATCCCTCACCGCACGATCCCAATGACATCCATCAAACTCTGTGTTCGCTTCGGGCAATTCTTTTTAAGAAAGGGGTCTTTTTAGGCTCCCTAACATACACATTTTGCCCTGTCTGTCTGTCTGTCTGTCTGTCTGTCTGTCGGTCTGTCTGTCTGTCTGTCTGTCTGTCTTTCTGTCGGTCTGTCTGTCTGTCCGTCAATTTGGCTACCTGGCCAAAAGTAAATTAATTCTTGAACGAGGAGTTAATACACGCAAAGCATTTGTAAACACCTATATCAGGTGGCAAAGTTAATACTTGTCAACATTGTTGTGCAAAAAAAAAACATTAGGCATTTTTCAGCCAAGACATAAATACACAGGGGTTTTTGCACTGTTTTCTTCCTTCAAAATATACTGGCGTGCTTCATTTTTGTTATAGAAAATAAAATATTCGTTTTAAAAACACTGTTTCGTCCTAGAAAAACAAAAAGCGCTCGCGGCGGCCCCTCGTGGGAGTGGTCAAACTTCAAAAGTAACAAAAGGTTCTAGTAGATGGTGCGAGCAACAGAACCCGGCTAAATTGTGTACTTGAGCAAACCTCCACTATATTTATCATGCATGAGAAGTTAGGCGGGAAGAGAAGGAGTGGCAAGGCAGGGAGAGGACAATCGCCTGTCGGCGAACATTTGTAGCGAAGTGAGTGCATACGTGGTCAATATTGCGCCAACTTTCACCTGCAAAGAAGAACTGTTTTGTGTCTACGGGACGATTGTTGGTTTACCGGTCCCGAGGGGCGTCCCGCATGCGGTGTGCGAAACACTGCTTCGGAATAAATAGGAAAAAATATACAAATTTACTCCTCATGGCGATTGACTAGCAAAATTTCACGTGTTTCAAAAGCAGTACAGAGCAACACAAATTTTAACTGAATACTTCGAGTTCAATAGCAGAAAACTTTAGCGGTAGCGCCAGTTTCCCCAGGGCAAAACCCGTCTATAGCATAGTATACCTGAGTGAGGGGCGGCAATTTTGTTTCATATCACAGAGTGCCGTGGCTAGCTAGCTCTATTTTCAAATATATCCGTGAGTGCGTACGTAACGCCGATCCGGCAGCAGATGTTGCCCACACGAGAGGTAGCCACCACTCTTGTTTCAGTGGTCAGGAAAGGGTAACGAAGAACTGCAACCACAGCACAATGGGCCTCCTTGTTTATCAGTCCCGGATCATCCGCAGATTAACCGTGACGCGATCCGGAGCTAAATTTTTCCATGTACTCCAAAAGGCCTTCCAGTCCGAACGCGGTCCTCGGACTGCCCGCGGACAGCCCAGAAGTGAAAAATTTGGGATTCCCCGTGCATTGAGGGCGTGCCAATAACACATGTGGGACACTGGATGCACGGGAGTCCCGGGGTGGTGTCTTCTGTTTACGAGCTGCTGGTGCAATTTTGGTTGTGTGAGAAAAGTGTGGGTAATTGAATTCAACAAAGCAAAATTCTGGACACGTTGCTTCATACCGCGCTTAAAAAGAAAGGGCGCAGGACACGAGAAAAAGGAACACCGCAGGTCGGGGAAAATCAAGACGACAGCGCGACCTGTTAGAGGCATTTTAATAAGAAAAAAATAGGAGACTTGTTAGCAATCCATGGGTCGTATTAGAGGATTAAGAATATCAGTTTTATTCTGCATAACTTCTTTTCTTCACATTGGCCAGAGTGTGCGCTTGCGCGAGAATCACACATAAATGCCGTGTTTTTTTTTTTTTTTTGTCGAAATGAGTTTGTTTTTAGTCCAGCGGTGTGTGTGTTCGTTTTTCTCCTGTCCTGCGTCATTTTTTGCTGCCTCTTTAAATAAGATCAATTCACTTCACTATCAATCTCTCCCACCTACTCTCCCGCACTAGCCCTCTACTAGAGTGAACTAGAAGTATTGGCGTGAGCGGAACTAGGGGGCGCTGCGAAGCGCACCTCCGTGACGTCGGCTTGGGATTCTCGCATTTGTCGTCTGCTTCACTCAGGCTCGCTCTCCCTGCTGTATCTTGGCGCTCGGTTGACGGCACATGCTTGTCCGCACCAGATTTTGCATCCGCGTAACTTTTATCATAATAATAGACTTAAAATCGCACGCACTAGCTCAAGGCGTGAGATAAAGTACAGTTTTAGATACCGCTACGGAAGAAACATTCCGCCGTCGCCCCATTCCTTGTGAAGCCAGTCCTGTGCGGAGCGCGAAGAGTCGGAGCTGGGCGCCAGCTTCTGGATTCGAACAAAGAGAACAGCCAGCTGCTAGTAACCGACAACAGCGAAAATACAAGACCAACACAAATTGCATGCCTTCGGGGCTGTCGGCTTTGTCAGAGGACAATGCAAACCCCAGTAATCATATGTAAGGTAAAACAGTTTTCGCAACCTTGCCGAACGCTCGAATGTATTTTATCACATCATTTTACGTTGTCATGGCATGAAAGTATGCCGACATGCACTATGTCGCGCAAAAAATGTGGGTTGAGTTTCAAATATCTTAGTATGTACAGGCACGTGCGGGCTTTATAACAGGCTTATAACCAGCATGGAGGTTTATTGAGCAAAACGATTCACGTCTACGGTAAAGGTACAGTAACACTTTGTTCAGACCTGGAGGCATATTTCCGTGCATTTCCCACAGCTATATCTTCCCAATATTCAGATATATGCTTTATACAACTGCACTCTAGAGGAGGAGGAGGATGAGGAGGAGGAGGAGGAGGAGGCGGAGGAGAATCAGGAGGAGGAGGCGAAAACTTTTTTCAACAGTAAAATCGAGCTAATTAGTGGTCCGGGTCCTCAGTCCACGACCACTGATAAAAGTAATTTTGTTCAACTCATAGAACACCATCCCCAGAAGACCAGGATGAGTTCTTTACGCCTGGAAGGGTTGCAAAACAGCACACAGATGCTTGGAAATAGTCATGAGTTTCTATTCATGCACTATATATGCACGTAGTTGCGTTCGTTAGCGAGTATATCAAGGCTTCAACACCGTAATCATGTCATAATTGTTCGGGTTGAGAGTCAGTTCGTTATGATAACGATGGTCACGATAGAAATTCGGGCCACAAAAGCCACCTTTGAGTACACTGGACAACGTTGTCTGGGGCGTGATCACGGTTGCGTAGAACAAACTATCTCATTGTATTTGCATGTGTATAAACAACGTGCGCGTGCGGATGAGCACCTTCTTGCACCCAGACATAAAGAAAGCCAATAAAGACTGAAAAAAAATATCCACACCATTTTTGTGAGGCTCCCAAACATACCCAAACCTACTAATAAGACGTTTGTGACGGTGCAGAAAAATTAATGGGTTGAGTAGAGAAAATGAAAAAAAACGTTCGTCTGATAGAGCTCAACAACAACGAACGAAATAGAAGACATCCGCCTTATTTCCTGCTCTAGGATGCTCTAGGATGCGCGCGTAGGGCCCGCTGCTTGGTACGTAGCATTAAACTGTTGAGTATTCATGAAGCATCTCAAAAATACTGTAGGGAAGCCTACGCATTCTGAATACTTTTCGGTGAGCTCTGAGCGCTGAACCTCGCGAATAAGCTAGAAAGGACGAGTTACACCAGATCTTCTGACCGATGCTCTGAAGAAAGTTGTTCTCTCTCTCCCCACGTGTTGCAAACTTGTGGGGGATACAGCTTGAACATATTCAGATGTGTCAGAAGCTGCCAAAAAAACCTGAATTACTAGAAATACGCTTTTTAATGCAATAAAGCATCAAAGCGGGCGATTTTTAGCACAGGCACTGCTGCCCCTTACAAGCGGAGTCTAGCAGACGACAGCAGCGTGAGTCCAGAAACCTACGTCAGAGCCAGGGGGCGCCACTCAAACATCTCACCGCTAATAGAGTGCTTCAAACCGTAGAGTAATACTACTGACACGTCAAATGGGTCCCTGAATGTGAGGAAAAAAGGGTCGATCCGTTTAGGGGCGCTGCGAACGTTACCCCTCCATCATAGCGCAGCGGGTACAGCACGGGGCTCCTACGCAAAATACCAGGATTCAAATCCCGGCTAAGCAGTACTTCTTTTTTACACAATACCTCATAAGCCTTACAAACGCGCCTAAACTGCACCGTATACAGCGGCTGTGCACAACATTATTGAGTTGGTCTATGTTGTGCGGTTGTTAGTTGTCATTTAAAACAGCCAACTCATAACACACTTTAAAAATGGCTCAAGCGAGAAGAGAAACAAGGACACATACTAACACATCGGCCATGAACTGGATAGAATTACTTCTGCAGCTTCCCTGCCTACAGCAAACACGCACATAACCGGACACACATATTTCAGTGAACCATCGGCGCAGCCATAGGCTATGCATTTGTTCTCGGTTGTTGATACAAAGCGGAAAAAAACTGTAAGGAGGACACGCAGGATGAAGGAAAGGGCCGGTTATAGACGACGGTGGGCCAATAAAGTTTCGTCACCACGATTGAAAGGCTTCAATTGCCAGGGATCCAAGCAAGATCGAACACCTGCTGTTACATCTAAAGCGATAAAAGCTGCACCAAAAAATAACAAAACAATTCTGGTAGTTGTTCATCATTGCTTCAAAGAACTGTCTGCGTGGAAGGTTTTTGAAGTAAATTATCTTATTAAATTAAATGAAACAGGTCTTGTTCCGCCGTAACATTTGCGTGTATTGTTCTTAAGCGCAATACAGCCATGAACGTAGACGGCACATATTTTCGGCAATAACAAAAAAAATAGAAAAATGGACAATTATTGTTTGTGTGACTAAATTATTTAATATTAAGAGCTAATTCAACCAGTATTCCCTGTAACGATTACCCATCTGTACTCGGTGTCGATCGTCTGTAAAGCTGCGCAGCCGTGCGCGCGGTCGTATGTGTGTTCGACTTTGATTTACCGCCTTTGCAACTGACCGACTGACATCTGATCAGGAAAGAAACAACCTTAATGGTCATTGGCACTCTAGATAGTATGAAATATGCCGTTTTTGAGGGTTCTGATCAGCGTGTGCGTTGTATAGTGACTCGGCGCCGTTACGCCGAGTAATTTTTCGGCAAGCTTGCACGAATCGAGAATTTTTCTATGTCGAGATAAGTGGTCCCGGCTAGAAACTAAATGTTTCTAATTTTATTGTGCTGCCTCCGTCGCATTTGTGAAATTGGAAAACTTTACACATAATATGGACGCAGCCTAATGTGGCACATATAGAAACCGTGGCAGATATCGTTTCACAGGAACGGCGTTATCATTAAATTCTGTGTTTTCAAATACAAACCGCGACCTTCATTTGTAAGGGACGTGCATGAATTCAGCTTTGTTACACCTTTAAAAAGGGTATTACGTTTTGCTGCATAATACTACTTGCATGGCCATCTTAATCCCGGCGCACGAAAACAGGTTCTGTTTGGTGTATTTTGTATAGATGTGACGAAAACACAGAAAGGTCACTTCTCGATTTACATATGGGTTAAAATATGTTACCTTTTTTTCCGCAGTAAAATAAAAGGCACGGGCTATCTTGCAGCTCTAAAAGTTTAACCAACTAAAAAAGAAAAAGGCCTGTCTGGGAGGGAGTTATCAACCCAGGTGTTTCGCATAAGAGTCGAGTACTGTATCTGTTGCGCCACCATGGAGGGTTAACACTCGCAGCGCCCGTAAACGTTTCGACCTCTTTTTTTTTTTTTTTGCCCCACTTTTACTACATGGGCCTATGGGGCGTTTGAACCACTCTATCTTCTAGTTCACTCTACCTGTACTATTCCCACCACGCTGTTCTCCCATCCATGTTCGCCAAGGCTAGACACACACAGACAGCTTCACGCAACAGGTTAAGCAGGAATAGGCAAGCCGCGAGGGTAATGTAGCCAGCAAAAACGCTAATCCCTTTACTCCGTGTACACACTGAATAAACCCCCTTCGACCATAAAGGCTTCGCGATCCTGAACCCGCCCGACGAAGTAACGCCACTCCGCATGAAAACAAATCACCGGTTTATTCCGGGAAGACAAAGACGAAAAAACAAAGGCTACTTAGGAGGCAATATTACGAGAGTACAGCAGGCGTGCGCGTTAAGCGCATAAAAAAAACATTGCGGCAGTTGAAGCACAGCTTGTCAAGCAAGTTACGGCATGGTGCGGTACCCTAACGACGACGCCTTCAGTCACTTGTGCCGACGTCGGGTTAAGGGCGTCCACCGCGGACCATGCTTGCTCATCGCTATCCGGGCTTCATGGTTGTGGCTCGCTGCCCACCGTCGACCCCGTCCGCCACCCGTGGCCACCGCTGCTCTCGTGTGTGCCCCGGTGCGCGCTCCCCCGTACGCTCACATGACAGCCGCTTTTCCGAGCCATTAGGTCCAGTTGCGTATGTGCCAGCTTGACGCGCACTAGGCCCCCCTGTGTTCACAGCACGCTCACTATGCACAGTGACCCGCACGCGCGGGACACAGGGCACGTAGGGGATCACGCGCCCACAACACCTACACTGCGAGGCCAAGTAGTGACTGCCTCAATGCATTCATCGGTGCGCGGTAGTACATCCCGCTACCCCTCGCGTTATTAAAGCGTCAATAGTTTAATGGTAATCACGTCAAGCACGTGTTTTTGTACGCCTACCATTAGCAATTTGGCATAAGAATGATAATTTGTAGAGATCCCGTGTCCAACGCACAATACGTGGGCTCCATTCCAACAAGTACCTCTGCAAGGGCTCGTATCCCGTTCTGTTAAATTTTGCCTTTCCCCACCCACCGCCTACGATTGTACTCAATGTAATAGTGAAAAAACTTTTCCATTTCATTACATTCCAATACAATCAAAATTTTCGCTCGCCAGCGTAGATTCGCTGCTGGCAAGCTGCAGCTTGCCACGAATCGCTTTAGAATTATACCATCAGCGTCGGCAAACTAGCATCTTGTGAATCCGGCCTACACCACTATTATACACGTTCTTGAGAATGTTTTTATTGTCATCAGATTATCTGTTCTCAAATATTCCTTCATTAGAGAAAATACTCGCGTACTTTTTTGCAATGCAGGCTTCAACGAATGCTTCGGGCAGTACACAAGAAGTTACGCGTCTTCCAATAGGCTTCCAGTGGATTTATATAGTCTAGACGGCAATGGACTTCGACTTATGCCAGCGCAACCCCCCAAGTATGACGTCGGTTACATAACAAGCAGGGGAATGTGGCTGCCAACCTGGGCATGGAGATACCTTCGACCAGAACTAAACTCAAGGATTTGTGGGGTAAGTCCTTAGCGCCTGTATTATGTTCACCTACACTCAATTTTTTTCCCCGTGTCTGAGCGGGGTTAAACCATGGTTGTCGTGACAAAGATAAGTTACCGCACAGACAACCCGTAGTGAACGCGCACACAATTGCACGGCAAGACAATACACACACGCATCTGGTCGCAGTCGACGCTAACGAGTAATCTTAACGATCAGTAAGGCAATGAAATCACCCTAATGGCCGTGTAACGACGAGACTCGGCTATATTATCATCAGCCTGTCTACGGCCACTGCATCGCAAAAGCCTCTACCATAGATATCTAATCTGGTCCTGTGTAACTGCGACCTAATAATCTCCGTAAACTTATTAATCTCGTCTGCCCACCCAGCTTTCTGCCGCCCTTGACTTCTCTAGGGTTCCACTCTGTTCCCCTAATAACTTACTAACGGCTCTCTTTATTGGATGAAAGCAGAGAGTTTTGCCGGCATTTTCCCGCCTACATGCTACTCTGCGGGGATGGGGAGATGGGAGTAAAGGCGCTAAAAGAAGTATGGCAGAAGAAAGCGAAAAAAAGAAGAGATAAAAGAAAAAGTGAACACGAAGCTTTGCGTGGTTACGTAAAAGTCCGCACGATATCACAGGTAAAGTTCTAATTGTCTCTGCGACGCCGATTCCGTGTAAATAGTCAAATAAGGCAACCAACACTTTTCTCTGGAACGATGAAGAGGGCCAGGGCCCAAGGTTATCTTGACTTAGCACTAGATGCCCTTCCCACGCCCACCTTTTCTTATGTTCTACTAATTTGTCCGTGACACGCGTTTGTTCCCTGTCCCACACAGCTGTCTTTTTGTCCCTTAAAGGGGCCCTGAAAGGCGTTTTGAGCACACTAAATGAACTAGCGCAATGGTTAGATTGGGTCGTCAACGTCATCTGTGCCAAGTATTACTCTTTTACGCGCAGCGGAAAGCTCACACTTTTGTTGCAAAGTTTGTCGCTTTTTAAAGACGATAGTCTTTCTTGGGATACTTAAACCCAGAAATTTTGGTCTGTCTGTATGTCTGTGTGTCTGTATGTCTGTCCGTCTGTCTGTCTGTGACTCGATTCAGCCAGCCGGCCAAAGCAAAACAATGCCTGCGCAATAGTCTTATATAGTCAGAGCTAAACCTACCCGTCTTGGTCCGGTGTAATGTTCATACGTGTCAACATTGTTGAAGAAGAACAAGACATTACGCAAATATGAGACGACAAATCAATACAGAAGTGATATTTGCAGTGTTCCTTTATAAAAATTCAAACATGCTTGACTTTTGCGAAATTAAATACTTAATCAACTGCAGAAAAAGAATTCACTCCGCCGTCGCCTGCTGTCGCCAGCACCACTATAGCTTCTGGCGCCATTTTAAGAAATCAACCGGCAACAGTTACGCAAGGTTCCACTAGATAGTTTCCATGTTCTGCTTGCAACGCACGCGGAGTAGAGAAACGCGGTTCTATAAACGTCAAAGTAGGGTGCCTCGATTAACGCGCGTCTTCGCCGTACGGCAGCGTTCGCATCGAGACACCCGGTTTGAAGCAGTGGAACGCGGGAAATTTAAAATGATTTAGGCAAACCTTTGGTGTCTTTACCTTGGGAGGAGCGCGACGCAAGAGGAACAACATGAGAGGTGAGTGGTAAAGCGAAGGGAGGCATTTACTTGGCAAAAGTGGATAAAGACTATCGTCTTTTGACGACATTTGCAACGAAAGGAGCAGATACGCGGCCAATTTTTTCTCACCCTTTCCTTCGTGTTTTTGGACGCCGCCATCTTCACATGTCTACATCATCGATTCCCAGATGTTCGTCATGAGCTAGACATCCTGCTATTGGGCGGCTTTTTCACGCACTTCCGGCAAAGAGATGATTCGTCTGCTCAGCGTCGGCTCGCCGGCTGATGTGCCAGCGGAGTGGAGTGCCGAAGTGCTTGGACATTTTACGACAAACGAAACAAGTGTAAACAAACGCTTAACCGTTTGTATTGAATGCAACACGGCCATAACACATGGATATTCTCTTACCTGAGTACGTTCCATAAAGAAAGCGTTGAAGCCCCGTGGCACTTCTTTCGTGCAATCGCAGAGAGCGCCCTGAGCCGAATGCCCGGGTTTGACGCATACATTTTATTCTACTTCAAAACAATCCAGAGATGGGTTTCGAACGAACACAACGTCACAACATGCGTTGCAAGTCTGAACCGCGATTGAAAGACGATGGGTTGCCTCCTCCTGCCCGTCGTAACTTCGGCACTCACCTCGCGCGCGGTTTGCGGGGACGAACAGCAAGTCACTTAACGCACAAGCCGAGATGGCTTTTAGCCACGCACACTGCACATACCCCATGCGAAGTTGAGTCGTACGTCGCTCGAGAAAGATAACCCAGACCATGGGAAGCACTATCCACCCGCAGAAGCACAACGTCGCATTGCATCGCGAAACAAAGACGTCCACAACACACACACACCATCGCCTCCTGTAATGTCAAACGCATCTCGCACTTCCCAATGGGAGTGGGTGGTACGCCTGCAGTGCCCACATGTCGCGAGGTGGGGCCCCGAGCTGAACCGGGAACACGCAACTGTAACTGAGTTCTACAGTGGTTTGTGCCTTGTTGTCAAGGCAACCGATGTTTGAGATTCTCAAAGAAGCGGCGCTCGCTCCAGCGCTAGAAAGCTCAGAGCCGCGGTGGAGCATGCTTTGCCAACGTTGCCGCTCTCCACCACGCGTCGCCCCAAGCTGAACTGGTCACATGATTGAAGGGTTTTGTGCACGGGTTCTGTATCGATTTAAAATATCTTTTTCACATGCCGCCGGCAGGAATTACGACCGCCGCAAAATAAGACCCGGCACCAGCGGGGCCACATCTGATACGGCACTTTTTGGATAAACAGTTTCGGTGCATCAAAGGGAACGAGCGCACGATCTTCCCCGTACGGCTGCGAGTTCGCCGCCGATAAAAAGTCACGTGCCACCGATAGCAACTGCACCAACGAACACCGCGAAAGGGCAAGGCCAGGCCGCCGCACACATGCGGCCAGATTTTTCGTTGGTTTTCCAGCCTTGAGCGAAGTGCGGGATTCATGGTGTCAACAAAGCTTGCCCGTAGCAGACGACGTAGCAGCGCAATAGCGGAAGTACGTCACCGCTGCGGAGCGCAGCATCATGGGAGGCAAAGCTCGCGCGCCGTCAACAGCGGAGAGTAAGTCGAAAGGAGGAGGAAACGCGGAGCGACGATAATGCGCGGTTTTTGATTTACGATTTCTCAGCTAATACTCATCGCTTTAACAAAATTCTTGCGGGAGGAGATTGCAAATACATTGCTTTATTTGGGTACATGTACATCCATGCATCGGCGGAAGGTATTTCAGGACCCCTTTAACGTTACACCTATCAATTTCCGTTCCATTCCTGGCTGAGTCGTCCTCAATTTATATCGAACCATTTTAGTGAGCATCCAAGCTTCTTCCACGTGGGTGAGGGCCGCTAACATTGAGTTGTTATACACTTTTCTCTTCAGGGACAACAGCGGGCTCCGATTCATTATCTGAGAATGCTTTCTCAATGCTTTCGCTTTCCGAATGAGAATGCTTTCCCCACCTAGTCAAACTGTGGCGCTCTCCAGAGGCTATTGACCGTTACTTTAGTTTTCTATGTGTTAATTTTGACGCCCACGATTATACTCTCCTTGTCCATTGCGGTAATCATGCTTTGTAAATCCTCGCCCGATTTACTTAGCCAGGCATTATAATCAGCAAATCTGAGGTTACTGAGGTTCTCTTCATTAACCCTTACGCCCACCTGTTTCCCATCCAATTTTCTAAACAATTCTTGTAAACTCGCTGTGAATAACATTGAAGAGATTGTGTCTCCTTGTATGACACCCTTCCTTATAGGTATTTTACTGGCCTCCCTATGGAGGACTATGGTTAATGTGCACCCATTGTAGATATCCTTCAGTATTGTAGCGTTATGCTTGTCTAGACTCTGATTCCACAATGCCAACATGGCGGCAGAGGTTTAGACCGAGTCAAATGCTTTCTCATAAAATATTACTGCTATATACAGGGGTTGAGTATACTTCGCGCCTTTTTCTATCACCTGGATGGTCGTGTGAATTTAGCGTAATGCTGAAGAGCCTTACAAAATCCTGCTTGTTAATGAGGTTGACTGAAATCAAAAGTGGGAGAAATTACTTTTGCAATTACCTTGGTAAGTGCCTTGTAGACGACAGACAGTAAGCCAATCGGCCCGTAATTTTTCAAGTCCCTCATGTAACCTTTCTTATGAATTGGGATGATATTCGTGTTCTTCCAAGATTCCGGTTCACTCACGGTCATAAGGATTGCATATACACGCTTGCCAGCTTATCTAGTGCAACTGGCCCACCATCCTCAAGGAGGTGAGCTGTTATTTTATCCTCAATGGGTACTTTGCCCCGGGCATTTATTTCAAAGCTTTATTTATATCTTCTGTCGTTACTAGTGGGACGACTAGCTCCTTCGAACTACTTCGTCGTTTATTGTTAATCTGGATGTCACAGCAACTGTACAGTTCTCTAAATTGCTTCTCTGCTACAATAGCTATTTTATCCCTATTTGTGATGACAATGCCTTGGTTGGCTTTACGTGGATACTGTTGAGAAATAAAGAAGCGCAGGCAGGGGTGACAGAAGGAGGAGAGGAAAAGGAGGATCGGGGGGCGCTCACTGCCTCGCTAATCAACTCGATCACCAGATTGCAAGTAGACGCTGGTCTTCTTTCGCTACACATTTTCTGGTGCCGAAACCCGGGAACCGCGCATGAGCGGATCGACGTTCGACGGCGCAGCGGCTCCGAGGCCCGCAAGGCTTGGATACCTTCGTACTGCTTTATCCTGGAAGGCTTGCCCTTTCCCGCCCCCCCTTTCGGCTCGTGCCCAAGCCCGCCCTTGTCTTCTAGGTATTCTAAACCCTAGCGCCTTGCTTCATCGACTGGTGCCATGGACGCTCTTCGTATTAGCCGAGGTGTCCTGCCAGCGACCGTCTACGGGACCATGACAGTCCTCGACGCCTTGCTGCGGAGCCAGGTTGCAACGGCCTTTGACAGACAAAATGTCCTCGACCTCATCTTGCATGACCCGGTGAGCCTTCACAGACTCGACGCTCAAGTTCAGGAGAACCTGAAGGATGAAGAATTTGATGCTGACGTTTTGTAAGCGATCGATTACGGCAAGCGTATCTGCGCCCTACGAACCCAAGTACGCTTCTCAGCGAGCCAAGACTCTTCCGCTAATCCCGTCCTTCAACCCCATGAGGCCCTGTTTACTACCCGTATCGCAACCTCGACTATTTGCTCTCTTCCCGAGTAGGCCACCCGTCACGTGCCACCCGTCCGGGAAATGACTGGTGCGCCGGTAGTAGAACAGGACAACGACGACGGAGGCGCTGCGGCCTTTCAGGACGCCAAGCAAGACCCCGAGGGGGCTCAGCCCGGGAGAGCGGCGCCAGCGACCACCCAACCCTGGTGTTGCCGTGATTGCCGTTGTGGAGAAATCGCAGGGACCCTGCCGGGACCTCGCCGTCGCTGACGCGGCTATCGTTTCTCAGACAACGAGACTTCTGCTTTGGACCTGGAGCCGTTTAAGTGGCCCCAGACGGACGCTGGTGTCATAGACGCAATTCTCACTTCGAAGACGGCAATACAGCTCTTCCACAACGCTCGCATCGATGACTCGACTTCCGCTCTGGACACGTCTGACCAACCCTGCCTTGAACTTGGAATCAGCTACAGTCGAACACGGATATATCGAACACGGGTATACCAAATTATTGTCTATATCGAACTCATAAATTATCCCCTTGAAAATTCTGTGTAAAAGTATAGGAATTCATACGCTTATATCGAACCGTATTTTTCCCGACATTGGGTATATCGAACGCCGCGCGAGTTGGAAGGTGCTCTTCGGCGGTCGCTGCACTCCCGGTTGAGGTTGAGGAGTATGGGGAGGAATGCGCGGGCATGGCGAAGACTGGCTCGTGCAACTAATCCCCCCTACCGGAACGAATTTGCGCTTGCCCAGTAGGACCCCGCTACCGGCCGCCGTAGCGTTAGCGGACCGAGCCCGGCATGCTAAATCTCTCTAGGCACACGAGCCCGAACGCTCGAAAAATATGACAGTGCGAGGTAGGGATGCCCCGACTGCGCACGTCCTTTTTTTTTTTTTTTTCGGCTGCGTACGTTCCCCGGCTTGCCGAAAAAGAGTTCTCTCTCTCTGGGTCTGTCTTCCCCCGATGTCGTCTCGGGAAAGGGAAGAGGGAATGAAGGCGCTGGCGGCCTCCTCCTTCTTTTGCATTTTGCTGCTGTTGCTGCTGTTTGGCGAGTTGTCCCGCACTTTTCGGAGATGACTGTTTCTCTCGGAGATGACCATCGCGAGCGCTTTGTTGGAGTCCGTTCAGAGAGCCTTAGAATGGTTACCTTCAAAGTTCTTGTGGTACGTGCGCGCTGTTCTTCTTTTGCGTGCGTGTTGTGCAAAGGCGCAGCGTGCTGCTGGAATTTTCTAGTTGTGCAGCCTCGAGAATATCGAGACCAGCGTCTTTATTTCATTTCCAGGACGAAGAAGCAGGCCAAGATGAGCGATTTTTTTTTCACGGAAATAAACTGTCCTGTTGCGTCGTGAGTGCGGAATTAGTTGTCATTCTTGAATGCGACGACCGGTAAGTGACCGTCCGCCATTCAGAGCCCATATTTTTTATATCGAATTTTTCATATATCGAACTAATTCGCGATCCCCTTGGAGTTCGATATATCCGTGTTCGACTGTATTCGACTCCCGCTTTGCAGGCGTCCCCGCGGTCCTGTTGCGACCATTTCGTTGGCATCGCAGCTCTCGTTTCTGCGACATTTCAGCAGTCCTGCTACGATTGGAAGAAAATTTTGTTGGACCCGGCAACAAAAACGGGATTCGCGCAGAAGGTGGACTCGCTTCAGGGGATAACGAAAAGCCTGCTTCTCCGGCGTTCCGTGAGCGAGCTTAGACGCCGGAAGCGAGCTTCGTCCGTTCTAGTCCAGGCCCCGTGGGGAGGCATCCTCGTGGCGGAGCAGAACACAGGCTTCGATGGTGACTACCCCTTCTTCAACAAGCACAAGTCGATGCTGGACGCGCTTTTCTGCGCTATTTTCGCAGAGAAACAGGATGAAACAGGTTCGCAGAGAAACAGGATGTGTTGCTGGAACCCAGCAATTACTTCACGGAAGGCGAATAAGACGTGGGCGCAACGGCAATGCCACTACGCTCGCCGCATGATCTCTGCACAATTGACCCTCCACATCAGCTCTCCCCATTCGATCCCGGTGGTCGCCTTGACAGAGCTGTTTACAGAAATCGACGGCACCGAGATGCCCAGCCTAATGCTCCACTGGATCCCCGAGCCAGCCTGCAAGCATCGCTTCTGTGAAATCGTGCACCGCTACGGAAGTCGAAAAACTGGTCGTAGTGGGGCACGTACTTCGCCACTGCCCGTCCTGCTGCCAGCTAGCAGACTTATTCCACACAGTCTGGAACTGCCCTATAATTTGGCAACAGAACACCTACCAAACCTCTAGAGAGTCCTGGGATTTAGCACTGTCTAGCTCGGACCTTTCGACACAGCGTGAGCTGCTTGAGAGAGCCAAGCTGGGAGCCTTTGCTACTGGAGTCCTGGAAATAGGACTTCACCCATAACTCTTTCCACATTCCCGTCTCCCTATTTTCAAATAAAGTTTACTCTCTCTCTCTCTCTCTCTCTCTCTCTCTCTCTCTCTCTCTCTCTCTCTCTCTCTCTCTCTCTCTCTCTCTCTCTCTCTCTCTCTAGCTCCCAACGAACTTGGCGGCGGCGGGAGTGTGTTGAGGAATAAAGCGCAGGCAGGGGGCGTCAGTAGGAGGAGAGGAGGAGGAGGATCGGGTGGTGCTCACTGCCTCGCTAATCGACTCGATCACCACATTGCAAGCAGACGCTGGTCTTCTTTCGCTACAGATACATCTAGTTGTTCCCATGCCTTGACGCCAATTCACTGCTATCAGCCTGCCTCGGTTCTTTACAGCATGCGCAATCATCTCCTTATTATACTTCTGTGTGTCAGCTGTCTTACACTTATTGATTAACTTGGAAAAATTCCACCAGTTCTATTCTGTCAGCTGGGGTGGAGACTGTCGTGATTTGCCGTTTCCGAATTGAATCTTTCGTCTCCTGCGAATGTTTACCAGTATCATGTTTACCAATCTTACCTGCCACTTACATTGCACACTCTCTGATAATGCATGTAAGATTGCCGCTCGCTTTCTGTGTTGTAAACTGCTTCTTCGGTTAGAGATATCGCTTCTGCAGCGCAATCCTAAATTCTTCAACTTTCCGTCTTACGGTTGGCTCATTTATCGGTTTCATGTTACGGTCCCTCCTCAAATCTAGCCTCATTCGAGATCTTACCACACGGTGGTCACTACGCCTCACACTTCAAAGCACTTCCACATCCTGCACGACGCCAGGGTTATCGCATAGTATGAAGTCCATTTCATTTTTATGCTCCCTATTAGGGCCCTTCTACGTTCACTTCCGGTTCTGCCCTTCGCAGAAGAAGGTATACATGATGCGTAGATTATTTCCCTCGGCGAATTCAACTAATCTGTTCCCTTTGTTATTCCTGCAACCCACACCCTAATTTCCAACTGCCTTTTTTTACTCTGCTTCTTGCCTCCTTTAGCATTCAAGTCTCCCATAACTACGGTATAGGCTGTCTTTATTTTAGCCGTTGCCGATTCTACATCTTCTCAGGAGCGTTCAACCACCTTGTCGTCAGGGCAAGATGTAGGTGCGTTTACCTGTACCACATTGAACAGAGGCGATGTGAACAGTGTAAGGTAGTAAAGATGTGTAATCAATGTGTGCAAGGCAACCATTAAAAAAATTACATCATCTTCCCGTACGGGAACCCTGAGTAGTATGCGAAGCAGCCATGGGGTGGATTCAAGTGCCCATTAGATTTCCTTTCGCCGTTTTCGTTAGGTCGAGGTACGTAGCTACCGTTATATTTACCGTTTGGTTTCTATGGTAACTACCACACTTTTCACTTACCGAAATTACGAAATCGGAAATTGCGTTGACCCCATGGCTGTTCCGCATACTACTCAGGGTTCCCCTACGGAAAGATGGTGTAATTTTATAGGAGGGGGTGGGGGTGTTAGAGTGGATAGGCGAAAAAGAGAGAGAAACAGAGGCGTTGTACGTGGTATGAATTTGTCTTTATTTAAGCATTACCGTCATCATGTTCAACGTAGGTGACGTCGAGCTGTGGTTGGCGTTCCGCTTTAATTATGACCGCCTTATGGTCTGTAAAATGTAAAGTCAAGGGCTGTTGTAGTGGATGAACCCCAAAGTTGCTGAAGATGAGGTCGATGCACGTTCCCCGGATGGTTGTGGGCTGTTCTAATCACGGCCCGCCGAGACTCACCGACGCGCGCTGCCGCCGACGACGATGAAACGTCGAAAGTGCGTGAAGCGTGCTAGTCTCGTGCCGGCCCAGGAAGACACCGACAACACTGTACCTTCAGGAGCCCTTAAAGGGGAAGCGTGCTCGTCTCGTGCCGGCCCAGGAAGACCACGGCAACACCAGGAGCCATTGAAGGGTAAGGCACACCGGGCGCACAGCAAGCAGAGCATGCGCAGTGGGGATGTGAACGGCGCAACAACGACAACGACAAGGGAGGCACACAGCCCCGAGCATGAGATGCTTCGTATCTAAACACCCGCGCCGGAAGCCCCGCATAGAGCGTTGTCGTCGGAGGCGGGTACCATACTGTTAACTACACTGCCAGTTTTTAGATGCGAAGCATCTCATGGTCAGGGCTATGTCTCTCCCTTGTTGTTGCGCCGTCCATACCCCCACTGCGCATGCTCGGCTTGCTGAACGCCCGGTTGTGTCTTACCCTTTAATGGCTCCTGAAGCGACAGTGTTGCCGGTGTCTTCCTGGGCCAGCACGAGGCGAGCACACTGCCCCTTTAAGGGCTCCTGGAGCGACAGTGTTGCCGTTGTCTTTCTGGGCCGGCACGAGACGAGCACGTTTCACGCGGCTTCGACGTTTCATCGTCGTCGGCGGCAGCGCGCGTCGGTGAGTCTCGGCGAGCCGTGATTAGAACAGCCCACAACCATTAGGGGAAAGTGCATCGACCTCATCTTCAGCAACTTTAGGGTTCATCTACTACAACAGCCCTTGACTTTACATTTCACAGACCAAAAGGCGGTCATAATCAAAGCGGAACGCCAACCACAGCTCGACGTCACCTAAGTTGAACATGATGATGATAATGCCTAAATAAAGGCAAACTCATACCACGTACAACGTCTCTCTCTCTCTCTCTCTTTAATGCCTCTCCACTCTAGCACCCCCCTCCGATAAAATTACACCATCTTCCTGTAGGCTGTGTAGCAGCTCAGCCGCGGCAACCGAGGGAGCTCGTGCCGCCGGAGGAGTGCACCGCGTGTCTGCAGATCCTCTCCCGAGCCGCGAGCCACGAGGCACGAGTCACGAGTCACGCGGCTGGCAGTTGGAATCCAGACACCGAGCCGACAGCACCGAGCTCGACTCTGCCACGCAGGATTAGCACCGGCGCCATGGCTCACCCGTCTCCGCCGCTGTTCGCCTTCTGCTAACCTCTCGGCCCTCCTCAATAAATGAAGGCGGGACCTCTTCTCACGCCCCCTTAATAATTGGTGACCCGGAAAACGAGCCCGCACCGCAGTTGAAGGCGTTCACGGCAACGGTCTCAGCGGCATCACCAACGCTACGTCAGCGTTGCGATCGCGCTGTAGGACACGTCAGCCATGGCTTTACCGCGCCGGTCTGGATTCCCAAGCTCATTCGTCCAGCCGTCCAACCTCACGCTTCCAGGACTACAGGAGTTTTACGAGAAAGACCCTCCTGTGTGGTTCGCGCTGCTTGAGAGCCATTTTTTCATCCTAGGCATCACCAAGCAGGCGCCGCGCTACAACATCGCCAGCAAGGCTGTCCCAGAGCGCGTCGTGGCACAACTTCGGCTGCCGCTGCAAAGCCGCAAAGCCACCACGATGTGTACAACGACTTCAAAAAGGCAGTCCTTGCTCATTTCGGCTGGACCAGCCCTTTTCATCGTCAGCAAACTTATCCTGCCGCAACAGCCCCAGGACCATCAACTGCCACAGCGGAGACGCCACGTTCAGTTCCGTCCTCCGCATCGCAAGAACACACTGTGGCCTCACCTGACGCCGATACGCATCTGACTGCAATTCACGCCCACGGAGCCGTCGATACCACCACGAAGCTCAACAGTTTCGGTGCGCTTTTTCGTGCTGTGGATGATAAGACTGATGTTTCTAGGCCCAGTCCCTACCTGCAACTACAGCCGTTTTCCGCCAAAGATATCGAGGTATGGCTGGCTCAGGCCGAAGTATTTTTCGCCGTCAACGGCATTAGCAGTGACGTTGCTAAGTGCAAACTGGTTATTCGAGCCCTGCCAACCGTCTACCTGTCCACCGTTCGCGACAAGCTGCTCACAGCTCCGTCTGTCCAGTACTCACTGCTGAAGCAAGCGGTTCTCTCGCCCTACCACATCCAGCACCATACCTCAGTACATGGGCCGGCGATCTCGTCCTCGCCTAGCACCCCAGAAGCCGTTACTACCCGTAACGACGTACCTGTGGATTCTCCATGTCTCGACCTCGTCATACTAGTGAGTCAGACATGTGTGCCCAAGTGTGTCTCGGCCCCATCCTCGACTGCGACCGCTTGGGAGTTTATGCCATCTAAGCTCTCACCACACGGACAAACAACCAAGCCAGGTTCGGTACCCTTCTCACAACTGGGATCCGACAACAAGCCCAGTGCGTCCCTCACTTTTGGCTGCGCCCCTTCGCCGACGTCGGAAACATCGCCATCAGTTCTGTGCTCCGCATCGCCTGCTGATACCTTGATCCCAACGCCAACTGGGAACCACGCCCGGGACGCTGACCACTCGGCGCTGATGCACCAGGACGTGTGACGTCCTCCACCCAAGAGAGAGGGCTTTTATGTTCTGCCATTTCGAATTCGAGGGATCGCAAATCACCGCAACCAACAAGCAGCCCGTCGCCAGCTCCACCTCAGCAGTCAGAGGCAGCTGGTGGGTCAGACCTTCTGGAAGGCAAGCCCTACGCCCAGAAATCAGACGCGACTATCGTGCCTGTAAGAACGATGGCCAGGACTGCGCCCCAGCTGCCAATCGGTCACCGTCAACAATGACCGCCGGCACGAGGCTACAATCAGCAGTGTCAACATAAACGCCGGACCAAACGGTACCACCTAGGACACGGCGGTCAAACAAAGGCCCTCCATTCCGAACGTCCTAAACTCGCAGCTCGAGTGAAGGTTTCCCGAGGTCCCCCGCGGCGTGTTCCCAGATCAGAAGCCTCCTACCATTGGTCCAACAACGGCTCGGCCACCAAACAGCCTCGTTTTCTCCCCCTAGAACCATCCGAGCTTCTGTGCAGCATCCCGCCAAATCAGAACAGTCTACTTTCTCTTTGTCCTCGACTCGCGCTGCGCCCTCTCACTCGTCCACCACTGAGCACCTTGGGACGACCACCCGAAATAGTGGCTAACCACCGGGCAGCTCCGCTTCCACGGCGAGATCAGGACTGGACACAACTTGTAAATAGTGTACAGCTTGCTGTTCCCCTCCCTCCGGACTGTGACTGAAACGAACTTGTATATAGAGTGTACAGTGCACATAGGACATTTGTTGTAGTCAATATTTTGTTCATTTTTGTTCGTTTTCTCGCGTCTCACCACCGCGAGCCCACTGGAGGCGGGGTAGATGTAGCAGCTCAGCCGCGGCAGCCGAGGGAGCTCGTGCCGCCGGAGGAGTGCACCGCGTGCCTGGAGATCCTCTCCCGAGCCGCGAGCCACGAGGCACGAGTCACGAGTCACGCGGCGGGCAGTTGGAATCCAGACACTCAGCCGACAGCACCGAGCTCGACTCTGCCACGCAGGATTAGCACCGGCGCCACGGCTCTCCCGTCTCCGCCGCTGTTCGCCTTCTGCTAACCTCTCGGCCCTCCTCAATAAATAAAGGCGGGACCTCTTCTCACGCCCCCTTCAGAAGCTTATGGTCGAGCCTGTTTCCTCCCTTGTTGTTGCGCCGTCCACACCTCCACTGTGCATGCGCCTCTCTCCTCCGTTCTCCTCCTCACCGCCGCATAAACCAGGTGTGCACACGCGTTGCGCGCTACTCCACTGCGCATGCGCGTCTCTCCTCCATTCGCCTCCACACCCTACCCACGCGTCTCCTTACTCTAACACCACACACCAACTCTACTCACACTACTTACTTCAACTCTACTTACACACCAACCAACCCCACTGCTGCTCCGCATCCTCCTCAGGGTTCCCCCCACGGGAAGATTGTGAAATTTTTCGCTCTACCCTAACAATACTTGTTGAAAATAAGAGGGTAGTTTTGATTTCGAACCCTCCCACTGACGCATTGATAGCGTATACGTTTGCAGTGGAACAAGATTGTTGTGAGCTTTGAGTTGGCAACTCTTTTGTATACAGTTACATGCTGTCAGTATTGTTCCTCGCAACAATAATACGTAAATCGCATTTACAACTCAATCCGTAAAATTGAATTGCCCCTGAAAATACAAACATAAACTTGGGTCATTGGTGCTTCCAAATACTTACCCGTTAAGGAAACAGATGCGTTCTGGCTTACATTCTCCCCGGGATATGCTGAGCGGCGCAAGCTGCAATGTTGCGACCTCAATGCAAATATGACGCCCAGCAAGAAAAAGCATTGTGGTGAAGCCAGCTTTAAAGGAACGCCCGAGATTTCCCCCGATGCACAAGATTCATGAACGGGACACGTTTATTACTCGCGTACAAAAACGTGCTTTTTGGGGTGGCGTTGGACAGCGGCTGAGAACGAAGTACAGCTTATGATAGCCGTGGACCTGTCCACGAATGCTGCCAACTCTCGTCGAGTAAGGTGTTAGGCGGACGGATTTGAGCACTTCCTTACCCACCTGACGCCAATCCACTACTAAGGGGGTCGGACGTCGCTTGATTATGCATTCACCCAGCGAGAAATAATGTTCTTGAATACACCTGACCAAGAAGAGGCTTTGTCTTGCCGTCGCCTTATCCTAATTGTTATGGTGTCATCTTGAAACACTTCGCGCCGCAGTCGGATGCCTGCTTTAAGTAAATCAGAATTGAAGTGCTTTATTTACTTTTCTTCGAATTCACAAGATAACCTCTTAGCCGTAAACACCTAATTCATGCCGCCGTAATTCTAAAACAATTGTCTTATTTTTGTTGTTTTCCTAATAAAATGACGGACTCATCTATGAACATAATTTTTGTACTTAATAAACGCCTCTCCAGTTACTGAAGTGACAAAGACACCTGTGAGCTTATGCACTCCATACCTCCTCATATGCACTAACTAGTGACTTTTTGGAGGCGTACAGGCAAATAGGCAAATGCTTTACTTTACGCCATCGTGCAATTTCGCGAACGTACAGAATTGTACTTTACCAATCCCTTTACGTTTCAACTTCATCAAATCGAATATACAGGCCGGACGTCGATGTCATTCAACCGGTTTGTTCAACTGTGTTCTTCATCAATTTCGATTTGCTTTCTTTGCTTTCTTCTTTTTTACAGCAACAGATTTGTCCCCCAGGTTACACTTGTGGACGAAAAAGAGTTTCCTGTTTATCATATCCGTGTACATACCACAAGTGGTGTAAGTTTTTTTGCTCGTTTTACGGATTTTACTAGATTTCTTTTAGAGTGCTTAACGGGCGAGAAAGTTACAAGAGCCCTTAAGCACTGATCTCAAGTAATATGAGAATGCATGAGCATCACTTCTTTAACAGTTGTAAAAGGGTATGTGCGGCGATGTTCGGTTCCAACATAGGTACACGACAAACACTTGCTGTGCAATTCAGAAGGTTGAATAAACATGTTGATACGCCCCGCCCCGCCCAGTCCAGTTGTAAGGTACTAAACTATATACAGTTGTAAGGTACCAAACCGCCCTTATTTATGGAAAAAAGGCCGTGGGAGGTTGTATAGCAAATATTCTACAGTAAAATTTAGGGATCTCCCAAATTTTTGCATTGCTGGGGCTTGAACACACGTCGTTGCGCCAAACTTTGTGGCTATGAGGCCGAACAGAGGGCACTTTACCAGTTGCTCAAAACAATAGAAGCAGTGTTAGAAGTGAACTGGTAGGTGGCGCTCGGTTCGCCTACGAAAAGTCGGGCTTGTACACACAGGGGAATTTAATCTCACATACGTGTGGGTGGGTAAATTTGCGTCACTGGGAATGGGATCGGTTGAACGGACCACGGGCCTTGCCCCGCCCGCTCTCATAGTCACCGGTCAAGCCCCTTGAGTGGCTATTTGATAAGTTGGAATTGGCATGATGACGGGGAAACTTAGTTGGAAAGGGGAATGGGCATTGGATTCTCCAGAAGCAGTCGTCGTCATTGGCCAATCTCTTGTAATAGATAGGTGAGAATGGTTATTGGATATGTTGTGCCGGCCAAATGAGAATTAGTCCTCCGGCAGGCATTTCTCACGGCTGCTGTTATCGCCATCGGCCAATTACCATATGTGGGTATGTAGGGCCTAGAATTCTTCTTAAAATTATTTGGATGGATCTTGCAATACACGTAGTTCCGCTTGCGCGTTCGCAGTGCCTGCACTACGTGTGCAGCAGATGTTCCGATTGTCACACAGAACATCCTCGACAACTGCTGAACTCTGTGCCATTGTGGAGGCTGTCAAGTTTATTGCCACAAGGCAGCAAAGTGCTAGGTGGGTTGTCTGCTCAGACTCTAAGCCAGCACTTCTGCTCCTATCAAATGTTCAGGCCAGAAACGGGTACCGAATAATGACCCTTACGATTGCTGAACATCTTCAAGCAGCCCGTGATAAAGGGCATGTCGTAGACTTCCAATGGGTACCCAGCCACAGTGGCCTAAAAGGCAACGAGGCAGCCGACAGACTCACCAAACAGGGGCACGACGACGGCGACGAGCTCACCGTTCCTCTCCTCGCTGATGATATAAGGAGCATCATATGGAAACTAAGTGAGCAACGGTCTGCAGAGGCGTGGTTTGATGAAGACACGAATCGGTCATTGCTGTACGCAATAGACCCAGCCTTACAGTTCCGTGTGAATGTGGAGCTGTCACGAAATGTAGAAACTCTGCTTCAGCGTTTGCGACTCGGGGTGGCTTATACAAAGTCGTTTTTGTACCGAATTCACTGTGCAACCTCACCATCCTGCGCATGCGGAGCGCCCGAGGAAGATGTTTCCCACGTGATGCTAGACTGCCCATTATACTCACGGCAAAGACGTGAACTTTTACACAAACTCCCATTAGAGAACCGTCGTGTGGTGTGTTTAGAATCTTTACTGGGACCATGGCCTGATGCGGGGCTTCAAAATAAGGTTGTTCGTGCCCTGAATGTGTTTTTTACCTCAACAGGAATAGTGACAAAGTATAAGGTGACATATTAGATTTTTGTCGTGACTCAGTGACCACCAACCCAGGAGGACATTTTACAGACAACTTTTAGTACTCACAAAAGTGTGGTGCACAGTGGAATAGTATAGCCTGGTCTATGACCCTGTATTGGGGAAATGGAGTAGCCGGGAGCAGACCCGCTTCCAACCTCTCCACTCAATAAACCACTTAAACCACCACCACTTTAACGAAGAGAGTAGAGACGAGCGCACCAGCGTCAAACTCATTGTGCTTGCGGCGCCGAATACGAGTTGGCGACGTTAAACCACAAAGCATAGCGTTACGGCTAACGTCAGGCCATCGAGTATGCCCCGCATGCAGAAAACCCGCGTTTTCTGCCAATCACAACTTTTATGATGTTTTTCTGGCAGCACGTAGTCACGTTAGCGAGGACCGAAAGGGCGTCGCTACTTTTTCAATTATTGCTCTTTTGAAGTGGTGGTGTCCCTGCTGTCGTGTGACTGTCAGCGAAATTCGGCAATCCTTCATTTATTAAAAATCAGTTGCAACCTGTTCGTGCAATGCGGGAGATTTATTTCATTTAGCTCATTCAGCTATCAAATGTTTGATAGCTGCTACTCTAACAAAAGACAAGGCAAAATTTGGTATGCCTCAATTAGGCAGTGCGCAATCCGTTCCCTTCCACGCCTACATGTGTTTCGAAAACATTGCAAGCGAAGCCGATGTGAACTCCGTGGTGTAAGACTGTGGAAAAGAAGACTATCATTACTGCAACGTTATCAGCGCCCCATAAATGCTGCCGATTCGCCAAACTACTAGCCCCGGTAAACACGTTCACACACGTTCACAAGTTTTCGAGGCAAAGAAAACCTGTCACATTTTCGGCTGAACTGTGGTGCGTAAAAAAGTTTATACTCGGTGACAACTTAAGAACGGCACCGGAAGTTGCCACTGTGCCTTATCACCGTAGCCGGATCTTTCTCCGCGCGGCGCAAGTAGGGCGTTACTGGGAATATTTTGAACATGGCGTGAGCCGTTTTTGTGATTTTTTGGACTTCATATGCTTATAAACGACTCCAGTGACGACAAACAAACTGCGTGAGACAAGGCAGATGATATCACGCATTCATAGCAAACCCCTTTCAAAACGCGCGCGCACTGACGTCATGGGTCCGGCGCTTTGGCGGAGTGATACACTACATGAGGTGGTGCCCTTCTTGAGTTGTAACCGAGTATAGCAAGACAAAGGTTAGCTTCATATAAAAGTAGTGAGGTCTTCCATTTTCACCTGCAAGGCATCACCAATTTTTCCTTAAAATCTGGTACAATAAGTGGACCGTAGACCGTTGGAGAGAGGGTCAGTAAGGGTGCTAAGCAATAGCTAATAAATAGGCAAATGGATTGCTGGAAAGTAGGCAGGGCTTGTTTATTTTCCGAACCTCGGTGGAAGTGAATGCAGGGAAGAAACGGGCATTAAGTGGAAACGGAATTCCACCTTCAATATAGAAAGGGATAAAAAGGTAAGAGAAAAAGTTCGAAGGATTTCTTTTGTAAACAGACATCAATAAAGCACCCGGAACAATGCAAGTAGCATCACATTGGTGTCATCCTGTAATGGGCTGCCTGATGTTTTTCTGCGTCGCAAGGAGCGGCTGCTATCGTAGTCGTTTTGTTTTAACGGAAGCGTAGCTTTGATAGTTTGTTTTGAAACCACAAAACTAACTTACTTAAGTTACCAATCCTTTCGACATACCCGCTGCACTGACGCTTTTCATCGTTCGAGGAATTGACAAATGCTTGCGTACACATTACAATATATGCCGTTTTGCACGTAATGAGCTCAATATATCAGCTCCTCCTTCTGCAGTAGGCGAGATTTGTAAAACGCCACCTATACTTTTTGGTTTTTTTTTTTTTTTTTGCTGAGTCACTTCGCAACAAAAAGGGCTCTTTTTGTCTGTCTGCCAAAAAGACTCCGTGCACAATCACTGGTCGCATCTCTCCGCCTAAATGATCTTTTCAAACATTTTTGTTCAACCCATTTATATTTCTTATAGCAATTATCTGGCGTACTCAATCAATAACCCCCTATTACGATTTTAAACTTTTTTCGCATCTCTTCCAGATACCTCCGTTCGTTTCAGCCAACCGCATGTGATCGGAAAAGCGTTGATATAGCTCCTTAGAGCCGGCAACTGCAGACAACTGCCTTTTTTCATTCCTTTTGATGTCCCCATTCAGTAATGTAGCGTCGGTTGCCCTCTTTATACGCTTTCACTGCACAACAATTGCCCCACAGTCACTGTTTCTTTGGGGGTGAATTAACTACTATTTCCAGCTTTGCGGCGATTTCGGGCCACTGAAAACAAACGCATGAAACAATGTTATTGCTACAAAAACAGGTGAAGACGAAACATTACAGCCAAAAGCCACACACAAATGACAACTGTTTTAGCAAAATCTGGCAATCTTTGAACCTTGTTTTAAGTACTTTTTATGTTACTGCAAGGCTGTTACAGCCGCGCAAGCAGTGTTTAAGAATATTTATATCTTCGCTACATAAAACGACGCATCCTCAAAACTTTTCGCATTTTGTGCTGCAGCATAGAATGAAATCTGAAAGATCTTGCCTATCTGAACATTTATATACATATTTGATGTATGTTTTCAGGTGTTCCCAAACAACAATGGGGATGGTCCTATCCGCGTTCTGTGGAAAATGCCGCATGAGACTTCTCAATGCTTCAACATCCGGTCTTTCTGGGAAAAATGGGCATTTGGGTGGGTCGCAATAAAATGCAAAAAATACATTTGTGTTTATTTACTCTTCTCATAAGTTGCATTTTCGGCACCGGCAGCGTTTTGATGGCACACTCGAAAAGGAGCTGTGTGGTTGAGTTCGTATTGCTGAAAAATACGAATTAAATGTTGATTGATTGATTGTGGGGTTTAACGCGCCGACGCAACGCAGGCGATGAGGCGCGCCGTAGTGGAGGGCTCCGGATTAATTTAAATTAAATTAATGTCGAATTAAATGTCGAGAACCACGTCGAAGGCATTGTGACCACAATGAGCACAAAATATAGCCAAGGCACAGCAGACACCTAGTGAACATTGGGAAGAGATAAACACCGTCTTTCTCACACCGTGCACGAAAAGTCATTTTTTCTGTGTTTTTTTTTCTTTTTTTCAAATGTGGCGCACCTACGCTTTACACACAAAAGTTTGCCGTAAGGTGTGTTGTTACTGATCGACTGGTATTTACAATGGTTCATGTGCCAGATAATCCGGTGACGAAATAAGCGGCAGTAGCTGATTCAGCATGATGGCTGTGGAGAGGAGAAAACAATCGTAGTTATTAAAAGTATCCAGATGGTGTGTGCTACAGCTATTTAGACCATGTGCTCTTTACCCCACTGAAAATTCACTCTCATTAGGTTACCATAAATTTGTAACTCCCTTATTGTACACAAGTGCAAAGTGGAGCAATGGTGGACCCCACTTTTTTACGTCCCATGCCCTAGCCTCGTGCTTCGCCTGCTCTTGGCTGCGTGTGGGAAGTCCCGGCCTCACTTATATAACGTCAGAACTTCAAAGAACAGTGCTCTACAGATGTCACGAAATATGTGCATCGATGTAGGGGACACTATATTCTGCTCCTAAGTACCTCCAAATGAACGGCAGGTACCACGCTGCAGTATATTCCCACGTATGAAATACAGACGGCTCCGGGGAAGTACAACATTTTCGGAAAACAGGATGGCTGTACTGAACAAGTGAAATTACATTAAGGACGACTCCCCTGGACGTAAACAGCAGTTCCTCAACCAAAATGGAACTTGGCAAACTGAGTTGAGTATATTTGGCAAGACGTTTCAGATGAACTCTCAACCGCACTATTAGCTTTCAGACCTCTACCGCTCCAGAGCAGCATCCCAAGGCTGCGGTAAGGTCATTATTACAGCAGCAGGTAAAGATATCTGGTTCGGACAGGTCGCGTTTGAAAACTACACATAGCTACGTTCAATCCTTGAGCACTATCCAGCGAAGCATATTTATAAACTCTTTCACACGAGATATCTACAATTACCCTGGTGGAATTGAATTAAGCGAAATAAGATAAGCGGGTAAGGTGTTTGTAGAGCTCCAAGAAGTCAATCAGTGGTAAGGTACTTCGTTCGTGAGGGTATGGCAGGAAATTCGGAACACTTCTGCACAACTATTTAGCGTGCTGAGTTTTTATCACAATATTCACACAAACACAGGTTAAAGATTGTTCAGGCTTAGATACCATGGCCAAACAACCGAAATAAATGCAAGAAATTTCTGTAAAGACGTAAACTGGCAACGAAGAAACTAAATCACCCTGCTCTGCATTGTGGTCAACGCCAATGCAAAGATAACGAAAAACAGGTAGGGAAGCGGGTGGTGAGAAGTATGAAACAGGCATCCGAAACAGCACTGGAGAAATTGGGGTTGGTCTCCCGAAATTACGTAACCCCTATATTACGGAGGCAATGCTCTCATTACTGGTGCATCATGGCCGCCACAAGTGCAGTTATAGTTGATTTCATCTAATTTGCCAAAGTACTTCCGATAACTGACTGGCCACAGTCACTACCGCTAATACCATGAGTCTGGCCAGACTCACTGGTAATATTGGTAGTGACTCTAGCTAGTTATTTAGAGGTTGGATTGATTCTTCCGTAAAGAAAGAATAGGAAATACGCGTAAAAAACCGACCAGAGGAATGAGAAGGAGAAGGCAACGTTTTTAGCAAAAGAAAAGCTAGGTGGCACCACCATTTCTTGAAGCCATGTCTTCCGCATCCCGATTTGCCCGGTTCTTCAGGCGTCGCCGGTCCTCCAGATGCAAGCTAGTCAATGCGCCTTCCAACCACACAGGCGATGGATAGACGAGGGGATCAGGTTGTGGTCAGCCGAATCATTACAGATGAGCTGTTGTGGCGGGGAGGTTGCAGGAGTGTCAGAGGTAAGAGAAGGTTGTGGGGGAGATGTACTAAAGTATGGTCTAGCTGAAATACGTGCCGGTCTATTATCTGCGCCACGTTCAAAAAATAAAATTTATTACATTTTGTACAAGATGAGGTTATTGTTATAGAACATACGTGACCACGGAGTGGCCCGAAAGGAATCTATTTGGATCTAAAGCTGCTTAAACATGAAAATCCTACATTGGGGGAAGAATTCGGAGTTCTGCTACAGAAAAAATTCACTGACTTGACCGGTAAGGTCGTTTATATAGACGTCCTCAATGATGTTTTCACGAAGTCAGTCCTTGAATCAGAATTTGAAAAAAAAAAGAAAGCACCGAAACGAATCAAGATCATTCCAAAAAACTAACACAAAGACATTATCAACAAGCGAAATAGAATGACGGTATTAAGATTGAAATTCGGAATAGGCTTGGTTGACTTGTCTACAAGCGTTCACAACTTCAAAACTGTGGGTATTGGACATTCAAAATGGCAAAACAAATTAAATGATAAAATATGGCGAATGTAGAAAATGTCCACGCGATAGTTAATTAGCAGCAATAATATTGTTACGTGGCGGCAGATGACACAAACCATGTAGCGATGAAGGGATGTATTTACATAATGGTGAAGAACTATTTACATCAAGACATAACCGAGCCCGGCTTGGCTGCGTAACACACACAGCTCTTCTTCGTCGTAATCCTTGGTGGTGGGTCATCGCGCAACGGGGATTGTCCCGTCCTGTGACAACAGGCACGCACTTAGGCACAGAAATGACAAAAAAGGAACAATATAGGTTACATATAAAAAATATCGAGGGAATTTTGTTCGATTCTTTCCGCTTGCCTCCCTGATGCCGACAACGCATTTCAAAAAACTGTCATCATTAAAGAGGCTTTCACTGTAACAACACATCAGGTGGAAGTGGCACTCAAAGGATTAAAAAAGATTGAAGCTGCAGGAGATAACGGAACTACAGTAGATAATGTCGTTTCGTTGTATGCTTGAGCGCGTGCCAACTATTTGAAACCATTCGCAATCCTACCTTTCTAACAATTTGCAATCCATGAAGAATGGTGACTCCGGTTTTATCACGGTATAGTGCCTCATGAAAGCAATGCTCGCGTCCCATCGCATTATCTCTCCCCCTTGCCCCCACATTCTTAAGAACCAGACACGTTTTATCAAACCCCCTAAAACAACATCCTTCTGCCTAAACCGCACTGACCCAATCCCTCGAACCCATTATCGCACGT
Source organism: Haemaphysalis longicornis (assembly GCF_048455015.1). Taxonomy (NCBI): domain Eukaryota; kingdom Metazoa; phylum Arthropoda; class Arachnida; order Ixodida; family Ixodidae; genus Haemaphysalis; species Haemaphysalis longicornis. The sequence goes on from NW_027526445.1 coordinate 54,806,340, forward strand.
CTTAAATTAACACTTCATTGTTTGGCATGCCATAACAAGTTGAAATAAGCATCCACCTTGCCATAAGGCCCTAGATTTGTGTGGAGTGCACCCTACTCCGCGAGAAGTACGCGGCATACACGGTACATCGTGAGGAGTGAATATAACATACAATAATCCTGAAGTTCATACCGAGTTGTGTGGAAGGTACGTTATCAAATAATTTCAATAAGTGTTTCGCTAATGCCGCTGTTAAATTGCGAAGTACAAATTCACCATTACCGATTTCGAAATCAACTGCGCAATCTAACATGCACTCAACATACATGTATGTTTTAACTTAGCTGGAAATATTTTCCGCACTGAGAACTTTGTCCTTGACAAGGTCTGCAGGGCACGTTCGGAATCGCGTTAGGGATAGTTTTATTAGTTTTAAAAAATTGAAGGAGTTGCTTCATTACTTTTTGTCAATCATTTTAGTACGGGGGTGATTCCATCCCAAATTCAGGTATCCTTAATAAGAACTATCTATAAAGGTGGGCTGAAGCAACGGTGTGATAATTACAGGTCCATTGCAATATTTACCTGCCGTGTCGTCTTTGCTGCAAAAAGTTTTTCATAAAAGGATGACTTCACTTAGCGAAAAGTACAAGCTTCTATTAAATACCCAATGCCGATTTTGCGACGGTTAAAGTACGAACACACTACTTGAATACCTTTTAGACTATTTAAATGAGGGAATCAATATTAATAAAGTTGTAGTCGGTCATTTTCTAGATTTACAAATGGCATTCGATACAATAGACCATACTCTGTTAATAAATAAGTTATGTTGTTTAGGATTTCGCGGGGTACAGGCAGAACTATTTTAAGCTACTTCCAGGAACGATATCAGATTGTAAGGATTAATGACACTAATAGTGACTTACCATTCAAGTATGGTGTTCCACCAGAGTCAATTATAGGACATTTATTGATTATTTTTACATAACCGATTTGTCACAGTTATCTTTACATTCTAAAGTATTCCAGCACACAGATGATACGGCACTTTTATTGGTTAGTGAGAGTTACATGGTTGGAATGAAATTAATGCAAGAAGACATCTTTAAAATATTTACATGGTTCCAGAGTAACTTTATTTTTATTAACCATGATAAAACGCAATTTACTTGTTTTCACAGCCAATACAGAAAATTTGATTCTTTATTTAAACTGTTTCTTCATGGATATCCTTGCAACAATTGAACATGCCAATCCCTCAATTACCTCACAAAAGTAAATAATTTAGGTCTTTTTCTCGGTGGCAAATTTCCATTTATCCATCATATTGAGCACGTTTCGCGAAAACTAAGAGCATTTTGTGTGTTCTTTATAAATCAGGACTGGTTTGTGATGTCCGTCTACGAAAGATGTACAAATCTTTCGGTGAATCAATATTGAGGTACGGGATAACAATTTAAGGGTGGGCTTCAAAAGAGAAATTTAATATTTTGAATACCAGTGTTGGAGAAACGGAAGCGGGGGACCGCGGGACGTGGGTGATTCTTTAATGGCGGATGGAACTTTTCAATGACGATGATAGCACTATCAGCAGGCAGCTGCTAATGGCCACCTCTTCTTCCTTTCTGATTTTTCCAACATCCTCCCGGCCACGCGATAAATGGCGGAGGAGAATTGGCATGACGAGAAGGACTGCAGTTTTCAACGGTCATCAAGCACTCCTCTTTTAACACTTTCGTCTAAGGTCCCGTGATCAGTTCAATGTGCTCAAAATCCTTGTCATGAATGTCGTAGCCGCCCTGTGTTAGGCTAGTCTATACTTTCGGTTCCATCGATGCTTGATGCGTTTGTGATACCTGCGCCTTGCAGAATCTGAGCAAGGTAATCGACTCGATTGCACCGTCGTCCGTCCTGGATGACGGCCTTGCAGACTTCGCACAAACTTCATTCGGCCTGGGCGTCGATTTGACTGTCGGGTCCTAAGGAAATTCAGGTACCGGATGTATCTCTTAAGGTGTATCCAGGTCCTTCGAAATGGGGCTTTCCCTTGATTCCTTGCTTTTAGTCTCACTTTGTACTTGATCACACGTTTCGGTTGAGCCTTATTTGTGCTACTTGTACCTGCCTGTCGTAGGGTTGTCCGGCTTCGCCATTTTCGGCGTCGTTGTTTTGGCATCGAGGCTATCAAATCTTCACGTTTTGCCCTATTCAATAAAATCCCCTCCGAAGTCGTGTTTCCGTGATGGCAACATATACTTGAACGATCTATGGGTGCGCCTGTAACTGCGTCAATCTGTCGATGTTTCTGCAGTGTTCTTTCGTTCACCTTCAAGGTTCCATGACGTCATTCGTTGTGCACTGAACACTTCTTAATCTCTTCTAAATCTTGCGCAGAAGACTTCTTTTTTGGTACCACCAGTGTAATGTTTTCCCTGCTAACCCTCATTACATTCATTCGAGGTAATGACGCCGGTACATTTTTTGCAGCGTCAACTGTAAAAAAAGCTGATGTCCGTTCATCTGAACAAGCTTTATGAGTGACTGCCTTCACTTTGTCGATTGAGGCATTATGTTGTTCTTTGAAAGTACCAGCTCGTTCGGTGACATGGGGCTCCTGACGATCGTTCTTCGAAAGTACCGCCGAATCGGACGGTCACTGTTCTTTAGTGCTAACTCTTTGTTATTTATTGTGATGTGGTCTTGTTCGGCGGCTATTGCTACAGTGTCATGGCTAGAATATTTTTGTAACTCCGGAAACAATCGCTCATTCTAAATTTCGTCAGCAGGATCTAATCTTCGAATTCATATGATGCTTCACATTCTTTCTCTAAATCATTCAGTTCGACAAGCCCTTCAATTTCACTGTCCAGTTTTTTCAGGATTTCATATTTTTCTAGTAAACTTTTTTTCAGGAAAACTAACTCACCGACTGATGTCTCGTCAGTCATGCGTGATTTTATGTCGTCGATCAGTGCTTTTACGTCCTGTCGGATTAGGCTTCTTCTTTGGCAAAGGCTTTGCAGATCCATTCTCGACGTCGTTAATGTCTGCGTGGTCGTCGAGAAGGATCACGCTCGGTGCAATGTCGAAGCCGGTGTCATTGTCTTTCAGTGGTCTCCGCGAGACGTCCGCGGAGAATCCGTAAATCGTTGAGAGCGTGTGGTCCGCTACAGGTTTGGCGCGTCCTCAAGTCCTTGGGTTTTCTCCGCGGACGCTTTCGGTCAATGGTCAGGAGCAGTAGTCTAGTCCCATCGTTGCGTTCACTCACGTCATCGTTTTGGGGCGGTCCGCACTCAGTTCTTCCAGTGTCTTATCCTTTGGTCCTGGTCACGGCACCATATTGTTGGAGAAACAGAAGAGGGGGACCGTGGGACGTGGGTGATTCTTTAATGGCAGGCAGCTGCTAATGGCCACCTCTTCTTCCTTTCTGATTTTTCCCACAACCAGTATTCGTAAAATAGCAAGAAACGTTGTTTATGGATCAACATGCAGTACGCCAGCCGTTGGAGTTATACTGTGTAGTCACTATATGATGATACTGCTAAAACTTCTGGTGGCTACATTGCTCACAAAACACCTTTTTTTAGATAAATATAAAATAAAGAACAAGAAAACTCGGGACCTCAGCCATATAGAACCTTTTATCAGTGCTATAGTTTACAGAGGGTATGGTAAAACAACACGAGCCTTCTATGCACCTTTTTATTTTAATACATTTCTTCGAGATTCTTCACTGGCTTCAGCTAGGAAGCTGAAAAAACATATTGATGATTGGCTTAAATCAAACATAGAGTAGTGTATATTGTCACTGTGTAATGTTATTTCAACGGTGGTGCATGTATTACAGTTCTTCACATCTAATATATGCTTAGTTATGTATGTGCTTTTTCTTCGTTCTGTATGTGCTTTACTGCTCTTATTTTTATGTGAATATTCCACCCACAGCTTTGTTATTTTATTGCACTTCCAGTTCCTTTCTGTATATTGTAATAAGCTGATTGGGTGATTGATGTTTGTGTGATCTCTGGGCTGCCCCGCACGCATACAAGCTCCTTCGAGTGCTTCTGCAGGAAGCCAAGAAAATATTTTGTATCACAATAGAAATAAACTCAAACTTCAAACTTCAAACCTCCCCCTACATCCGGAGATCACCTTCGCCGTCGTCATAGTCATCGTCGTTATCCGCAGCCTATCTACGCCCACTGCAGGGCAAAGGCCTCTCCCATGGGTCTCCAATTATCCCGGTCTTGTGCTAACTGCGATCAATTTGCCCCCGCAAACTTCTTGATCTCATCTGCCCATCTAACTTTTTGCCGCCCCCTGACACGCTTGCCTTCTCTACGGCTCCACTCTGTTACCCTTAATGACCAACGGTTATCTTCCCTTCGCATCACATGCCCTGTTCACATCCTTTTCTTCTGCTTAACTGCTACTAATATGTCCTAAACACGCGTTTGTGCAAGCCTACTAAATCCCATAAAATTCCTATATTTCTGCAAATAGAAAGGCATGCCTACTTTTAGGAACAGTGCTGGCTTAAGGTAAATTTGGATATCATGTTTAGTTAGTGTAGGCAACACGTTATCGCCAAGCGATATTTTACAAGGTTGCCTCCAACAAAGTCAGATCCATTTGTATGCTTGCAGCGTTGGTTGAACTCTATCAATCTCGTCAAGTTTCCTTGAGTACATGCTTTGTGTCGTGCGTATTTTCGGAGCTTCAGTGTCAAGAAACACTGTAAAGGTATGTACACGGGGAACTGTGGCGCTGACCTAAAAAAAGGCTCGTATCTGGTTACTTCGCCCCAAATATCGTTGAAAGACGATTGTCTTGTGCCGCTGGTGCGACGTGAATGCCTTTCCTCCTTTTCCTGCCAACCTGTCCCGCTTTTCACCTCCCATCCTACTCCTCGATGATAAACACAGTAAGGTTTGCTTCAGTCAAATCAATTCTCCTGAATTCCACTGCAACGCGATCTAACGGAACCTTTTGTTATTTTGGAACTTCAAGGCCTATGCCGCCACAAAGCACAACCAACGGGTGCGAGCACTTTTCGTACTTTGTGGTGCAAGCACTGTTTTCAGCGCATATTTTTATTAAAGCGAGTCCTTACTCCTCTCACTGAATCCGTTTTACGCCAATACGCCCTGGAAAAAACCAAAGAGCCAACTCCCTCTGACGATGATGATGAATGATCGTGGGTAAAGTGAAAGGAAAAAAAATCAACTACCCCGCGGCCTAACGACAAGGATGGGAAAACGAGATGCTTTAGTCGTAGTGATCGATCAGTTTAATCACGCCGATGGTTGAACGCAAAGCGTTACTGTGATGCATTCCTTGGTTGGCCAATTCCAAAGAAAATAGTGTGTCCCTTCTGAGTAGCACATACTCACATTGGCTACGGTAATGGGTAAACCGCATGTGGTTCGTTCCGAAAAAAGGCAGGCCGCCTTTAAGGACCGCCAGCCGGCCGGGCACGAGATCGAATCCATGCTCCAAATAAAGTCAAGACTTCCAGATTCCAGGAACGTTTCTTCATTCTCTCACCCTACTTCAAACAAAACAATTACCCCACGGCCTGACGACAACGATGAAAAAACTTGAAGCTTCAAGTGCGTCTCACTCCGGCGGACCCGCCTAACCACCGTTAAATCCGAGCTAAGCAAAGGATCTATGCAATGATAAAACGACAAAATCAACGTCTAAAACTTCGCATTACACCATTGTTGTGGTTACACAGAGGGCAGTTAATTTTTTACCATTGCAAAAATCAAGCAGCCATGCGTATTTATTTGAAATAACTATGCAAGTACACATTTTTATTTATTTTTTTCTTCAAGTACATATGATTTCTTTTCTGAACCGAGTCCACAAGTATTTTGTTTGTTTCTAGATTTATAGTTTGGAAATGATCTGCCTGTATAAATTTCTCCTTCAAGTATCCCTGTAACTTTCGGCCGGAAGGCTGAATCGAGTGACATCAAGAGAGTCATACACAACGAGAACAAAATTTTCTGGCTTAAGTGGCCCAAAAAAGACTATCACCTTTGCAAAAGGGGATCCTATTACCCAAATATAGGCCGTGCGACCGCCAAAAAATCACAGGCCTTTTTTGGCCTTATCCGTAGAAGTAAACTCGCTCTGTATTAAAACAACTGGATACTTCCAGGCAACGCCTTCAGGAACCCTGGCTGAACCATATGCTGTAAAACAGATGAAATGACGGGCAGGTGAGTGTTTAACGCAAAGTCGTGGTTTCATACCGGAAAGAAATTGTGAAAGTAATGCTTTTTTGGGCAAAGAACTTGGTATGCAAAGAGAAAATCATGGAAGGCGATAAACATTATTTTGCCCATGCCAACACGTGCGTGACATGACAACTGTGTGTACAAACACCGTCTTTACTGTTATTGCATCAAAAGAATGCACATTGACACGTTGAAGCTGTGGCACTGATATCTTAACAAAGAGAAATTTTCTCTGTGCGATTACAAAATATTATTACGTCTCGACAAAACAAGTAAGACGAACCGTGGCGAAGGACAATGAGTGATCTGATCAAAGCACCCGCATGGTGACCATGAGTCAGGCCGTTCCAGGCAACTCCCAGCTTCGTTGTCATCGTCGGCAGTTTTGGGCACCATGTTACGCTCCCATGTCTTCTTCTTCGTCTTGTTATGGCGAAGAAATATTTTTCATGCTTCGTTCTGTTACGAACTGCCTCCCCATTTTAACAGCGTAGCTGTTGTATCTACCCGTAATGAGTGGCGCCAAAATGCCAAGTCATATCTACATCCAGCGTTTACCCGGCGCGTGGCAATGAACAACACCACAGCCGGCGCAAGACCTGCTCCGCGGAACCTCGATGCTACTCCAGGAATGCCGTGCATGCGTCGTGCACGTACGCGCTGCCACTGCGCCTCAGCTGTCGTCAAGCGCTGCAGCAGATGCGCTCTCATTCCTAGAAGAGTCCTTGCGCTGCCAGCGACTCGCCATTCTTGGCCGAGAAAAGTACCCCCGCGCAAAGAAGAAGGGGCATGCCGAGAGGCGCTCCGTGCTGCTAATCGAGAACGACAGCGTCGACGGCGAACCGACTCGGCACGTGTAGCTGCGGACAATGTCGGGAACAGGCGACGACTAGCCGGAGATCCCGAGTAGGTCCAGTGACGACGGAACATGTAAATAGGCAAATTAAAACTTGTACAAATTCGTGGTGATGTGTCCTTCAGTGCTGACGTAGAAAACAATTATGCTGCAGCGTCACTACGATGCAAGCCTTGCACGACTTAGTGCAAGCTTCCCCAGCTTGTTCGTCCTGGCATCGCGAAGTAAAAAGGGCTGTCGTTACGGCTTCCTCACTTCCGACCAGCCTCGTGGGTGGCAGAGTTACCTGTGTGAATAGCCTAGCTGCGTTCGCAGATCACCGCTCAATTCGCGTATATACATGTGTGAAGACCCGCAGAGGGATGGTGGGGTACCGCTACCTTAAAGGGACACTGAAGTGATTTGTAAACAATGCGGGATTACGAGCGCAAACTGTAGTCCGGAGTCCCTGGGCCCTGTTTCGACCACTCTGTGCGCGTTTACGCGAATTTATTTAGTAGAAAAATCAATTCGAAAATGCTGTCTTCCTCTCTTTACGCTCGCCCATTTTCTGTGGCGTTTTCGTGTGACGTCAGCAGGAGAGGAGCTGACAATTGGCTGCGCTACTGCATGGCTCGCCGACCTTCCGCGACCGAGTCAGTCGGCCCACCGTTTAGTCCGCCGGCCGCCGAAGGGTCATGGCAATTCGCTCGATCAGTTGAAACTAAGCCACAACACGTTTGGGAATGGAAGAATGCGCCTTTATTTACTTCGTTAGTTTGTACACTGTATCTAGCTCCAAGTCAAGGTCGCTTCACACAAGCGCTGCACAAGCGCACATGCGACGCTTCGCTGACTGGTACGCCAGTAGGAAAATATAAGGCCTCTTGAAGGGGGAGAAGAGTGAGCGAAGTCAATATAGGTACTAAGGAAATAAAATCAACTGATATTTTTACCGTACAGCATAAAACTAGGGTGCGGGAAGCACTTTTGTGCGCTGGGCGAACAAGCAGAGCGGTCAGCAGCACGACTACGCATCTGCGAACGCTTTCCCGTCTACGAAATGCAATTGCTAGACGTGAGCTATTGTGTAAACTCGGGGGACGCTTACTGCACGAGCGCAATACAACAAATAGTCACCTAAGCTGCTTGAAATACTAAAACTATATAAAAGTGTAAACTAGTTATACATTATATACCATATCTTTTCCGTGGCCGCCAGCGGCCCTCTGTGGCCTAGTCGTCTGGGGTGCTAGGTATGTCATCGCAAGTGTTTTGCCAGTCACAAGTTCGAATCGCCACGGGTACATGCTTTTTGTTTATGTTAACTCTTTTGTTTTTCGCCGATGTTTTCTATACTCAGATCACCTTTTTTTGGGCCGCAACGTTCATTGCTCCACGAACTAGTCCACAGAACTCGCGCAGGCTGGCACTGCCGCGCTAGCGAGTTCTCGTTGGCGTGCTGTTGCCATAAGCACCGACTGCTTGCGGGCAGTGGGCACAGGCCAGAATCAACAGACCCTTGGCCTGGTGGGAACACGCTTTTTACGATACAGGCATGAGCGAGGCAAGCTCCAAATATGGGGGAAAAGCGCATGCATTTGAGCGTCTGCGGGGACGCGGAGGGCGTTCATGCACTGCGTAGGCCTCAGATAGTGAATGCTACGATTCCAAGCCGTCCTGGGAGGCTTATCTTATGCATTTTACAGCCGAGAACATGGCAGAAGCGCGTTACTACGATAACTGGGATATTGAGAATGCCCATCCAACGACGCCATCGAATGTCAAACATGTTGTTTTACAGACCGAAACCGAAACTCCTTTGATTGCTAACCTTGGGCATCGTCCAATCACGGCGCACCCTCCTCCCAACGTCACAGCTTAGTTTGTGCGGCCGCCGCAAACCGCGCATGGTAGTTTTTCTTCTTTCGCGCTTTGTAAAATAATTACCGATTTGTCAACCGGATAAACGATGAAAAGTGTGCTAATTTGAGCCAGTCTACACAGTGCAAGCAAAAACGGGAGCTTGAAAAATTCACGTCAGTGTCACCTTCAAGTGGGTTAAGCCACCCAAAAACGTTTCAGTTCGAAGTCATGGACGGGGACAACGAAGGTAGCAATAAAGAGACAAGTTGGTAGTGTAATCGAGCCCTGTCGTGGCGTTGAGCTTGCGGTAATCCAGCAGAAGAGCATTCGTCATTCTCCCTTTCCCTCTGACAAAAGCTTCACTGCTCTGTACAGGACGTAGATCTCGTCTTGTGTAAGAACTCCGTTGACTTGGTTTTGCGCGTTCACACTCTCCGTATCTGAACATCGATAAGGGCACTGCTGAAGGAGACGTTTTCGAGAGAAAAAAATACAATCCATTCGGTTGTTAATCTCCGAAGGTCAATTTGTTTATGCGTACTTATAGTAGGCGTACTTGTAAAAACAATCGTATTCCTCGAAATTCGTACTTGTGGACAAGCCGCTAAGTGCCAACCTCTGAATTTTATTAAGATGAGTCGAATTTCAAACTCGAAGCTCCTGCGAACCCCCACAGTAGTTGATGGCTAAGAATGCTTTACTTGGAGGTGATGTTTTTGGGGTGGGTGATGAGCGCAGTATGGGGCATAGAATCGACGTTGCAGAGGTGTCGTTTACACTCTTACCGTTAGGAACACCTCCTCCATTGTAGGCTGATGACCTCCCGTTCACACAAGCCCGGCGTGGTGCTGGGGTTTCGGTAAACATGTCCTACTTCTTGTTCCTGAGCAGTTTCCCTAGCAAGAAGTCAAAATTGCCTCCGCAAATTCTCCCCTCCCCACGTCTTACATATCAACGAGAGGTTAAAAGTATAAGTAAGCCTCCGGCTCCAACAATTAAGATGACGCAAACGTTTTCCAAGATAATGCAAAATGACGAAAGCGAGACGATGCACTTTATGAATCCCTTACGTCAGTCACTACAGAAGCTCTTCAACGACTTCTGCGAATTTCTAACCTGCTGTTCCAAATATTTTTACCATGCGTTTTCAACCTCTTCACATGGCATGCAAAATAGTACAGGGAATCTCTCATTTTGCAATTACCTCTTCAACCAACTATGAACGCCAATAGACAGTGAAGCCAAGCGTCACCGTGACAACACGCAGAATTTCGACATTTATTTTTCTATGAAAAGCAAAATATTATAGATACCTGGAGTAGTTGGAAAACGCTTCGTGCGTCACTTTCAGCATAAATAATTCTGACTTCTCCTTTCGCAACTTTAAATAAAAATTGCGGTGAAACCTTTCCAAAGATAAGATTTCTGAAAACAAACTTGTTTTTCTTATTGATATCTTCAGGGCTGAGCAAGAGCGGGGCTCCCGGACCAGGTTCCACTTAAATGAAGGCAACAGCATTGTTCTGCGCCTACTCTCCTACCGATTGGGCCATCCAGCGCAAAGAAACGGCAAATACAATGGGAGCGTGGGCGGCAGTTGCAGATTCACATCTATGGTGCAATCTCCACTAAAAACCTTTCAATTCCCAAATAAAACTGAGAGCCGCGAATTTCGGAGCCCCGTGAGTCCTATAACCATGAAACTTCAAGTTACGGCACTGTGCGTCGCCATATTCGTGACGGGTAAGTATTGCTTCGTTAAATTTTCCTACATCGTGAGCCTGTGCAGAACGCACCAGTTAGTATCGACAAAACTTCATTTTTGAAACAGGCACCTTCGTAACTCGTTCGTTAACCTAGAAGGAGTGATTCTCATGAGATATCTTTCTCACCCATTCAATAGCTTTGGGCAAACATACAGAATGTTTACAAGAAGTATTCAGAACATTGGATTCGGAACAGGTGGGAGTAAGGCCTAATAAAGAATGCCTCAGTAACCTCAGATTTGCTGATGACGTTGCTTTGTTAAGTAACTCGGGGGACGAATTGCAAAGCATGCTTACCGCACTGCACAAACATAGTAGAACCGTAAGACTTAAAATATTATGGGGAAAACTGAAGTAATGATCAATAACTTCGGGACAGCACAGCGGTTTGAGATATATGTGGCGAGGCCGTGGAAGCGGTACGGGAATATATCTACTTAGGCCACGTTGTGACCCGGTATGCCAACCATGAGCCAGAGATAATTCGAGGGATAACAATGGGGTGGGGTGCATATGGCAGACATTCTCAGATAATGAATAGCAGCCTACCATTGTCACTGAAGAAGAAAGTGTATGACAGCTGCATCTTACCGGTACTCACCTACGGGGCAGAAACTTCGAGGCTGACTAAGAGGGTTCAACTTAAATTGAGGACGACTCAGCGATCAATGGAACTGAAGATGATACGTGTAACATTAAGGGTCAAGAAGACAGCGGAGTGGGTAAGGGAACAAACGCGTGTTAAGGACATATTAGTAGAAATTAGGAAGAAGAAATGGACGTGGGCAGGGCACGTAATGCAGAGGCAACGTAACCGTTGGTCATTAAGGGTAACAGAGTGTATTCCTAGAGAAGGCGAGCTTGGCAGGGGGCGGCAGAAAGTTAGATGGGCAGATGAGATCAAGAAGTTTGCGGGGATAAATTCGTCGCAGCTGAACAGGACCGGGATAATTGTAGATTAATGGGAGAGGCCTTTGCTGTGCAGTGCGCGTAGATAGGCTGGTGATGATGATCCTTTATTAAAAGTGGTAACTACTCTGTTTGTGGCTTGCACGTGTTGTCTACACGCCTTCAAATCTGTACTATTTCCTTCCGTCTTATGGTAGGCGGAGCTGGTAGGTAATGGTACGTCATTGTAACCATTGCATTTGTAGCACGCTCGGGACGACTACTATACGCCCCACCTTCTCAAAAAGCACATGTTTGCTTCATTCGAAAGATTACTACGTAGGAATAACAAATACGTCAGTTTTGCCACAGCCTCTAATAAGTGATTCAAATAGCAACCAGGACACCTGAAAAAATAGAGACTCACTCGTAAATTTCTCGCATTGCCCGTACGACATCACAGGGCCTAGTTTGCATGACTGGCGGGCCCCAACAAAAATCAACCGCGAAAGGATAAGATTATTAAATGCTTTTGATACCACTGATTCTGTTCCATCCCAGCGCTTAAGTACTAGCAATACAATGCACCATCCGTAAACTGATTTCTTTGCAATGTCACCAATCAAGTCACTGCTGACGTTTGAGGCGGCAAATCTGAAAGTTTTTCAGTATCGTGATCTTTTTGCGAAAACAAGCTTTTTTTGAGGCCGGAATCGAGATCAGTCGTATAATCATAAGCTGCATCTTTGTAATTATTCAGGAGGGTATGTAGTCTTTATGATGCTTTTAAGCAACAACGCAACTCTCAAGCAACAATTATATGTCTACCCAGACCCCATAACTACGACACACTCAAGGATGGTGTATTGAGTCCAAAACAACATATCAAACCAAGCACACCGTGTGGAAGTGCTAGAAATTCGTTTAACGAAACACCCAAATTATAGACGTTTTGTGGGCCGGAGCGACACCTGGAATATGTGGTGTGCTGTAGTGGAGCACTATGAACTAACTTCGTCTGTATGGAATTTTTTTATTCGCGGAAACCTCCACACCCAGGCGTTTTTTATTTTTCTCCAACCGGCTAATAAAAATTAGCAGTGGCTTAGCTCGGCTATGCCAGGATATACGCAGCGTGAGCTAAGGTTCAGCTGGTTATTCTTAGGTCTCTGGATCTAGGATTAGCTGATTATCATGCTTACTCCTGCTAAAACGATTTCAAATCCAATCCAAACCATTCCAGTCTAATCCAATCCAATTCAGTCCAGTCCAGTCCAGTCCAGTCTCTGCTCCTCGCGCATACGCAGCACGGCTGTCCAGGAGCCACGCGAAACGGCTGTCAAGCGGCTACGGCGCACCGTCAGACTTGCCTACTGCGCAACGGAGGCGCACAGCTCGGCACGCGCCCGTGCCAGGGCGTCTGCCGCGGCTATGACGTCACTCCTCTGGAATGCGCAGACCGGCAAATGTGCAGACCCAATTCTCTACACACCCGTACTCCAATTGATTTGGATTTCCAATCAATCCAATACAATCCAATTTAATCCAATCCAATCCAATGCTCCTCGCGCTTGCGCAGCACGGCCCTTCAAGGTCAACGCGATACTGCTCAACCTCGGCCAGTGTGGCTGACGCTACAAAACAACCGCCGCCACTGCGATCGAAACCGCGTTCTTAAGTTGACCAGCACAACGCCTAAGCTACTTAGCCACGACAGAGACCGAATAATTTAGATCACTTGGATGTTTTTACTAGTTCCAATGTTAAACAAAACGAACGCATTTTTTTGTTACAACAGAAAACACTGATCGCTGAAAGACATCGGTCGCACGATTGGGTACACAGAAGCGCACAGCTGTATTTACTGAGCTAGTACGGCGTGTACAGGAGTAATAACTAACGTGAAAATAAAATTCAACCAAAGGAACAGATTTTTTTTCAAGCGTTGTTATGTAAATGTTTAGATTTGACAATACAAAGTTTGACATACATCGTAAACAAACCACGTTGTTATGTAAATGTTTAGATTTGACAATACAAAGTTTGACATACATCGTAAACAAACCACATTAGACCTTAAGTAAACATGCAACAGTTTTTAAGGAAACGAAAGTAGCCTAAGTGAAGTTTTTTATTCTTTGAGTGCGACAAGAAAGTAAGTGTTCTAGAGCTTTTTCTAGCGGCTGTGACCATCTCGCAAAAACGTTACGAGGGCAGAAAACCTTTCCCTTGCGATGTGACAGTGCGCGAGGATCCCTTCTCGTTAAGTTGCGAAAGCTTCTCTGCGGGCGGGTACGTTCACGTCGCTGACAATAAGAACTTTTCAGTAGGTCATGAGCCTCTGAATACATGCTTTTATCGTAACTGTGGAATTCAGTGGAGTGGGCACGCTGTTTGACCCAGATTTACTCTTAACGTTGGGTAAACTCCGAGGTTGAGCCTAACGACGTGCGAAGCACCGCCATACTTATTTTGCGTTCGTGTGCGGGTACAGGTTAACGAACTGAGAACTCGAAGAGTAACGTTAAGTTTACAGTCGGTCACAAAATGCATCGGACCAAGGCAGCAGTGCGCGATAACTATAAGTGCGACGCCTTACGGCCGAGCGCCTGCTGTCGATATAGCACAGGGCGCATGCGCGTTCTATTCTCATCAATGCATGTCAGTTTTCTGGACTTCGGCCACGGCGCTTCGTGTCTCTCGAATATGGCACCCGTCGGCGCCTTTCGCGGTGCTCCGAGCGAGCGGCATGATTTGTGGCAGCGGCCGAAGCGTGCGGCAAGCGTTCAACGCGCGCAACGGTGCCGTACATGCATCTTTGCGAGATGTTCTCCGGTGCTCCTTTTATTTACATCATATGTTACGAGCGTGCTGTTGATATCTAGGATGGAACACAACTACGGCGGTTATTTAGCTTGGGAAAAACAGAACAAAATACACAGTTAGGCCGAAAATATTTAAGGTGCTATTGAAAACCCATGCTGTGTTTTAGTCCTTTCAAGCCTGCTTTATTGAAAAATTACCAGCCGGTTTAGGTATTCTTCGTTGAGTTGGATGGCAAATTAGGCATACCATTGTAGAGTGCCACTCTGGCTGTCATTAAGAGGGTACCCAGTTTCGCTTGCCTATAAAGCACTTATTCGTGTTTTGATGGTTGTAGATCAGGGCGCACCTATTGGTTAAAGGATCGCGGCGGAGGTCTTGGAGTGATGGGGGTCGAGTGCTAAGGTTCCTGGCTGCCGTTAACCGGGGACGGGAAAGTGGTTTCCCAGGCGAGCTGGTTGACCCTTCATTTATTACTCTCAGCCCCGAACGACCGGGCCCTATACTGCTCAAGGACCGCGTCCACAAACTCACCTCTTGCTGATGGCGGCGGGAAGTTTTCACCTGGCTCCGCCCCAGCAAGACTACTCGCATCAAACCAACAACACGCGTTCTTCGCGCGTCTCCATAAAACAACGTGCAATTTTGTCACTCGATTCGGACCTCCGGCCAAAAGTTAAGAGGATACCTTTGACCGGAGGCTTATGCGCGCCGAACCATTCTAAACTCCTGGAACCACCGGCCCTTGTCATACATGTCCGCATTATTCAGCGCAAAGAAACCTGCAAGTACATTTAAGGCAAGATATGGGTATGTAATTAACCCGCAGCCCACGCGTTCATTTAGTTAAGAATGCTCGCCGGGTTGGTTGGTAAAAAAGTGACTGTGGAAGAATAACAATCTACGCGTTCAAAATGGCGTTGAAAGGCAGCACGTGCGACATGAGAACAAGCACAAAAAACAGACTTCCCGCTTGTGCTGTTCCAGGCAAAACAAAAGACAAAGAAAAGCATGCATGCTGTCCAACGAGAAGCCGCGCCGGCACTGCGAAGGCGGGAAAATTGAATGGCATTAAACAAATCTCTGTTCAATTCTTCAAAAGAGACGTGAGACAGAGAGGGGAAGAGCGTGGGGTATGGTAGCAAAGAGCGGAGAACCACGCCACAGTCTCTATAGCGAATCACTGCTCTGCACTTCGGACATCTTTCACTTTGAGTGGAACTGTTTTAATTTCTTTTTATTGCACTGAGGGGACGGCAGTCGTTGTAGCGTTTGTGCCGTCCCCTCAGTGCAATAAAAAGAAATTAAAACAGTTCCACTCAAAGTGAAAGACTGTCGTCCCCGCACGAAAAATACCGCCTCCTCGCTTTCCGCCAAACCACTTCATAACTGTCATCCGACCTCATGACAGCCTTCGTGTCGGAGACTGGCCTGCTTGTGACCTGGTATGCAGCCTCGTCGCGGCAAGCGAGATCCCCGGCCCGCTCTTCCGTGCGACTGTCACACTACAAGTACAGCCAGCCCAAAACCTCCTCGTAGCTGCCACCCCTGACCCAAATATCGCGGATCGACTCTCCCAACTCACCGCATTACCCTCCGAAGCACTACCTATGCAGTATCTGCCTATATGAAGCCCCCTCCGGGCACTGCTCGTGGAGTGATTCACGGCATTCCCGAGGGCATCACGCAGGACCAACTCATTGAGCTCACCGCCGCTAACAGACCGTACTTGATCCACGCCCGCCTCATGGGTCGCACGAGATCAGCTCTACTGACCTTCAACGGACTCCGCATACCGTACTATATTAAACTAGACTGTGAAAGGGTGCGCTGCCGTCCATACCGCCGTGCCGCCCAGACTTGCCAATGTTGTGGTGAGATAGGGCACCGTCAAGACGTGTGCCCGCACCCCGACAAGCCACGCTGCCCGGCCTGTGGTATCGCCAACCCGTCACCGGACCACTCCTGTGCCCCTCGGTGTAAACTGTGTGATGGACCCCATGCCACTGCCAACAAAGAATGCCCCAAACGCTTTCTACCGGTTCCCCAAACACGGAGGTTCCGCCATCCTGCCCAGTCCCCATACCAACCAATCGGCCAGACCCCGCTGGCCTACCACGAGCAGGACTTTCCAGCCCTACAAGCCCAATCCTCGACTGCCCACCCTGAAGACCGGAACGCCATCCAACCGCAGGTGAGCTGGTCAGATGCTCTCCGCTCTACTCCCACTGCTCAAACTTCACCCTCCCTCCCCCCTCCCCCCCCCCAAAACCCCAACCACCAATCCACCCTTCGTACTCCGCTGCTATTGCTGAACTTAAACAGCAGCAGCAACGTTTCCAGGCACAACTCGCCTCTCTAACAGCCAAAATTGACGCTTTATTAGCCTCCCCCCTCCCAGCCCCGCCACCCCCCCCAGCACCCCTTCCTGAACAGATTCATGCACTCATTGACACGAAAAAAGCGGAAGCCATAAAAGAACTGATAGCATCACAAACCGAGACTCTGGCCCCCATATGTAGTGGCATCCAGGCAATAACTGAACGACAAAACAAATTAGAGCAGACCATCCAAGGCATACAGAACTCCCTGGCTTCGACTCACCAACCCAAGAAACTCAAACATCACCCTTACCATGACTAATCCCCCGGATACCGACCTCGTCGTACTCCAGTGGAACTGCCGTTCTCTCAACAACAAGCGACACCAGCTAGACTTGTTTACCAAACAAGATCCTCCAGATGTCATTGCCCTGCAAGAGACCAACACTCCTACCCCCCGCCTACCGCATTATACCGCCTTCACGCAAGACCCCCAGCATCGCACCGCCACTTTCGTACATAACTCCCATCCGGCCCAATCACATTGTCTTAATCAAACCGTACCTCATACCTTTGTAGAGCTCATCTCCACAAGGCCGACTGGCTCCAGCATCTTCATCCTGAATATCTACAGTCCCCCATCTGATAACCTCCACAACATTGAGGCACTGATTTACGAAGCCGCATCCCTGTCCAAGGACGCCCCTTTACTTCTTCTCGGAGATTTCAACGCCCCACATCCTGCATGGGGCTACCATTATGCCTCCAAGAAAGGCACGGCCCTCTTACGCGCCACCCAGAACCACCAGTTGATCCTCCAAAACGACCTCACCTTTCCAACCCGCACCGGCAACAGTGTTACCAGAGACACCACACCTGATTTATCATTCACTAAAAACATCTCCAGGATCCAATGGTCCCGACTCGACGAAACACTCGGCAGTGACCATCATCTCCTCTCCCTTCGCTTCCCAACCAAAAAGAAAACGACCCGGACGGGCACCGCACGCCTGACTAACTCGTCCGCCTTCCGTGAAGATCCAACCCCTCTCCCTGCAATAAGCCAAAATTTAAGTGACTGGACCCAGGCCCTCGAACACCGGGTTAAAAAGCACACCCAAGAAATCGCACTTACCGACAGCACTCCGGCAGTCGACCCCCACCTTATGCACATTTGGGACGCGCGTCGTAGTCTTACTAAACGCTGGAAACGGCAGAAGCATAACCGTAAACTTAAAAAGCACATAGCCCTCTTAACCCAGCAAGCGCAAGCATATGCCGCCGATCTCCAGAGACAAAATTGGCACTCTTTCTGCAATCAGCTCCAAGGCACTCTCCACTCAAAGAAAACGTGGCATCTCCTCCGTTCCCTTCTCGACAACACCAATACTAAGAGATACACAAACCATAGAATCCATCAACTAATCCGCAACAGCGCTCTCCCCTCTCAAGAACTCCTCAAGTCGATCCGTGACCATCTTTTTGGCGACCCTACTACCTACCCACCCATCCCCGACACATGCTATACGGGCCTAGCTAACGAAGCACTAGACGCCCCCTTTACCTTCACTGAACTTCAAGCTGTCCTGGCCCGCCTCACCCGCAACACCACCCCAGGAAAGGACCATATTACCTACCGCACTCTCCGCAATCTCGACGAGGACACACTCCAAGATCTCCTCGAACTTTACAATTATCACTGGCAGGGGGGAACTCTACCTGAGCAGTGGCGACACTCGGACATCATACTGATCCCAAAACCCAACAAGCCACTGACGCCGACTACTCTTCGACCAATCTCTCTGACCTCATGCATCGGTAAACTCTTCGAACACCTAGTACATCAGCGCCTCACCGCATACCTGGAAGACCACAACCTCTACCCTTTCACAATGTTTGGTTTTCGGCAACACCTATCCACTCAAGACGTCCTCCTGCAGCTCAAGGAACAGGTGGTGGACCACCTGAGCCGCACCTCTCCCAAAACAATCTTAACCCTCGACGTCAAGGGTGCATTTGACAACGTCACCCACGATGCCATACTGGAAAACCTGAGTACCACGAACTGCGGCGTAAATACCTTTCGCTTTGTAAAAGCCTTCCTTGAGAAAAGAACAGCTACACTCCGACTCGGCCCTCTACTCTTGCCTACTTTCCACACCCCGGCAAAGGGAACACCACAAGGATCGGTTATTTCGCCTCTTCTCTTTAATATAGCTCTGCTTCACCTCCCTGACAAACTGCTAGCCATTCCCGGCCTACGCCACGCATTCTACGCTGATAATCTGACTCTCTGGACCACCCAAGGCTCTAGCGGTGCACAGCAGGACATCCTTCAGCAAGCAGTCGACACCACTACTGCTTACCTTCAGCCCAGGGGATTGACCTGCGAGCCATCTAAGTCCGCCCTACTGGTCCTCCGCGCCCGCACAAGAGGCCGCCCGGTTGCGCCCACCCCTGACCCACAGGTCACCATAAGTGGCTCTTTTATCCCCCAAGCTACCACGCTCAGGATATTAGGCGTTCCCTTCCACTGGGATGGTTCAGGCTCTGCCCTACTCCCCCAACTGCACCGAACAGTCTCCCAGCTCATCCACCTTATACGCCGAATCCGGGGATCGGCATACGGTCTAAAAGAGCCAGACACTTGCCGTATTGTCCAAGCCCTCATGATCAGCCGTCTCACCTACGGAACTCCGTTTGTGAATCTCAGACCCCAAGAAACCACCAAGCTGGATGCCCTAATCCGCAAAACTTACAAAGCTGCCTTGGGCCTCCCTACATTCACCTCTACTGAGCGTCTACTCCAACTTGGGCTGCATAATACCCTCAGTGAAATTCTGGAAGCCCAACGAACTTCACAGCAACAACGGTTGGCCCTTACTCCCACTGGCAGGAACGTGCTTCGCACCATTGGGCGGTCCACCCCGTCTGCAACTCACGAACTTCAACGCATCCCTCTTCACATTCGCCAGCGGCTTAGGGTCGCCCCAATCCCGAAACATATGCATCCGACGTTCAATAGGGGAAGGCGAGAAGCTCGTGTC
The DNA here is from genome assembly GCF_048455015.1 of Haemaphysalis longicornis. Classification (NCBI taxonomy): domain Eukaryota; kingdom Metazoa; phylum Arthropoda; class Arachnida; order Ixodida; family Ixodidae; genus Haemaphysalis; species Haemaphysalis longicornis. Next base: position 54,826,116 of record NW_027526445.1, read on the forward strand.
AGAACACTCACAAGGCGGTATGAAACCGACGCCCAAACGCGCTACACGGATATCGCCCATACTCCCAACGGTTCACACACCACCCTCGTCACCCTGGACTCTACCGGCCATCTCGCCACTGCAGCCACCTACAAGCAGCTACCAGTTCCCACAGCAGAGGCACTCGCCGTCGCTCATGCGACCACCACCCGCCAAAAACAGCCCTACGTAACCATCATCACCGATTCTCAGCAAGCATGCCGGTGGTATCAAGCTGGCCTGGCACCCCCTCAAGCTCTTCCCATCTTTCACTGTCTCCCCGAAGAAATAGAGATAACAATAGTTTGGACCCCTGGCCACTCTGGTCTTGCTGGGAATGAAGCGGCCCATGCCGCAGCCCGCGCTCTCCTCAACCGGGCACTCCCCTCTGCAAGACTAGATACCACAGGACGTCCAGATTCTGCAAGCACCACCTTAACACCGCTGGACTCTACCTATAGCTCCATCCTTTCCCACTACACAAACAACAGAAGAAGGTACCCTCCTCCCCACCCATCCCTTACCCCACATGAAGCCTATGTCTATCGCCGCCTTCAGACGGAAACTTTCTATAATCACACGATTCTCTCACACATCTCCCCATCCCTATTCCCCCATAACTGCCAAGCGTGTGACCTTCCTCTTACCACCTTCCACCTAGTCTTCTCCTGCCCGCAGCACCCAACCCCCCTTCACTCCCCCACCCTTGAGCAGTGGGAGTCCGCTCTGACCAGCTCGTCACCGGAGCAGCAGCTCGCCCTGGTGAAACGAGCTCTGGAATCGGCGCGGGCTCGCGGCCTCCTGGACATGGGAGGCTGACCACTTCCCCTTCCCTCTCCCCTAAAGCTCAAATAAACGTTTTTTACCACCTACCATTGCACTGAGGCACAGCTCACGGTGTGTAATCCTGTGTGTACCACTGTTATATGCGTTCTTCAGTAGCGAAGATCCTAAGAGTACAATCACCTCAAGGGCCTTAGACGTTTTTAAATAAATGAACACTAAAATTTTTTTTATTGCAGGCTTCAGCGGATGCTTCGGTCAGTACAAAGCTGGCTACGGGCCATCCACGTTTAACCTGCCTAATCCAAACGAAGTGGCAAGTTATCCTTCTCTCGGAAGACCTTCAGATTAAGTTCCCGGTTTTTCGGAATGGGAAGCCAGCCACTGGCTCCCATCTTGGGCATGGCGCCCAGGATACTGGCCGACCGAGACCAAGGCTTTGCCGGGTAAGTGGTTGTCTCTTCTCAAAAGCTCAGCAGTACTCCCGCACTACACTGTCATTAAACTTTAGCGAACACGAGTTATTACTCTCAACTGTCTTTATGTTTGATAGTAGGTGAGAGCGATTCGTGTTCGCACGCGTTAATAGATAGTTTTAGCAGTCCGTATGCTCCGGCCGTTCCGTTCGTTGCGTTGCTACCGGGATTACCGGGACCCGACTGCACATGCGCCATTTGTTCCGTACGCGGCCGGCGTCTCTTCCGGCGCTCTGCTTCCGTGTTACCGTATCCGGAGCCCGCAACCGGCTTGCGTGCTTGCGTTGCTCTGGTCGGCTCGGGTGTAGGGAACTTTAGGCTTAGCGTCCTCGCGGATATTTGATCGCCGCTATCTGTGCAACTGCGAATGATAATCCGTAACACAACTTTTCACCACACTATCATCCCCTTTCTCGCATGTGAAACTTTATTTGAGCTACAACTGCCGTTTGAGTGATCGGTGACCGAGACATCTGCGTAGCCTGTTTCGATGCTTCCGCGCAGGTATCGCCATCTCTCGGCCGCTCGGCGCACCGCGCTCCGCGGCATCCACGGCCGGTCAGCAGGCTTGCATCGCGGCAGATATCTGATCGCCGCTTTTAAAATAAGCCCTGAGAACAATGCCTAGTACAATTTTTCACCACACTAACACCTACTTTCTCGAAGGTGGAATTTCGTTTTAGCGATCAGATTGATTCGGAAGAGCACCGACAAGCGGTTGCTACCGTGGTCTGCGCCGGTTCGAGCCGCTGAGTGTGCCGAGCTGGCAGGCGCGACCGGCGCGTGCGCGGACTGTTTCCGATGCAGAAAACGCTTCACGATTGCCTGCTTTATCCATGTCTTGCGTACAAACGCGCGGAATCTACAAATTCAGCTCAGCGATCGTCGTAGTTGACCATGGAGCAAAAACAGTGGGCGGAGCGGCGCCGACGAGGCGTCGCACACCCGCATCGTGCCATGTGTCTCAAATTCACGCGTACGACTAGTCGTGGTGACAGTCGTAACGATCAGTCGCATACGAATCGCGTGTACCAATCGTACATGTGTCTAGCGCTTCAATCGGGCAAGGCCAAGGCCATTCCTCCACTTGAACGGCGCACGACATTTCGTCACCTGCACTCGCTCTGGTGCCGTCGCCGCCGCCGCTGCCCCTGCCTCACAATGCGTCCGGCCGAGCGCGATTTATTTTATATTTGCAATGCTTTAGGGGAAACTGCGTTGTTTATTTACGTATTTTTAGCGTGTGGATTTTTGCTACAACTCGGCTAATCAGCCGTCACACGGAACGAACGGTACGTCGCTACGGAGTGCTAAAACACGTTTTCCGTCTCACTACACGGAAAGAACCCGGTACATGCGCGCGCATGCGCAGTCGGGTCCCGGCAAACCCGGTACCAACGTAACGAACGGAACGGCCGGAGCATACGGACTGCTAAAACTCTTTATTACTCTCTGGAAACCCGTCCGGTGGCAGCCAGGGCACGCATGAAGGCTGAACCGGTTCGGTAGCAAGGAAAATCACGTGTGGATGCGCGTCGCCCGCCGCACGTGTGTCTGGCCCTCAAAGAGACGCTTAAGTGATTTGTAAACATTGCGGGATTACATGTGCAAATTGTAGCCTCCAGTCCCTAGGCAATGTTTCGACCACTCTCGCTACGTTTACGGGACTTTATTCAGTAGAAACATCAACTAGAAAATAGTGTCCTCCTCTCTGTATCCTCGCCCATTTTCAATGTCGTTTCGTATGACGTCAAAAAAAGGTGGCTTGGCTTGACATCGCTACTGCACGGGTCGCCAACCCGCCGACAGAGCCAGTCCACCCAGCCTTAAGTCCGCCCGCCGCCGACGGGTCGTCGTAATTGGTTCACTCTGTGGAAACTAAGCTACGACACATTTGTGCAAGGAATAACGTGCCTTTCGTTTTTTAGTTCGTGCACTGTATCAAGCTCTAACTCCAGGTCGCTCCACACAAGCGCTGCACAAGCGCACATGCGACGCTTCGCTCTCTGCTACGCTAGCAGGAAAATCTAAGGCTAATTGAAGGCAGGAGAAGAGTAAGCAAAGTTAATGTAGGTTGTAAAGAATTAAATTAGGCGCACCTTTCATCGTACAGCGTAAAACCAAGGTTCGGTAAGCCCTTTTTTGCGGTTGGGTGAACTATCAGAGCGGTCAGCAGCACGGCCACGCATCTGCAAACGCTTTCCCGTCTAAGGACTGCAGTCGGTAGACATGAGGTATTGGGAGAATTTGGGGGAAGCTTACTGCATGGACTTTATACAAGACATAGTCATCAAAGCTTACTGAAATGCGAAACGTACATAAATATGTAAACAGGCTAGACGTTATATACCTTACATTTCCGCCTGTGCCATCGCTGGCTTGTAGCCGAGTAGCCTCGAGATCTAGGTATGTTGTTTTGCAAATCGGAAGTAAAAATCCTACATAGTGCATGTTTTTTTAGTATAATTCTTTGTTTTTGGGCAATGATCCCTGCACTGAATTCCCTGTTTCTGCGTTGCAACGTTCATTGCTCCACGAGCGAGTTTTCAGTATGCGTGGAGATTGACACTGACGCGCTGGCGAGTTCTCGTTGGCGTCGTGTTGCCATAAGCACCGTTTGGTTGCGGGAACAGTCCCCATTCCCGCCGACCCTTGGCCTCGTGGGAACACGCCTTTTACGATACAGCCGCCAGTCGGGCAACCACCAAGGGTGGGGGAAGAGCGTATCGCATTTGAGTGTCTCCGGTGACGCGAAAGGACTTTATCCACTATGTAAGCGGCGGGGGAGAGTACCTAATAGCAGCAGCCTAAGCGTTCCTTGAGAAAGCTCCGAAATGTGGGGTTTTCAGCAATTTATGAGGCATTGGCGCAACAGGCCTTCTCGTAAACAACGACGAGGGCTAGTATGCAAAGAAGTGTGTTAAGGGAATGAAAGGATTAGGGGCTGCACTCAGCTTCTAGAAGACCCAGGCAGACGACGGCCGCGCAGCCAGTGCGTAGTGCGCTTGCGTCAACACTCGTCGTGTTTTTGCCCAGTCACTCTGTGATACGGCGCTTATCAACAGAACGGTGGACACTCCCGTGATATTGATAAAGGATTGGGCTAGTGTACACTACTTTACTTATCAATACCTTTCCGTTCCAGTTCCGACCTCTTTTAACCGAGTACGGTGAGAAAAAATGTGTGCCATCTGAACTGTCTCTTTGTTCCTTCCATGTAGTCTTCATTCACACAGATTTTCTTTTTGTCTTTTTTTTTTCAGCGTGAAATTCGTCCCGTCGGTTATCAGTGTGTGAAGAGGCGAGCCCACTGCTATCGATACCCGTGTCCCTACAAGAAATATTGTAAGTTTGTGGGGATCGCGACTTTCACGCGAACCCCTTTCTGGCTAGCTTCCCATCACGGCCGGCGCACAACGCGCCTCGCTCACGCGACGGGAACGATACGGGAGGGCGCCAGCGACCGGACGGTTTGTTGTCGCCCTGGTGGAGGCGTTGACCCTTTTCCCCTCTGCCTTACCCGAGAACCAGTTCTTCCTCGATACTAGCGCCACCAAAAGGCGAGGTCTGCTGGGTTGTCGAATCTAGTCGGTGTTGGTTGTCGTATGATGAGACGACGCTCTCTTGTCTTGGGGATCCGGTAGCGCGCGGACGTTTTGGCGCGCTGGTCCTGACCTGGGGAACGCGCCACAAGGGGACGCGTCCGGGCGAGCTGGGAGACTGCAACCGCGCTCGCACTCCGCAGCGCTCCGCTGCTCCGGTATGCCATCGGTGAGTCGAACCATCTCGATCTCTAGCGTTGTTTAATGCCTCGCTCACAGTGTTACCTTTATGGCCTACAATTAGTCTGTATGCAGTGTATTTGATTTGCACTTTGCAATAAATGCTGCCATTGATGTTTTGCCCTCGCCGCCTCCTGCCTTTGTTTGTCTCCGCAAACAACGGACCCGTACGCAGCCGGCGCTCGCAAGGCATGTTTGGTGAGCGCGATGGCTGCGGGGTGGGAAATAACTAGTGTGTGAAAAATAGAAACCCACAAGTTTTACGACTGGTACCACGAATTTCAACAATATTCTTGCTTAATGTTTCTTGACAAAGAACCTACAGTGGCACCTAAGCTTATTTTTACCGCATGCAAGTGCGTAAGCAAATATTTTTGTTGAGTTGCGAAATCGTATCTGTGGATGGATATACTGAAGTGGCAGCCAAGTCGAATTGGTGAATCCGCCATGAGCGTGTGACCGCTGCTGTCATCATCACTGGCCAATTATTTTTGAGTGGGTAAAGGGGATACCGTGCGTGGGTATGATGACGTCAACGCCAAAGTGGTAGCCGTGAATTGGCCCTGAGCTCCTGCCGGCAGCTGTCCCTGTTATTCTCCAATCCTTTAGATGCGTGACAATTGTGGTTGGTGTGTTGACGCCGCAGCCCAATGAGAACTCGTGTATCGGCAATGAGCTTCTGACGGCTTCTGTCTGTCATTGTCACTGGCCAATCCCACTAAGTAGGTATGCTGTTAGGCCTTGATACAGCTTAAACCTTGTGTGACCCTAAAGTTTATCTGGACTGCGAGCCAGGCAACGTCAAACTCATTTTAGGTCGATCTCTCGTACCGATCGACAAGGTTACGCGTCAGGGGTCACTTCGGGCCACCGCAACCTCAAAAGGAATGTTAGGCTGAAACATACCTAGCTGCACTCACCGCAGCATGACGCGTCGCAGCAATTGGGGACGTTAAGCGGGAACATACGAGTGATCGCCTCCAAGAAAAATTTCGATGACAACTACAGGAAGACACCGTGAATTTTTAGAGGGAAGCTCTTAGCAAATCGCAATTTTTAGTGTCCACAGTTACAAATACCAAGAAATTGGCGAGCTCGTGCACGTGAACGCGGGCCTCGCTGTGACCGCCCAGCAGTTAACAAAAACCAAAGTAGACAGACAGAGAACTTTATTGAGGTGCAGAAAATTCGTGGCAGACTTAGTGAATACGTCCTGCGGACGCGGGCCGCACTTGCGCAGGGGGCGGAAGTCCTTGTTCCTCCGCTCTCTCGCAAGCAATCTGGAGAGCCCGGGGTCGAGTCACGTACTCTTCACTGTGTAGGGCTTCTTCCCACTCTTCTTCTGCTATAAAGTCACAGCGCGGTAACGCAGAGCATTGCCAGAGCATGTGGTTTTAAGGAGCATGTCGGAATGTTCAGAGCATTCTAAAGGCAGCGGATTGTGATCGCTAAAGCTTAGGGTGCGAGGCTGGGTATTTCTTTCTCTCTAGCTGTAGTGTGCCGTGACCTCGTTGAAAGTTTGTAGTGAATCTCTATACTCTTCCCAATCACTGGTCGTCGAGCGTCCTACGCTGCCACGGCGGGTGATTTCACGCGCACAGTCGTTGGCCATCTCGCTGGCGTTGGGGATTTTTTCGTGTATTTCATGTCCCATGTGGGCAGGGAACCATGCAATGTAGTGATAGTCATCCTCGCCCAGATATCGTGTGTGCATGCCTCCCGACGACCGCCCAGCATTCCCTGTGCACCTTTGTAAAGCCAAGCCCGCACACTCAGGGCGATTATCCCAGAAATCGGCGACTGCCCGACAGTTTAAAAAAAAGAAGAAAATGCCGAGCGCTCGTGCGTGCGTGCGTGCTTCGCGGTCACCGCCCAACAACCTCGGCACAGGTTTGCAAGCCAAGCATACCCAGTTGGGAGATTGACCAATATTGCCTCCCAAAAAAGACCAGCGTTCACCGTAATCGTGGCCAAACTTTCTCGTAGCGAGAAAGACAGGTCATAGCGTACGCCCCTCCAAGGTTATGTCCGATGATTATCACTGCCAAAAAAATGAACAAAGCTCGCACTTCTAGCAATAATGATGGAGTAAAGGCAGTTGCGTATGCAGCGAAGAAGCAAATCGGCTGCAATCGTGGACTTAAACCGTCGTGATGGTGCTGAAGGTTGTGTATCGCTTCGCTATTTTCGTCTTAAGCGTTAGTGTGAGCTTCATTCATTCTTTGAAAGTGAAAGTTTGTTAGTGGCACCAATGAAGTACTGTCAAAGTACTAATTTATTTCCCCATAGAGTGCTTGCGCGACCGAAAAGCTCTGATAAGGTTTTTGGACACACTGCGCATGAGTGAATCCGCGCTTCCACTGTGTCAAAACGGTTACCTGAAAATTCCGAAAACGGAACGGTTCTAAATAAGAGAACAGCACGAGGAAGGAGTACAGTAGTATATTTTGTTCTCACAAATCACGTATCGGTATACATTCTGATCGGTCGTAGATCTGCCTTTCCTTACTGGGCGAAAAATTGCCCCGTGGGTTCGCTCTTCATTTGTGATTTCGGTGTTTGAAGGTTTGGCGGATCGATTTGACGCACTTTTAGCTTTCGCGCTTCTCTCAACTTTATTTAGGAAGTGGTGGTAAATTATAAATGGTTTCTGGGCGCTGGGATCTAGGACGCCGCTTTCAACGCAAACTTAAGTGTTCTAATGCGTGAGTGATCCTCACGCAAGAACACCCATCAAACTAAGGTAATATTTTTGCACGGCTTTTTCGGAAATTTGTGCTGTTTCTTTATAATGTGAAGTGAAAACAAAAAAATCTGCTTTTGCCTAACAGGGCTAACGGTCGATATGAAACCAAACGTGCTTACCTTAGTTTACTGAGGAAAGCGTTGAAACAGCCTTTCAATGCCTTAAAGGACGGCTTATTCGGCCTATTTATATGAACTGCCTTTATAGTGAAGTTTTCGGTGGCATCGTAGTTGAACCCCCACGTATCAGTCACCGTTGTAGATGTAGAAAGAAAGGAACCGGAGTTGGATCCTCCGCGATCCATCGCTTCTTAGTATGAGAGTGAGAAAATTGTTACACCCTATTGTCCTTATTGAGGAGTACGCTTTCGATTCTTCTGTATAAAATACAGAAGGAGTGAGCAGGAATTAGCAAAAAACCATTGAACAGCTGGCATTCTGGAATCTAATGACATCAGCTTCATTGGGCAATTATTCAATCAACACGAATTCAGCGTCTGTTACAGCGGTTTGCCTGCGCCGTGTCCACACAATGTAGGTGACTTGCCTCATTCCGCTTATTTGCTTGAAATATTAATACATGTGTCATTACGTTCATGTGGGGCGTTGAACAACATGTTCAATGGCTGTTGGTTGATTGTGCGGTTTAACGCGCAGAAGCTACATAAAGTGGAAATATGCGTATTATTTTGAATACCAGTAGATCTTTAGGTGTGACAGCTGTTACAGCAACAAAATATGCAAGGCGAAGTCTTATATGGCTCAGTTGAGTACCAAAAATTCTGTTCGATCCGCTTTTTTCCCAACTCCACTGCGCATGCGCAATCCCCTAGCGGCCAAGTCCCTAAGCAATCCGGCAGGGGCAGCAGACGACATTCCCCCAGCTCCCGCACAAGCGGGAAGGGGTCGTGGTTGTATTTACATCGTTTCATTTTTAGGGGCGAAGCTCCTTAAGTCATGGGTCTGTCCATCCCTTGTGTCTTGTGGTACGTGACCGCCGCATGCTTTCGGAGATGTCGCAAAGTGGGCCGCGTTGCACGCGCAAGAACCGGCTGCAACCGGCAGCGCAAACTCGGCACCGGGAGCGCGAGCTTGTCTGTGTTCGCCAACGGAGGCGCGAGCGCACGTGCACTGCGAGGGGGAGATCACGCAAGAGATCACGCCACGAACGCAGGCAGTCGTTCTCGGAGATCGAACGAGACGCAAGGACCTTTGCTCGTTTCCTCTCGTCTTGTTCGGGCACAAGTTCGCCCTAAATAAAAGTTCTTTCTTTACCGTTGTGTCCCATCCTACGTGACAAATTGTGGTGGAGGTGCGGGGTAGTCCTCGATGGCGCGGGGTCTTTCACCAGGTCTGGGCCTGGGAGAATTGACTCCGAAAATAAAAGTTTATTTGTACAATGTACGCACACAGTCTTACGTCTTTCTTAATGATGTAATGGGCGAACTTTCACGGGAGAGTTACGGTTACCGATGATCTCCCCCTCTCGAGCTTCGCCCCACTTATCATCATTCATTCCGTGGATATGGCGTGATTTTTTGTGTGTGCTCGTTGTGGGCGGAACAATGCCCACAACTTTTGCTGCGTTGCGATGTAACTCGGAGTGCCGAAAAGGGAACGGTGTCGGCTTCTATCGCTTCCGGTCGGCAGCACGGTATCGGCTACGGCGGCTTGCGTTGCTCGGGTCGGCTCGGGTGATGGGAACTTAATACCCCTGTCACGCGGGCACTTTCAATCGCGATTGAAGTGAATCGCGATCGAGTTTTCGGGCGCACTCGACGCACTGCCACTGCTACACGGCCCGCTTCAATCGCGATCGAGAAATTGCACCGCTTGCACTCGTGTACGTCAGATGGCGCTAACAATGTACTTGCGGCCGGCGTCTGCTAAGTTCGCGCTGACGTAGGTATACGTAATTATGGAAATGTTACTGCACGCTTGCTTGGGTCAAGTAATTTGACACAATTTTTTTTTTGTGGCATTAGTTGAAGTTTTCACCTTCTGTGTCATTACTGAGCGGGGACGAGAGTATCGCCGCCGTCATTCGATCGCGCTTCGAAGCCTCGATCGCGCTTGAGAAACCAGGATTGAGTTCGAGCGGGATCGAGCTCGATCGCGATTGAAACTGCCGTGTAGCATGCGCCCGATCCGGATTCAGTTCGATCCGGATCGACTCAATCGCGATTGAAAGTGCCCGTGTGACAGGGGTATTAGGCTTAGCATCCTGGCGGATATTTGATCGCTGCTATCCGTGTAACTGCGAATGACAATCCGTAACACAACTTTTCACCACACTATCATCCCCTTTCTCGCATGTGGAACTTTATTTAAGCTATAACTGCCGTTTGAGCGATCGGTGACCAAGACATCTGCGTAGCCTGATTCGAAGCTTCCGCGCAGGTATCGCCATCTCTCGGCGGCTCGGCGCACCGCGCGCCGTGGCGACCGGTCAGCGTAGGCTTGCATCGCGGCAAGTATCTGATCGCCGCTTTTAAAATAAGCCCTGACAACTACCCCTAGCACAATTTTTCACCACACTAACACCTACTTTCCGCATGTGGAACTTCTTTTTAGCGATCAGATTGATTCAGAAGAGCAGCGACAAGCGCGGTTGCTACCGTGGTCTGCGCCCGTTCGAGCCGCTGAGTGTGCCAAGCTGGCAGGCGCGGCCGGCGTGTGCGCGGACTGTTTCCGAAGGCAAAAAACGCTTCACGATTGCTTGCTTTATCCATTTCGGGCGAACGAAAGAAACGCACAGAATCTACAAATTAACCTCAGCGATCGTCGTAGTTGACGATGGAGCAAAAAAAACATCCCCCTCGCGAGGGGCACGATCAAATGCAGAGCATTTCCGCGGGGGGCGCGCCTGCAAGTCTTATGGATTACGTATTGGTTGTTGTTGTTGTAATTGTTGTCTTCCAGCGTAGACATTGTCGATGAAGTCGATGGTGAAACGTGAAACGTGCCGTGAACCCCCTGCCGCGGCTATTACGCAACGTGGAGCGGCTATGACGCAACGTGGCGCGGCTATGACTCAACACAATCCAACACAATCCACTTTAATCCAACCCAATCCAAATCCAAGCCAAGTCAATCCAATCCAATCGAATCCAATCCAATGCCCTTCGCGAGAGAGTGTTATAGCGCCGAAATCGCGCCACCACACGAACGCGTGATGCGAACCCAACGTGGCGAGAGAGGGTGTTGCGCACGTCCCCACTTGTTGTGCGCCCGAACCGAACGCGGCGAGAGAGGGTGTTGCGAGCGGAGAGAAGGCGAGGAGGACGCGGGGGAGAGGACGCACCTGTGACCGACGGTTGAATGAGTCAAGGATATAAGGCGCGTGCGTAACCTTCCATTCTGTGTCGGCTTTGTGGAGCAGTCGGTAGAGCGCCGTGTACCTTGCGTTCCGCCCGCAGAGTCGTGCGATCGAAACCTGGAGCCGGAAGGTATTATTTTTTTATATAGTGTAGGGGGAGCGATCCGGACTACGGACGCCAACGCGGGTGACATCGTGAGTTACTGAAATGCTCTGCATTTAAAAGGGTGGTGGTGAAGCATCTCTAGTCGAGGATGCCTCTTGACCGGGCCGACTCAATGGCTCGAGAAACCTAGGCCCTCTGGCGGGCCGGGTCCGGGCTGGTCAGCTCAGTCTCCCACTGCTCCTGGGTGGGGAAGGGGAGTGGGTTAGGGGAGTGGGGACAGGAGTATACGATGTGGAATGTGGTGAGTGGGGTGTCGCAGTGTTGGCATTGAGGGGGTAGACAGTGCGATCTGGTGGGGGATGACGTGATTGTAAATTGTACTGGTCTGAAGGCGACGATAGATTATGGCGTGCTGGTTGGTGAGGGAGTTGTGTGGAGGGGGGTAGACCCTGCGGGTAAGGGTGTAGTGGGACAGAAGGGCATTGTACTTATTATATCAATAGGAATTTGGAGGAGGTCGTGGTCGTGGTCGTAAAATGCAGCGGTGGCATAGAGGTAGAGCATCCGCCTCGCGTGCAGAAGGACCGTGGTTCGAATCCCGGTGCCGGACAATTCCCACCGGATTAAAAACAAATCGCGTATGGATGGAAATGCATAATGGGGCTTGGGGTGCGGCCTGACCCCCGCGACCATTGGCGCCAACGCACTCTCTCACCAGAGCAGGATTGGCCACCCTAATGTAGTAACGGCCACAAACTCCCGTGAATACGCCAATTAACTCTCGGCCCTCAGTCTCCAGTGGCTGCGAAGCAACTGACCACGGTGGCGGCCAGACCTGTGACTCAGCAGAGGGTGCTAAGAATACCAGAACCCGGGCAGGCCGCCATTGGAATCTGAACCTGGCAACGTTTAACACCAGCACCTTATCTAGGAAAGCGAGTCTAGAGGTGTTGTTTGAGAAATTCCAGAGCATTAAATGGGATGTCATATAGCTTAGTGAGGTTGGGAGGACAGGTGAAGCCTCTACGGTGCTGAAAAATGGACGCGTCCTATGTTACCGTGGTCTAGTGGACACAAGAGAACTTCGAATGGGATTTCTAGTCAATAAAAACATAGCTGGCAACATAGAAGAATACTATAGCATTAACGAAAGGGCAGCAGGTCTTGTAATTAGGCTCAATAAGAGGTACAAGCTCAAGATGGTACAGGGCTACGCGCCCACATCCAGCCACGACGACCAGGTAGTTGTTGTTGTTGTTGAAAACGTTTATTAAGAAAAGAGGGGAAGGGAGTTGGGTTAAAAAGTGAACGCCCCTTTTAAGATGTGGGGAATCGGCAATGGCTAAAGCAAAAATTACCCTCGCCTTCCCGCGAGGGGAACACGAGTAAATGCAGAGCATTGGGGGTCGTTAACGCCGCGTAAAGTCGCGTTAGGGTGGGTAGTTGGGTCGTAGTTGCGTTGGTGTTGGTAAGGGGTAGAGAGAGGAGAGCAAAGTCGCATTAGGGTGGAGCGAGCGTCAACCAAGGAAGGAAGGAGCAACGCAGTGACTGAAGCACGAGCGACCGCTAGCCGCTTTATATTTGCAGCGCGCGCAGTAGAGGGAGAGCAGTACGGGGGGGAGAGCGCGCATGCGCAAGCAGCGCGCGCCCTTCAACGCCCCACCGCGCTACTATCACGCACCTGTTACGCCGAGACCGCGACGGAGCGAACGGGCTGACTACGACGCATGCGCGCGCCAGCTGCTGTAGAGAGAGAGGAGGGAAGGAGGAGAGGCGCACCTGCTGCGGACGCGGAGCTGTGGACGCCGTCCGACGCAGGAAGAGGCGAGGCTAAGAAATGCTCTGCATTTAAAACAGTGGGTGGAGCGACGCTGACGACGCATCGCATGCGCGCATCGGGCCATGTGTCTCAAATTCACGCGTACGATTAGTCGTGGCGACAGTCGTAACGATCAGTCGCATGCGAATCGCGTGTACAAATCGTACATGTGTCCAGCGCTTAAAGGCCGTGTGCGAAGTACCGGCCTTTGTTGAGCTAGCGATCGCAGTTCATGCCAGACAACTCCAAGTACTGATCCCTCTGCTGCTCGGAAGGCACACGGATCTGTCCGAGATTTCTCTGCCAGCCCTCATTCAGTGATAAGAAGCCTCCTGGTATTATGTGATGACCAGGGGCTGTCATCTTAGGGCGTTATAACACGACACAGAAGAAAAATTTCGGCTGCTCCTCGCCGTAATGTGGGATTGCCGTGCATACAACGAGAACGCAGCCGGAGGAAACGCCGGCGAACCCTGCCGCCTCAACTTCCGCTAGGCACGATAGGTGGCAGCACACCGCAATAAAAGAGGCGGATCACGGGTTTTCATGGCGTTACGGCACATCTCCATATCCAAATTCGATTCAATCTCAAGTCCTCAATACTGTAGCATATAAGTCCGCTTCGTCACTTAAGCCTGCTTACGTGCTTTGAAGACAAAATCGTGGTTATACTCACTGACAGCTTTTTTGCTGGTACGCCATATTTGGGTCGCTTTATTCTCTTTCGTTTCTTTGCTGTTCGCGCGAATTACTTAAACAGGTTTCCTTTGTCCTACTTCGTAGTTGAGCCTTTTTCTTCACTACCATTTCTGCGCCTTACGGCGTTAATTACATCTGCGAGCAAGCTGGCACGTTGTGCCACAGCGTCTCGAAAATCACAATCTGCGCGTCATTCCTGACCAACGCCGAATCGGGTGTGTGCCACAAAGGAAGGAACAATAACAACATTTGTTCTACCGTTGAAAACGTGCAAAGATACCACAGTGGTAGCTCGTCTGGCTGCTGCTCTGGAGACCATGGTTCTAATCCCATTGGTCTGCACATGTGTTTGGTTGCTTACTCTTTACGATGGTGCAATTTTCTTGATTGGCAAACAACTACAACTACGGTTTTTCCAGAACGGGGCACTTAAGACTTTCCGCTTCAAAAATACTACCATCACTCTAGCTTTCTTTTATATTTATTAATATGAGATGTTTGGCTAATCTCTGTTGTAAGCCTCACATAAACATCAGCGTAGGGCTTCTTTCAAACTGTTTGGTTCGGGCACGTATTTTGCGGAACAAACGCACCGTATGTTAACGGCAATAGTTCACCGAGGGGGTTAGATCGGTAGAAGTCTTCGTTCGTTAGTGAAGGTCGCAGTTTTTACAACTTTTATTCCGGCGTCGCTGCCCTAAAGACCGCTTGAAACAAGAGGTGCTCCGAAATACAATGGATGCCAATTTTTGGCACCGAGAGGCTCTTTTTTCTTCCCGGCACGCAATAGCATTTATGACATTATGCGCCCCATTCTGCAATTGGCTCCAGCCCTCCGTTTTCTCCGATCAATACCGACGACACCACCCAGCCGCCCTCATTGGTTGAGCCAGGGTTACGCCCAGAGAAAGATGAGGGCGCCTGGCTGCTGCCAGACAGTTGCCTGAACAATATTCCTAGTGGCAAAACACGGGCCCGAAGCGAATGACTGTCTGGTCATGGTGTCATACACTGTAAACGCAAACTAGCCGGAAATGGAGTTTTAATCAAGTAATGTGCCCTGAAAAGTACTTATAGCAAAAAATGTACTCCCTAGGCATGGTCTAAACAAGTGGATGAACCTCCATGGTAGTACCATTGCCCATCCGTGTAGCAAAAGGGAGGATTTAGAACGACATAACACCATTTGTGAGATGGCGTTCGGTCCCTTGTAAACAACCACGTCCACAATAAACTCCCCATCTGGGGTAATCATCTCAAGCGGGCGGTCGCCATGTTAGTCTTGTGTTGTTTCCGTGTGTCAACACTTCAACCGTGGACTAATGCTAATTAGAACGAGAAAGCAGGACGCGACGGTTGCATGCAGCTGCAAAACCGATACCGTACGTATACCCGTATAGATGCTTCAGCCAGCGCGATCACAAGCAGACAGCGCGGCCGTGTTGTTTCAATCTGTTTATTTTGGCGGTAGGTGTTGTCAAACTCTGCTGCTAACAAAGAGACAGTTTTCGCCGTTGCAACCAATTGCAATGTTCATCTGCTTCGCTTGCTTGCGCATATATAGACAATTTAAATTCTCGTGCCAGCGCGCCAACGCACCCGACTGCAGCGACTCAACTTGCCCTGGCGGCACGACTTGCTGCCCGGATGTAAACAACCTCCGTGCTATCAATGCAGCGCGGCCGGTGACTTGGTGCGGCCGGAGCTTCAAGCGCCTCGCCTTGGGCCATCATTTTTTCTTATTTGAGAAGGACTAGTAGTGGCATTTGGTGGAAAGATTTTTATGTGCCCCTGTCACACGACGAACGGCCGCTAACAACATTTGGATACGGCGACAACTGTGGACAGCTCGCTGGTAAGTGCTCTTTCGTCAGTCGATGCGTTTGTCAAACGTTTGGATAGGGTTAACTGCGAAGTACCCGTGCCGCACACAGCCCGTACACCATGAGGAAAGAAAAGCTTAGGAGAGGCCCTGACGTCACACCCAGCGCAGCCGGAAACGCCATTTCTGTAAGTCGAATGGCGGACCATTGGCCCTCCATGCCATTATCGGACTCTTTTTGCCTCTCTCTCTCGGTGCACCTTCTCCGCCTCTTCCGTCCTGTATCGCCTCTCTTGTCGTCTGCATCTGCCAGCGCCGAGCCGGCGGAAATCAGCTGATAGGCAGGTAGAAGGCCGTTTTGCAGCGCGTGACCGTGAACCTAAACGCGCGGTTACACTGTTACACGTCTTCAGTGTGGCCGCAGCAGGTTTGCGAAGCGGCTCGCTCTAACAATGCCGCAATGCTCGGTGCCAGGCTGCAAGTCGCGATCGGTACCCAAGGAATTGGGCGTCACTTTCCACCGGTTAGTGCATCATTCCGCTGACAAGTATTGCTGTACATTGGTGTGCATTCATCCTTTGTTTGCAATCGCCGCCGTTTATAAGTTCCCAAGCGATGGAGAACGTCGCAAACAGTGGGCGAACGCCGTGCGGCTACCGGACTGGAAAGTGCCCAAGTTTGCGTTGCAGTTTCACTGGCAATCCCAGAGATGACTTGTCAATTAAACGGCCGTTCTATATATATAGGTAAGCAGTACTTCATGCAGATTTCACGCTAAAAAATTGTGGAATGTTTTTACCGTTGTTCGCGTGCCTTCGATAGAATTTTTTGCGAAAGAGGAAGGGGAGGACGCAAAACGTTTTATTGAGTAAAAAAATTGAGAGGGTGGGTGGCGTCAATAAACTTTTTTCGCCAAGTTTCAACTTGTCTCAGTGTCAATAAATTCAAGGTGATATCAGTTGAAAACGTTCATACACTAACCTCGCAGTATGAAGCGTAGAAAAGCGAAATCCAGAGCGAGGCCACAAAAAGATCCAGATTCCAGATCCAGCACTCTTCCAGTCAATAGACGGACACCTACTAAGGTAATAGGACGATGGAATTATATCAACTGGGAATCTACCTTGTAACAGTTGCAAAGGCACTGCCGCGCATTGCCGGCCTAGCAAACTATATATTGCAGCGGCGATAACCAAAAAATTGAGTTGCGAATCGTTCGGTTGCAAGTCGCCTACGTACTGCACACCGTGTATCACTTCCCGAAAATCTACCTGACGGGTGTCCGCGCGTACGACGGGACGGCGCGTTCACGATATCTGCACTTCAATAGGCGCGTCGTGATCGCGACCGGAGCAAAAGCTTGACGCGGTACAAGGTGCACTTGCAAGTAAAAATTAAATGACATATTCACATCGGCGCAGCTGTCGCAACTCGCAGCATCCTTTTCGAGTTCCGCAAGACCACAGCGCAGCAAAGCGAAGCAGCAATCTTCGCAATCGGACGACAAGGCAGGCGCTGCCTTTCCTCCATGACTGGCGAACGGCGGGCGGGCTGTTGCTAGGACGCCGTTGCTAACGCGACTTCCAATGGCCGCCGAAAACACGTGACTTCCTCCACACTTTTGCCAATGCGCGGGGATAGCTGGGGGCCTCTCCTAAGCTTTTTTTTCCTCCATGCCGTACACGCACGGGCAAAGAAAAAAGCGCACACTCGTTTTATTGTACTTGTTTGTGGCTTTTGGGGTATGCATTCGCATTCTTTTGTAGGCCGATTTGTAACAGGGCATTCGAGATGAAATCGTTTGTCGCGCGCGGCGTCGTTTCAAAGCAACGTGACGGTTACTCAGGTAGCCGAATCGCCTCCGACAGCGGTGCATCGTCAGGCCCGGTCGGTGAATATTGTGGGACTCTGTCTCTCATATGCATCGAACTGCTCGTGTTCTTTTAGTTAACTGCTCTACTTTGTAATATCTATTTGTTAACGCTCATGTTGGCTTGCCTGTTCAAATATAAGACTTTGTGTTGTTTTCGTTCAAGGCTCTGACTCATTCTTTGCGCTCTGGTCGGCGAAAGCCGCAGATCAGACGGCCACCCCCTTCGAAAACTGTGCCCTGTAGATTCGGTGGGGTTGTTTGCTCGCTTGAGTCGACTCTTCACATGTAACAGCGTACCCTATTAAGGAAACGGTGACATGCGTAAAAGATGATATGTGCCAATCGAACGTATAAATGCATATATTGTGACCACGATGGCGACGTGGTTCGAAACCGAAATGTTTTTATTCCCTTTCGGATGATAATGAGGGGTCTGTATACAATCGGGGCCCGTCAGTCGCCAGCTAAGGCCACGTAATTAAAAACACAAATTTATGCCCTTATGGAAGAGAACAGAGTTTGCCGTAGCATGACACAAGTCTGCCGGGCATAAAAAAGGATATCATTTTTTTACAAAAACAATGCACACACTCTTCTTTTGTTGGTAATAAGTTTGTCATAATCAATAGTAAGACCATACACAAAAATTACTCGATTCATCTGACACTCGATTTTGACACGGAGCTTGCAGCTCCAAAAAGTGCACTGTGGTTTTGCGTGGCGGAAACTTCTACAATCACGGTAAATTAACTAAGGCAGGTGTGTGTGGCATGCAGCGTTGGTAAGTTTGCGAGAATAGCGTTTCCATTTCAGCTGTTTTTTTTTTGTTGCCATGCAATCACAACTAATTTGGTGCCATGAACGAGGTTTACGTTAGATAACAAGGCTGTAGTAAAGGTTGCGGCTACAAATGACCTTATGCACCAATCACGCTTGTCAGCTCGGTGACACAGAATATTAAGGTGTCAGAATACGGATGACTGAGTCGCCTAGTTTATTACTACTGTAAAAAAAGAAAGTGTTTTCTGACCCAGTGAAGGACTTTCCTGTATGACTAGCTGTGTTATGACAAATGACCATACTTGATGAGACAAGCCGTAACAAATTAGCTTTGGATGTAACACCAGGAGGGAAAGAGGTGGAGGTATCTGCAAGTATAACTGAAACAGTGGGTGCCTGTCCGGCATGAATTCATTATTTGCTGACACGATTTTCTTCTGCAGACCCTGATACATGATCGAGTTGAATGACTTCATAGTTCTTAAGGCAGGATAGGATGTGCTGTACAAGGCAAGCTGAATTCGAAAACTAAGTTGGCCCCTCCAGCAGAAGTGAGTATTGCCACGGCTTGCAACAACCGTCCAGCTCGCAAAAGCTCCACTTTTTATATGAAAGTGAGCCACCATGGTAGGAGAGAGGCAGTGTAAGGGTTTGCATCTTTAACTGTGTGCCCACTCACTTGAATAGATGCAAGCTGGCATCTTATAAAGCTAGAAACAGCAGTTAACAAAATCATGCAATACCAAAGTGTTTTTCAGTCAAAAACAAAAACTAATCTATCAACCTACAGAGACTTGCATTTTATCTTCACTGTCATTTAAAGTTGTGCTCGAGTATATTGTGCGGAAGTAATATCTTTTTTATTGCTGCAAAAGCCACGACGGTTAATGTACTGGCACTTGGTTTTATGAAGCCTTTGCATTCCTAATTTAGGTACTGGAATTCGCAGGGAACCTGGCCTTACAATTTTATTACTGTACCGAATAATTAAGTTCATTTAACCATAGTGTCTGTTTTGAATTTTACGTGTGGGGCATTTTTTTTCTGTTTTGCTTTTTCAGGCAGATGTTCCTCTGACTCCCTGCCTGCATTCCGTGAACGGGGACGTTAGCCTCCACATCGATGGCCAGCGTGTCTTGACTGCATCATCTTTACTGGGAGGACTGTGTAGTCTGTTTGCATCGTTCTGTGTTTTCAACATTCAATATCCCACGAAGGCACACAGAGCTCTAACGTTTGTGGAACATGGCTTTTTGGACCTTGCCTGCACCAAACCACGTCTGAAGGATTTAGAACTAAATAACTTTTATTGCATCAATATCGCTCACTAATATTTGTTTTCAATCCTGTAATCATTGGATAGTAGTCAAAAAGAATTCCGTATTATATTTCTGACTTTTTTTTTCTTTTTTTTACTGAAAAGGGGATATTTGATGGGCCGTTCTGTATGCTCATATTACAGCTATCTTTCAGGGAAGCAATAATATTAACAAACTAATTTAACTTGAAACAATTATCTAAATAATATTGGCAACTGGTGCGAAATGAATCGACTAAAAATCATCCGAACAACACGAATTTCATGGCTTTTTGTTCTCACTCTAAAGAAGCTGTCGCGATACCACCCATTCTGTTCTATATCATTGCAATTAACCCGTCAGACTCGGTCACTTTTCTTGGCGCATTTGTGTCTTTATCAAAACGCACTGGTATTTTCCGCAGCATATTTTTCGTTCTTTATATTACTCATTTATCCATAGCCATCTCACTGCAGTCTGTCTCCTACATCATTTGTGCCTTTACCACCTACAAAATGATTGTTACCTTTCAATATCAAATCGTTGCACAGCTCTCGCTTATTTCACGACAAATTGAAAAATTGTTTTGTTGTTGTAAACCACTGCAACCATTTTTTCTTCACTTTGTGTACTTAGTACTGATGTGTACTGATAAGTTCTGATAAATACTGACGGGTTCTCGATCCTCTAGTATTATATAATGATTTCATTTACCATGCGGTTGTGTTTGTGCCTATCTGTTTTTCAAGTATTTCCAGTTCTTGTATTATTATTGTTTCTACAATTTGTTCAACTAGCAGACAGCTCTCGCTCATTTCACCACCTACTGAATTTTTTTTGTTGTCGTTGTAAACCACTGCAGCCATTTTTTTCACTGTGTACTGAGCGCTGAGGCGTACTGATAAGTTCTGATAAGTACTGACGCGTTCTCGAACCTCTAGAATTCTATAATGATTTCACTTACCATGCGGTTGTGTTTGTGCCTATCTTTGTTTTTCGCGTATTTCCAGTTCTTGTAGTAATATTGTTTCTACGTTTTGTTCAACTAGCATCGTATTGCTGTCTTCAATTCCTAACTGGCGTGTTATTTAGCAATGTACCATTTGTGATTTCTAATATGAGGTCGCCATAAGTATTTATTTCGGAACCTCCTTGTGTACACCATGTACCATGTAAACTTGTCTGCGATAGTTCGTTTGAAATAAACCTGAAATCGAGAAAAACCGTGTGAAATCAGTACTCCCGCAGGGAACTAGAAATTCTCCCTTGTGGCCTTGAAAACCTCCTTTCGGAAGGCCTACAAAACTCCCCAAGCTTTCGTCAAACTCCATTCAAAAGAAGTAAATGCTTCCCTTGAACCTCCTAAAAACGCCCCTAAACTAACATAAGTACTTTCAAAGGGAGCCATAATAGGCTCCTATTCAACCGCCTAAAAATTCCATAAACATCACTTAAAAACGCGCTTCAGGAAGTAAAGAATACTCCATTTTGACCTCCTTAAATTCTCCCGAACATTTCTTAACACTCCCTACATACCTCCTTTCTATAACCTAAAAACTCCCTGCTTTGAGGAGGTAAACAAAACCTCCCTGTTCCATGTAGTAAAAAAACTCCTACAAGGAGGACCACTAGAGGACAGGCGAAAAAGAACCTCTATGGAGTATATGGCTGGAAAAAAAGTTTAAAGTGTACCCCGGAGAGAAAGATTGGTGCTTGCGGAATGTCGGCTGATTGGGCGCGAAAGGTTTTAAACAGGATCACTGTAGCAGCGGCTACAGACGTGCGCAGGGAGTATTAAAGCTTGTCTGCAAATAACTTTTGCCCCATTGGCTGCTTTAGACATGTTATAACAGAACAACCGCTTGGAGAGTTCGCTAACGGATGATCGAGAGATTGTTTTCTTTGTTATTTTTCTCGCCTACCGCGTGGTGGTTTTCCTTCACCTAAAGAACGTTCGACAGTACATGCCAAGGAAGCGGCAAGAGCACAGAAAAGATTAAGAACTTCAAATCTTGCATACGGTAGGTTTCCAGTGCTACTCGGAAAGCTGTCGCTGTCTGATTTTCAGCAATGGCCTTCTGCCTTCTTGGTGGAAATTCTGCCTTCTTGGTGGAAATGATATTCTGTGAAACCTGCTTCACCTAGTTATGCTTTCGCTGTCATCACCAATGCCAGAAATAACTCAATTTGGGCTTCTTATCAAGTTTTTTTGTGCAGCTAGCCTTTCTGGAATCTTCTCCCGGTAGGTGGTCGGTGCCTGATCGTTTCCTTTCCAGCCATTCTCCCACTGGTGGGCATCAATTTGACAATAGAACCCACGGATGTGGAGAGAGGAATTTAGCTATAGTAGTTGTTTTACATCCGTTCGGGGGGGGGGGGGGTAGTTTTTTACGATCTGTATACACTCGGCTTAAAAACCTATTCTACGACTGATTCATCAGCAAACTGCAATTTTGATTTTTAAGCGTACTTTGTTTACTTTATCCAAAAATTCCGCTTCCCTCCAATCCTTTTTTATGTTATGGGTGAAGACCTGTTATGAATTTCCGACATGGTTCGGAGAACCAATTTCCGCTCACTTAGAAGCCGACAGCAAAGCAAAGTACCTCGAGCAGGACCCTCTCAAATGTTTACTTCGGCTGAAGCTGTGCTTTGCATTTACTTTTACAATGCGGAAAAAATTTATCTGATTTTCAAATTAGATATGTCCTTAATATATCCCACGTTTCGCCAATCAAACAATATTCATAACGCTAAAGGCACGCGAAACAAACTTGTGAAATAATTTTAATACTTGAAAACCATATGGGAGTTAAAAATTAGCATCGAAGGCGAAAGGGAAACGCTGGGTATTCTATAAGTACTGGCAGTGCTCGTAGTTTGCATTTAGAGCTGTTTTGTAACTTCAGGGCTGTTACGGGCACATTACGAACGTTTAGGGATGTTCAAAACTCTGACTGTAGCACTCGAGACGTGGGTTCACGGTCTTTAAAATTCGCGTCGTATTTTCTGCACATGTAAAGAATAAAAATTGAAAGATATATTTGGTAACCCATATGTACATTTACAGGTGTCCCGATCCTACGGCCCACTCCTTACGCTACGGGAAGGGCAGAATGACGCCTTTAATTCCCTCAGTACACAGCATTTCCGCCGGAATGCTGCCATTTCTGCATACGCGAATAAAATAATAAAGAAAATTCTATTTTCGCTTTCTATGCTCAGATGTCCGTGATCTTTCCTGAAACGGCATTGTTTTCGTGGGTGGCGGTGCAGCGAACAGTAGTCGTTACATGTTGCTTAGGGATATTATATCCCCATGTGCAAACAACTGGATAGGGTTACTAATCATTCTGGCTTCAGGAGAGGGTTTTCGCAGTGGATGTCGTCCTGAATGGTCACAGAAGCTGTGGTAGAAAATCCATGGCAAAAAAGCCATCTATCTTCAATCACACTATGTCGTCGGAGATCTACGCTATAGTTTGCGACGGCTTGTGTGCTGGTTTCGTCCACGGCTTCGTTATCGCACAATGACACAAGTTACGTCGCTCCCTAACACGGCAAAAGCACTAAATTAAAACTACCTAACTGTGGAGTGCATCACTTAAGCCTAACGCGGCTGATAATATCGTCGCCGTCGTGATTATAAAGGGCCTGTGCTGCCATGAAACGGAACCTAGTAGAAATGCAAATGCATTAATTAGCCGTCTGGCTCAATAATGCGGCGTTTAAGAGCACAAAACGGCATTGAATGGTGCGTAAAATTGCCGATGGCTCGAAGGATGAAAAGGATGTCAATGGAGGCTCGGAGCGCTGGCTTCTTATAAGGAAAGCTAAACTGATCGAGTCTGAAAATAAAAGTGGGTAAACGTAGCGAATGGGATTCGAACTGGGGCCACCCAGGATAGGAAACAAGCGCGAAACTCCTGGTCCCCCCTCGCAAGTCGACACTTCTTCATATATACAGGTAAACTAAAGCCAAACCTAGCGAAATGGGTGTTGCCTTCGTCGTTGGAGCATGTTTTACAGATATGCACTTTGTACACGTAGCAAGGCTAATGAGCAGCTCTTGTAACGCCATCAGCTTATCGGGGTATGCGCCACATCAAGAGTGCCATGCGATCGTGGCCAATCTATGCACGACGGTACGCGCACGCTGGTAGCAGCGGAAGTAGTAGTACGGTAGAAGGTTCTCGGCGCGCGAGTTCGGCCATCGTCTGTACGCTTGTACGTACGCTCGCCTTGCATCTGCTCCTGCCAATAAACTACGTTCGGTCTACTACCCGAGGGTCTACTATATATATATATATATATATATATATATGTATATTGCTATGAGGTTTATTGACGAAGGTTCCTGTGCAGGCAAAAGCTAACGAGGGCACAGTCGATGCTGGGAGACTCGGCCACGTAATTGACTGGGGAAGTCTGTTCGATGACGCGGTAAGGGCCGTGACAGTTTGAGAGGAATTTCGTGGAGAGACCAGGAGTACGAGTGGGTACCCCGAACCATACATGAAAACCAAGAATGAAGCGTGCGGCGCGGGCTTCCCATCCACGTGAGATTTTTGGCGCCACTGTTCTCCAATGTTAAAAGAACGAGCAAGTTGCCAGCATTCTTCTGCGTGCTTGGCGGCCTCAGAGACCGGAGTACATTCAGATGGATCAGAACGATACGGGAGAACGGTGTCCAATATACACGATGGCTCACGCCCGTATAGAAGGAAGGATGGAGAGAACCCCGTCGTGGTTTGAATGGCGGTGTTAAGCAGGTATCTACACGATGGATCACGCCCGTATAGAAGGAAGGATGGAGAGAACCCCGTCGTGGTTTGAATGGCGGTGTTAAGCAGGTATCTACCCACTGTTTCCTTAAACCCCAACTATTTCTTCCGTAAGAAAGGCCGTCACGCTATCTGTCTTCGCAAAAAGCAAAAATGTTGAGGCCAGCTTACACGTCACAGAATAAAAAATTAACACTTCGAAACACCGACACGGACACCATCTCGTTCAAATTGCCCAACACCCCGCCGCCGAAACATTCCACGCTGATACCATAATCCTCAGAAAAGCAGTGGTCCTTTGTCTGTCCTGGGCCACGTTGATTAAAATACCCGGCTGCTAGTTTTTCTCTCTTCGGTTACCATCAGTGCTTGTGAAGCATAGGCCGTATATACAGCAACTGCATTCGAAAACGGTTCCTTGGAGTCGAAGTGAAGCTATCGGTTCTTGCTTCTTAAGATCCAAAATTCGATGTCACCTGCAACTTTTTAATGATGGCAGTCTTTCTTGGGCTACTTAAACCCAAAAATTTTGGTCTGTCTGTCTGTCTGTCTGGCTTTCCTTTCGCCCTCGCCTCCCGGCCCCCGCGGGGGTCGAGCGGACGGCGACGGCGCGGGCGATCCGAGTAAAGCCCGTTCTACATGGAGCGAATTTCGCCTGCGAATCCGCTGGAACGAACATTCGCACTTGCGAAGTTCGCAATGCCTGGAATTGTCGTCTACATTGGGCGTGCGCACGCCGCGATTTTCGCATTTCAGATGCGCCTTGTTTGCAGACTGAATTAAGTTTGCCACCAGCAAAGGTTGTCGTGATTTACCAAGGGTGGTTTTATTTTACTTTCTTGGCAAGTTGTTTCTGCATGGTTTGCGGTAAATATAAGTTTATTTGCGGTTTTATATAAGAATCGCCAATTCTTTATCAATATACGCACACACAGCAGAGAAGACAAACGTTTTAGTGTGGCCGCGCTTTTGTCGCGCTCATACAAGCAACGCCATCTGGTTTCCAAGCGTGCAAGTGGTGCCGAGCTGTGCTCCTATTGGCCGCAGGTCCGGCCCCTTTACGCCGCACACGCCGCACGTGCGGCGTTTGCTCGACCGTTTCAAATGTTTGGCACTTTGCCGCAACAACGAAAAAAGGTGGTTTTGCCGCACGAGCGGCGCCGCATCAGCGAATTCGCAGGCGAAATCGCTCCATGTAGTACGGGCTTAACCCGCGCGGCCGGCGGGGAACGACGCCTCGGGCTCCGCCCGCTACCTAGCGCAGGTAGTTAGACGAGGTGCGGCGAAGCCCTGCGTGGCCTGACCCGCACCTTTCTCGCAGGACGAATCAATAAAGGTCATTTCTCTCTCTCTCTCTGTCTGTCTGTCTGTGACTCGATTCAGCCACCCGGCCAAAGTAAAATTGATACTGCGCAATAGTCTTATATACTCACAGGCACATGTGAACGTCTAAGCCCGGTTTATATGGTCATACTTGTCAACTTTCTTGAACAAGAACAAGACATTACGCAAGTATAAGACAGGAAATTTGTACACAAGGGATATTTAAAGTGTTCCTTTATTAAAAAATTCATGGATGCTTGGTGTTTCGATAGCAAATGATATTCTACATCTACTGCAGAAAACCGCCGCCTCCTGGCAGCGTATCAAAAATCACGCGGCAACAAAAACGAAACGTTCCAATAGCTAGGTTCCACGTTCTGCTTGGAACGCACATGGAGCACGGCCACGCGGCTCTATAAACCTTCTAATCGGCCGCCTCCATTCACGCGCGTCTCCGCCGTACTGCAGCGCTGACATCGAGGAACGCGGCCTGTAGCAGTGAAACGCGGCAAATTCAAATCGCCTTGCGCAAACCTTTAGTGTGTTTACCTTGGAATGAGCGCGACGGTACAGGAACAGCATGAGAGGTGAGCGGGAAAGCAAAGGGGGGCATTTCCTTGGCAAATGTCTACGAAGAGTCTTTTGACGACATTTGCAACGAAAGGAGCAGATACGCGGCCAATTTTTTCATCCTATGTATTTCGACCGCTAGAACGGCAACCAGGCACGCCACACGTCTGAGGCACCGTATAGTTCACAAGGTTTGCCTTTCATTATGGGTGAACCAAGGTATATCGTACGATAAGCCCCACGCCATGATCGCAACCCTGCGAACGCGGCCGCAGCCATCCAAGCCAGCTGCAACGGACCAGCAGCGCGCAGCGCGGGACCTTTTGTTAACATATGAAGCCCTTTCATAGCGTTACCCCGACGTTTTGCTTTCAGAAAAGCATTCAATGACTCTAGTTCGGCGAATTCATTTTATTCAGCTTCGAAATATTGACAAGATTGTTTTATATAAACACCGCGTCTCGCAATACGCTGCCACAGTGAAGCGCTAGATTAAAAAAGGCGATCCAATGCCTCCGGCACGTTGTTAACGTAGGGCTCTTTGATGCGATCGGTGGGTCGCATAAGACCCGGGCAATGCGGTGTCCCCCGCTAGGCGACACAATTATTGCTGTAGTTGTAAAAATGGAACTAGGTCAGTTAGTGCGGCCTCCCATGTCGAATGTTAGGTGCCATGAGTGATAATAGATTGTAGGCGCTTCTGTATGGAGGGTGTGAATGCGCTTGCATACATAATTGATTGGAGATAAAGACGGGTATGCACAATATGCACAAGCACCACAAAATATTTGGTCAAGTACAACGCAGGCGAGCCTCGGGATGAGGTGTGATAATGTTTGTAGTTACAAAATGCGATGGCCTCTTGGCTCGGGAGCGAGGCACGTTTAGGTTGGAGTTGTTATCTGGTACATCCAGTTATGGGCAACAATATGTCTGAATAGGTGAGGACTGTGCTGAACATGAGGGGTAGATCACAGGTCGAGTGGGAGTCAACACTGTTACTTCAGTTTATGCCGACTAGGCTGTTTGCCCTGCCACTTTGCCTACCCGGTGAGGGGGTGAGTCCACATTGGTGAGAATTTCAAAATGAAGCAAGCACACCACTATCGGAGACTCGGAACGTCTATTTCTATCGTGTAGCGAACACAGACGCACTGGACACAGTTTCGGCAGCCCGCGCGGCTGCAGTGCTTCGTTCGGGTGGTCCACGCGACGTCCTCAATGGAATGACCCAGAAGTAGAAGCCCGGTCCAAAAAAATGTCCACGAAAAATTACAAACTTATTAAGGCCCCGCGCTGATTGCCGCCGTGTTGCAAACAGCTTTCTGTAGTTAGGAGGACATGCAAGACCCATAGCGTACAGTTCCGCGAGTTCCGCCCCTTCCCGCACGGTGTCACTGTGGGTGGATACGCTACCAATATCACAAAAGGCTTTCTCGCAACAAATTCAGTTCTTATTACTGTACTGAAACTTCAGTTAGTGTACTTGTGCGCAAAAAAATGACTGTTTGGCTGTGCAATACGCGGGATATTGTGCGAAAGTAGCATTAGAGTTCTGCTTATGAATCGTTGTCCAATGGCCCACAACACCGGTATGTTCTTTTACAGGTATGCAACATTGGTAGACTTGAGATTACTCCTCCATAAATCATAACGACACCTTACTGAGGTGAGCTGTCCGTAGCTCACGAATCATTTCTAAAGTAGCCAAAGCGCACCTCGGGGCCAGTCTGTATTTTTTATTGCTCTCTCGCGGTGGTCGAATCTCCTTTTGTGAATGGTGATTTTTGAAATATATTGTTTTGTAAAACAATCACGCTCCCTTCATTCCTATTTAAACTGCTCCGTAACAAAGCTTGACCTCACTAGCGGAAAATAGATCCCACTTCGAAAAACCTAACCAGGGCGTACACGGATTCTGCGACTCCCTCTTCACTGAACCGGTACGCCATTTAAAATAAATTAGTTAAGGTAGGTTCATGGTTCTTTGCGGCTTCATACGTTTCTAGAACTGCCCAGGACATGCTATCGCAACAAATGCAATTGAACAGTGACAAACCTATGCAAGGAACTATGCAAGTATCTGACGCCAAAGAATCCAATGCACACAAATTTTATTCTCAGTTCCCAACCATTCAAAATGGACTACCAACTTGCCCGAGGGGAGTGGCTAATCAGTACTTTTTCACACAAAAATGCTTTATTCCCGGGTACACAAAGATCTCAGTGGCGTCATATCCGTCACGGAAATGACGTCGCCAGAAAAAGCGCGATTGACGCTGCGGCTCCCAGATTCGAGCCCATTCCCTCTAGGGCCCTCTCGCCGCACCGCGAGGTACCTGGCGCTCTACCGACTGCGCTACGCGAAGAGACGTGAGCGACTGCACAAAAACGCCTTATGTCCTTCCGTATGACTCATTCAGATGGTGCTGCCGGCTAGGAGACGGGAAGCGAAGTAGCGCATCATGACGCTAATAAACGCCGACAGATGGCGTCTCGATGCCAGAGCCTTTAGCGCCTTCGTGTACGGGGGACGTGCGTGAATTGAGGCACTCCCCGCTGTGGCGTTGTTCCCTTGACCGTTGTGTTCCAAGCTGCTGTTTCTGTGAATTTCATTTTTGGTGTTTCATTTTGCTGTGCATTTCATTTCGGTTATTTTTTAAATGCAGAGCATTCCAGTAACTCACGATGTCACCCGCTTTGACGTCCGTAGCCCGCACCGTCGTTGTCCCTACTATATAAAAAGAAAATACTATCCGGCGCCAGGTTTCGATCCCTCGACCCTGCGGGCGGAACGCAATGTACATGGTGCTCTAACCACTGCGCCACAAAGCCGACACAGAATGGGACGCTATGAACGCCGCTTATATCGTTGACTCATTCAAATTACTGCTGACGAGCGCTCTCTCGTCAGCAGCTGCCACAAGTGCAACAACATTAACGTGACGCAAACTACTTAACGTCGTGCACCCCCGGAAATGCTCTGCATTTGATCGTGCCCCTCGCGAGGGGGATGTTTCACTGCGTCTTCCTACTGGCCAGTACACTCGTCGCCATCTGTCGGATGTTGTGCGAACCCTTTGCGGCTGATGGCGCGCGATTTGAAACGACATTTGTTTAGATACAGAGCATCTGATTCACTCGCCTTGTCCCTCCTGCGTCGTCGGCGTTGTCCGCCCCTCCCCCATTCTCCTCGCCGCGCCAGCTGCGCTCTCCGCCGCTCACCCCCACTCCTCTCCGATAGCGAACACTCTCTCGCGAGGGGCATTGGATTGGATTCGATTGGATTGGCTTGGATTGGATTGGCTTGGATTGGCTTGGATTTGGATTGGATTAAAGTGATTGGGTTGGATTGTGTTGCGTCATAGCCGCGGCACGTTGCGTCATAACCGCGGCAGACGCGCTGGGGCCGGCGCATGTGCAGTACTCTCTCTTCCGCGGTTTCCTCTCCTTCGGGCGCGCTGCGCATATAACCGGTGTGCCGTTCTCCGGCGAAGCAACATCCACGCTTGGCTCAAACACCTAGAGTCCACGCCGCTTTACAAGTACACCAACGTCATCATCGACTGGGACCGGCTTACGCAGTCCCCTCAACGTTATGCGCGCTATAAAACGCGGTCCCTTCACCGCTCCGCCTATGCGTCGCATCTACACAGGGGTTCCCGCGAGGGGAGGTGGGAGTTTTTTTGTTCCTTGCGTGTCAGCGCCACTTCGTCTGGCGGGGTCAGGCTCGCTAACCCTTCGCACTTGAAGGAAGTTCCTTTGACATTCAACTGCTCCTGTGAAGGCACCTTGCACTTTCGTGTTTTACCGATTCCTATAAAAGAGGGATCAAGTGGCCCACAAGCAGACACCACTGCCAGCAGTGGCCTTTTTCGTGGTATTCTCGCATTGAAGACGCCATTGTGTACCCTTCGAACCCAAAGGCGTACATTTTCAAGCGTTGGTAATATACAACTTGTGGGAATTTATTCCGCATTAGTCAACACTGTGTAATGAGAACACGCGAGTGGGCCTCGGGCATTCGTGTTGCTTAACGTTAGCGTCCTAGAAAATGGAATCGAACACGCTATGTGTCAAATGGTGGTATTCACGCACCACATACGTAATTTCTATTTAACTGTCGAGCGGAATCATTACATAGATAGTAATTTCCCCACGATCAGTGCCGGGCTTCGCGCGTTACCACCTCGCGTCATTTGTAAAAAGACCGTATTCTCAAAAACGACATACGGCATGACACGCAATAAAAGCTGCATCGGTATCTTTTTCTCTCTCGATAATCAAATTACTAGCGTGAGAACGTGTCAGGTAATACAGGCGGTGTACAATTCCGATAGAGCAGAAACTTGGAGACAGGAGCGCTCCTCCGCTGCTAACAGGAGTTTTCGAAGAACATGAAGTCCTGAAAAAGAGGGAAATGCAGGTACGCACAAATTATGTACTGTATCTATTGTTGGAATCTATTTTATAGTAGCATCTGAAGATGAAATACAAGTTTGGTTTCTGAGCGAGATGGCCTTGTACCAATAACAATAAGGCAAATTACCGAATTTCCTCCCATAATGATCGCACTCGAGTAATGATCGCACCCCTGAAGTTTGTCGTCAATATACGCCTTTTTTTTATTTCCCAAGCAATGATCGCACCCTGTACTTGCCACAGCCGTATGTCGTAAGTGTGCAAAGTCCAGCTGACGATGGTCGTGCTTACCTATCTTTCCTCCTCTTTCAAAGCGGACATGCTACGTTATTGCCGCAGACTTGCCGATATTAGCGATATCGGCAAGCATAAGTTCAATAATGGTGCGGAAGAAACTCTCATAAATGCACATAATGTACCCACAAGACAAAAAGATGACTTAGAGTGTTTTAGAGAAAGCTTTCTTAGAGTGTCTGTTTTGATGTCCCGCGTTGTGCCAGCAGCAGCCACTTATTCGTCACCTGTTCTCACCTCGCAGCCATCTCGTTCCGGCGCGCTCCGTAATTCATGAAAACACTGCATTTTGCGTCACTTTGCAACGCGGCCGGCGGTGGTCCGTGGAGTTTTTGTTATGTCTATTATGTTTGTTATGTTCATGAGATCTATTGTAAAAATTCTGACCTGCGTTCTCTGTGCTGAAACTTTTTTCCCGAAGAATTTACCTTTCGTAAAGAACGCACCCCTAAATTTGCATCATAATTTTGGAAAAAAAATAATGTGATCATTAAGTGAGTAAATACGGTATATCGTGAACTTCAACTAAACTATCGACGTATTAATAAGGAAAGCAGATGAGGCATCCCGACTCCAAGCCAACTTTCCGCCAATTTATTTAGGGCGTCGCAGAATTCGCCTTGGGAAGTTGGCGGCCGCAACTTGCCTAAGCAACTGCCAAAAAACAAGAGTGAGCAATTTTGGTGCAGCCAGTACTTTGATCAGATTATATCATGATGACTACCATGCAGTTAACACACTGACAGCTGTGTTCTAGTGCTTACCCATGTGACGTCACCCCTGCCCATATGTGACGCCACTCTAGCGCAAATTATAAAAAATTGCCTCCTGCCCACGCTGTGAAGGTGGTTGGAAAGCAAAGCTTTAAACGACACCCACAACAATTTCCCATGCAACGTCACTTGCAAGCGGCGTTACAAGGCTCTAAAATGGTACATAAAAATGACTGCGCTAAGAGTCTTTCAAAGCACAGGCGCTGCATTCGCGGCAACTTTTCGTGTTTTAGGTACGTGCAATTACCTTAAAGGGACGCTGCAGACTGAATGAACTGCTGTCTGAACGTAGGTTTCGTATCTCTCTCGGCTTTTGTTTGGCGAGCAGGTATGCGTTATTTGTTGAGAAGTAAGCAAGTGATAGGTGTAACGTTAAGGGACAAGAAGAGAGCTGAGTGGGTCAGGGAACAAACGCGGGTTAAGGACATATTAGTAGAAATTAAGAAGAAGAAATGGACGTGGGCAGGACACGTAATGCGAAAGGAAAATGACCGTTGGTCATTAAAGGAGTACTGACACAAAATTTCTCGCTTTCAGTTTTTATGCTGTAAAGAATACCTACTGGCCCAGTAATTACGAAAATTGAACCGAAAGCCGTCAGCCGCCAACACAGAAATAATTATAGCATGTTTATTGCAACCAATTTCAAATTTGGTCGCCGCGCGGGAAAATGGCCGTTCGAAGGCCAGCCTGCAAGCGGGAAGCCTTACGTCACGGTCTCACCCGTGACGTCAGGGACGTTTTTCTTTCCTCCACGCGTTCGCCGCATCGTCTGCTACGACTGCACATGGTCCACCCTCGCCCGCGCAGTCGACATGTCGTCTGAATCGTCAGGCTCGGATGAGTCGCTGCCACCCGACAGACAGAACAACTTTATTTGGCCAGGCGATTAGGCCGGCGATGTCTTCGCCGTCGTCCGTTTTTTAATATCACTGCGGCTCAAACCGGCGCAGACCGTGATAGCAACAGCTTGTCGCCACTCTTCTAATCAATCTGATCACGAAAAAGAAGCTCTACATGCGAGAAACTAGATGTTAGTGTGTTGAAAATTGTGCTAGGAGTTGTTATCAGCGCTGAATTTAAAAGTGGCGTTCAGATATTTGCCGCGATGGTAAGCCTACGCTGACCGGAAGCGGAGGTTCAGCGCTCCGACCCAGCACTGTCGGCACCACGGTGCGGCGAGCGGCCGAAAGATGGCGCCACCTGCGCGCTAGAATCAAAACAGGCCGCGGCAGATGTCTTGGTCACCGATCGCAGAAACTTTTCAATTCAATTTTCAATTTGTTTATTTTTCACCAAATCAATACACCAGGTGAAAAATGGTGAAAAAATGGCGGCCGAAAAAAAAACTGCAATAAAGCAGCTTGACAGAGCTCCGGCCACCGTCAACTAGCAGCAAAGAACGGAAATTATTGCCAAAATAAAGCTTCATATGCGAAAAAGGGGATGATAGTGTGGTGAAAAGTTGTGTAAGGGATGGTCATTCGCAGTTGCACAGATACCAGCGATCAAATAGTCGCCAAGATACTAAGTTCCCAACACCCAAGGTGACCCGTGCAACCCCGAGCCCCGAGCCCGCTGGCTTGGGCGACAGTTCTTGCGGCCGCCGGCGTGCACGAACTCCACGAAGTCCACGTTTAGCGCTGCATGTCGTCGCGTGGAAAATAATGCATCTTGGCGTCGTCGTCGATTTGCTCGGGCAGGCTTCCACGAGCAGTACTTCGCATACCGCGAGCTTGCCATAGCACAACTTGGGCGAGCTCGGCGACGCGCACCGCCGCGTCGCCGCGGTGCCCGTCGACATCGCGCACCACGCCGTTTTCGGCACCAGTGCCGAACACCATGCACCGGCAACGAACTGAAGAGCAAAGACGTCGAACACGCAACGTTTACAAGCATTGCTCACACAGCTACGCCCACGTCTCCTGCCTAAACGAATACCACCGACAACAGCAGCGACTATATGACGTCACCCTGAACCGGCCAGACACGTAGGCCAATGTTTCGTCACGCCGAAAGCGATTGCGCTAGTGCTGCCGATTTGTGGAAGCTCGCGGTCTGGACAATCAAAATCGATTTTAGATGTGATTCCGGCCTCGGATCGCTGCAAAAATTTCTGTGAGGCATCTGTACAAACTACTGAAGCCAATTATATCATTTTTTAGGTATCAAAATTTGGTGTCAGTACCCCTTTAAGGGTAACAGAGTGGGTCCCTAGAGAAGGCAAGCGTGGCAGGGGGCGGCAGAAATGTAGATGGGCAGATGAGATCAAGAAGTTTGCGGGGATAAATTGGTCGCAGTTAGCACAGGACTGGGGTAGTTGGAGATTAATGGGAGCGGCTTTTGCCCTCCAGTGGGCGTAGATAGGCTGGTGATGATGATGATGATGATGATGATGAAGCAAATGAAGCTGGCATTTCTCTCTCCCGTTATTTTTGTGACGTAGCCATCGCGTCTCAAAGCGGGGCGCCGGTGCGTTCTAGAGCGCACAAGGTTGGCGCGAGGGGCTCTCAACCTGGCAACAGTAGCTCTTAGGTCTCTAAGCAATGGCCGGCCCTCGATAACAGTTCTCTGGCCGAGAAGGCTGGCTTGGTCTCCATTGATTTGTCACCGACTGACCGAGAAAAGCTTTCAGATGCTGCAGCGGCCGGTGTGCCCGACTGCACCGGACACCCAGACCCCATCAACCCAGCCGTGAGCGAAGCCCCTTCAGAAGGGAGAACCGCCATTTCAAATATATCGCGGCTAGGCATCACTAAGGCGGGCGGCTTCATCTCAAATCGTATGGAGACCTGCGTGCATCTCATATTCGCTTCTCTCGTCACTCTAGTGCGAAGTTTACCCTCATTTTCCGGCATCAGACTTGTGTAGTCCTATACTCGGTTACAACTCAACAACGGCACCACCTCATGTAGTGTATCACTCCGCTAAAGCGCCGGACCCGTGACGTCAGTGCGCGCGCGTTTTGAAAGGGGTTTGCTATGAATGCGTGATATGGTCTGCCTTGTCTCACGCAGTTTGTTTGTTGTCACTGGAGTCGTTTGTAAGCATATTAAGTCCAAAAAATCACGGGAACGGCTCACGCAATGTTCAAAATATTCACAGTAACGCCCTACTTGCGCCGCGCGGAGAAACATCCGGCTACGGTGATAAGGCACAGCGGCAACTTCCGGTGCCGTTCTTAAGTTGTCACCGAGTATAGTGGCCGAGGTTCGCCCGGCCGCAAATGTAACAGGCGCGACGCACGGTTTTCGAATTATTTAACAGCGACTCGCGGCGAACGGAAGAGCACAAGATCGTGTCGGTCGGCTAAACACTGCTGTAAGTATATTGGACATTTCACCTCCGGTAAGGGTCGAACCGGGCCCGACAACGGTTTACCGTTACCAACATCCGCGCGTGAAGAACGAAAACTTACTCGCTCAGGCAGGACGCCTAAAGGGGCCGTGAAGACAAATTCCAATTTTTTTTTTTTGAACGAGTTCGTGTGTTATATTTCCCCCAGCGCATGTCCCGCAGCAAGTGATGCCGTAATCACTGAGAAATTATTCGATTTGGGTTAAAATTTGTATTCTCCCGCCAGATTGTGTGTTTGCGTGACGTCTGCAGTGAAGTCCTAACGGCGCGTATTAAAACGAAGTTCCACTGCGTCATTCGGCTCTGCAGCCTTCCTTGCCGTCAGTCCTCCCAGATGGCGCGACGATACTCAGCCATGAACCGTTGGCTGCCGTTGCTTTCTTTTTGACCGTTTTTACACCGGGCTGGTTTTTGTTTCGGCCGAAAGTAATAGTTTTTCGAAACATGGGGTTTACTCGACAAACAGGGTCACATAAGACAACGTCGTTTACGCCAATCGGCCAGTGTCGTGCGAGGCAACCTCAAAGCGGCGGACTGCTTAGCAGCTAAAACAAGCATAGTGCGCCAGTGCCAACAGATGTGCGCAGCGGTACTTCTACGTTTATGTGTATTTTCGTAACTTTCCCTGTTTACCGCACAATTGTTACGGCTTTAAAATGAATATGCATTACAATTAGTCGCGAAACGCTCGTTCGCCAAGCCTATAAGCCGTGCCTGATTTGCGTTTGCTCTTGCCGGCCTCAACCAATAGCACAGCTGGGTATTTATTAAACATCATAGCTTCGTTTGCGGGTAATAAGCTGATGGGACGCATGGCCATTCCCTTTTTTCCTTATTAGGTAGCTTATTTGAGCGAAGTGTGCGTTAAAAGTGGTGTCAGTATGATTCTAACGAGGCAACTTTTCGAATGAACCAAACTCGTGTTTTGTCTGCATGGCCCCTTTAACCACTCGCAGTGCATCTGGTTCCTTTTGCCTCTTTCTGCTGCGGTTATTACTTGCAGAAGCGCGGGCATTCACCATCTAAGATTATTGACTTAGCTAGTTGCGCACCAACCAGTGCTTTTACAAAATGAAACTGAACGCATGACGGCCGACCTGAAACGTGAGCGAAGCAGCTTTGTCACAGTGTATGGAAGCTGTCATCTGTGTGTTTTAAATAAGATGTGCTGACAAAGTTTTGATGTGCTTAACCTCTTAGGAGCTGTTTGTTGGAAGAAACATCCTTAGATGCTTCTCTAATCACGGCTCGCCATTCGTGCCTTCTACGACGTCACAAAAGGTAGTGCCCAATAACGTGCGGGGCGTTGGCCCCTGTCAATGCTTTTGGCACGTTCTGCCTTATTAAAGAAGTCCTAGTTTCGATAAAGGTGCATTTAGATTATTGGCCTTGTAAACTGTCGATAGCGGCCAACTTCTTTCGCCCTTTAGTAATCCTTTAGGCAGACTCACACCTTCAGAGCGCGCAGCTTCCAAACTGTGCAGGGAAGTATCGTTCGCGAATGCAACATCGGTCGTCTGATAGCGTTAGCTGCGTCAATATTGCCGCGAGACATTCATTGGGTTTGTTTATGCTTTGTTTGTGCCGACCGGCTGCGCCGGGCTGTGTTGTCTGCGTTATCCACGTGCCAAGTGAAATCCCCTGTTCCATTCTTTATTTTTATGCCACATGTGTTATCTCTTTGAGCGTTTCGAACTAACGACAACAGCCTAGAATAATCTTCTTTCATCTACAGTGTTCTGGATGAAATCGACGGTTCGAGAAACACTCACTCCCAAAGTTAAATGCCCGTAGACCAGATTCCGCGACATTCTACTCGCCGACGCTCGACTACGCACGTCAGTTTGTTGACTGCTGCTTCGCCGCCTGTGTACTTCTGGAGTTGTTAGGCGAGCACAAGTTCGTTCCAATAAACTTGTTTTTCCTTTAAGACGACTGGTTCATATTTGGCTTCGTGAGAATATTCAATGGAGCGGGCATCGTCAGAACCACCCGGCGAACACCGCTTTAAGCTCTTTCCATTTCAATTCCCGGGCCTTGCCCTCCGATTCAAACTATTTCTCTGTCTTCCCAGATCCCTTCGTAACCAGTGCTAAAAAGTTGTGCGCACATGCAAGAATTGCATTCTCTGAAATGCGCGTTTGAATCGCGCGCCAAAACGACCGGGGTGCCTCGTAATGAAGTGGGGAATCCTCGAACTACACGCGGACTATCCGCGGTGAGTCAGAGACTAGAAAGAACCCTACTGACTATCGGAACTTCACTCATGAGTATGCTGTCGCGTATGGAGCAGACGTCTCTTTTAAAACCAGCAGCCGCTCGCAGCACGGCCAGCTGACGGGTCGGTAGAGGGTGACAACAAAATTTCGAAACGCGGATGTGCTCCCTCTCACTCTTAAAAAAAGGTCATGGCACTTACTAACACCGAACACTAACCTGCGACTTCTACCAATATAAACTAGGTACTTACTGGATTGTACTAACTGACCATGCATAACCTAGTAAAAAGCTACGCGTGACAATGTGTATCGTCTGAGCATTCAGCGCGGCATAGACACATTCAACACGCACTTAGACAACCAGCAAATAAACGGAGCAAGAAACCCAAAGGAAAGAATTACGAGGATCGCGAGTACAACTTAGTTACCTAAGAAATACGTCTGCTCTTATTGCTTTTATAGCCAGCAGCGGAACTTCCTGTGATAGAGGCATTTGGCTTGCCGCCAAAATCAAATATTTAACGATAGTTTTGAAATTATGCATTTTAATGTGAGCATATACAAGTCAGCATGCAGATTTGCAAAACTTCTTAATCGTGATTTGGAGTAGGAAAGTTTTAACGTTCAATAATTCATAGAATGATGTTACTGTGAGTGAATCTTAGTATCAAACAAGCAGCATCTACTAAGTGCATGGTATAGACTAGTAACGGTTCCACACTTAGTGGCAGGGCCTACGTACCATTCTGGAAGCTAGTAAAGAACGTGAGCTGTTATTAAATACAGCCTTCACAACCCTGTTACGAACATTTCTGTTAAGAGTGCTGATTAGCGATTCTCCCCGCGTGCCACCCTGTAATGCCAGCTGGGTGCTGCAGGAAGCGCCAATTTCATTGGGGCACATCTTACGATAAGCATGGTGCATGCCAGCAGCGCCGCCTTCACGTGCACGTCCAAGTCGATAGGGAAGTTGAGGCTGAAGACGTCGGCGTCCAGATACATGTTCCGAGAACTTCCGGATACCTGTCTCGTGATGTTGCCGATCAGGGCACCTCCCAAGGTCCGCACCTGTTCGCAGAGGAAACGCGAAATTCGATGCTCTAGGTGAATACATAAGATGGAACAGTTCCCGAGCACCAAGGACCGACGCGTGCCACAAGTAGTGTCGTTTGTCAGTAGACGCTACGAATACGCGCTGATGCGCGGGTGTTCACCAAGAATTGAACACCGGGGT
Source organism: Haemaphysalis longicornis (assembly GCF_048455015.1). Taxonomy (NCBI): domain Eukaryota; kingdom Metazoa; phylum Arthropoda; class Arachnida; order Ixodida; family Ixodidae; genus Haemaphysalis; species Haemaphysalis longicornis. The sequence continues at coordinate 54,864,612 of NW_027526445.1, forward strand.
GGGTGTGCCATTTTCTAGCAGCGCTGGTCATCCTTGACGCTGACGCTCATGACGAAGATTGCGAACATTTACTTCACGTTACACAGGCATGAAAGTCGAACTCCTGAACACACAAATCTATATAAGCGGCGAGGACTACATATAAGTTGTTGATAAACTGAGCGACCGTGCAAACTACCAGCTATAAACGTTATCATACCATGAGTTCGCGTCTGCTGGACACAAATGGTGCACACAAACCAGGTATGGACATGCCCTTTTACTGGAGCTACTGAATGAAATTCGCCTTCGTGTGTAAAAGGAAAAGAAGACTCGTTACGGAATAGTGGGGTGCCTTCAGAAACACAAGGTGGGAAGGTAGACGCCTCTAGTGGATTTGGAGGGTTTGGAATTTGGAGCACTTGCCTCGAATTTGGCCTCCAAGCAGTAGAAGAAGGTCTGTGTGCAGAATGGGCCCGAGACGGAGATCATCGGGTTCAACTGCCGGTCGTAGACTGTGTACGAGGGGAACAATGGCGACCAGTCCTGGTACAGGTACGCTATGGTCACAGACGGGGGCGCCTGCACCTCGATGTACTGCGGAGGTGCCGCCGCACAAACATAGGAATGAATCTCAAAAGAGGCACCGTCAGTTAGCTGTCCCACTGTGCCTAGAAATTACTGCGTACTTTCAGTTACTCACTCGTTATTGGTGATATAATGTGTTTTCCTGTGTGTGTGTCTGTTTGCCGGTCTCTACACGTACACTTTTTCTTCCTAAAAGTCGGGAAACACGGGCGTTCAATATTGACGGAACGCTTTCGTTGTTTTACTTACTCTCATCGCTTCAGCGCTCCGTATACGGTGCCAGCCACGCACGCTGTGGTTTCTTTTAAGCTTTAGATACGGTTAATTCACCCCGAGCAGCCGCATTCGCATTTACCATGCAATTTGGTAGCAAGCCTATGCTAGCTGATATAACAAATGCTTGTACGAGATTCAAAGCAGCCACACATTGGCATTGTCAAATATAAACACTGCCTGCTCACCCACCCACTTACCACACACACACGCACGCACGCACGCACACGCGCACACGTTCGAGCACATTCAAGCACACGCATAGCCCACCAAGTGAAGCCCACAGACAAACTGCAAAACCACCACTGGCTAAAACGTTCTCGTTACGTCGTGGCGTTTTATTCGGTAAAACCCAGAGCTTATCACAGGGAAAATTCTACGGATTGCCGGTGTCCGTCCGCCATTCTGTCAACTATATACACATTCTGTTCAGAAACCTGATTCTGATCAAGGGAAGAGTTCTTTTTTTCCTTGGGGGGGGGGGGGGGTGGGGGGGGTGGGGGGGGGGGGTGTCTACAAAAAATTTAAAAATCATCTTCCGTCTAACGACAAGGAATGTTGAAACGCGCAGCTTTTCTGGGTGCGAAAATGAAATGGCGAAGTGCCAAGGTCACACTGGCTGCAATCGAAGTAAAAGCCTCATAGCCAAAGTCCAAACTCAGACGAGAGGGAACCAACCCCTCAAGAAAAAACTTAGTCCCCCCCACCTCACCGCCACACATTATTATCGATTTACCATTGACTTGGACCAAAATATCGACTGCCTAATTCTAAAGCCAAAGCTTAAGCAACGAACCAAATAAAATGCCGAGGGGCCCGAATGCGACGATGGGGCAATCGGATCGACGTAACGCAAGGTTTCCGTGTTAGATTCCGACCGCTGGCAGCATTTTTTTTTCTTTTCATCCTCATAATCATTATTGGCGCTTTCATTAGTTAATTTGGCTTTACTGGCGTGTGCTTTGATTACGGCACCGCCATCAGTGAGACCAGGGTAAGCTTCGCCTTGATAACGGAGGGTCGACATTCTCTTGCACCACTCCGATGAGTCAACCCGGAACCCTCCCTCGCAAAGAGCTTGCATGCTCGCCGATTCACCAGGGATATGACCATGGTGAGTTGGACAGCAGAAAAAATATATAATATAACACAGTGTCCCGACCTATTTGCTTTCTTGTGCACCTCTATAAGAGCAAAAAGATACCAGGCTCCTTCTTGAAGTTACATTGCTGTTCACAGCTTCAGAACGTGTTATGCTGCGGATGTGAAAGATATTCAGTTCAGAACCAATCTTCAGATCCTAACGCGCTTTACGCGAGTCTTAAAAGACACCCCCCCTAGTGCTATGGGCAACTTGTCCATAACAACGTCGAATAAAATTCTTTAGCATGATGGTAATGCAATCAGTATACGCTTCGAGCTTCGCGATCGCTGCGCCGCCTGCCGCTTCTTCTCCGCGGCGCTTACGGGAGCTTCGCTGCGCGGCTCATTGGGGCTCATGCAGGGTTTTCGTTCTCTTTTGCTTAGTCTTCCCTTCCGCACCCTAAACAACTTGTTATGGTGATGTCTGTAAGAAAATGGTACGTTTAGGGCACTTTAAAAAAGAGCTGCGTCTTGGTAGAGTGCTCGAACGCACGCAAAAGCTATCCGGGGTGGGGGGAGGGGGGGGGGGGGGGTGGGGGGTCGGTCCTGCGCGCTTCTAGGCCGCTCTTGCGGGCGGCGGCGACGGCAGCAGCATATCACCACTGCCACCTCCGAATACGTCAGCCACAAGTGAATTCTGCTGTCGCCTCGTTAAGACCTGATACTTGCACATTGAGAGGCTGGTTTCGTTTTTCAGCGCGGACAACGAATGCGGCTCTGTTTCGAATATATACGTCGTAGAAATATATGTTTCGGTGATCCGATTAATCAACACCTGGCAATAAATGATCTTTCAAGTCCGGAAGAAACAGAACAGTTCGTAGGGGAATGAGAAAAACCCAGTGCAGCTTGTGAAATGCTAAATACGTTTGTCGAAACTTGAGTAAGATCGTGCTCATTAAACCAATTAAATGCGAAATGCACTATTTCGCAAGAGATGGGGGAGGGGAATGATTAACTGTCGTTGTGCACAAATGCAGAACGAAATCAAGGAATGAACGTTTTTGTAATCACACACACAAGCTGCGCGTTTAATTTCCTTCGGTTTTTCGACTTTAACGCACAGCTGATCACTCGGTGGGCACATTTTTCGAAGTACAGGGCAGAGAGTTCACAATAATAAAATCTGTCCCTGGAAGAGTTATGGTATTTGATAAGGCCATCTGATTTAAGTTCGTGCTAGTTTCTGCAGGCTCCCTGTGTAATGTTTCGTAGACGCGTTTAGTCGAGGACGCGGCTTTATACGCCCGTCGCCGCGCTGGTCGCGGGGGATATCTGTAGCACACGATGAATGTTTGCGAGCGCTCACCTCAGGACGAGACGACCCTGCACTAAACTCTTTGTCGGGTGCGGACCACCAGGTATACTTTTGTATTATTCACCGTACTCCTTTTGTAGAGTGTTCGTGCAATTTATGCCACATTGTTTGTCCAAGGTAGTGATCAATATCCGAGGTATTACATAATAGCAATCGTAACTGGCGTGGTGTCAGGTATGAGTGCTCCGCTGGAATATGTAAGCGCACAAAACCGATTTACATCATGGTGTACACGCATCGCATGACCATCTGAGGAGACGCTGCTTACGGAGACACTGTTAGTAAATTTCAGGGCAGTGGAATTACAATCAGTTCCGTGCATATGCAGGCTTCGCTACATTGGTATGGGAAACACACCTGGCGCTCATACAGACCGAATGTACCACACTAAGATCTCACCAGAAACGTTTACCCTCTCGTAAATACACCACATTTGCGAACAGAGTGATTGCTCCAGAGTAGTCCATGTTTCGACCGCATGCAAACGGTAAATCTCAGTCTCCAACGTGCCCCAAAGCAGCGGCGACAGTGGGGAGCGCTTCGGAAACTCCCGCGGCTGGTTTCAAAACTGGCCGTTAGGGGGATTTCAGTGGCGCCCCTACAGGCAGCGCTCGAAGCGTATAAACGGGGTTACGGCATATCAAAGGCGTGCTGGTGTTTTAAAGCAAAGCTTTCTACCTCTACCAGCCGATGGTTCTTTCGCGGCGTGCGGGACAATAAACTACCATCGCCGCGGAGGCGGCTGCGGCGGGGCCGTGGGTTTCACTCACGGAGCACACTGTAGATGACGCGGCGAATTTAACCAGCGTTCCCCGCGCGGATGTGCCTGCAAGCCGGCGGGCGCGCCGGCGGTACGACTTTGTCGTCTGCTTTAGCGACGGTTGTTTTGGGCCAGTTTTGGCGCAGCTTCGCGTCCATTGCGCGCTTCCTTCGCATGGCTTGATTACCTTTTTCGACAGCACCTCCTGGATAACCCGTACCCGGCGGAATTAAGTGGTCCTACGGCAAAGATGCGTTAAGGGTTGGTTTGAAGGGCGGGAAAATAAAATGTAGAGACCACATACAGACATCTGGCCGCTAGAGAAACGCCACCTCTTGCGCACTGCTTGACACGAAAGAGAGTCTGTTTTCTAAATTGATCAATGCCAATTGAGTTGTATTTTAAAAGGTATTACAAAAGGCGGAAGAAGCAATTGGTCCTGATAAATAGCAATTATAAAAGTTCCCTCAGCTTTCTCGCAATTCTCAAACTTACTAAACTAACTAGTTTAAACCGGTATAAATCGGAATCACTAAGCTCACACGCCGAATTGTTTAGGTGTGTGCGCTCGTGTCACGCGGTGGTGTAGCCCCGAGCTAGCACATCAGGATGGCTAGGTTCCGCTGTCTCTCCCTTTCAAAGACGCTCCCCTCCCTTTTCTTTCTGCCGACCGCACGGCCGGCCTACGGCAGCGGCGTCCACCACTCTAGCCTGGCCGTGGCCGACGCTGCTGCGTTCGGGACGCCGCCCCCGCGAATTCCAAGTAACGGCTGGCAGAATCTCTCGTTGCACTCTTTGTAGAGCCACGTGTGTGAATTCAAGTGACGTCGCATGGGCATTTGTTGTGGGTGTCGCTTAAAGCTTTGCTTTCCAACCACCATCACTGCGTGGATCGGAGCCGATTTTTTTTCCTTGCCTGTCATGATGTTTTCTAATGTTGTGGAAATACGTCTGCTTGGCTGAGAATCTCGACTGTTTTGATCTGCTGCAGATCTTTGTACAGACGCTGCTTTCGCACCTTGCCTCATAGTTGTTTCACTAAGGCCCGCTAAAGGCCCCTACGATGCTGGCGCCATGTGCTATGCGCGCAGTTCACTTATGAATTTACCGAGGCAGGCGCTAGAGAGTTGCGGTATTGCTGCGCAAAAGTGATTGCGGTGAACCTGTCAACGTAAACAAAAAAGAAACCCAACCTTATGCTACTCTACGGATTCGTGTTAAATTCTCACCCTCACCCCAAGTTAACTCAATCGATCACCGTCTTGTATGGCTGTGCGAATAGGTGCAGCCTTTGGCGAAGCAGACCTTATGGATCCGAAATATGTTGCGGAGGGAGAACAAATGCTGAAGCGAGCAAAAAGCAGGTCATTTTTAAGTATCTACGGTTGAAGTCATTCCTTTTCCCACTCATGCTAAAGCAAGACGAGAAAATGAGGTTGCACTACACGTTTCGGTATGCGCCGTGCGTCATAAAGTGTTTCCGTGTTCACTAACCGCGAAGAAGCTGCTGACACCGACACCCTCAGCAATTTCATTCCATATTGTGTGTGCATGGTCTGGTGACAAAAATAACGACATTATACCCTTTAGAAGGAGGTGAACATTGATAGGCACTGTGATGACGTTTAGTGTTCGCTGCTGTGAATGGAGGCAAATACCCAATAAGGGTTACGCCCGGGGGTTATCCGAAGCGCAAGAAACGAAAACTTGATATCTGTTCCATGACTTCAATGCGCGGTATTGGCGCCTAACTGTGGCAGAAAAAAATGGCCGTCATCTGAAAGATGCGTAAAATTAGGGGCGCACTTGGCAGCGTAATTCTCTGCGTAGAGTTGTACGAGGGAGACCGATATTCGGCTCAGATGCCTTCGAACACGCAACCTCGCTACTACTGTGCTTTTGAATCTGCGAGCGTTTTGAAGTAAACTCAGCAAAAAACAAAAACAAAAACAACTGGCAATGTTTGCACTAAGTCCCGCGAGACTTGAACCATAGCGAAGCTACAAGATTTCTTTCTATGTAATCACTTGCGGACACATCGTCACGCGTTTGTACAACTTTGGTCTTCTTTATTTACCTCATCTGTCGTTGCTTTGCACTGTGCTAGCGGTAGTCATCGTCATGTGCATCGATTACGTTGTGTTCCACATGCCAAGCATTATATGCGCGGTGGCGCTTGACGACCGCTGCGGCGCAGCGGCGGCGCGTGCGTTCCCGACGCATGCGTGGTGTTCCTGGAGCCCCGTGGAGGTTCGTGGAGCAGGTGTTGCTCCAGCCGTGGCGTTGTTGGTTGCCAGGCAACGCGAAGAGCTCCTCCCACGGAGCAAGATATAAAGAGGAGCGCCGACTGTGGCCCAGAAAAAATCTTTTGCTCGGGCAGATAATGTCCACGCGCCGCCGGCCGCCCAGCTTTCCCTTTGCTCTCTTCCTCCTCCGTTCGCCCTCTCGTCGCTGTGCCTCTGTACATGGCTCTTCCCTTCTTCGCTCTCCCCAGAGGCATCTTTTCTTGCGCAGCGACGTCTGTCTTATGCCTGTCCTACTATGCAGGAGGCATGCGTGCACGCGCGGAATTTAAACACCCGTGCGCGGCCGCAATAGACGGCGCAGATAAGCGCACGCCGCCGCATACATGGCGATCGCTTATTCCCGGAACGTGTAGTCTGACATTATGAACATCCACTAAAAATATTGTACTAACCCAGCACATGTAAGACGCAACTGAACGACGACGACTTCAGAAGCACCAAAGAATGAGCAAGAGTAATATGGAACGCCACAACATAGTCTAGCGTGATTCTGCTTACGACGAATCGATGCAGCGCAAAGGTTACCCTCTGTTGTTATCCCGCTCTCCGGCCGCGTGCTTAATTATTTATGCTGCTTCTGCGCACGAACAACGCTTACAAGGGTCGCCCGGAGTCTCCATCGGCAAACGGCAATGAGACACATTTCTGTGCCAATGACTGAATTGGACGGCTGCCCTGTTGTATCAACTGTACAAAAACACTGTCAGCTTGATAAGGAACCCAAGAATATCAAACGCATACTTCATTTTAACTCATGCCGCAACTTACCGCCCGATGTTCACTGTCGCTCTACGGTCGTGTTATCTCGTCGATAACACCGCGGTCTCCAAATAAAATGCTGCGATTTGTATGGCTGCAATTTTTTGGCCTACCAGGGTTCCCGGCGTTTTTTTTTTTTTTTTCGTTAAGCGACTGACCAGCAAAACAACCGGCTCGTTAAACCTTTTCTTTCGGCGAGTTATCGCGAAATGAAGGCTTGTGAAAAGACCGCACTGTCAGGGACTTGATCTTGAGCAGATTGCTAGGTCGCGGGCAGTCGCGGGTGATGTTATCGCATTTCTGTTCTTTTCCGATGAGCGTGTAAGTGCCGGCCGGTGTTCTAGGCGCACTCTGTTTTGGACGCAAGTTGCAGAACTGCGAGAAAGCTGAGGGAACTTTTATAATCACCAGTGATCAGAACCAGTTACTCCTTTCGCCTTTTGTAAAACCTGTTAAAACAGAGCCAAATTGGTATTCCCAAATTTACAAAACGGAGCCACATTTTCGGCAAGCACCGCGCAAAAGGTAGTGTTTGTATAGCAGCCATATGTTTGTATGTGGTCTCTATATTTTGTTTTCCCGCCATGGAAACCAATCCTTAACGTATCTTTGCCGTACGGCCACTCAATTCCTTCGGGTCCGGGTTACCCGGAAGGTGCTGTCGAACAAGTTAATCAACTGTGCGAAGGAGGCGCGCAATGAACGCGAAGCGGCGCCAAAGCAGGCCCAAAGCAGTCCGTGCCCAAAACTACCGTCGCCGAAGCAGACGACAGAGCCGACGGAATGCGTTCCGGCAACTCGCCCGCCGGCGCAAGGGGAACGCCGGCCGCTTAGCCGCCGCCGGCTAAGGTCCTTTTCGCTGCGCCACCTACATTGTGCTCCGCGAGTTATGGACATTAAGAGCCCGCCGGAGAGAGCGAAGTCGGCGCTCCTGTTTATCTTGCTCCGTGGCTCCTCCGTGTTTCCTCGAAGTGTTCTGGGACACTCGGCGGTCGCCGCGAGGCACTCGCCAACTGGGCTCGGCATTTTCTAGGTATTTTAACACGCCACACATTACGACCACCGTATACAACAGTTCCGCTGTTAAAAATACCTGTCTGTTCATGTAACGCGTAATGCTTCCCATTTTGTACGCCTAAGGAAAGGCTATATATCTGAAATAAACAAAGCTTGACGATGCAAATCATCACAGCAAGCCGGCCTAGTTGGAAACGATTCATGATTGGACTTGCGCAAAGCAAACGGGGACGAGGAAGGTGCGCTCCTCCTTGTCGTTCCTTCCTTGTCCCCGTTTGTTTTGCGCAAGTCCAATCATGGATGCAAATCAGTTGATTATGAAAGAAATTCATTGTGTCGAGATTCGAAAGCTGGACCTTTTCGTATGGCAACAAGTTGTCCACACACCACAATGCCTTTTCGTCCTCCAGAAATGCGCAAAACCGGCACCTCTGTATTGTGTTGGCGGCCATCTGTGGCCATGCCTGTGGCTGGAGCCCGGCCGTGCACCACAGGACGACGGACACTGAGCGAAACTGAAGCATACTTGGCTATGAAGTGAACCCGTTGGCTTTGAAATTCAGCTAAAAAGACCGACATCATTGCGGATGCTACATTACTGGCAAAGCGAAAGAAAAAAAAATGCCCTGTTCTAATGGAGCCAGGCCGCTGCATAATGGCCATGCCGCCCTGCACAACAAGTGAGAGAAATACAAGCGCGTCGGAACAAAGAGGCCATTTGGAGGAACAAAGAGAACAAAGCGCGATAGAACGAAGAGAACAAATAGGTCGGAACAAAGAGGCCAAAGAGGCCCTCGGGAACAAAGAGGCCATTTGGAGGAGTAGGAAGAACAGGTGCAATCGCTGAATACCGAACATCGCCGACCGATCTCCCTCACCTCCTGCCTCGGAAAGCTCATCGAACACGTTATACACAACAGACTCGTCAAGCATTTACAGCACAGACAACTCCTTCCTCACACAATGATTGCTTTCCGACCTAAACTATCCCCACAGGATATTCTTCTTCAACTGTCCCACGACATAATCGCGCCAAAGCATAAACATGACACTGCCACTATACTAGCATTAGATTTAACTAAAGCCTTTGATAATGTTTCACACACAGCAATACTTAAAGGCTTACACTCCATAGGCCAAGGATCACGCATATACAATTATATCCGAAGTTTTCTCACGAACAGGACAGCTATTATACAAATCGCCGATATCACTTCCCCCACCCTGACTCTCTCTTCAAAGGGCACGCCACAAGGCGCCGTCCTTTCCCCTTTACTGTTCAATCTCGCCATCTTAACCGTTCCCCAACCACTCCAAGAAATTCCTAATCTTAATTTTGGTTTGTACGCCGACGACATTACACTGTGGGTCAACAAAGGCAGCGACGCTGAAATTGAGAGCACTCTACAAAGAGGAGTAGAAACCGTAATAGAAGAGGCTGGAAGAGCGGGTCTCACCTGTTCGCCAACCAAATCCCAACTGCTCGTACTCCCACCAAAAACACAAACTTCATCCTCCCCCCCCTCATATCCACATACACATGCCAGGCGGCCCCATCCCTAAGGTTGAAATAATCAGAATCTTGGGCTTAACCATCCAACATAACAGATCCAATAATCATTTCGTACGCCAGCTCGACCAACACGACCAGCACCTAATGTGGGGATGCCCGAGAGATCCATATCCAAAAATAACCACATGCGAGTAGTGGGAGGAGGCGTTGCGCTGCCCAGACCAGGAGGCCCAAGCTTCAATGGTCGACCGGGCGGCCGCGGTCGCCGCCAAAACGGTGGCCTCCATCGTCAACTAACTCTGCTCCCATGTAAATGTAAATTTTTCTTCTTGCCGGAGGCCAAAGAGCTTATGTGGACTATGAACAAGTTTATTACGAAGAACGAAGAAGGGCACACTTTTTTCGAAACAACATTGAAAGCCCATTCGAAAAAAAGGCATTTTAAAGAAATGTTCTTCGCACACGTATTTCAACAATCGCGTACCATCTGCTTTGAGTTGTTCTAACTTCACTAAAGCGTAGGACGAAAAAATTAAAGCCGTTCCACTCAATGTGAAAGCTGTCGTTAGTACAGAGCAGTGATTCGCTATAACGGGCTGTAGCACCGTTCTCCGCTCACTGTTACCACCAAATGCAATTCAAATTTCTCGCCTTTGCAGTGCTCACGCACCCCTGCCTGAAACTGCGCCAGCGGGAGTCCTGTTCTCTTTGTGCTTTTCTCCCCGCACGTGCAGCGTTGCACTGCCACATTTTGCGAAAAATCAACCCAACGGGCGTCCTTAACTAAAGGAACACTGGCGCTGCCGGTTAGTTACGTCTATTATTCCTCAAATGTACCTATAGTTTTCTTTCCGCTAAACAACGGGAAGATGTATGACAAGCGCCAGCGTTTCACGAGTTTCGAACGCTTATGCCTATATAAACCGCTGGGCTTTGAAGCCTCTGGGGTACGCCGCAAACCACAGCGTTATCCCGGGACGCCTTGGTGCTCTATATACGCCTCGAGCGCTGCCTGTAGAGGCGCCACTGAAATCCCCCTAGCGGCCCGTTACGAAAGCAGCCGCAGGAGTCTCCGGCCAGCTCCTAGCTGTCGCCGCTGATTTTGCGGCATGTTCACGACTGAGATTTACAGCTTGTATGCGTTCGAAATACATATTTATGTGGAGCAGTCACTCTGTTCGCAAATGTGGTGCATTTACGAGTGCGTAAACATTTCTGACGCGATATTAGTGCGACACCTTACGTCTGTATGAGCACCAGGTGTGGGTAACAGGCCGACTTCGCGAAACCGCACATGAATGAATATGATTGTAATTCCACTGTCCTGAAATTTACTAACAGTGTCTGTGTGGTCATGCTGCGGCCAAAGACTACGATGTAAATCGGCTTTGTGTGCTTGCATAATCTGGAGGAGCAATCATGCCTGACAGCCCCCCAGTTACGCTTGCCTCGGGTATTCATCACTACGTGGACAAGGCATTGTGCCATAAATTTAACGAACATTCTACAAAATAAGTATGATGGATAATGCAAAATTATACTCGGGAAACAGCCCTCGACAAAAGATTTTATGCTGGGTCGTCTTGTCGCAAGGTGAGCGCTCGCAAATATTCGTCTGCTACATATCTCCTCCACGAGCAGCGCGGAGACTGGCTTACAGAGTTATCCACATCCGCGACTAAACGCTTCATCGAAACATCGTCATATGGTGAGGGAGCCAGCAGAATCTAGCACAAACTGAAATCAGAGGGCCTTACGGGACACCACAATCTTCCAACTACACCTTTTCTCGCTTGTGAACTTCCTACCCCGTATATCTCAAAAAATGCGCCCG